>NC_090929.1:490923820-491525987 GCF_040938575.1 Ambystoma mexicanum
AACATTTTGCAATCAGGTAATAAAATCACGGCAAAAATGTCACAGTAAAAAAAAATCACAGTAAAAATGCCGGGGTTTGACTCGGTAAAGGTGTGCCCCATTATACCATTTAAGGGGAGCGGGGGTTGCGGGGGTGTCCCCCGCATCCTTTACATGCATTGTGGCGCAAAAACCATGACATTTTTGCAGCAATATTTTGTAACCACAGCATTTTTTGCTGCGATTTTATCACATGGAACCATTTTGAGCAGTTACTATGGTCACTTTTAGGGCCACTACAGTGAGGGTTTCAGTGAGTAGCGGGTGTGTTTTTCTGGTAATTTTCTGTCTTACTAGCACTTCCTTGCCGACCACAAATTCCTTGGATGCTGCTCTCTGTCGAAGGTCAGTGTCTTGTTTGGCGCGCTTCTTCCACTCTGCATCTCTCGCCACAATATCTTTGTTCAGTTCTGCTGGGTCAGTCGAGTTTCCCACCAACCTGCTCTGTACCTGTAGCGCATCATTAGCTCGGCCGGTGTTCTTCCGGTTGCTTCATGAGGAGAGACACTTAAATAGTCCCTGAGCATCCTGCACAGTGCTTGGTGGGGGTTCACTGCTTCAACATTGGCACTCTGAATGGTCTTTTTAATGCACGCCATAAACCGTTCTGCCATCCCGCTGGCTTGCGGCCATCTGGGGGTGATCTTTTGATGCTGGAACCCCATGTGTTTTGCAAAAGTGGCGAAGTTGTGGCTGCTGAACGGGGGTCCATTGTCAGATTTGATTGTGTGTGGTATGCCCCATTCACTCAGCACTTCGTCGAATGTGGTTTCTATCTGTGGGTATGCCATCGTGCCCAGCTTCCTGACGATGGGGAATCTTGAGTATTCGTCAATGAACACTGGCAAGTAATCTCCTGTGTCCATCGGGCTGTAGAAATCAACGGCCACTCGGTCCCATGGCCGGTCTGGGATTTGTGTTGGTTGTAGTGGTATGGCTAATTCCTCTCTTGCGGTGCATTGGCAGGGCAGGCAGTTTCTTACCCACTCTTCTACAAGGGTGTCCATGAAATGGAACCAGACGTGGCACCTCAGTTATTTTTTCACATTGTCCGCCCTTCTTGAGCTACTTTGATCACTTCTGCTCTGAGCGTAGGAGGGATTACTAGCTTGCATCTTCTCAGCAGTATTGAATTGTCTTTGACTACAAGTTTAGTGTGGATTTTGCCTAGCCTCTCAATCTCCTGTCTGCTGGCACCTGGGTGGCTTGCAAACTGCCTCCTATAGTCTCTCCATTTGTTTCCGATGGTCAGTCCTCTGGCCAACGACATGGACGCGTCGGCTGCTGAGGCGGAGGCCACTGTCTGAAGCGAGAGTGCAGGCAGTAGCGCATTCACTGTGACATAGTTGAGGTATTCAATATCTCCCTTCCTTGTTGTTTGGTTTCCTGTAGGGTGACGTGAAATGTAGTCTGCAGGGTTCTGGTCCCCCCCCAGGTCTATGGATGATCAAGTAGTTGTATTCTTGGAGGCGTATGCCCCACCTCTCAATCCTCTGTGGCATCTTGGTCCTGGGATTTGCAAAAAGCGAAAGGAGGGCCTGATTGTCGGTGATTAAGGTGAACTTCTTCACTATGGCAAAGTCGTGGAAATGTTCACATGCCCAGACTGCCGCTACGCTCTCTATCTCGTCCTGCGAATAGGCTGTTTCCGTGGGCGAGAGGGCTCTGCTCGCGTATGCCACTATGTGCCTGGGGTGTGAGTTTTCACTGGTTTGGGGGAGGATGGCGCCAAGTCCAATCGGGCTGGCGTCCATTATTATTTTTGTGTGCCAGGTGGAATCAAAGTAGGCAAGTCATTGGCTTCTGCTAGTGCCTGCCTCACATTGTTGAATGCGCCCTGGCATTCGTCACTCCATTGGAACACCATGTCTTTCTGTAGCAGGCTTCGTAGGGGCTCTATGTGAGTGGCGTAGTGCGGGATGTATTGAGCACAGGATCCCGCCATTCCGAGGAACGACCGCCCGTCCGCCACCTGTCCGCCACCTGTCGTGGTGCTTGTAGATTGGTGATGGTACTCACTTTGTCCGGGTCTGGTGTCATCCCGGCATCTGAGAAGACATGACCAAATAATCTTAGCCACTTCTTGTTAAACCTGAATTTCTCTATGTTTAGTGTGAGTCCAGCGCTCTGTAACGCCCTGCATGTGAGCAAGGCAATAGCACTGTGTTGTGTTCTTCCTGTGTGGCCCCAAGACCAAGATCATTGCTGTAGTTCAGCGCAGATTTGATCAGGCAAATGACTTGCTGGATGGCCTCCTGAAAGATCTCTGCAGCTGAGGAGATGGCAAAATTAGACATCAGTAAAGAAAAAGGCCTCCATGGTGAGAACATGGTGATCACCCTCAACTCTGGGTGCAGTTCTAGCTGGTGGTACCCCTGAACCAAATTGAGTTTTGAAAATGTGGTCGCCCTGTTTAGCTGCACTATCATGTCTTCGATGCACGGGCCGGGGTGACGCTCCCGTTGAATGGCGGTGTTGGCCACTCTCATATCGACGCATAGGCGTATGCGTTCGCCTTCCTTAGGGACTAAAACGAGTGGGGAAACCCACAGGGTGGGTCCAGTGGATGGTTCGATAATGCCGTTTCTCAGTAACTGGTCCAGTTCCTGTGATACCGCTCCTTGGAAATGAAACCCCACTCTCCTGGGGTGCTGGGCGACGGGCCGTATTTTCTCATTGATGTGTAGTTTTATGAGCACGGTCTTGAGTTTCCCCAGTCCTCTGCATAGGTCTGGAAAGTTTGACTGAATGACTTTCGAGATCGGAGAGTGCCCAGCGTTAGCGTCGGACATGCCGTGTACCATTTTTGTTGGTGATCCAGAGGATTGAATCACTTCACAATCCTGGTAGTGGAAGTTTATTCGCCCTAGCTCACTAGCGGTGTGGTATCTCAGGAGGCAGCAACCCTTTGTGGGGCTGCGTATTACATGAATGAAAGTGTTGATTAAATGCCCATTGTGGACCAGCATGTGCTGAAATTGTCCAACAGAATGCTGTGGCTGGGCAGCACCCCACTGGAATATTCTCGATGATTTTGTGAGGGCCAGCTTCTCGGGCATTTGTAGGAACTCCTGTTCCCCCATTATGTTGACTGTTGCTCCTGAGTCCACCAGCAAGCAGTAATGTCAGTTTCCTAGGTTGATGGTGAGCCTGGGCGTCTCCTTCACTTCTAGATCATCTCTAATGAGGTTAACGTATTTATCCACTTGCGCTTGATCATAGTGGTTTGACTGCCCTGGTTGTTGTTGATGGTCTCCCAGATATTGGTACTGCTGTGTGGGCTCATCATCCTCATCCCCGAACCGTGTGCTCGAGTTCCATTGATCGTAACTTTGCTCCGGGTCCTGCATTGTAATTTTATCCATGGCTTTTACAAAACGCAGCTGACCTTGGAACTGTGCTTGTTGGGGGCGTGGGGCATAGTGCGGTTCTTGGAATGTCCTGCTGAAGTGTCTTCCCTGTGGCGGGTGGTTCATTCTCGGTGTGGGGAATGGCTTCACTTCTTGAGACACAGATTGGAAAGGTCATTCCCTTCCACAATTAGAGCATTTTTGGGTGAGTGCTGGGCATGTTCTGGAATGTGGGAAATTCATTCTGCATCGGCAGCATTGCCTTTGGGTCCGTTCAAATGTCTGGTTGTTGGGCCGACCCACGGGTGGACTCCACTCAGCTATCCTCTGGGGGTGGATTGCTGCTATGGACTCATTTTGCTCACCTTTGTCCATTGGTGTGATCTCGATGGACGCCGCTTGTGCGTCAACTCTCTCGAATATTCCTGCCAGTTCACTGACTTTGTCGATGCATAGTGGTTTTTTGAGGAGTTGTTTTCTGAATGCTGGTGAAAGGCAGCCTTCGATCACTAGTTGTCTAATTGCCTCATCAACCGAGAATTCATGGAACCGGCAGTATGTGCGCTTTAGCCGCAGGCGTGTTATGAATTTGTCTATGGTTTTGTCGGTTCTTTGAGCACACTGGTTGAAGACGTACTGCTCGTAGTCTCTGTTTGGTTCTATGATGAGTTTCTTGTTGAGACCTGTACAAGTGAATTTACACTTTTGCATAAATAAATTGAATTGAATTGTTTTTTCTTTTTATATATATATTTTGTTCTCATTTAAATGTTAAACTATGGCAAATTTGTCAATGTACACCATGGTTTATATGTATTGAACATCTCATTGATGTGTTTTTTCGTATATTTGTTCTCCAAAGAAAATTAATCTTGGTGCTTCCATTCATTTGTTAAATGCACCCTATTTTTCACTGTAAATTTTATGTTAGCTTGATATCACAATTTTCTTTTCTTGTTTTTTGAAATAAACTTTTTGAAAATGTCTTTTTAATTTGGCTTTATATTGTGTTAGATTTCTCTCTGATTATCTCAAGTTGCTTCAATGAAGAATAATTAGGATATCTTTCTTTGGATACCATGCAAATTAGGACTACAGTCTATTAATTTATTTTTTACAGCGTTAGAATTTCTTTGTGTGACTATTTGAGACCCCCTCAATAGCTGTACCACTTTGTTGGGGCAATCCCCTATTTTGTAATTGAGTTTCTTGTTAAGCGCCTGTTTTGCGTTTTCTTGGCCACGTGGGGAAAGCCTTAGACTTACCTTTCCCAGGCCCTTGGCAAAACGAGTGATTGGACTCAGAGAGGCAAGAAATCACACTTAGACCATTAATTATGGTAGAAAATGTAAATGGCTCGTTATAGGCCCTTTATTCACACCTTATATAAACCTTATATATGAACACATCAGACACAAAATAAACATATAGTCAGTTATTCAAAAACATAGAAAAAGAGTTAATCACCGTTATCAATGTAGCAGAAGACACCTTCATATTGGCCAATACGACACTGCTTAGTCCCAGAGCAGGTAGGCAAAGAGATCACTCGTAATGATGGGGTGCAGAGCGTCCTCCCTCCCAGCGAGACTGTATCTCCCGGGGGTCCAGATTCTAACTGTCTTTACAGAGGAAAAACCTCTTCTCTTTATGGGGGCATGTCCCGCCCTTCTCAGTTATGACTGCCCTCAGCCGAAGAGCAGATCACAAGTGGAAGGGGGCAAAGAGTGGAAAAAACAGCCATAAGTGGAAAAACCCAGCTTCCCTCTCCTTGCATTCTCCCAGGACCCCTTATCACTGCACCTGCAGAGCGCTCCGACTCCCTCTCTAGCTGGTCCTCCAGTGGACAATACAATAACTATTCTCCACAGTAAGTCCACTCAGCAACAATATTTATGCGACCTTGCTTTGCCTTCGCTGCCGGGATGAGCGCTTACTCTGCTGAGCCCACGAAAAACGTAAGCTTTCATTACGGTGATGGGAGATGAATGTCCAAGATGGCTGCGCACTGGCGCCATGCTGTTTCAGCTCGTATTTCTCATAAGCATTACACTCCCCCAACTAATTGACTCCCTTCTTCCCCAACATCACCTCATTGTCACTGGTGACTTTTTATTATTATTATTATGGTATTTATTGAGCGCGGACCTAACCTCGAGAAGCAACAGAGCGCTTTACAGAGGTATACTTTACTTTACTTTATTTATTTGTAAGGTGCAACCAGAGTGGTCCGGGGGCATGCGTGCGCCGATGAAAAGTCTCCCGGGCACCGTAAAGGTGCCTGGGAGACAATTGTCCCACCAAGATAATCAAAGACGCAGGTAGAGACTTTGTGCCGTTAATATCTAAACTAATCAACGCCTCTTTCGCTACCAATACTGTCCCAGGTAACCTAAAGGAGTCTTGGGTCTTACCTCTGTTAAAAAAGCAAACTCTGGATCCCTCCATCCCAACTAATTATAGGCCCATTGCAACGGTGCCCTTCCTTCTCAAAATACTTGACAAAGTAGCTTACCTTCAAATTCAGAAATACCTTGAAACTAACCATCTCTTAGGTGCCCATCAATCAGGTTTCAGGCCACAACATGGCACTGAAACTGCACTTATCAATTAAAAAACCCAAATTGATGAGTGAAGGACAAAGAGAAGACTGCCATGCTACTCCTTCTTGACCTATCAGCTGCCTTTGACCTTGTGGATCACGAAGTTCTGTGCAAACACCTGGCCGTGGCTGCTCACTTCTCTAAAGATGCTTTAGCATGGGTCCAATTATTTTTAAATAACAGGACCATGAGAGTTTTCTCACCGTCAGCGTCAGCAGACCCCATCCAAACCACTTGCGGCATACGCAAATGGGGAGCAGCTGCAAGTGGATCTAGGTCACCTGGCCTAAGATCCGCCCACCTGGTGCCTTCCTGCCTGCTGCTCTTTTTCACCACGTAGCTAGCCCCGCCCAACTGGTGCCTTCCTGCTTGCCGCTCTTTTTCACCTCTTAGCAAGCCCCACCCACCTGGTGGCTTCCTGCTTCCCGCTCTTTTTCACCACTTAGCAAGCCACGCCCACCTGGAGCCTTCCTGCTTGCCGCTCTGTCTCCCTACTTAAGGAGCCCTCCAGCTTCTTTTCCTTTGCAGATGGGGAGCAGGTGCAAGTGGATCTAGGTAACCTGGCCTAAGCCCCGCCCACCTGGTACCTTCCTACCTGCTGCTCTTTTTCACCACTTAGCAAGCCCCGCCCACCTGGTGCCTTCCTTCACCATCACTGTCTTGTGGCCAATGCTGGATTTGACTTTTATGGACTTCATTCATTCACGGTGCGTCACTCTTTCTCAACTCTCATGCTGGACTTCCTTTGCATCTTGTCATCATGGTGTCCATGAATCATGCTGTTCCCATCTTCATCTTGTATCCTAGCTTGCAACATTATGTGTTACTACTGACTTCTGCAATTGTATTCGCTCTCCACTCTTGCTTCTCCACTCTTTTTGACTGCTTACTCTCTTTTCTCTCCTCCTTTCCCTTCTCCCTATTCCTATCTCCTCCCCATACTTTCTTCTATGCACTTACTCTATCAGAATTGTCCCTGGACCTAATATGACAGCAACTTTGTCTGTTTCCTCCACCCTCCCATTACTGTTATTTTCCTCCCCACCACCTCTCTGGCACTATCTGAAATGTCGTCAGGCCTAGTATGATAATCGCTTGTTTTGTTCCTCCCCTCCCTTTCTGCACCCCTCTCTCTCACCTTTTGTTTTTCTCCAGCTCTACTAGAAATGTCGTCAGGCCTAGTACGGTAGTCGCCATTCTGTTTCCATTTCCTTCCCACTCTACCCCTCCCTTCCTTATCTATGTTTTAGCTCTTGCACTATCTGAAATGTCGTCAGGCCGAGTACGATAGTTAATTTCACATCCTTACTGTTCATGGCCTGTAAGAATGTGGTTGTATTTTCCCTTGTTCCCTCCCTTGCTTTGAAGCGCTTTGAAACACATTGTGTATAGGCGCGGTATAAATAAACGATCATACCATGTCATACCACAAGGATCTTGTGTATAGCCAACTATGTACAATATATTTCCAAAGCCTCTGATCAACTGGACAGACTGGGTGCCACCTACACTAATTATGCAGATGACACCCAGATCCTCATACCCCTTTCGGGCGATTACCTCAAGGACACGGCTTTGGTAAATAAAATCTACCTCCTCATTCAGGCATGGATGGCAGCCCATGGCCTCTGCCTGAATGACGACAAAACGGAGCTCCTGATTCTTGGTACAGCTGCCAACCTAAAAAAACGGAATACTAACTACTCCGCCTTCATTATTGACGGAAACATAATTAAGGTAGTAAATGAAGTAAAGACCTTAGGTTTCTACCTTGACTCCACACTAACCTTAAGCAAACAAGTCACTTCTATGGGATCAGCAACAGCTTACACATGCAAGCTAATCAGAGCCTGCAGGCCATTCTTATCCAAACCAAGTTGCATCACCCTTGCTAACGCTTTAATACTCTCAAAATATGATTATTGTAATGCCTTACATCTAGGAGCAAATAAATATATTCTGGACAAAATCCAAATCTTACAGAACAATGCTTTAAGAACGGCTTTGAATATTCCCAATGGAGAACATGTATCCGAGCATAGGAAAGAATATCACTGGTTGAAGATAAATGATAGAATCATTCTTAAAAAAGCCACCCTTACGCACAAGTGCCTCAACAAAGCAGCACCCCTGTACCTAACTGAGAGAATAGTCAGGAAAACCTCCACCCGCCCCTCTAGATCTGCTAACACATTCTGCCTCAGCATAGCCTAATTTAAACTAAAGAAATCTGGTGGTAGGAGCTTCCCAGTCAAAGCTGCCCAGACTTGGAATGCACTTCCCCTCTCACTCAGAGTAGACCAATCCTTCCTCAGCTTTAGACGCAATACACTGAACTGGTTACAATCTCACAACCTGTGATTCTGCTGTGGCTTACTGTTTTTGTATGTATTTTATTCCACACAATTATTCTTTTACCTTCTGTATAACTTTGCATTCTTGCCATGTATAATCCTATGATGTACCATGTAACTTAAGCCTAAAGTATTCTTGTATTCTATGCACCCAGTTACTTCCGGGTTCGGTGCACCTTACAAATAAAACAAACAAACAAAAGAGAAGAGCTTAAGCTGGAGGAAGAGGCTGAAATGAGGGGGGATTTTGGGGTGGGCAAAACAGCTTATCTAAAAAAAATGTCTTAAGTTGTTTATTAAAACAATCAAGAAACAAGCAACGTCTAAATTCTAGAGGCAGGGAATTCCACAAAGCAGGAGCTGTTACCCAAAAGGCGCTCTTTTTTACCAATACTAAATTAGCTTTGGGTATTTGGAGAAGTTGTTGACTATTAGAACGCAGGGTTCTCGTTTCCATTTTGTTTTTGAGTCAACAGGCTATGTAATCTGGAAATAGCCCTGACAAGGATTTGTAGGTGATAGTCAGTAATCTGAAGTCAATCCTAGCCTCTATGGGGAGCCAATGGAGACTCCTCCGCACTTCGGAGACATGCTCACATTTCTGCATCCCCATAATGGCTCTGATGGTACTATTTTGTACTACTTGTAGATGGCCGGGTGTGCGTGTGTATATATGGTGAAGGGTGTGTGTGCTTGTGTTCAGGGGTGCAACAAAACCTACATTTCAGGGGGGCTAACCCTTCAAATGTTGGGAGAGGCGCTAACCTCACGTGTGGTGGGGAGGAGCAAACTCATTTGTGTGGGGACATCTAACTACTTTACACATTTTAATGAGACTATTCTAATGCAGCTTCAATTTTACAAGCAGTTAACTCTCTCCTTTAAGTCTGAAAGCACCCACTTATGGACTGCTGTGAGAACGACCAGTCTCCTGTTCCCCCTCTACCCTTCCAATCATTCCCAATGTGTGGGGGGGAGGAATTGTGCAATAAATCATAATGTTCGTCAATGTGCATGCTAAGCAGGCATGATATGTGGTATTAGTGGCTAGAGAGGCATTTTGGTGCAGCTAGTCTAGTCATTCCTCAGTTTGGTATGACTTTTTTTAACTGGGCATTTCTGATAAAACAGTTGTGCTAAGTGTCATTACCTGGCTAGACTGGCATTTGGGTTCTGCCAGTCTAGCCGCTTCTTACTGCGGCACTGTATATTTTTCTGGGCATCTGTGATAAAATGATATGATATGATAAATCATATATTACGCGCCTCTACACAAGTGTTTTTAGACACGACAAGACAAGGGAAGGAAAACAGAGGGAGGACAAGACAAATGATGTTACTAAGCCTTGTGTCATTCAGATCGTGCAAGTGCGAGAACGAGAAGTGCAAGGGGGAAGCGAGGTGGGAAGTGCAAGGGAGAGGGGGGGGAAACAGGGCAGCAATGCTCTGAGTAAGTGCAGCCAGGGCAGTGTGGCTCTGGGTAGTACAAGGAGAACAAGGGACTGTAGGGTTACAGTTACAGCCCCTAACTGCGTGGTAGGCCCAGAGGCAGTGCAAGGGTGACTGATCAAGAAAGAGCCTGGACTCGGTGAGAATGAGGATAGCCAATCAACCAGTTGGTATAGCAGACAGGTAGGTCAGCAGGGGAGGGAGAGAGAGAAAGCAGAGGAGAAGAGGATCGTTTTGAGCTGCTTCTGGAACTTCAGGTGGTCCGGCTCAAGTTTGGGAGGGGCAGGGAGGCCATTCCAGAGGGAGGCACCTGCAGGGGAGAGGAATCTACCCCCCACTTTCTGCCTGGAGAAGCATCTAACCCTTAGGGCTCGAGAAGGAAGGTATTTTGGAAGAGAGCGTTGGATGTAGTGCGGATCCCAGCCCCAGAAAGCCTTGTGGACAAAGCAAAGGGTCTTTAACTTGATTCTTGCAATCACCGGTAGCCAGTGGAGACATTTCATGGTTGGAGAGATACGGTCCTTGGGCTTGATATAGGATAAGTCTCGCAGTCCTGTTCTGGATTAGTTGCAGAGGGCGGACAGTAGAGGAAGGCAGATTGAGAAAGTGGCTGTTGCAGTAGTCCAGCCTAGAGAGAACCAGAGCTCTGGAGACAATGAGCTTCTGGGGGAAAGTGAGAAAGGGAAGAGTCCCTTTGAGGAGGTGCAGCTGGTAGTGGGACATGGTGACGTCCGAGATGTGAGGAGAGAAAGATAGAGTAGAATTGAAGATGACACCAGGAATGAGCGAGAGAGGAGAGGAGGCTGAGGGGAGCCTGAAGGAAAGCTAAGTGTCATCGGCATAACACTGAAAGTTAGAGGAGAAGGTACAGATCAGGTGGGCCAAAAAGGCCAAGTAGAGGTTCAAAATCCAGGCTGAGAGGATAAATCCCTGGGGAACGCCACAGGTAGAGAGAGATGGCGGAGTAAGAGGGACCAAGTTGTACCTGGGAGGGGCGGTCCAAGAGGAAGGAGGTCAGCCACTCCAGGGCCTGATCCGTGATGTCCGGGTTCTCACAGAGTCGATTGATCAGGATGGCATGGGTGACCATGTCAAAAGCAGAGGAAAGTTCAAGGAGTATGATGACAGGAGTAATGCTGAATCAAGGTTAGAGATCAGATCTCCACAGGTGTTCAGGAGAGCAGTTTCTGTGCCTCTGGCAGCTCTTAAGCTCGACTGATGTTCATGGAGCCAACCAACAGATTCAGTGTGGAGAGTAAGCTGGCAGTTGGCCAGCTTTTCCAAGATTTTAGGATAGGGGAAAGTTCCAGTGGCAAACACATTATTACAGAAATCGGCCAAGGCTGGATCAAGGGTGTCAATGTGGTCCTTGATGGTTCAGGAGGAGCAGGTAAGCACCTGTTTTGACAACACTTCCATAGATATGATTTGTCTAGAAACCTTGTCAGGTGTTACAGAGAAAGAGGAGAAAGGAGGAGGAAAGGGAGAGATGGCCAACAGGGGCTGAGAGAGGAAGAGGAGATTGTGGACAGGATGTCCTGAGTTTTAGCAGAGAAGCGAAAGGCCAAAGCCGTACAGAGGGCCTGTTGAGGCAACAGGAGAGGTAGACACTGCAACAGGATTGGTCAGTTCCTTGCAGATTTTAAAGAGTTTGGCTGTGTTGTTAGAGGCTGAAGAGACACAGGCTTGAATGTGGGCTCTCTTCTTGATGAGTCTTATTGCTTCGACTGGCATTTTGGTGCAACCATTCTAGGGATGTCTTAATTTGGCCTGGCATGTTTTATTGTAATGTTATTATGTGTCTACACTTTTCTACATTGTGCAGCCAGTTGGACATGTTTTCATTGTGGCATGGCATTTTTAATAGCAAAGCATTCAATGTTCATGTGTACTGTTGGTGACTAGCATGTATTGGATTGGTGTTAACCTACAAAACAATAGCAAACACTGTGGCTTTTTAGCCAATTTTTCTCAGAAAGTGTGTTGTTTATTGCATTAAAACACATATTTATATCTTTCTCCTAGTGCAGTGTGTGGCATATCCCTTTAGTAGCACGTTTGTGCATAATGCGCAAGCATGGTAATCTAGCTCGGCCAAGAGTGTGGTGTGAACCCGTGATTTGTTGCCAAGTTGTGGGGGGCCCCCTCAGCATGGCTCGCAGGGGGGCCCCCAGATATTGCGTTACTCCACTGAAGGAGCAGGGAGCTGCAGGAAAAGAGGCCTTGTGGATCCAGAGGAGAACACTGTGCCGAGACACTGGCCCAGTGTTTGTGAGGGGCTGCAGTGTGACTAGGGAGCCATGTCTCCAGGGAGCCAGAGCGAGGCAGCATCCTGCTGGCAGTGTTCAGGCGAGTGCTTGTTCCCTTGGGACGTGTGCCGGTCCCACATGTGTCGGCGGGGCACGTGGTTAGACCCTGACTTCGACCCAAAGGAATCCAGGAAAGACCGCTCGCGAGTTCTACGCTACCCGGTGAGTTTCGAACAAGTGAGAGAGAGAAACTCGGGAGTGTGCGGTTCACTGGAGCGGGAAGCGAGAAAGACAGGATTTTGTTAAGCGGCACAGAGTGGAAAGCGAGAGTGAAAGAATAAAAGGACAGAAAGAAAGAAGGAACAAGAAACCAGAAAGAAGGAGAACGCGAGCTAGCGGCGCAGAAATACAGCAAGGTCCACAATAAAGACATTTAAACTTACTAGCGGCATGGAAATAAAGCGAGGTCCAGAGTAAAGACATTTAATGGGAAATAATAATAATAATAATAATAATAATAATAATAATAATAATAAAAGTAAGAAAAGGGTACAAAAACCCAAAAGAAGATGCAAGCGTGCACAAGCAAAGCGGAAAGAGTGAAAGAAGGTGCAAGTGTGCAAAAGCCAAGTGAAAAGACTGTGCACAGATGCACAAGGAAAAGTAAAGAAAGGTGAAAAAGAAGAAGAGCAAAGTGGAAGAGGCACTGGATGGGAAAGGTGCCAGAGAAGTGATTCAAGGTGCAAAGAGAGGGGTTAGAAGTCAGAGTGGTCGGGCAGGGGAGGAGCAAAAAGCCCAGCATTTTAGAAAGTCTCTGACACTGCCCCATGAAAGAAAGAAAAGAGGAGAAAGGTGCATTCTGGCAAAATGAACTTTTGGCCGAGACCAGAGGGGCCTGGACTTGGGGAAAGGAACACTGAGAGGCCTGAAGGTGCATTCTGACAAGGTGAACTTTAATTTGAAACCCAAGGGGCCTAAGCATGGGGAAGGGAACCCTGAGAGGCCTACAAATACCTTTTTGAAATCTAAAGACAAGGCCTAGAGTTGGGGAAGAGAACCCTGAGAGGTCTAAAAGAAACTGTGTCTTTTGTTTTTGGTGTTTGAGGCCTGGACTTGGGGAAGGGAACCCTGAGAGTCCTTAAAAGAACTGGAAGGATCGAAGCTTGGGGAAGGGAACCTCAAGAGACCCAGAGACATTTGGAACTTTAGTGATTTGCTGCAAGAGCCCTATGTGGAAGGTTCCAATGCCAACCCTTTTAAGTTGAACTAATTTTTGAACTGGCAGAACTACATCTAGGGGTAAGATTACCTGAAACCAGCTGGGGTTTACATTTCCTTTTTAACAACTATTTTTTTTTAACCCCTTAACTGCGGAGTACGAGGTATCTCGTCTTGCGCACATTTCCAGTGCAGGGGATGAGAGACATTGTCCTCTGCAGTGCTTACCTTTGGGGGGGTGGATCGCCCCCTCTGCTGCTCCCTCGATCCCTGTGACCCCAGGCAGTGAAGGGGAGGACTTCCCCTTCCGTTCGTGAGGTCGGGGGGATGCTGTGATCACGTCGGTGCATGCTATGTGCAGCGACTTCATCAGGAAATTAAATTTACATGCTGAAGCTGAAAGGCTTCAGCATGTACATTTTGCAGGGACACATTTGCATCCTACAAGGGCATTCTTTGCCCAATGTGGACAAGTGAGGGCTCCTTGGAAGGGGGAGACCTCCCCCTTTCCACAGAGCCCTCTCACAAGCAGATTGCAGGTTGAGAATCGTGCAGTCCTCGACCAGCAAACCCCACCGGACAACCAGGGAATTGATTTTGGGGTGGGGCCCCTCCCCCAGGGCAAACAGGACCCCACCCCCACCAAAATAAATGTTTTGACTTCTTTGGGGGCAGATGGGTGCTGTTTTGCACCCATTTTCCCCCAAGGAAGGCAACAAAAAATGTATATGTTCGGCAGACCTGGGGGGAATCAGGGGGCCGGACCAATGCCTGTGGGCCAGCCCCCTAAGCCACGGCCAGGGAGGGGCAGATCCTTTCTGCCTCCCTGGGGGGGGGTAAAGTGAGGGTCTGGCCCCATGTTGCCCCCCCCCGGGAAGCAGAAAGGACCACTAGACCACCAGTGAATTGATTGTGGGGGTGGCTGCCCCCTCCTCCAAGCCACACAGGCCCCCACCCCCACCAAACAAACAAAAAAAGGGGGCACAATGTTTTGCCTTCTTTGGGGCAGATGGGTGCTGTTTTGCACCCATTTGCCCCAAGTAAGGCAAAATAAAAATATTTGGGGCATTAGAGGGCTGGACTCATGCCTGTGGGCCAGCTCTCCGCCACAACCCCCCAAGGGGGGGGGCATATCCTTTCTGCTTCCCTGGGGGGAGGGGCAAAGTGAGGGTCTGGCCCAATTTTGCCACCCCAGGGAAGCAGAAAGGAGCACTAGACCACCAGGGAATTGATTTTAGGGGTGCAGGGGCCCCCAGGTCAAACTACCCCGACCCCACAAAAAAGCCATATAGGTGACACAATGTTGTTTTGCATTCTGTGGGGGCAGATGGATATTGTTTTGCACCCATTTTTCCCCAAGGAAGGCAAAACAACATTCCACTACATTGTTAATGGCACACTTGGGGGCATCAAGGGGCTGGCCCAATCCCGGGGGGCCTGCCCACTCAGGAATCACACCACAGAGGGGCACATCCTTTCTGCTCCCCTGGTGGGGGGCAAATTTGAGGGTCTGGCCCATTTTGTCCACCCCTGGAAAGCAGAAAGGAGAACTTGGCCACCAGGGAAAGTATTTTGGGGGTGGAGGCTGTTTGGCCCATTGCCGGTCGCAGCACGCCGGCCGTCCTGGATCTCTGTTCAAGCCACGTTAGAGCTTTTCCCTCTGGGGAGGGGCGGGGACCCTGCTGGGTCGCCCCATGACCGCCGATGGGACGGGGCAATCGTCACGTGCGAGGCAGTCGCCCAAGGCTGGGGGCAGCACCCCTATCCTCCCTAGACATGTGGCTGGGCTGCGTTACAGCTCTTCCCTCCGGGGAAAGATTGGGATCCTGCCGGAGCCCCCTGGGACTGTTGCTGGACATGGGGATGGTCAACCCACATGGGAGATAGGAACCCAAGCCCAGCAGCAGCACCCCCAGCCGTCCTGGAGCTCTGACCATGCTGCGTTAAAGCTTTTCCCTCCTGGGAGGGATGGAGACGCTGCCAGGTCGTCAGATGAACGCTGCTGCACTGGGGGGGGAGGAGTTTACACACATGCAAGGCAGACTCCCAAGGCTGGGGGCAGCACCCCCGGCCATCCTAGAGCTGGGGAGGGATGGGGACCCTGCTCGGGCTCCCTGAAACCGCTGCTGCTGCCCAAGGCTGGGGACATCACCCCAACCATTCTGGAGTTGTGGCTGGGCTGCGTTTCAGCTTTTCCCTCCGAGGAGGCATGGGGATCCTGCCAGGACTCTCTGGTACTGCCGCTGAACTTGTGGATGGTCGACAAACAAGGGAGACAGGTGCCCAAGGCCCGGGATATCAACCCCACTGTTCTGGAGTTGTGGCTGGGCTGCATTACAGCTTTTCCCTCAGAGTAAGGATGGGTACCCTGCTAGGGCTCCATGGGACCGGCGCTGAACTTGGGGACGGTCGACCAACAAGAGAGACAGGCGCCCAAGGCCCGGGACATCACCCCTGACCGTCCTGGAGTTCTGGCCATGCCCCATTACAGATTTTCTCTCTGGGGAGGGATTGGCACACTGCCAAGGCTCCCTGGTGGGGAAAAGCTGTAACACAGGCCATCTAGAGCTCCAAGATAGTTGGGGGTTGATGTCTCCGGCCTTGGGCGCCTGTCTCCCATGTGGGTCAACCATCCCCAAGTTCAGCGGCAGTCCCAGGGAGCCCTGGCAGGATCCCAACCCCTCCCAGGAGGGGAAAGCTGGAATGCAGCCCAGGCAGATCTCCAGGACGGCTGGGGGTAATGTCCCAGTCCTTGGGTGCGTGTCTCCGATGTGGGCTGACTGTCCTGAAGTCCAGAGGCGGTCCCAGGGAGCCCTGGCAGTGTGCCAATGCCCCCCCAGAGAGTAAAGCTGTAACAGAGCCCAGCCAGAGCTCCAAGAGGGTCAGGGCTGCTACCCCTGGCCTTGGGCACCTGTCTCCCATGTTGGGCGACCATTCCCAAGTTCAGTGGCAGTCCCAAGAAGCCCTGGCAGGGCCCCCATCCTTTCCCAGATGGAAAAGCTGTAACACAGCCTAGCCAGAGATCCGGTATGGTCGGGGCTGCTGCCCCAAGCCTTGGGCGCCTGTCTCCTTTGCTGGTTGACCATCCTCAAGTTCAGCAGTAGTCCTTTTCCAGAGAGAAAAGCTGTGACGCAGCCCAGCAAGAGCTCTAGGGTGGTTGGGGGTGATGGCCCTGGACTTGAGCACCTGTCTCCCTTGTTTGTCGACCATCCCCAAGTTCAGTGGCGGTCACAGGGAACCCTGGCCGGGTCCCCATCCCTTCCCGGAGGTAAAATATGTAACACACCCTAGCCAGAGCTCCAGGATGGTCGGGGCTGCTACCTCTGGCTTTGGGCACCTGTCTCCGTTGTTGGTTGACCGTCCCCAAGTTCAGCGGCGGTCACAGGGATCCCTGGCAGGGTCCCCATCCCTTCCCGGAGGTAAAAGCTGTAACGCACCCTAGCCAGAGCTCCAGGATGGTTGGGGATGCTGTCCCTGGCCTTGGGCGCCTGTCTCCCTTGTTGGTCCGGTATCCCTACAAAATATCCCCACCAAAAATATTGCTGTACATATGGCCGTTTGTCTCGCCATAGGCAATATTTTTGGGGGGGGGTAATTTGTGGGAGCAGGGCTTGCGGGGGTGTCCCCCGCAGGGTCCATGGGTCAATATTGCCAAAAAATATGGCAATATTTTTGTATTGCGATATTTCTGCAGGGATATTAACACATGGAACCGTTGGTCCACCATCCCCAAGTTCAGCGGCGGACCCAGGAAGCCATGGCAGTGTGTCAATGCCTCCCTGGAGAGAAAAGCTGTAACACAGCCCAGCTAGAGCTCCAGGATGGTCGGGGCTGTTGCCCCTGGCCTTGGGCACCTGTCTCCCATATGGGTTGACCATCTGCAAGTCCAGCGGCAGTCCCAGGGAGCCCCGGCAGGGGCCCCATCCCTTCCCAGAGGGAAAAGCTATAACGCAGCCCTGCTAGAGCTCCGGGACAGTCGGGGCTGCTTTCCCTGGCCATGGGCGCCTGCCTCCCTTGTTGGTCGACTGTCCCCAAGTTCAGCGGTGGTCCCAGGGATCCCTGGAGGTGTGCCAATGCCTCCAGGGAGAGAAAAGCTGTAACGCAGCCCAGCAAGAGCTCTAGGACGGTCAGGACCACTGACCCTGGCCTTGGGCACCTGTCTCCCATGTTGGGCGACCGTATCCGAGTCCAGCGGCAGTCCCAGTGAGCCCTGGCAGAGGGAAATGCTGTAATGCAGGCCAGCCAGAGCTCTGGGACGGCCGACGGTGCTGCCTCTGGGCTTGGGCACCTGTCTCCCTTGTTGGTCGACAGTCCCCAAATTCAGCGGCAACCCCAGGGAGCCCCAGAAGGGTTCCCATCCCTCCCTGGAGTGAAAACCTGTAATGGAGGCCAGCCATAACTCCTGGATGGTCAGAGGTGATGTGCCCTGGCCTTTGGCGCCTGTCTCCCATGTTGGGCAACCATCCCCAAGTTCAGTGCCGATCTGAAGGAGCCCCGGCAGGATCCCGATGCCTCCCTGGTGGGAAAAGCTGTGACGCAGGCCAGCCAAAGCTCCAGGATGGCCGGGGGTGCTGCATCCTGGCCTGGGCACCTGTCCCCCTTGTTGGTCGACCGTCCCTAAGTTCAGCGGCAGTCACAGGGAGCCCCGGCAAGGTCCCCATTCCTTCTCGGAGGGAAAAGCTGTAACGCAGACTAGCCAGAGCTCCAGGACGGTCAGGCCTGCTGCCCCTGGCCTTGGGCACCTGTCTCCCTTGTTGGTCGACCGTCCCCAAGTTCAGTGGCAGTACCAGGGAGCCCGAGCAGTATGCCAATGCCTCTCGGAGAGAAAAGCTGTAATGCAGCCCAGCCAGTGCCCCAGAACGTTCAGAACTGCTGCCCATGTTCTTGGGCACCTCTCTCCCATGTTGGGCGACTGTCCCCAAGTCCAGCGGCAGTTCCAGTGACCCCAGGCAGGGTGCTCATGCCTTCCTGGCGGTAAATGCTGTAACGCAGGCCATCCAGAGCTACAGGATGGCCGGTGGTGCTGCCTCCGGGCTTGGGCATTTATCTCCCTTGTTGATCTACCGCCCCTCCTCACGTTCAGCGGCGGTCCCAGGTTGCCCCTGAAGGTTCGTGTTAGGGAGATTTCTCACACAGGTGCTAAATTCCCTCTACCTTAGAGCCCTCCAGCTCTTTCGCTATATTTTGGGGCTTTGAACTTTTCATTTTCAATGTGTTTTTCTTTTGTGTTCTTTGGTTATGGAGGTTTAAGACAACTCCATAGGCATCATCTTTTTCTGTGTGTCACACAGCACCTTCAGTGCAGTGGCACAGGGATGTCTTTCAGACTTCCCAACGTTTAAATACCTTCTCTGGGACTGACTACTGTCTCCCAGAGCATGTAAAGTTAAGTTGGCTTTACTAGTCTCTTTAAATTTACAGACCCAGCACACACTATCTTCCTATAGAGTGCTGGATGGGTAGCGTAGCTTCCCCTGAGTCAAAACACTCAAACAGTCAAATGTTACCCTCTCCTACTTTAAATGGCTGGTGGCAGTGGTTTAGATCAAACTACCATGATTTTTCCCGACCGTGAACAACGGTAGCTAAAAATCGGGTCAGCCATGTTTTTCAATATGGCGCCCACGACCTATCTGTAAAAACAGACTCTGGTCGATTTGTTTCGCCATTTGCTTTAGGAAAGGTCCTTCTTGTGTTTGGCTCTGCGCCCCAAACCAGGTTTGGTCCCTTTGTTTGTTGGCCTTTGGCGGGCTTCAGTGCTGATGCCCTCCTCTGGCGCCAGGGTGTCTGGGGTGGACAGGATGTGAGTGAGGTGCCCGAAACTCCCTGTGCTTAGTCTCCTAGGAGACCTGAATGCACTCTGGCCTGCTTGGCCGGCTGGCTGTCTGGCAAGGACAGCCACCCTGCTGTGTGAGTGACAGCCAGGCTGGAATGAATGGGGGAAAACTGTTTAAAAGCAGGTCTCTGGGACTTGGAAAGCAGAGCCGACCACTGGAACCAAAAATCCGAAGATGAGCTGAAGGAAGAAGACTGCTGCAACTCCTAGACAACCAGTGAAGACCTGCTGCAGGTCCGAATTCCCTGCCACTCCATCGACAGAGAAGCCTTTCAAGGTTACCTTCTTACCGTGAGTTTGGTGGGAACAACTAACTCGTAAGCCGCCTGGACACTGTCCCCTCCTGGTCGAATTTTCTGCAGAGTGCTGTGGAAAACCGGATAGCCAGGGGGAATTATACCAGTTTGTGGTCTTTAAGGCACTCACACTTTAAAGCGACGTTTTGCTCAGCTTGTGGCCTCATCCCTGGGCAGTGCAGGAACCTCCCGACATCCTCCTTCTTGTCCCCACGACTGAAGCTCAGGAACAGCGAAATCTGCTCGAACTGCCAGGAACAACTGCCTCAGCTACAGCTCTTCTTCAATTCAAAGTTACTGTGGAAACGCGGTCCCGAAATCTTTTCGGCCATCGTGAAAGTTCGTGGAACTTTCCCAACTTCGAAGGCTTGTCCTTCCCTAAACATTCGTCTAACTTTTCGCCTAGCCAAATTCTTCTAAACTCTGTGGCAAAGACTTAACCATTTACTACCAGAACTGTGCTATCCTATACAAAGACTCTGAACTATTGACTTTGGCCCAGGCCTATGAACTAAATTTCTGGTTGTAGTTTACAGAAACCCTTTGCCCTGCCTATGAAAGTATTTGTGCTACTGATTCTTATAACCTTGTCTTTCTACCCCTTTATAAGGTATCTAAAGTGCCATTTTGCTCCCACTTCAGGGGAGCTGAACTTGTTCAGTTAATTATTGGTCGTGTATTTGTGGTGTATTAAGTATATGATATTGAGCTGCTCTTGCTAGTGTAATGTTTTCAAACTGACTGTGTAAATAAATGTATATTCCTTTATCAAGAAACCTTGATTAAGTGTTTGTTTGAATCACTGTATTTGTTGGTCCTTTGTGTAACTTGTTCTACTGCTCACTCAACTCTTGAGATAAGTCTGGCTGCTCAGCTACCACATAACTGTGTAGTAAAGGCTTGTACCAAAGGTGAAATTGTACTGACACTTGTAGTCTTAATTACATGTAGTGTTCTCAAAGGGTACTGCATGTGATTCTGCCTAACAGGTCCCCATCCCTCCCTGGAGGGAAAACCTGTAACGGATGCAAGCCAGAACTCCTGGATGGTCAGAGGGTGATGTGCCCAGCCATTTTTTTTATTATTATTTTTTTTATTTAAAATGTTTATGTTTTATGTCTCAAACCTTGCATTTGTTAATACATCGAAGTCAACTTCTGATAAATATGTCCATATATACAAAGCATGAATACGTTCACCTTCAAGTTGTCAAGATGAAGCCATCGGCAGAAATAGCAGACCAAAAGTGGATGATGGTGGTTACCATTCTTCTGTTATTGCCTGTTAGTATTTGAGACCAACGTTGGGACACTTCAAGTTTAGACGGGGAACTATAATATTTTGGACTGAAAGCAGGGCGTTTATGATTAAGGGCTTGACATTCCATGATAATATGGTAAATGGTTTCAATTGTCTCCTCATTTTTACAAAATCTGAACAATTGGCTAATTTCCTTATTTTGGCTTCTTTTCCCTATGATCTCTCGAGTGGGGAATAGATTCAGTCTGAGTCTTAAGAATACATCACGGATTTGACGGTCCGGGAACAGGTTACGATAATGCAGTAATTGGTTCAAGGCTCTTACTTCGCCGTCACAATTTAGGTTTAGCTTGTATTGGTTTTTAAGAGCTTGGGTCTCTAGCCATACAATCGCGCCTGGCAAGATGTTTTTTGCTTGCTGAGGTCTGTTTATTAGCATATCCATGGAGATGTCCTTTTCCTTACATATCTTCGTGGCTGCTTCTTTCCATTTTAACAACACTGTATCATTGACCTTTCGATCTGTGGTTCTCAATATATCTAACGCCGGTATGCTGTCTTCATTGTTAAATTTTCGGAAAAGAGTGTGAGTTTTCCACGTAACGATCGAGTGTATGATTGCAGACCCAGCTCATATCTTATCCGAGGCATCAGGGTGAATTGGGGCAGAGATAGAACTTTTCTCCAAAAATGAGCCTCGATTTGATCCCAGATTACTTGATCTATGTTTATCATGGTTTCTCCACCATATGCAAGTATAGCAGTTACTTTTTGCTTATAAAAAGCTACGGCAGGTTTGATTGAAAATTTGCGGTACTTTTTATGTATGATCAAGGCCTGTCTCGCTAGTGACTGGCTTTAGATTTAAGATGTAACAACCAGTTTTGTTCAGTTACAGATTGCTTAATTCATACGCCAAATACTTGTATGTTCAGACTTGTTCAAGTTTTTGTTTTTGCAGAAAGCATGTTGTTTCCGCTTTTTTTGAAATTGCTGAGTTAATGTCATGATTTTTGTCTTTGAGACATTAATTACCAGTTAGTTCCTGTCCATGTATTCTTGCATTTTGTTTAGCGCAATCTGCAAGCCGTGTGGAGTTTTCGCAAGGATGATGATGTCGTCAGCGTATATGAGGCAAGGAACAGCAGTCGCGTTAAGTTTAGGGGGGTTCATGTGAGGGGTATATATGTTTGCTCAAAATTAGAGGTAAAAAGATTGAAAAAGGCTGCAGCCAGGGGACATCCTTGTTTTAATCCATGCCAAGTTTGTATCGTTTTCGTAACAAGCCCATCGGAAGTCAATCTAACTTGGATTTTTGTGTTTGAGTAAAGTAACATCATGGGCTCTAGGATGTCGCTTGGGCAGCCACATTGCTCGAGTTTCTCCCACAGTAGGTGCCGGTTTATTTTATCAAATGCGAGATGTAAGTCCACCTAGGCAGTGTATATTTGTGTTTTGGCCTTAGCAGCTTCGTGTTTGAGCATGTTCATTATCAATAAATTGACACTGGTCCCTGCATGTTGAACAAAACCAGTTTGCCTGACCGCCTGGCGTTGTGCTTGTTTAGACCAGATATTGAGCTTAGTCGGCAATAGATTTGCAAAGATTTTTCCTAAGGGGTCTAATAGTGCCAGGGGGCGGTAGTTTGAAGGTTCTTTTGTTGATCCCTGTTTATAAATCGGAATTATGGTTGCCAATTGCCATGATTCAGGAATGGCATTGGTTTGATTAATTAATGCGAAGATCTCCGTGCAAAATGCAGCTCACATTTATGGATTATTTTTAATTGTGGCGTTCGAGAGGCATCGGGACCTGGAGCCCGCGAGACATTACTTTTCTGGATTATGTTTAGAATATCTGTGGGATCCCATCTCAATGACCATCTCTTTTCGTTCAATATGGTTGCAGCTTTCTGGGTCATGGGTCTCTCCTTGTATAGCTCTTTAAAGTATGCTCCCCAAGCCAGTTCCTGCACATCCACTATCATCTTGTCTTTTAGTGACATGTTAGGCTTTAGTAAGTCCCATAAGTGTCTGGTGTTATGAGATTTTAGTGCACCTAACATGGCTTCTGCATTTTCTTGGTCTTGAGTCATTTTGGCGGTTTTTAACCAGTTTTTGTATTTTTGTTTTGCTGCTCGGATCTTAGTCCTTTTTGAGGCGGGAGAATCATATTTGGCTTGCTTCACAATTTTTTTAAATTTCTTTCTTTTTGTCAGCTATGGCTTTGTTGTATATGTAGTTAGGTGCGTGATTTAAGAAAGATTTAGGCACCGTTGTTAGCTTGAATCGGTTGAGAAGCCAACCATAGTTCATTTTGCTAGATTCTTCCATCTCTGTGTCTCTGAATATTTCCATCAGACTCTGCAGTTCATTTTGTGATATCTTAAGACGATTCAGTCCAGTATTCAAAGACGTGGGTCGAATATTTATTCTAGCAGGGGTGACTCCCATCGTCTTCCAAGTGCGTGTCAAGATGTAATGATCACTGTGCTGTGAATAGGTGTTTACTGATTCCATCACTCCTTTGGTTATGCAATTCATACTATAAATATAGTCAATTATTGATTGTTTTTTTCCACTTGACCAGGTAGGAGTTGGTGTAGGAATGTCAGGGGCAAATGCATCTAATCGATCCAGCTTTCTGTCGGTCATCTCAGCTGACCATCTGCAAGCCTGGTGTTTGAGCCTGTGATCTTCAATAAGTTTCCCATCTTGACTGTAGAGGTGAAAGTTAAAGTCGCCAGATATAATAAATTCCACTCTTGCGTATTTCAACGTGGTCTTGTCAATGACAGATAAGATGGAGTCCATCACTTTCTGATCTTTGTACTTTCTCGGATTCCAGTATATGTTTATAATACTTAAGTGGAGCTTGGGAATTCGAGGACCCACTTTGTTACAGTCTGAATCAGTTATCGAGCAATGCACTAGTATCGTATTTTGTGCCCAAGCATCAATGTTGTTTTCCTCTATGACTTCAACCGGCGAGCCCAATTTAATCAGAGTTAGCAGTCCGACTGAAGGACGACCTTTTACTTTATAGATTTCCGGGTTCATATAGGCAGTGTAGCCTTCACATATCGGTGGCTTGACAAGCCATGTCTCTTGTAGACATAGAATATATGGTTTAACCAAATCCGATAGTTCCATTTGGAATAAATGAGAATACCCCAGTGTGTTCCAGGAGCATATTCTCACAATTTGGTGGCTGTTGTTGACTCGTGGTTATTGTCTTTCTGACACGCTGGGTTCGCTTTGCGGTGTGATAGATTGTATATCACGCCAAAATGGGGATTGGTATGTTTAAAACCGGTAATGAGATTGATGGTGGTTTCTGTTATAGATGTCTCGATCCTTATGCTGGTGGATTTTTTGGGTGTCACTGGCTTGGTAGCTTTTGCAACTGCTGATGGCTGAATATAATGTCGTATTTCCCTGGTTTGGTTGACTTGGAGTATCTGGATGTTTTTTATCTTCAGTATCTTCAATTGGTAATTTGAATCCAAGAGAATGTATCTCTCGTGTACATGATTCAATCGATCTCAGTATATCGATCGTGGCGCAGTCAATCCAGATTTTATCCAGTCTTTTTGTCTCTATAAATTCAATCAATTTGAGGTCTTTTGTTGTCAGGGATCTCAGTTAGGGTATAGCCTGCAAGAGGCGTAATGTATTTGTTCTGTTCAGGATGAGTTCTTCATCTCGTTTAGTTTTTCTATCGAGCTTCAGCCTATTAGACTTGTTCCTTTTGAACGGGTCTATAAAGTGTGGAAGACTGAGGGTTTCAATTTGGTTTCTGGCTTTTCCCTCTGATTGTTCTGTTGAACTGGATCTTCCTTGTCTTGGTCGAGTTTGTCTGAGGCTGTGTTGACTTCCTTCCTGACCAGATTCGTCCAGCATGATTGGAGTAGAAGTGTTATTGTGAAGGCTTAAATCTGAATCTGAGATGTCTTCACATGATAAATCAATGCAGGTAAACGATTCTGCGTATGACTCTTCGTAGCAATCGAGTATAATCAATGATGACTCATTTATCTGTACGTCGCCTTGATCGGATCTCAAACTGATTTCTATCACGTTGTCTTCAGGCCTATCCATCGAATAGGTGGACAGATTCATTAGTGATTCAATGTTACCTTGATCCTCATCAGGAAATCTCGCAGTGGTCTGTGTAATTGTAGTTTTAGGACTCTCTGTAGAGGTGGTATCTTCATCATGTGATTTAGTGACCTGCTGTGCATCTTTCACGTTTTTGGCCTCCGGGGCTTGTTTCGAGAATTGCGTCTGTTTTTCTTTCTTATTTGTATTTACAGTGAGTGTAAGATTTCTGAGAAACGCCCGGGATCCTTTTTGTTGTTTTTTAAGTTGCTTAAGTGTGTTTTATGTTTTTTGTCCCCTTTGTCATCATATTTGTCTAAATTTGAGCCATTTGGCTGAGTTTGTTTATTTTTGTCTGTGTCACTATAGCAAATGTCGGGCATTAAATCAATCAGCATACTTTCAGGGATGGATTTCTAGATACTTGATTGTGTGCTGGCCCCAGCAGGAGTAACAGTTTGGTCTGATGATTTCCCTGTTTGGGTTCCACTTGCACACTTGGTTTGTGGAGCCATCGAGTGACCTTCATTTCCCGTAGATGTTCTGTGCTGATGAATCTTCATCCTAGCAATTAAGGCTTCAGTCAGTTGTGATTTATCTGCTCTATCTTGTCTGACAATGTCGGTGAGTCGTTGTTGCCGTGCAGAGCTATTTTCAGCATCGATATTAAGACGCTCTTGAATCTTGGACATGAGTACCTCATGGATCTTTTGCTTGACGTAGATAGAAGCTAACAATGTAGCATGTTCTCTTGCTGCTTCCAAATTAACTTTCTGTAATTCCATATATGGGATCATCGTTTGGGTAGTAACGGCAATCAACATGTTCTGTAAATCGACCATGGTGGTCGGGGTGGTTTCTTGATGGACATGATCGCTTACTTGGCACAAGTAGAAAGCCGATTCTTTAGGGGGGTCTGTTTGTGTTCAACCATGTTCTCTTGATTCATCAGCTTCGTGTTTGAGGGCTGCAGCTTTGGTTCAGTCACAGCATGCTCCTTTCGAGGGACTGATTCATTGGTCTGTTTTTTGTTTTTTCTGTTCATTTCTTGCAGATCCATTAATGCCTCAATCTCAGTAAGATCTAATGAGAGTCTTTCCAAGCATCTGTGGTTTGAAGGTTTGGCTGCCAGGTCGTGACGTTCTGATCTTGGGCATCTTTCATAGCAGTTTCTCTATTGTTGTTTAGCTTTTTTAGCTTTTTCTTTTTGTGTCAATGGCGTTAGATTGTGCAGGATTTCATCTTCATTTCCATTTCCTTGTTGAGCATGGGATATATCAGATGTCTGCTGTCATGCATTCATTTCGAAAATTGACGTCATATGTTCAAGTGTCAGTACTTGCCGATTTTCATCTTTAGAAAACTCAGCCGTCGTATTCCATATTGTGGATTGAGAGATTCCTCCTTTTCTCGCATTTGGCCAGATTGCGGGCAATTGAGTTTAGTATCGGACCTGTTGAAGCACAAGCCAGGCTCAATGGTGTCCATTTCATATGGTTTCGGGCTCACGTTGTCGATTACAAAACCTGTTGCTGGCATGTCTTGTTGTGCATGATCGTTTGGACCATTAAGCACATTCATTTCATTTCGAAAAGAGTCTTCGTTGTATTGAGGACTTATTTTCTTGTGTTGTCTCGTCGTGGCACTCCGCAAAGCAAGAGAAGGGTTGCATCATTGCTTCGCTTATAGTGTCTATCCCTTTAGGTTGAAAGTTAGAATGTTGGATTGTCAGTGTAGACATACCGTTCTCTGTGGTTCGAGTGCCAGTAGTCTCCAGTTCTGGCACAAATGACTCACTCATTATTTTTGCTCTTTGGCGAGTCAAAGGGCACGGTTTAGATGTTGATATAGGTTTGCTTTCATGTATTTTTGACATGCCTTTCGCCCGTATGGCGAAAACGCTCCTTTCGCTTAGTTTGTCAGCAAACAGTTCTGTCGTCCAGGCACGGGCTCCGTGCACCGCCTTCGCAGCCAATGCCGCACATCGCAAACACCCACTCAGAGGAGGCCCGCCGTACGCACCTCCCACCGTCGCCCGCCGGCGCAACAAGCACGATGGAGGAGAGAGATGGTCAGGGGCTCGGCGGCACTGAGGCAGCAGCACTGCAACGGGGGTTCTCAGACAGGTAAGTTTCCTCGGTGCTCAAGATCGTCAGTCAAATTTGGATAGTATCTTCTTAAGATTCGATCCTTGTCTGGCAGATATGAGTTAATTGGAGCGAGACTCGATATTCAGGGGATCAGAACGTGTGGGTCAAAGGACAATTTCCCGCAGTCCCCACACAAAATACAGTTACTATGAAGGCTGATCTAATTAATGTGTAGAGTACAGGCTAGCCGGCCATAACGTTTCAGTGTTACATAGTTCAATTTGCATACAAATAGGTAGATTACTCCAGTTTCCTATGTGAGTCAGTAGAAGCGAGAGGGGCGGAAGGTGAGAGCTACGCTTCTTACCTTTCCTTCTTTGTTGTTAAGGGTGTAATGTCAGGTTCCACCGTTCATGCGGACTCTCGCAGACTCTCCTCACTCTGCCTCCTCACACCGCGGCCCGGTCCGCGGCCGGGAGTAGCAGATGTAGAATTCCAATGGCAATTAGCTCCGCCTCAGTGAACAGTGACAACAGGCTGGGCTGACTCTCGCAGACTCTCCTCACTCTGCCTCCTCACTCCGCCCAGCCTTTGGCACCTGTCTCCCATGTTGGGCAACCATCCCCAAGTTCAGCGCTGGTCCTAGGGAGCCCTGGCGGGATCTTCATCCCTCTCTGGAGAGAAAAGCTGGAAAACAGGCCAGCCAGAGCTCTGGGATGGTCGGGGCTGCTGCCTCTCGGCTTGGGCGCCTGTCTCCCTTGTTGATCGACCGCCCCCACGTTCAGCGGCGGTCCCAGGGCGCTACTGCAGGGTCCCCACCATCCCTCCCTGGAGGGAAAACCTGTAGCGGATGCCAGCCAGAGCTCCGAGATGGCCTGGGGGGAGGGGCTCTGGGGAGAGGTGGGGGTGCTGCCTCCACGCTCGGAAGCCTGTCTCCCATGTTGGGGGACCATTCCCAAGTCCAGCGGTGGTCCCAGTGAGCCCCGGCAGGGTCCTAATCGCTCCCTGGTGGGAAATCAAGCAATGGAGGCCAGCCAGAACTCCTGAAAGGTTGACAGTGATTTTGGGCGACCATCCCCAAGTTCAGTGCCAGAACTCCGAGGGAGCCCCGGCAGAGTCCCCATCCCTTCCCAGAGAGAAAAACTATAAAGCAGGCCAGCCAGAGCTCCGGGACAGCCAGGGTTGCTGCTTCCGGGCTTGGCCGCCTGTCTTCCATGTTGGCTGACCGTCCCAAAGTCCAGCGGCAGTCCCAGTGAGCCCAAGCTGG
The DNA here is from genome assembly GCF_040938575.1 of Ambystoma mexicanum. Lineage (NCBI taxonomy): Eukaryota > Metazoa > Chordata > Amphibia > Caudata > Ambystomatidae > Ambystoma > Ambystoma mexicanum. Next base: position 490,951,932 of record NC_090929.1, read on the forward strand.
GTGTTCATCCCTTATAGAGGGAAATGCTGTAACGCAGGACAGCCAGAGTTCCAGGATGGTCGGAGGTGCTGCCTCCAGGCTTGGGCGCCTGTCTCCCTTGTGGGACGACCATCTCCAAGTCCAGATGCAGTCCCAGTGAGCCCCGACAGGGTGCTCATCCCTTCCCAGAGGGAAATGCTGTAAAGTAGGCCAGCCAGAGCTCTGGGACGGCCGGCGATGCTGCCTCAGGGCTTGGGTGTCTTTCTCCCTTGTTGGCCGACCGTCCACAATTTCAGTTGCTGTCCCAGGGTGCCCTGACAGGGTCCCTATCCCTCCCTGGAGGGAAAACCTGCAACGGAGGCCAGCCAGAACTCCTGGATGGTCGTAGGTGATGTGTCCGTCCTTTGGCGCCTGTCTCCCATGTTGGGTGACCATCCCAAAGTTCAGAACCGGTCCCAGGGAGCCTCGGCAGGGTCCCCATCCCTCCCTGGTGGGAAAAGCTGTAACGCAGGCCAGTCAGCGATCCGGGACGGCCGGGGGTTCTGCCTTTCGGCTTGGGCACCTGCCTCTCTTGTTGATCGACCGTCCCCAAGTTCAGTGGCGGTCACAGTGAGCCTCAGCAAGGTCCCCATCCCTTCCTGGATCGAGGAGCTGTAACGCAGCCTAACCAGAGCTCCAGGACGGTCAGGGCTGCTCACCCCGGCCTTGGGCACATGTCTCCATTGTTGGTCCACAATCCCCAATTTCAGTGGTGGTCCCAGGGAGCCCTGTCAGTGTGCCAATGCCCCCCCCCCCCCAGAGAGAAAAGCTGTAATGCAGCCCAGCCAGAGCTCCAGGACGGTCAGGGCTGCTGCCCTTGGCCTTGGGCACATGTCTCCCATGTTGGGCGACCTTCCCTAAAACGAGCAACAGTCCCTGTGAGCCCCAGCAGGGTGCTCACCCCTTCCCGGAGGGAAATGCTGTAACGCAGGCCAGCCAGAGCTCTGGGACGGCCAGCGGTGCTGCCTCTGGGCTTGGGCGCCTATCTCCCTTGTTGGTTGACCATCCCCAAGTTCAGCGGCGGTCCGAGGTAGCCCCGGCAGGGCCCCATCCCTCCTTGAAAGGAAAACTTGTAACGGATGCCAGCCAGAACTCCTAGGTGGTTGGGGGTGATGTACTCGTCCTTTGGCGCCTCTCTCTCATGTTGGGCAACCATCCCCAAGTTCAGCGGCGGTCCCAGGGAGCCCCAGCAGGGTCCCCATCCCTCCCTGCAGGGAAAAGCTGCAACGCAGGCCAGCCAGAGCACCGGGATGGTCAGGGCTGCTGCCTCCTGGCTTGGGCACCTGTCTCCCTTGTTGGTCGACAGTACCTCAGCGGCAGTCCCATGGAGGCCCCAGCGGGGACCCCATCCCTCCCTGCAGAGAAATCCTGTAACACAGGCCAGCCAGAGCTCCAGGGCAGCCCGGGGTGCTGCCTCCGGGCTTGGGTGCCTGTCTCCCATGTAGGGCGACCATTCCCAAATCCAGTGGCTGTCTCAGTGAGCCCCGGTAGGGTCCCCATCCCTCCCTGGAGGGAAAACCTTTAACAGAGGCCAGCCCGGATGGTCAGGGCAATGTTGGGCGACCAGCCCCAAGTTCAGCGCTAGTCCTCCCAGGGAGCCCCGGTAGGGTCCCCATCCCTTCCTAGAGGGAAAAGCTGTAATGCAGTCCAGCCAGAGCTCCGCGACAGCCAGGGTTGCTGCCTCCGGGCTTGGCCACCTGTCTCCCATGTTGGGTGACCGTCCCAAAGTCCAGAGGCAGTCCCAGTGAGCCCGGGCAGGGTGCTCATCACTTCCCGGAGGGAAATGCTGTAACACAGGCCAGCCAGAGTTCTGGGATGGCCGAAGGTGCTGACTCCGGGCTTGGGTGCATGTCTCCCTTGTTGGACGACCATCCCCAAGTCCAGAAGCAGTTCCAGCGAGCCCCGGCAGGGTTCCTATCCCTTTCTGGAGGGAAATGCTGTGACACAGGCCAGCCAGAGATTCGGGACGGCCGGCGGTGCTGTCTTAGGGCTTGGGTGTCTGTTTCCTTGTTGGTCGACTGTCCACAAGTTCAGTGGCGGACCCAGGGAGCCCCGCAGGGTCCCTATCCCTCCCTGGAGGGAAAACCTGTAACAGAGGCCAGCCAGAACTCCTGGATGGTCAGAGATGATGTGACGACTGTCTCCCATGTTGGGTGACCATCCCCAAGTTCAGTGCCAGAACTCCCAGGGAGCCCCGGCAGAGTGCTCTTCCCTTCCTGGAGGGAAATGCTGTAACGTAGGCCAGCCAGAGCTCTGGGACGGCCGGCGACGCTGCCTCAGGGCTTGGGTGTCTTTCTCCCTTGTTGGTCGACCATCCACAAGTTCAGTTGCGGTACCAGGGTGCCCCGACAGGGTCCCTATCCCTCCCTGGAGGGAAAACCTGTAACAGAGGCCAGCCAGAACTCCTGGATGATCGGGGGGTGCTGCCTCCCAGCTTGGGCGCCTGTCTCCCTTGTTGCCCGACCATCCCCAAGTTCAGCAGCAGGCTCAGGGAGCCCCGGCAGGGTTCCCATCCCTCCCTGGAGGGAAAACATGTAATTGAGGCCAGCCACAACTCCTGGATGGTCGATGTGCCTCGGCCTTTGCCATCTGTCTCCCTTGTTGGTCAACTCTCCCCAAGCCCAGAGGCAGCCCCAGTGAGCCCCGGCAGGGTGCTCATCCCTTCCCAGAGGGAAATGCTGTAACGCAGTCCAGCCAGAGTTCCGGGACGGCAGGATGTGATGCCTCCGGGCTTGGGTACCTGTCTTCTTTGTTGGACGACCATCCCCAAGTTCAGCGGCAGTCCCAGTGAGCCCCGGCAGCTTCCCCATCCCTCCCTGGAAGGAAAAGCTGTAACGCAGCCCAGCCAGAGCTATAGGATGGTCGGGGTGATGGCCCCAACCTTGGACATCTGTCTCCTTTGTTGGTCGACTGTCCCCAAGTTCTGCGGCTGTTCCAGGTTGCCCCAGCAGGGTCCCCATCCCTCCCTGGAGGGAAGAGCTGTAACAGCCTAGCCAGAGCTCCAGGATGATCAGGGGTGATGTTCCTGGCCTTGGGCGCCTGCCTCCCTTGTTGGTCAACTGTCCCCAAGTTCAATGGCGGTCACATGAAACCCTGGCAGGGTCCCCATCCCTTCCCAGAGGTAAAAGCTGTAACACACCCTAGCCAGAGCTCCAGGATGGTCAGGGCTGCTGACCCCGGCCTTGGGCACCTGCATCCCTTGTTGGTCAACCGTCCCCAATTTCAGTGGTGGTCCCAGGGAGCCCTGTCAGTGTGCCAATGCCTCCCCAGAGAGAAAAGCTGTAATGCAGCCCAGCCAGAGTTGCAGGACGGTCAGGGCTGGTGCCCTTGGCCTTGGGCACCTGTCTCCCATGTTGGGAGACCATCCCCAAATCGAGCGACAGTCCCTGTGAGCCCCAGCAGGGTGCTCATCCCTTCCTGGAGGGAAGTGCTGTGACACAGGCCAGCCAGAGCTCTGGGATGGCCGGCGGTGCTGCCTCTGGGCTTGGGTGCCTATCTCCCTTGTTGGTCGACCATCCCCAAGTTCAGCGGCGGTCCGAGGGAGCCCCGGCAGGGTCCCATCTCTCCCTGGGAGGAAAACATGTAATGGAAGCCAGCCAGAACTCCTAGGTGGTCGGGGGTGATGTACTCGTCTTTTGGCGCCTGTCTCCCATGTTGGGCAACCATCCCCAAGTTCAGCGGCGGTCCCAGGGAGCCACGGTAGGGACCCCGTCCCTCCCTGCAGAGAAATTCTGTAACGCAGGCCAGCCAGAGCTCCGGGACATCCCGGGGTGCTGCCTCTGGGCTTGGGTGCCTGTCTACCATGTAGGACGACCATTCCCAAGTCCATCGGCTGTCCCAGTGAGCCCTGGCAGGGTCCTCATCCCTCCCTGGAAGGAAAACATTTAACAGAGACCAGCCAGAACTCCTGGATGGTCGGGGCGATGTTGGGCGACCATCTCCAAGCTCAGTGCTAGTCCTCCCAATAGTTTGAAACTACTCATGTATTGGAGAACCACCAATGGAGAGAGAAAGTCAAGTGTTGGCGACGATACACAGATGATATTTTCGGAATTTGGATCGGAACTGAAAGCGAACTACTAGAGTTCTGGGAAGCCCTGAATTGCTATAACCAAAAAATCGGTTTTACAATAGAGATAGGTAAACCAATGGTTAATTTGCTGGACGTAACAGTGGAAAGGTCAGGGGTGGGACTTAAAACCAAAATCTACAGAAAACCGATGGATGTCAACAGCTGCCTTCATCAAAGTAGCTTTCATCCAAAACATCTGAAAGAAAACCTTCCTTATAGCCAACTTCTCAGGCTTAAGAGAATAACATCAGATAAGAATACACTACAAAATGAATATGACATCATGAAGCAAAGATTTCTGGAAAGAGGGTTCCCCGCAGAAACAATTGACAAAGCCATTGTGAGAACAAATACACAAGAAAGAGAAGAGTTACTTCAAAGCAACACCAAGAAGGAACCAAAGAAGCTTATCCACACGCTCAAATACTCTAGCCAGAGTTTTCAAGTAAAGAGGATTATACATAGAAATTGGGACCTCATTAAATCGGAAAGAACCTTGAAAGAACTGTTCCCAGATCCTCCCATGATGGCATACAAGCGTGGAAGAAACATAAGAGACCAATTAATCAAAGCGGAAAAACCAAAAATACCAACACAAGTCACCCTGTGCAAACAGAAAGTAGGGACGTTTGCCTGTCTGCACTGCCAACATTGCAACAATATCATCAAAGGGGACCATGTGAGACACCCTAACACAGGCAAGAAAATTATGCTTAAACACTATGCCACTTGTGATACAAAAAATGTAATTTATGCCATCCGCTGTCCCTGCGGGATGTACTACGTCGGTAAAACCAACCGGAAGGCGAAAGAGAGGTGGACAGAACATAAGTCCTGCATTAGGACCAAAAACACGAAATCACCGGTCTTTAGAGACTACCGGGATCAAAAACACAACATCTCACAAAGGAGTATGGTAATTCTAGAAGTTCTACAACCACTACCACAAGGAGGTAATTTACCAAAACTTCTAGCACAAAGGGAACTTTTTTGGATCCAGAAATTAGACACAATGATACCACTCGGAATGAATGAAGAGTACTACTTAGGACCCTTTTCGTAAAATAACAAAAAATTACGAACCAGCCAATGTGGTGTTCAATGAATCATAGAAGACCAACAGAGAGATCCCTGGTGTACTCTTAATCCACACTGGAGTGCTAAGGTACCTAGTCTGGAATAAACACAGATGAAAGATACATACCAACAAATGGCTGCACTCAGGTATAAACACAAATAGATTTCTTGTGAAGACAATCTATAAAGTAAACTGTTCATGATGACAAGTCACTTGTTAATGACAACATGTCTTGTTATGAGATTGTACACCCCATCATGAGGGTCAGTTACTGTTCAACTAACACGCATGACCATGAAATGCTACCTAATCTCGATGCTATGGATGCAACCTCTTTTCTAAGGGACCAATGACAAACATGGCTCAAGGAGTCATTTATCTCAGTATTCTGTAATTATTCACTTATTAAGGACACTAACAATCTTTCAGCCAATGGTCAGAACATATTACACCATTAGACACCACAACCGCAGGATAGTTGTTTACCCCGACTTCTACATTCTCTTTACTCTTCTTCAATCGGTAAGTGAGTAATTCCCAGCTCCTGTATAGAAACCATGTTGCTATATCCAACATTTAGCATTTAAACAATTTTTCTGATATCCACTGTATCCGGATGAGCTTTGAATAGATTATTCCCCGTTTTATTGGCAAAACGCAGCACCTGTATTTCTTACTCTCCACAAATTGCCTTGCATAGTATACAACCAATGGGCACATACTCCACGTATGGCGTAAGGGGTAATTACTTACTCTCAAGCGTCTTTTTGCATGTTCGTAATACGGCGTGACACTAAACCCCCTTTTTTTCCCATTCTTTACTTTCTCACATTATTGTTTTTCAATAGTGTACACACTTATCTACGGCAGTAGATATAGCATATGTCATTGACATCTGACACCACTTCAGTAAGAATACATAAACAAAAACATTGTGATACGTTATTTTGCGCACGCGCGAATGACGTCACTATTCCAAAATGGCCACCCCACGGTAATAAGATGACGTAATTTCGCGCATGCGCGAATGACGTCACCCGCGGGTATAAAATCCACTCCACTCAGAGAATATGGCAGATGCGGATCAGTCAGCTCCCGCAGCAGATGCCTACTACTGTTCCTGAAGGACTTCTGGAGATAAGACCTGCAGTTAAATAGACAAATAAGTTAGCCTGCAGCGATGACACTAATAGAGTAGCATACCTCTAGCTAGACACTTACCCTTTTACTTTATCCTGTCACTAGGGACAGCAGCACTACATCAGGAAGCCACAGCATCCTGAGATATCATTTGCTTTAACACAGACAGAAGCTCTTCTTTTTCTGGCCACAAGACAGATTGACCAGAATCCACTAACAAGTAAGTTAGCAATCATGAAGCCTAAAAATAGGATATTTTCGTTACTACCTAGATACTTACCTTCCATATAATATTTTGATACTAGGGATAGACAAGATGTACCAGGGAGCAACGTCATCCTTGCCCTCCCTGCTGACCAGAACATAGCGCTGTAGTAGGTTACACAGAAGGACGTACATTGGTGAAACCAGTTCCCAATTGCTTTAAACTCAAGTAAGTCAGCTATTCTTTGATGCATCAAATGGCCTTATTAAGACCTGAGCACAGTAACCTCAATTGATCACAGAAAGGCTATACTTGCAAAGTCTTTACTACATTAGTAAGAACATATTTATCCTTTTTATTATATTTTTTTTATTATTTTATCATGATTAGTATGAAATACCCGTTTGATTTAATGTACAAATTCATGAGTCCTGACATCTGGGTGACAACCCACTAATTTATGATTACAGGTTTGGACAGTAAGGGTAATAGAGACATGATTGTCATTTACCTTATACAGTATGCAAGTTTTTTTAAATATGGAGGCAATAACCTTGAGCTACTGGACTTAAATTGTATTGTCACATGCCTTTGGAGATTTTTTTAGATTAATCTATGTATGAACATAATATGGATTGAAATATGCAATTAATATTCAAATATTTCCTTCTTTCATAGAACTTTTGTAAGAAAAAGAATGTTTGCCCCTGATGAAGAGTACAAGTAAACTCGAAACGCGTTGGGCCAGTCAAACTAAATGTTTTATAATAATAATAAATACTTGTTTTAGATCAAATTTGAATTGTCATATACTAATTGTGCTAGTTCTGAAAATCACCATGGTGGAATAAGGTCAAAAATATTTAAGAATTGATAGACAAATTGTCTTCAAGCTAAGAGGAAAAGTCTGGACTTCAACTCCCTTTGTGGAGTCTAGAACAACAGACCCTGCCTCTAACACCCAAAAATATATACAGGCTTTGGCCTTACAAATTGTGTGCAGGGGACACAGGGTTCCTAAATTAGGCATTTGTCTCTTGTTATATTGTACTTTCCCCCTACACCTCAAATCACATTCACCTAACAACTAAATGTATTGACAAATAACTTAAATAATCTAAACCAATTTTTGAATAGGTGTGCTTTGCGGTTCTTACCTTTTTCAGGGTGCTCATCCCTTCCCAGAGGGAAATGCTGTAATGCAGGCCAGCCAGAGCTCCGGGACGGCCGGCGCTGCTGCCTCTGGGCTTGGGCACCTGTCTTCCTTGTTCGTCGACAGTCCCCAAATTCAGCGGCAGCCCCAGGGAGCACCATCCGGGTTTCCATCCCTCCGTGGAGGGAAAACCTGTAATGGAGGCCAGCCAGAACTCCTGGATGGTCAGAGGTGATGTGCCCCGGCCTTTGGTGCCTGTGTCCCATGTTGGGCAACCATCCCCAATTTCAGCGCCGCTCCCAGGGAGCCCCGGCAGGGTCCCCATCCCTTCCTGGAGGGAAAAGCTGTAACTCAGGCCAGCCAGGGCACTGGGATGGCCCGAGTAGCTGCCTCCGGGCTTGGGCGCCTGTCCGCCATGTTGGGTGACCGTCCCAAAGTCCAGCGGCAGTCCCAGTGAACCCCGGCAGGGTCTCCAAACCTCCCCAGAGGGAAAACCTGTAGGGGAGGCCAGACAGAACTCCTGGATGGTCGGTGGCGATTTTGGGCGACCATTCCCAAGTTCAGTGCCAGTCCCAGGGAGCCCCGGCAGGGTCCCCATCCTTTCCTAGAGGGAAAATCTGTAATGCAGGCCAGCCAGAACTCCGGGACGTCCAAGTTTGCTGCCTCCGAGCTTGTGTGCTTGTCGCCCTTGTTGATCAACAGTACCTCAGCAGCAGTCCCGTGGAGGCCCCACCAGGGACCCCATCCCTCCCTGGAGGGAAAACCTGTAACGCAGGCCAGCCAGAGCTCCGGGATGGCCTGGGTAGCTGCCTCCGGGCTTGGGCACCTGTCTCCCATGTTGGGTGACCGTCCCAAAGTCCAGCAGCAGTCCCAGTGAACCCCGACAGGGTCTCCATACCTCCCTGGGGGGAAAACCTGTAGCGGAGGCCAGACAGAACTCCTGGATGGTTGGTGGTGATGTTGGGCGACCATCCCCAAGTTCAGTGCCAGTCCCAGGGAACCCCGGCAGGGTCCCCATCCTTTCCTAGAGGGAAAATCTGTAATGCAGGTCAGCCAGAGCTCCAGGACGTCCAAGTTTGCTGCCTCCGAGCTTGTGTGCCTTTCTCCCATGTTGGGTGACTGTCCCAAAGTCCAGCAGCCATCCCAGTGAGCCTCGGCAGGGTGCTCATCCCTTCCCGGAGGGAAATGCTGTAACATAGGCCAGCCAGAGTTCCCGGGATGGCCGGAGGTGCTGCCTCTGGGCTTGGGCACCTGTGTCCCTTGTTGGACGACCATCCGCAAGTCCAGAGGCAGTCCCAGTGAGCCCAGCAGGGTGCTCATCTCTTCCCAGAGGAAAATGCTGTAACGCAGGCCAGCCAGAGCTCTGGGACGACTGGCGGTGCTGTCTCAGGGCTTGGGTGTCTGTCTCCCTTTTTGGTCGACCATCCACAAGTTCAGTGGCGTTCCAGGGAGCCCCGAGAGTTTCCCCATCCCTCCCTGGAGGGAAAACCTGTAATGGAGGCCAGCCAGAACTCCTGGATGGTCGGAGATGATGTGCCCTGCCTTTTGCGTCTGTCTCCCATGTTCAGCACCTGTCCCAGGGAGCCAAGGCAGGGTGCTCATCCCTTCCTGGAGGGAAATGCTGTAACACAGGACAGCCAGAGTTACGGGACAGCCAGAGGTGCTGCCTCCGGGCTTGGGCACCTGTCTCTCTTGTTGGACGACCATCCCCAAGTCCAGAGGCAGTCCCAGTGAGGCAGTCCCATGCTGTAACACATGCCAGACAGAGTTCCGGTACAGCCGGAGGTGCTGCCTCTGGGCTTGGGCGTCTGTCTCCCTTGTTGGATGACCATCCCCAAGTCCAGAGGCAGTCCCAGTGAGCCCCGGCAGGGTGCTAATCCCTTCCTGGAGGGAAATGCTGTAACACAGGCCAGCCAGACCTCCGAGATGGCCTGCGGTGCTGCATCCTGGCTTGGGCACCTGTCTCCCTTGTTGGTCGACCATCCCCAAGTTCAGCAGCGGTCACAGGGAGCCCCAGCAAGGTTCCCCTCCCTTCCCGGAGAGAGAAGCTGTAACGCAGCTTAGCCAGAGCTCCAGGGCGGTCAGGGCTGCTGCCCCCGGCCTTGGGCGCCTGTCTCCCATGTTGGTTGACCGTCCCCAATTTCAGTGGCTGTCACAGTGAGCCCTGGCAGTGTGCCAATGCCTCCCGGAGAGATAAGTTGTAATGCAGCCCAGCCAGAGATCCAGGACCGTCAGGGCTGTTTCCCTTGGCCTTGGGCGCCTGTCTCCCATGTTGGCCACCGTCCCCAAGTCCAGAGGCAGTCCGAGTGAGCCCAGCAGGGTGCTCATCTCTTCCCAGAGGAAAATGCTGTAACGGATGCCAGCCAGAGCTCTGGGACGGCTGGCGGTGCTGTCTCAGGGCTTGGGTGTCTGTCTCCCTTTTTGGTCGACCGTCCACAAGTTCAGTGGCATTCCAGGGGGCCCCGGCAGGTTCCCCATCCCTCCATGGAGGGAAAACCTGTAATGGAGGCCAGCCAGAACTCCTGGATGGTCGGAGATGATGTGCCCAGCCTTTTGTGTCTGTCTCCCATGTTCAGCACCTGTCCCAGGGAGCCAAGGCAGGGTGCTCATCCCTTCCTGGAGGGAAATGCTGTAACACAGGCCAGCCAGAGTTACGGGACGGCCGGAGGTGCTGCCTCCGGGCTTGGGCACCTGTCTCCCTTGTTGGACGACCATGCCCAAGTCCAGAGGCAGTCCCAGTGAGGCAGTCCCATGCTGTAACACATGCCAGACAGAGTTCCGGGACAGCCGGAGGTGCTGCCTCTGGGCTTGGGCGTCTGTCTCCCTTGTTGGATGACCATCCCCAAGTTGAGTAGCAGTCCCTGTGAGCCCCAACAGGGTGCTCATCCCTTCCCGGAGATAAAGGCTGTAACGTAGGCCAGCCAGAGCTCTGGGACAGCTGGCGGGTGCTGCCTCTGGGTTTGAGCGCCTGTCTCCCATGTTCAGCACCTGTCCCAGGGAGCCAAGGCAGGGTGCTCATCCCTTCCTGGAGGAAAATGCTGTAACACAGGCCAGCCAGAGTTACGGGACAGCCGGAGGTGCTGCCTCTGGGCTTGGGCACCTGTCTCCCTTGTTGGACGACCATCCCCAAGTCCAGAGGCAGTCCCAGTGAGGCAGCCCCATGCTGTAACACATGCCAGACAGAGTTCCGGGACAGCCGGAGGTGCTGCTTCTGGGCTTGGGCGTCTGTCTCCCTTGTTGGATGACCATCCCCAAGTCCAGAGGCAGTCCCAGTGAGCCCCGGCAGGGTGCTCATCCCTTCCTGGAGGGAAATGCTGTAACACAGGCCAGCCAGACCTCCGGGATGGCCTGCGGTGCTGCATCCCGGCTTGGGCACCTGTCTCCCTTGCTGTTCGACCATCCCCAAGTTCAGCAGCGCTCACAGGGAGCCCCAGCAAGGTTCCCCTCCCTTCCCAGAGAGAGAAGATGTAACGCAGCTTAGCAAGAGCTCCAGGGCGGTCAGGGCTGCTGCCCCCGGCCTTGGGCGCCTGTCTCCCATGTTGGTTAACCGTCCCCAATTTCAGTGGCTGTCACAGTGAGCCCTGGCAGTGTGCCAATGCCTCCCGGAGAGATAAGTTGTAATGCAGCCCAGCCAGAGATCCAGGACCGTCAGGGCTGATGCCCTTGGCCTTGGGCGCCTGTCTCCCATGTTGGCCACCGTCCCCAAGTCCAGAGGCAGTCCGAGTGAGCCCAGCAGGGTGCTCAACTCTTCCCAGAGGAAAATGCTGTAACGCAGGCCAGCCAGAGCTCTGGGACGGCTGGCGGTGCTGTCTCAGGGCTTGGGTGTCTGTCTCCCTTTTTGGTCGACCGTCCACAAGTTCAGTGGCATTCCAGGGAGCCCCAGCAGGTTCCCCATCCCTCCCTGGAGGGAAAACCTGTAATGGAGGCCAGCCAGAACTCCTGGATGGTCGGAGATGATGTGCCCAGCCTTTTGTGTCTGTCTCCCATGTTCAGCACCTGTCCCAGGGAGCCAAGGCAGGGTGCTCATCCCTTCCTGGAGGGAAATGCTGTAACACAGGCGAGCCAGAGTTACGGGACGGCCGGAGGTGCTGCCTCCGGGCTTGGGCACCTGTCTCCCTTTTTGGTCGACCATCCCCAAGTCCAGAGGCAGTCCCAGTGAGGCAGTCCCATGCTGTAACACATGCCAGACAGAGTTCCGGGACAGCCGGAGGTGCTGCCTCTGGGCTTGGGCGCCTGTCTCCCTTGTTGGATGACCATCCCCAAGTCCAGAGGCAGTCCCAGTGAGCCCCGGCAGGGTGCTCATCCCTTCCTGGAGGGAAATGCTGTAACGCAGGCCAGCCAGAGCTCCAGGATGGCCTGTGGTGCTGTATCCCGGCTTGGGCACCTGTCTCCCTTGTTGGTCGACCATCCCCAAGTTGAGTAGCAGTCCCTGTGAGCCCCAACAGGGTGCTCATCCCTTCCCGGAGATAAAGGCTGTAACGTAGGCCAGCCAGAGCGCTGGGACAGCTGGCGGGTGCTGCCTCCGGTTTGAGCGCCTGTCTCCCATGTTGGGCAACCATCCCCAAGTTCAGCACTGGTGCCAGGGAGCCCCGGCAGTGTTCCCATCCTTCCCTGGAGGGAAAAGCTGTAACGCAGGCCAGCCAAAGCTCCGGGACGGTCAGGGCTGCTGCCCTTGGCCTTGGGCGCCTGTCTCCCTTGTTGGTTGACTGTCCCCAAGTTCAGCGGCGGTCACAGGGAGCCCCAGCAAGGTCCCCAACCCTTCCTGGAGGGAAAATCTGTAACGCACCCTAGCCAGAGCTCCAGGACGGTCAGGGCTGCTGCCCCCGGCCTTGGGCGCCTGTCTCCCTTGTTGGCTGACTGTCCCCAAGTTCAGTGGCGGTCCCAGGGAGCCCTGGCAGTGTGCCAATGTCTCCCCGGAGAGAAAAGCTGTAACACAGCTCAGCCAGAGCTCCAGGATGATCAGGGCTGCTGCCCCTGGCCTTGGGCACCTGTCTCCCATGTGGGTTTGTCTCCAAGTCCAGCGGCAGACCCAGGGTGTCCTGGCCGGGTCCCTGTACTTTCCAGAGGGAAAAGCTGTACCGCATCCCACCCAGAGCTCTAGGATGGTCGGGGTGATGGCCCCAGACATGGGCGCCTGTCTCCCTTGTTGGTCGACCATACCCAAGTTCAGCGGCAGTCCCATGGAGGCCCAAGCAGGGACCCCATCCCTCCCTGGAGGGAAGACCTGTAATGCAGGCGAGCCAGAGCTTCAGGACAGCCGGGGGTGCTGCCTCCGAGCTTGGGCACCTGTCTCACATGTTGCGCGACCATCCCTAAGTCCAGCAGGGGTCCCAGTGAGCCCAGGCAGGGTCTCCATCCCACCCTGGAGGTAAAACCTGTTGCAGAGGCCAGCCAGAACTCCTGAATGGTCGGAGTAATGTTGGTCGACCATCCCCAAGTTCAGTGCCAGCCCCAGGGAGCCCCGGCAGGGTCCCCATCCCTTCCTAGAGGGAAAAGCTGTAATGCTGGCCAGCCAGAGCTCCGGGATGGCCAAGTTTGCTGCCTCCGGGCTTGGGCGCCTGTCTCCCATGTTGAGTGACTGTCCCAAAATCCAGCGGCCGTCCCAGTGAGCCCTGGCAGGCTGCTCATCCCTTCCCAAAGGGAAATGCTGTAATGCAGGCCAGCCAGAGCTCCCTTGTCGGTCGACCGTCCCCAAGTTCAGTGGCAGTCACAGGGAGCCCCGGCAGGGTCCCCATCCCTTTCCGGAGGGAATAGCTGTAACGCAATAATGTAATGCAGGCCAGCCAGAGCTCCCTTGTCGGTCGACCGTCCCCAAGTTCAGTGGCAGTCACAGGGAGCCCCGGCAGGGTCCACATCCCTTTCCGGAGGGAATAGCTGTAACGCAGCCTAGCCAGACCTCTGGGATGGTCGGGGCTACTGTCCTCTGGCCTTGGGCACCTGTATCCTTTGTTGGTCTACCGTCACCAAGTTCAGCAGCAGTCCTAGAGAACCCAGACAGAGCTCTAGGATGGTCGGGGGTGATGGCCCCGGCCTTGGACACCTGTCTCCCTTGTTGGTTGACGGTCCCAGGGAAACCTGGCAGTGTGCCAGTTCCTCCCTGGAGAGAAAAGCTGTAACGCAGCTCAGCCAGAGCTCCAGGACGGTCAGGACTGCTGCCCCTGGCCTTGGGCACCTGTCTCCCATGCTGGGCGACCATCCCTAAGTCCAGAGGCAGTCCCAGTGAGCCCTGGCAGGGTGCTCATCCCTTTCAATTTATTGCACCAATGGCGTGGCAAGATCCCCTGCAGTGTCCACACTCCGTGCATACCGTGGGGCTACCTACCACAATCCCACCATTATGGGTTGACTACACTTGTATTTCGCTGAATAAACATAGAACATGGGGAGAGAATAGGATTTGAAACAGGTAACAAACAAAATTACTGGAAACAGGATGTAGAGGAGTATGTGGAGTGGTGGAGAATCCCTTTATACATATACATAATGCGTCATTGTGAGGGGCCCTGGCCCTGGTTTGTCCACCTTATGCACTGCCTGTCTGCCACCTCGATAGAGTCTACATCTGGTGCCTGTTACCATCTTGCCTACGGTCCGGCCTGGCTCCTCTGCAGACTACTGTCATCCTGTCTGCCCCTGGAAGGCTGGCTACGCTCCCCAATGACCTGCCCACCACCTCCCGGAAGTGATAACATCTGTGCTGTCTGCCTCTGTCCACTGATGGGAGCTATGTCCCCTCTGTCTTTCTTTCTTCTATTTTCCTTCTTGATCCATCCTGGCCTCTCTTATGCCATTCTACCAGCTCCCTTCCTGTCCTGATTTCCATCCACTCTTACGCACCCTCCCACTGCAGTTGGAGGTTCCAGTCATTTGTATTCATTGTGGCATCTCAATTCTTCTCCTTTTGCAATATTTCTGGTGTTCTTTCTGTTATTTCATTTCTTCCTCTGGTCCTTAATGCCACCCCACTCCTGTTCCGGTTGCTCATCGTCCCCCCTCTGTTCTCGGTCCATTAACATCAAAGCTCCCTCTGTTCTTGACCTTTTCTCTCATTTCCATCTCCACTTCTTTTGGCTTACTGAAACCTGGCCCTCTCCATCGAACGCTGTCATCCCAGCATCCTTGTCATCTTCCACCATCTTTTCCCACATGCCCTGCAATTCTGGTCATGGTGGCGGTGTGGGAATCCTCCCCTCTCCTATCCCTGTACCTCCCTGTGCTTCCTTATGCCTTCCTTCCTTTTCTAATTTTGAATTTCAGTACTGACTTTTTTCCTTCCCTTCATCTCTTGCTTTTCTCCTGATCTACCGTCCCTCTGGCCCTGTCACTAATTTCTGCAAAGATCTCGACTCACTTCTCTCACCTCTGTACTTTTCCTTACTTCTCATAAGCGATTTTAATCTTCATCTCTACTCTGCTCACGTTTCTGTCCCTCTTCTCTCTATTATTGACTCTTATCATCTTTTACAAATTCCTACTCCCCATTCCCATAACTCGGTGTGCCGATTTACTACATGCCGTCACTTCTCCCCGAGGGAGGAGCCCTTTTTCTATGATGCCAGGGAGGTGAGGCTGCTACCCGATAGTCCCCCCGGGGGTGGTATCATCCAGCAGGATCTCATGGGGAGGGACTCTTCCCCTAGGGAGAAGGATGACCATTTAGGGTGTAGCCTGTATGAGAATATCAGAAACATAGGTAGCCCAAGTGCTGGGACGAGGTGGGACACAGGAATAATGAAGAGTAAGACCAAGAAAGAACTGCAGCGGTATAGACTTCTGCGGAGGCATGGTTCCTCCTATGCCATAAAAACAAAAGAAGGACTGCCTATCTGAAAGAGACAGCTAACCAGGATGAGAAACCGTGAAACCCAGGAAGTACGAAGGAGACGCGAACAAGGTCAGCACTGCGCCGAGAGCAGTCCACCCCAGGAGTCAAGAGGACAAGGGGACTGCTTTGCCCAACGCCGTCCAGACAGTAACGGGAGGTCGGCAGACAGTGACAAAAAAAGCACAAGGCAGCGTCCATACTCTTGGTCCAAGGGCCGGGCAGGAGATCTGCGAGGTTAAGGCACTGAGACACGTAGATGTCCACGCAGCACATGTAGTAGGTGAGAGATGCTGGGAAAAACCAGCCGCACATCCCGGGCAAGGTAACGAGAGAGGCGCAGGGACTGGTAGGGGCTGAAAGGTACAGGAGGCAAAAACCCTGAATGGATATAACAAGCAATACTTGGCAAGTGAGGCACAGCCATGGGGACCTAAAAAGAAGGGGAGAGAAACACGGGTCAGGGATCCAAACCAAGAGAGTGATACGGGTCATCTTTCTCGTGGCAGTACTTGGCAGGGAAATGAACCAAGTGTGCCCAAACAAAGAAGAAAAGAAGCCAGGGTCGGTGACCCTCCTAACACTCAGAAGTGGGTGTTGTAGGTGTGAAACCTAATGAACAATAGATCAGTGGAAGCGAGTCATTCCCCCTGGTTGTAAGAGATTGTTTTATAATTACCTGGAGAAGGGAGTCATTTTCCTGGCAACTCGGACCAGGAGGAAGGTCCATCTGCCTTATTCTTTAGTTTCTCGTGTAAGGAACAGAGTAAGGTTTTCTTGACACAGGACGGTGGACACTTTTATGTTAATAGACACCCTGACAGTCATAGTAGATCCTTAGTTGAGGCTGGTAAAGCCCTCTTAGGGAAAGATAGTTTTTCTCTTGCTTTATTGTTTAATAAAAACCTTTAAGCCCAAACATGCCACCTTTGTGTCAGAGTCCTTCTTCTGCACCCTTACATCAGGTTGTTCACTGGATTTTATTTTCTCTACCATTCCCTTGTCATCTTCTGTAACTGCACTCATACTCCAGTCTTCTGATCATTATTTGCTTTCTTTCACTTTTTCCCTTCCCCCTTTTACTCCCCTTCCTACTCTGTCTTCCTCCGACTTCTATCAATGCAATCTTCACTCATTCAACATAACCTCCTTCTGGAGCATCCTCACTTCGGTTCTTCCTTTTCTTGACTTCTTTTCATCTCTATCATCTGACTCTGCCTCTGTTCTTTTTCCCGACAGCTTGACTAATGCTCTTGACCTTCTTTCCCCTTCTGCTCTTTTCTTTCCTTCGCACAAACCATCCCAACATTGGCTCATCACCCCCCCTCTCAGGGAGTCCTAGAAGGCTTTACGCCGTGCTGAACGACGCTGGTATAAGACCCAGGAAACCTCTCACTTGACCTTTATGTCCTCTATCCACACTTCCTATGATGCTCTTCTTGTCTCTGCTAAGCAACTTTGCTTTAATTCCTTTTCGATTCCCTCTTGTCCCATCCTCGTCGTCTCTTTCTGAAGCTAAAGCGTGTTCTATCACCCACCCCCTGTCGCTGCTTCCTCTTCTTCTCTCTCTGCTCTTGACTTTATTAACTACTTCTCTTCTAAAATGTCTCTACTTCTGTCTTCTATTTCTTTGTCCTCACTTCCTACAACCCCACCTCTTCCCCACCTCTGCTCCTACTGCTACTAGGTCTTCTGCCCTAGTTCTCTCCTTTCTTTCCTTTCTAAGCTACTGGAGCGAATTGTTTACACTCAAGTTTCTTCCTTTGTTAACCTTCACTCACTCCCCCCTTCCATTCAATTTGGATTCAGGCCCTCTCATTCCACTGAGACTGCACTTGTAGTGGTAAGTGAATCTCTTCTTTCCATTCGCTACCAGAGGCTATCCTTGCTTGTTGTGATCCTTGATCTGTCTGTTGGTTGTAGGTCAAAGGATCGAAAACAAAAGGCTTGAATGCCTTTACTCTACTTTTCTCTCTCTTTATACTTCTCCTCTTGGGGCTGGCATCTCTGCCCATTATTTCTCATGCCATCCTTATGCTGACAACTCCTGAATTTGTCTTTGTTTCTCCTGTTTCTCTGATTCCATCCACTCATCTCTTTCGGCCTGTTTTCTCTTCATTCAGTCCTTGATGTCTTCACACTTTTTACATCAGATCCTTCTTAAACTGAGGTCCGTTTCGTCCATGCTTCTATTGCCCCTCCACCATCCCCTTCCTCCATTTCCTTTCCCCCTGAATCCCTCTGTCCTGCCACATCCGCTCGAAATCTAGGTGTTCATTTCGATCTCTCACTGTCTTTTAGCTCCACATCTCCTCTAGCTCTTGCTTCTGTCGCTTCCAGCTTTGTAACATTCTGAGGGCTCACTGTTGTCTTACCTTTCATGCATTTAAACTCCTGATCACTTCTTTAGTCTTCTCTCATCTTTTCTATTGCTCTTGTCTTCTCCTGGTTCTCACACCGTATCATCTTGCCCCTCTTCGCTCCATTTATTCCTCCTGCATTCATACCCTCTCTATTCTCTCTCTGCCAGGGACTCTATCTCCACTGGCCTGCACCACCGTCAGTGGTTGTCTTTTGACACTCGTCTTCCTTTTAATTGTTTATGCCTTGTCTTTAAATGCCTTCATCGACTAGCTCCACCCTATCTCTCCTCGCTTGTTTCTTTCTATTCTCCTCTTTGGGCTCTTCTTTTACAATCCCTCTTCCTCCTAATTGTTCCTCGCCGCCTCCTGTGTCCCTTCTCATTTCCGGTCTTTCTCCCTCCTGGCCCTTAAGCACTGGAACTCTCGCTGTCTCTTTGGTCTTTACCCCGTCTCTCCCCTTTGAAATCCAGGCTCAAAGACCACCTTCTTTCTCTCTAATTTTCTGTCCTCATTTTTGCAGACTTTGATTTAACTGAGTTAAACTTTGGTGTGCCCTTTGATCCTATGTAAAGAAAGTGCTTAGGGGTTATATAAAAAATACAATACAAAATAAAATACAAGATAAAGCATCGCTAAATACTCCCAGAGCACTCAAGCTGTCAGAAAGAATGGTCACGGTAAGAGAAGAGATGTAAAATCCCCAGGAGTGACCATTATGACTGTCCTTAATAGTGGAAACAATCCAGCATGAACATAACTTCCTGATATTTGTATTTGAGAGATGGTGTTGTCATATCCCATGAGATGTGTGACGAATTCACAGGCTGGAAGCTAGAGGATGGAACTCCGGAGATCAGGGGCAGGGACCAGACCCTGCTCTGTTGTGCGGGCCCCAGGAGAGGTATATGAGGCATCCATCAGTGCCCCAACCACAACGATAGCCATGTGTTTGCAACTAGTATCCCTGGCAAGAACTCCATAGTAAAACCTAAAAGCCATGGTTATACTTTTTTAATTGGGCTTTCAAAATATAAAGAGAAGAGATCTAGAGCAAACCAACTGACCATTAACATACAAGGTGAATACACATACAAGGTGAGACACGCAGAATCAAGCAGGATAATGCTGTTAGTAGCCTAGATTCATACACGTGGACATGGACACTAATCATGACTTTCACTAAAAGGCGAAGAGCGAAGAGACACACAAAGGATAAAGGAAAACAGGGGAATATCAATGAGATTGTGGTGGGGCTAGGGGATGGGAGAGCAAGATCCCCAGCTCAGACCTAGGCAGTAGGCTACTGGGAATACCGGTCCACAAACCTAGACCTGATAAGTTCAGATTTCAGTAACGTTCTCTCACTTGAAGGATATCGTCTCAAAACCCACTAACATAGCATCATACTCAAGGCAGCACTCCACTGAGGGACAGGCAGGGTCTTTCCACTTCTTGAGCATTTCCTGTTTTGAACATGCAATGCTCTTCAGCAGCCAAAGACGCTCTCCATGGCCCAGACCCGGATACATGTATGTAGCCTAGACAAGGACTTTGAGGATGTACATTTGATTCAATAACTAGTTCGACCTATTCAATAACCTCACCCCAAATGTGTCTGAGATTTGCACACACAAAGAACATGCACATAATGTTACCCTCTTACTTCCACACAAACCGGAGTCTGTGAGACGCATGTCAAATGTCCTCACTAGCATCCAATAGAGTTTCATGACTGAGCACTGCTGCATCCACCACATCTTTACGTCCCTGGAGCTTGGTTTCATATTTCTGAGGATGTCTTTCCAATGGGACTCTGTTAATAATGCACCCACCTCCACCTGTGATTTTGGTAACAGCGTGTCCCAGAGCCCATCGCCCAGGGCATTACGCTGATGGTAGACAAGACCTTATTCACTCTTTTGACTTCCACAGTGACTGTGCCAAGTAAGGTCGGGGTGACCGCTCCCCGTTGATGTGGATTTGTGTTCACTATTGTAGTTGCCAGTTCCTGGTGTTGTGTCTTGTCCTCTTCTCTCTGGTGTCATTCAGCTTGTGCCTCCTAGAACCCCCTGTGCTCCAGGTTTGTCCATTTTGGGTAGGCATGGGGCTGATCCTCCTCAAGCCAAGTCTCATGCTGGGTTTACAGAGCGAGGGTGATGATGCCATTTTGAATGGACTTGCTCTCAATTCCTTGTTCATCATACCCTAAGTGCCCCTGACAAAGTTGATGGGCGCAACCAGTGGCCGGTGACCTCCTTAGAGCACTGGATCATCTCTAGTCTCAACTGTACCATCCGTTCCTTTTCCAGTTTTACTCACTGAGGAATCTCGGTTCCATGTGTTAATATCCCCGTAAAAATATTGTGATACAAAAATATCACCATATTTTTGTGGCGATATTGACCCATGGACCCTGCGGGGGACACCCCCGCAACCCTTGCATTATTTTAAAATGTGCGGGGGACACCCCCGCAACTCCCGCTCCCACAAATGATCCCCCCAAAAAATATCACCCATGGTGAGACAAACGGCCATATGTACGGCGATATTTTTAGTGGGGATATTTTGTAGGGATACCGGAATCTCTACAACAGCCCCTTGCTTCCAGACTCTCACTTGGTTTATTATTGCCAACCGGTTGAGGTCCTTCAATTTCAGAAGTTTGAAGCCCCCCTTCTCAGTGTGAATCACCATTCCTCTCCTGGATACCATTGGCTTCTTACCTGGACTTCATACTTCTTGTATACAGAGTTTTCATTCTTTGGTAATAACAGTGAGGGATCTTAACGGGCATGGATCTCAGTTTACATAAAATCATCGGCAGCGCATTCATTTTCAGGCACTTCCTTGCCCCAGAGTGTTAGGTTCAGGATTACCCCCAGGACTGTGTCCTCTCTGAAGTTCTCAAGCAGGTTTTTGAAGTTAGCAGCAATTTGGTTTGAAGATCCATTTGTAAACACCATGCCCAGATACCTGACCTTTTGCGGTTTGCATCTCATCGGCCATTTGGCTACATTGCCTCTGTGGCAGTCTCTAGACAAGGGCAATATTTCCAACTTGGACTGATTCATTTTGTTACCAGAGCACTTACAGCTCCAACTGCAGGTGTGTGGTATGGATGCGTGCTCGGCCCTCTTCTATCTCTGTTATGTATTAACGATCTTGGCCTCGCTGTGGAAGTGACAGAGTGTGATGCACCAATGTTTTGGGGCTCCAAAATAGGGATACTCCTTAATGTTGACGATGTTGTTTCAAATATCTAAATCATTTGGGACCTAAAGAAGCAGTTAGAAGTCATCCAATTGTTCTGTGCAGATCTCCTCAGTGTCAATTTGGACAAAACAGTTATGATGCCAAACTAGAGAAGGTACGTCTTAAATGTAATGGGTCGGTAATTAATCAAGTTACCCATTTTGACTTACTGGGATTAAGACTTTCTACCAATGGTAAGTGAAAGGACCACCTCACACCTACTGATTATGCATACAAACAAGTTGGGGTGACTTTATTGTTTTCACACAGACTTGGGGATAAGGCAGTTTTACCAATGATAGAAGTCTATAGGGCCCAGGTGCCCACAGAGCTTCTTTATTGAGCAGAGCCTTGGGGCCACGCCCCATCTACACATTTGGAGACTGAGGAGTGGGAATTTTTGAAGAAACTGTTTCATTTACCGAAAAATGCCCCTACAATTCTGCTCCATTTTGAATTGGGGCTACGCCCTTGAGAAAATCATTCTCTGGTTCGCCCTATCCGGTTTGGACTTTGTTTGAATGCAATAAAATCCCATACATTTGACACAAAGCTGTTGTGGAAATTTGCTGGGTCATCTGTGGACCCACAATGGAAATAGCTAGATCATATTAAATCCTTTCTCACAATGCTAGACCTGAAATATCCACGCAATTACGTAATTACAGCAAAGCGTTGTGCATGGTAAATATGAGGAATTGGCGATGTCTTCTTTTCTATTGGGGAAGGCAGGACTAACTGGGGGTATGAGCAACACCTTAATTGGCAAGCCGTCCCTAGGAAGACCCGGTGAGCATACATTGATATGAATTTACCACATTATGACACTAGTAGGGTTGGTCCATCTTTGGTTAACACTTGAGGGAAGTACCATTAATACTAATTGCTCTACGAGTATACAGCCATGGTCACTTGGATGATATAGGGAGATAAAGAGATACAATGCTTTACCTTAATTATTTGCTTTTCACCTTAGTGGAGTGCGGGTGATTTGCTGCTCGGTAGCTCACCATGGAACTCACAACGTTGTGCACTATTTTGTGATGACTATTTATGAATGATAAGGACTGCATTTATTGCGATGTATTACTCTTAATCTCTTCATGATTTGTTATAATGTTTTTTCTAATCTGTCTTCCATATTTTTTATTTTTCTTTGTCATCGTTTATCCTTCTTTGTACTTCTAAAACAGGGACATTTTATTTTATTAAGAAAATGGTTGTCTATATGAATTAATTTGAATTGATGTGGATTTGCCCATTTAAGGGATTTTGCTGTAAAAGGATGATACTTGCCAAAGAATAGCTTTGAGAAAGACCAATGTTGGTCGAAACACGTGTCAGCTAGGGCAAGGCTTTTGTCTTTCTTTCTGTACCATAATTGGCAAGGGCAAGGTTTTGACCTCTGTACTAAATGGGTTTATTAAACTACTCTTTATGACATGACTGGAAAAGTGCAATCTTCTGGTGTACCCCTTTGTATAATGGTAATTTAGGAATAGGTTAGGGCAATACCTATGTACACCAGAGTCTGCAGCTATCCATACTTGGTCCTGAGTGTATTTTATTGACAACCTAAACACACCCTATACCTGGTCTGCCCATTTTTCTACGATCCTAGGAAGACATTGCTCTTCCTTGAGTTTAGACTGAACATTCTTCCGCTGGTAGCCGGAACAGCGAAATGGTCAAGTAGGTGCCCACACTGCCCAGTTTTGGAAGAACATGATAAGCACTTTCTCTTCAAATGCCTTTTGTATTCAAACTCTAGGAAAAATGAATATTTTCCATTGGCTAATCCACAATAGGATAATGCACAATAGGATAATCTACAATAGGATTTTAAATTCATTAGATGCTCTGGTATTTTAGGTTCTACACCAAGTGAAGTTTTTTTGGTTTCCAATTGTCTTCGTGCGCTTGGTATATCAAACTGCAGCTTCATTAATCAGATTGTTTGATCAGTTTCATCTATGGCCTCAAGTTGAATTGTATTTGTATGGGATCTTTATTTGCATATGTTTCAAATATGTATTACAAATGTAATATTTCTGAACACATTTTGGTGATGAGGATGATGACTATGAGTTGAGGCAAGCGGGAGCCTATGAGTTGCTTTACCCTCAGTGAAACCATAATGGTTCAGAAAAAGTTTGGGGAAACTTCTGTGGGAAAATTCCCTGGGCCCCATGCTTAGGGGAAATCAAGATCAGCATGGACGAATTGCACAGTGGCACTCACAAAGAGGTCACCAGAGCAATATGGCCACCTTTGGGCATTGTTGCAGGGGTTTGAATCATAATCGTTCTAATGTCATAAGGGCAGGCGAAAACTTGTAACATCAGGTGTTGGAATCGCTGAGTGATCCGCTTCCCAATTTAAACCACATGGATACTGTGTAGCGTGCATAAATGCAACTGATCTGCTGACACCCTTGCAGCAGATACACACCTGCACACAGTCACACAATCACATATCCCAGCTATGTAGCTCTACATGAGCTGACATGTGCAGCGGTCTAATTTGGGTAATAGGAATTTGAGTATGTGGTGGTTGGCGTCAAGGGTAGTGCAGGAACATGGCCCATGGTAGAGAGACAAGGAGGTTGAAGTGAGAGAGAAAGAGAGGAGGAGAAGGAGTGAAAGAGAGAAGGAGATTGTGGCAGAGCAGTGAGAATGTGGAAGACAGGGAGAGGGGGAATGAGAATGAGAGGTGAAGGAGCGAAGGGAAGAGTGGCAGTGTGCCTGGTAAGGTAGAAGAGAGAGATAAGGAAAACATTCAAATAGCAACTAATTTTGACTTGCATGACGGATTTTGCTGACATTTTCCAAACAGAAAGTTTGCCATGCCGACCCCCCCGACCCCAGACCAGAAATGATGGGAAAGATTCATTAAAATCTGAAGCAGTTATTAAGAAAGCAAAAAGACACAGTTTCAGGCCTCCTCCCATTAATTTTCCTGTAGAGTAAAAGTCAAAATGTTATCAAGCCGAAGCGCATAAACTCGGGAATTGGACCAAATATGAAACAACTTGGGCATGAAGCATTTACTTAATTTCTGGGACAAGTTTGGGGTTATTCTTTCCAGTAGTTTTTTAAAATATTTGATAGGGAAAGAGGTGTTCCCTTCTCCCAAAAATATATTTATATCTCCCATGGTGCTTTGCAGCAGAGAGACCTTGTCAGAAATGAAAAGCCGCCATTTTCTTTTTGCTTGATTCGAGCGATTACTGCGGTACTACCAGGAGAAGGAGAAAACTAAAAGTGCAAAAAAACTATTTGGAGGAGGAAAATGGAGGAAATTGCCTCACAGCATCATGTGAAGTTGGGGAGTTGGGGGTGTTCTGGGGAGCCAGTTACAGTTCCGTTTTCTTCACATTATCGGGGGAATACCGGGGGAATCCTGTGATATAACCATGGCTACAATGGAAAATTTGATCGGGAATTAAACTGCGTCACACAAAACGAGTGATAGGGGTAATGACAAAGTGCTAAGGAGGGAAAAAAGCATCTGAGGGGCTGGTAAGTGTCTGTGAGGGCAGGGAAGAGATTTTTGTTGTTGTTGAGCATTTAAGCATTATCACAATGATATTGCAGTAATACCGCGGGCATAGGTAGTTTATTGCTGCTGCATGTGTAGGTCATTTACATTATCGGGGTAATATCAAGGGAATCCAGTGTGAATCGGAAAAGAGTTAATAGAAAAGAAATAATTTACATGACAGTGATCATATCTACTAGGCAGGGGATAATTAATGGGTCTCTGTGCCGCTGCCCATGGCAAAAGGCCATGGCTAGTGAGCCGCAAAGAAAGCTATTGGCGCAACATGTACAGTGACCATGGCTGAAGCCCATGGCTAGTGGGCCCCAAAGAAATATATTGGTGCAACATGTTCAGTGGCAGCGGCTGAAGTGCATGCCTAGTGGGCCCCAAAGAAACCCATTGGTGGTACATATACAATTGGCCGTGGCGACTGGCCATGGCCAGAGGCCCAAAAGAAACGTATTGGTGCAACATGTGCAGCGGCCCTGACCAAAGGTCATTACTAGGGGGCTGGAAAGAATCCTAGTGTTTAAAATATACAGTGGGCACGGCTGAAGGCCGTGCTCACTGTCCAGGGTCGAAGGCCATGGCTAGTGGGCCCCAAGGAAACCTGCAGGTGGAACACGTACAGTGGCCACAGCCAAAGTCTGTGGCTAGTGGCTCGTGAATAAACTAAGATATAACAAAACCCTTGAAATTCAATGAAAACATTTTAGTTAAGGGACAGTTATGGTGATCAGATTTAACACAATACCCTTGAAATTCAGTGGATGTGGAAATTGATGATCATTTTATCTCAGCATCCCCGTTGCAAAGCCCATCAGCACATACATAACAGATGGGATTCACAATGACACACACAATTAGAGGCTGGCAACATAGGTCAGTGGATTGAGCGCTTGTGATCTGCAGGTCTCAGATTCCAATCCTGGCACAGCAAACTCATCCTTCAGAGATCGATACATGTGTACCCACTCCAGTTGGGTGATATTGTATGGGCCCTGAGACTAATTATGTTTCGAATAGATGATCACTCGATCCCCATCAATGCAGATTTTTTGCAACTTGAAGCACAAATAAGATCTAAAAGATCCTCGAAAAAGACCTGTATGCTCTGAAACACGTGTAGGCAGTGCTTGCTTCTCTCCTTAAATTTCGATTGGATTGCAATTAAAATGTATGATGGATTAAGAACATCCAAGGAGTTATAATGATTATTTGAATACTAAGATGTACGACCAAAGTTTATGAATGCATTGGATAGCAAATACGTGGTGAATTCTATTCCTAATATAGTCATACTAAGCCCGGTATAGACACACAAAATACCAGTGCAAATTATAAATGTAACGAAAGCTTGCGTGGCTTGAAATCTGAAAAATGCCTAAGAATTTAGACAAGACTGAACAGAACGGGGGCTGTACTTACAAATGAAATTAACATTCTCTGCTTCAAGGTTTTTAGCAAGCTTGAGATATTAACTATGGACAGTTAAACACAAGTTAAGTCTTTAATGATGGACCTCCTCCTACATCCAAACCCTTCTAGGTCTGGAGGGAAGTCATTCAGAGCTGTTGCCCATCATCTGAAATGCAGTACAGGCACGGCTACCGCCGGTATCCATTTTTTTTCCGGCACACGCGAATGGGCAATTACTTGGTCATGATGAGTTTGGCTGACCCGGTAATTGCCCATTCGCGGGTGCCGGTAATAAGGGAATCCCCATCCCCATTCAGTCCCAAAGGGCTGAATGGTAATGGGGAGGGTGGTGGCACCGGTACCGTTAATAACAGTACCGGTACTACCATCCTGTTCTGCTCGCGGGTACCAGTACGGCCACCACCCGCGAGCAGAACTCCTAGTATGACAGTACGGTAGCAACGGTGCCGGTAGCGATACCGCCGCCGTTGTTGTCTTACCGCCATACTTGTAATGAGTCAACCTTCTCCCACTAGCTTCATTACATGAAAGGTGATATCTAGCGCACTATCTCATTTAGACACTAGAGGGCGCGTGAGCTTCACATTTTAACACCGTAATATTTTTACGTTGATGCCGGGCCTTCTGGGGCATCTATTTGTGTAGGGAGCCTTTGGAGTGTGTGCTTACAGGAGAGCGCAGCTCCATGTAGGAGTGAGCGGCTAGTGTTTGCTTAAATAAACGGTTAACCAAAACTTGGTTGAAAATATATTTAAGCAAACATAAATATTCTGGCACGCAGGTCTCTACGCCCTGCTGGCCAGGGCGCGCTTAAAAAGATATGTGCGCCGATTGCTGACCCGCTTTCACTTAAATGTAGTCATGGCCAACTACAACACCACGGAGCATCAGTTTATTGGGATACTGCATTCTACCAAGTCCATGAGAAGTTTTGGTTCTGAAGGTGTCCAACTAGTAATTCCCCCTGTTTTAGCTTCAAACTTCAATATTTCAGAATCATGTTTAATTTAAAGGGTCATTCTGTACTAAGGGCATATTGCATGTAGGGGGCAACCGACATTTGCGCTTAAGTTCTGTTGCGACCTCATGCCATTTTTATTAACTTTTGCAAGGCCGAGTGCAAAGCAAAAGAGTAAAACTAGGCAAAATTGCCTTGGTTCTTTACACTCCATTTTGCAAAAAAAGTAAACACTGCCTGCAAATTGCTCTTTGAATAATGGGTAGAAGTACCTTTAACATTCACATTCCTATGAATTCCTCCTGCTCATTAACAGGTGCTAATTCCAGGTGGATTCTATGGGCCTCATTACGAGTTTGGAGGCTTTTCAGAGGTAAATTCTCTGAAATACCACCCAACGAATTTACAGTTACCATCACTTGGTCAGGCGGAATTTCCGCCTGATTACAAGTTGTGGTAGCAGTGTAAATCCCCATTTATTTTGGGTCCATTGGACCCAATGGGGCTTTTTTTGCGGAATTACTGTGGTGCAAATGACCACTCCGGTAATTCCGCCAATTCTGATAATTATTTGGTGTTAGTGTTTGCTGGAGGTAAATCTTTCACTCAAAGCCAAAACTCATAATTTGACATAGTGGTAAAATAGGAGGTAACACAGTTGCCTCCAATTTTACCACTCACCACCATACTCGTAATGAGGCCCATATTTGTTTTATGCACGCATGTAAATCTCAATCAGGCATAAAACAAAGTGCTCACACAAGACAGAGGAGGAAAGCACGATGGAGGAGTTAACTTTGCTCCGTACGCTTCCTCCATCTTGCGTCAGAACGAAAATGGGGCAGAGCGGAAAATGGAGGCATTAAAACAATAAGCCTTGCTTTAAGCTTCAATTTTCCTCACCACCCAGAGCAAAATGAGCTTGAGCGACACTTCAAACACAAGTTTGTCAGTCAAAATCTGATTCTCTCAAAGAAGTGGAACATTTCCACTTCCTTACTCTTCCTTGTTATCCTCCCCCAGAGACAAGCACCTTGTAGCCTCACCTGAAAACATGATTTTTTCTATTTCTTTTACTCTTCCCATCAAACAAATGGGAATATGAACGGCACGCTCCCAAAATACCTTGGAGCTCATTGTAAATGAGCTTGTAATTTTGCGATGGGGACCCATTACCCTAGCACTGCAACATAAACAGCTCATTGCCGCCACATTTTGCTCATTTGCACGGTGGAGTTCAAAAGTGCAAGGCAAAAGGTGGCGCACAAGCGTGCGCACCACCTTTTGCCCTGCACTTTGGCACACCACGATGCAAATAAGTAAATGCTGCCTGCCATGTACGTACGGCAGGCAGTATTTACAATGGATCCCTATGGAGTCTGCCTCCTTTATGCTGGTGCATAAAGCTGGTAGGCTCCATAAGGATCACCAGTATTTGCGCTTGCATGAAAATGCGCACCAGCGCGAATGCTGGGGCATTTGTATCGCCAAGAGGAAGGGAGGAGGCGGAAACGCAAGTTGCGTTCCTCCCCTTCCCTCTGCTATGCAATACAAATGAATTAAAATGATCCGTGGAGTCAATGGAAGGTGCAAAAGGCTTTACGCAAGGCTTTTTCATCTTGCTTTGATGTTACGGCTCTGATGAAAATGAGCCCCCTTGTGTTTTTCTATGTCACCTGCATAGATGAAACTCTTGGGTACTCCAAAAAGAGCAAAGAGGCAAGTCTTTCTTTCGCACTTGTTCATTTTCATTTGTCTCCTTTCCTTAAGAGGTCCTTGCCAGCTGCGCAGCACCACTGGGTTAATTGGGCTTCAGCACTCCCGAAATTCTGGGAAGTCACTTATGAGACCTTTGCTGGCCTGCTGAGCTTTTTTGACAAAGACAGAATGAGTAAGAGCATGTGTCGTAGGAGCATGTGTCGTAGGAGCCTGTGTCGTAGGAGAATGTGTCGTAGGAGCGTGCGTCATAGGAGTGTGTGCCTTTTCAATATTTTTAAATTTTTCATTTATTTGGTTCAGTTACATATAGTAACTTTTCAAATATTTACAACATAACATTCCATTATCACAAAATCTCTATAAAATAGAGTACCAGTTCACATTAAAACTAAGAAGAAAAAGAAAAATATACATTCATACAATCCATTTTAGGCTGCAAGTATTTTACACACAGGTAATAAAACCAATCAGCTAATTACATTCTTATAAAACTTACAAAGTTAAAATTTCAATGAACATCCCAACTGCATCGAGAACAAGAAAAAAGAAAGCCAGTCATCCAGACTGACATTGACAGACCTAAGTCCCACCCTTGGAGACACATCTCGGATGCATGTTGATACCTCATATCGAGTTAAATTCAATTTAATTAACTCCTGGTAACACCATTTGTAGGAATAACACTACTGCTATTTGGACTCACACTCGATTATTTGAAAACATTAATTGCCATATTTCGTCACTGTCCATGTCATTGTGTAGTAGAATCACCCTATCAAAGCACCTTGATCTAGGCTCCCTAAAGGCTATACATTCTATTACTAAATGTTGTAATGTTTCTCTTTGGGACCGGACACAGCAGTACCTACAGTAGTTTTTGTTCAATCGTCAGGATTTTCCTTCTACACAGTAAGTATCGGGTTGGCCATATATTCAGTCTAAACCTCAAGTAATCCATACACATCTTGGGGGATGGACATTTCAACAGGTAAGATTCCATACTACCCAATTCTTTGGCACCAAACATTAAGGGGTTAAAGTCTTTATATTTTGCGCATCTCTCTTCATTTAAGGTCCAATCGCCTGAGTAGATCTTAATTTTAGCTCGATCGGGGTTTGATAGCAATAGTTCAATGTACACATCACAATCACCCAGTTTATCCATTACACAATTCCTCCACAGTCTAGGGAAGGCACATTCTGATTTAATTAAGTTATAAGCAGTGACTTCTAGGATGGTTGCACATTTTAAACCCAGTAAGCATTTACGGAGAAACGCATATTGTTTCCACAGGACAAGAGCATATAACGACAATAGCCCAAATTCATGTCGAATAAACGCTATAGGCACACTGAGGGGAAGAGACAGTAACTGTTTCCAGTACATTGATTCCAAAGAATTCCAATACTCTTGTTTTTGCGGAAGGCTTCCTTCTACACCATATGTGATTATAGGGACTACCTTCATTTTGTAGAACAATACCATGTGTTGCAGTGAAAGTTTTCCATATTTGCTAATTAAAATCCGTGACTGGGAGATTAGGTGGCGGTTTCGGATTCTGGGTGATACCCCATCATCTGTCATTATCATTCGCTGCTCAATCATCACCCCTAAGTATTTATACTGGGTCACATTTGACAGTTTAACGTCTTGGAGTGACCATGAGGGCATCTTACCCTTCACCACAGGGGGAGGGGTACACATTATTATTTATGATTTCTCAGTATTAATTACCAGGTTGTTTGACTGGACATAATCCCCCAATCGCTGCAGCATTCATTGGAGACCCTGCAGAGTTTGTGAAAGTAAAACAAGGTCATCCGCGTATAGGAGATATGGGATTTTCTGTGCCCCGAGTTTCGGCACATCTCCATTACAGCCTTCGAATTCGCCACCTAAGTCTATGATAAAGAAATTAAACAAGAAAGCTGCCAATGTACACCTCTGCTTTAAGCCTCTTTTAGTCACAATCGCTGGAGATAATTTCCCCTGTAGACTTATGCGTACTCGCATTGTTGTATTTGTGTGAAAAATAATTATTAATGAAATCAGCGAGTGTGGGCAGCCATACAGTATTAACTTCTTATATAACCGTGATCTATCCACAGAATCAAAGGCCGCTTTGAAGTCAATGAACCCCATATACATGGGTTGCCTACGTTCGGCCTGCTGGGCTTGAATCATCTTCAAGGTCATTATGTTAGGGATGGTTCCAAGGCCCTTAACAAAGCCTGACTGCAATGGGTCCAACAAGGTCTTACTCCTTACCCCTGATTGAAGTTTGTCCAGGACTAGACAACAATAAAGCTTCTCAGGGACATCCAACAGCGAGATGGGTCTATAGCTGCTAGGGTTCCCTCTATCACCTTTTTTGTAAATTGGAATCGTTATTGTCTCAGTCCATGACTTAGTTAGGATCTGGGACGTATTCACTAGCGAAAAAATTTGATACAGGATTGAGGCCAAAAGGGCAGGGTATTTTTTAAGACCGTAGTTAGAGAGGCCATCTGGCCCTTTTGCCTTAGAGTTGCTGGCCATTATAATCAGATGTTGTATATCGGCTAGTTCAAACTCCAAGTGAAAGGCAATCGGGAACTTTGTTTGTTCACTGGTAACCTTGGTCTTTACTGGGGCCTACAGATTAGTAAAATATTCAATCCAAGTATGCACCTAGACAGCTGATGTTTGGAGTGCCAATTGTGGTACCACTGCAACTTGATATATTACAGACCACATTTTTGATATGTTTTTACTTGCTAGAGTTTTCAACATGGTTGCACTATCCATTTGGAACAGAGCCGCCCAATGTCCTTTAATCCAATTTCGGTACCTAGTTTTTAACCTGCTGGATAATTGCTTCCTGGCCTCATCGGGCATACTGCTCAAACCTCTCAAGTCTGCACGCAACTGTTTTTTTCCCTTTGACAGCCATATCAAAGGTATGAAGATGGCACTTAGCAACCTTTGTTTCAGATTTAGGGCATTGAAAGACTTGAAATAAGTCGGAGTATATACATCTCACATCCTCCAACAGGTTATTCTTATTGGATAGGCCCATTCTTAGCAATCTTTCAAGTTGTATAACTTTGCTCTCTGACCATCATAGCCGATTCCCACCGGCATTCACTACACATGCGCCTTTACCCACAGGTTGATCAGGCCCATTAGAACTTGGACCAGACTCCCACTCAGCCAGGAGCATATTGTGGTCATTTGCCTTTGATTCAATAACCTCAAAATTTGACATTATCGGCCACAGTACCTGGTTCACAAATATATAATCAATAATTGACTTACTTTCGCCCTTCTGCCATGTCGTCATAGGGGGGATATCAGAGCCAGACGCTCCGTTAAGCATAATGAAACCCCTGGCCTTCACCATTGAGGACCATTTTTGATATCTTGCCTTATTTCTCTTGTAAGATTCTACTAGGCAGTTCAAGTTCAAGTCTCCCGCCACCACTACTGCACTAACGGTATGTTCTTCCACTACTAAATCTAAAAGGCAATTTAGATCTTGAAGGAATGTATCATCCGACATGGCAATAGGGTTCCAGTAGACGTTTAGTATAGCATACCCACATTCCCCACCATAACCTTGACCAGGAGCATGCATTTATTAGGTGAAGCACAAAATTCTGAGCTCACTCCTCTCCTTGTTTTGATCGCAGTTAAGATACCTTAAATTGGGTGGCCTACAGGGGGTTTTACTGCGGGGTTTAGATATAATTCATGGGCATCCCAAATGGGTAGTGTAGTCAGCCAGGTATCCTGCAGCAATCCTATATCCCATTTGTTCAGACTGCTTTCATCATTATTAATCAGATGCATAAAACCCCTAGTGTTCCAACTCACAAGCGTAAGGCGGGCCCCCTCTATTTCCCTCTCACATTAATTATTGGTGCAGGAGCAACAACCCTGGCTTGGAGGTTAGTAGGGCACTGGTTCATTACTCTTTTGCTTTCCCCCACTGAACCTTTCTGACAAGAGCCCTGGTCCTTTGATAGTCCCTGACGGGGTATTGATCCCCCTTCCACAGTGAGATCATATCCCAGGCTAAACAGATCATCTTTCGCCTGCCAGATTAAGTTTGTCACTACTCGAGATTTCACCCAAAGTCGTATTGAGTTCAAGTGATGTTTAACAGTACATTCTACCAATGCTATATCCGAGGACACAATGTCCACCAGCTGGTGAATTTCGGAAAAGATAGCCATTGCTGCCCTTCTATTCAAGTCGTACTGTATTGAGGGTGGTTTCCTACACGCCAAGACTAGGGCGTAAGGTGCCGGGGGTAATCTATGAGGAGCCTTTTGGTTTTTTTCCCTTCGACTATTTGGGTTTTTACTGGCACAATTACTTGTGGTCTTTGCTGGTTCTGACCTTGCATTTGGCTTAAAGGGATGGTCTAGTAAAAAATTTTATTTAAAAAATAGATAGGCCACATAAAAAAAAATATACTAGCATCCTCCGTTTTAAAACTTCCTATGTAAAATTTTGAGCTATTCAAGCTCAAAATTCGAAAAAGCAAGCACAGGGGCGCAGCCATTTTGTGAAATGGAGGCCCTCCTTTGCTGGCTTTTGCTTTTGCGGCACTAATGAAGGAAAAGCCAGCCAGCTGTAGTAAACAAAGTCTACTGCTGGGTGGCTTTCCCTTCATTAGTGCCGGGACTCGGAGGACGCGGACCGGAGACCAGAGCAGGAAAGCTGCAGCTGAATCTCGGTAAGTGCTATTTATTTTTTTTACAAAAAATAAGCACTAGCTGCGGTTTTTTTTCTAAGTTTTTCGGGCTGGAGGAGCCCGGAAAACTTAGAAATAAAACCGCAGCTTTAAAAATGTTGTATTTATGTTTGCGGTCGCTTTTGAAGCGACCGCAAACATAAATACAACGTTATTGTGTTGGAAAACGCTGCGGTTTTAAAACGGCAGCGTTTTCCAACACAACCGCGTGTGTTTCTGCCTGCTGTGGCTTTCACTTTGGGTCTCCGGTGCTCCCCTGGGAGCACCGGAGACCCAAAGTGATAGCCACAGCAGGCAGAAACACACGCGGTTATGTTTACATGCCACGTAGTGTTTCTACCTGCAGCTGATTTCCCATTTGGGGCTCTCACGCTCCCCGTGGGGAGCCCGAGAGCCCCAAATGGGAAATGCTAAATGCTGCGTTGTCTGCCTAAATCTGCTTTCCCATTTGGGGCTCTCGGGCTCCTGTGGGGAGCCCGAGAGCCCCAAATGGTAAAGCAGATTCAGGCAGACACAAAGCGGTTGTGTTGGAAAACGCTGCGGTTTTAAAACCTGTATTGATTTTATGTGGCGGCATCACCTGAGATAGTGTCTGCCAGATTCCAAAGCGAGTGTATTAGAAGGCTGGACGTGGCGCACAGAGGCTTCTAATGCCTTCATCCTTAGATCTGAAACCTCAACCTCCACTACCTCATCACTTTTACTTTTCTCCAACGTATTACTCTCTATGAGGGTGGGGTCGACCATTGTTTGTTTAATTGTGGTCGGTGGGGTTCCTGCAGGGATGATAGCTCTTGTCATATAGGCATCAACTGCTCTACGGATTTCCAATCTCTGGGCAGCCTGGACTGAGTCTACTCCTGCCTGCTCACCAGGCGAATGACGGCGCGCCTCACTAGACGCCACATTTTGTTTATTTATGCTTTCCTCTTCATTGCTGTTGCCCGTGCTTAGAACCTCCATCAGATCATCCAACGGTGGATACACCATTGCATGGGCAGCAGTGAAGTTAAGATTACCAATTTTCCTAGCTTGATCATGGAGTTGGTATTTTTGTTTTATGGCTTGGGAAGCTGTCATAGTATTATGCTTCGGTACTCATATTACTTTAAAAAACTGCTTCACTGAGGATTTCCCTATATTTTTCAGTAGTGGTTGATTTCTTGGTAATTTTTGTCTTACACTATTACTCGCTTTTTTTGGGGCTCTTGAACCTCAGCTATAAGTGTTGTAGATTTCTGTTTCTCAACCTCCAGAATCCCTTGGTCGCCATACTGCTGGGCAGCCCTGTTTTCTTCGATTTTACCTTGGCTTCAGTATCTACAATTTCTGCTGCCCCGTCATAAATAATGTTTCCAATACATGGGACTGCCGGCCGGGGGACTTGCGTTTTTCCCTTTTCTTCGTGGGGGCTCGCATTGAGGACATTGGAATCAGTTTGACAGGCCACAGAAAGCACGTGCTTCTCAGCACTCTCACTTTGTACCCATTTATCAGATAACTTCTCTATTAGGAGGTTATTCTTTGATTGCCATAAAGTAATTTTTTGCAAGGAATCATGAAATACAAACATTTTTTGTTCGCATGTATTTAAGGTCTTAGACATTGATGTTATAGCCAAGGTCATAGCTTGCAGCGCAATTCCCACCAGATTATCCAACTGTTGGAGAATAAATGAGGTATTGGTGCTGTGATTATTCATAATCACCTTTATTGGGGAGAGTGCATCATCAGTAGAGACAGAATCTTCACTACTAGTTTCAGAGAACATCACCCGGGATGCTGATAAATGCTCAGACAACAGATTGTTTGAGAACACAGAATCATGTGGTTCTAAATCAATTACCGCGTCGTCACTCCCTCCTACGGAACACTCCGCTGTGGTCTTCGCGGCAGGCCCTGTATTTAATACAGATTTCAACCTGCCCGCATCAGTATGGATATCCAACACTATAAGAGGCTCAACTGAGCTATCCTCAGCTTGCTTAGGCATCGGTACATTGTTCAATTTAATCATTTCACACATCTTATCGGGGAGCGTACATTCACTAGCAGGTGTCCCCGTTTCTGTAACCGCTTGACAAGGTATACCAGATTTGGCTCTGAAAGCTGACAAAGACCCATTACAGAATGATCAAATATCCGCATTCCCCCAAGAGCTCTTATCGCTGAGGGTCTGTCTAGGTGTAGAGCACGTGTGGGAAGCCGGCTTGCTCTTTATCAGACCCCCCACTTTCTCCCTTCGCAGGGGGCTTCTCAATGGCATGCCTGTTTTTAGTGTTAGGCGTGTCTACTTTGCTTACCCGACTTCGGGGGGATATTTCTCAGAAAGCCGACCTGCGTCACCACTTAGCCTCTGTGCCTCGGCGCCTCGGCGAAGAGGCAAAGAGGCACTTCGCAGGTACTTCTGCAGGTGCGCGCCTGCACAAGCGTGCGTGCACCTGCCGAAGTACCTGCAAAGTGCCTCTTCACAGTGGGCGTGGCCAAAGGCTCACGGCAGGTATGCTCTACAACAAAGTTGTAGAAAATAGGTTAGAACATAATACTTGATAATACTTGATAGTCTTTAGTCTTTAGTCCAAGAACTTATATGTAAATATAGGGTAAAGTAGCTGAAGTACCGTTCTCAGCAACACGATTTTCACAATCTTTACTCACAGCACAGCCGGACAGGCAAAGAGGCACTTTGCAGGTACTTCTGCAGGTGCGCGAGTGTGTGTCATACGAGCACATGTCCTACCAGTGCGTGCCAAAGGAGACTGTGCCCTAGGAGCATGCGTTCTAGTAGCTTGCATAGTAAGAGTGTGTTATTAGTGAAGCTATATGAAATGTTTATCGCACACACAAATATGAAGGGGTTTAATATAAAATGTACCTTTATTCTGCTCATGAATTGTATGACACTATACGTATGAAAGCTCACATTAAAGTAAAATCTAACTTTAATGTGTGTTTTTAAAGCGCGTAACTACTTTTACAGCTCGTACTT
Organism: Ambystoma mexicanum; assembly: GCF_040938575.1. Classification (NCBI taxonomy): domain Eukaryota; kingdom Metazoa; phylum Chordata; class Amphibia; order Caudata; family Ambystomatidae; genus Ambystoma; species Ambystoma mexicanum. Next base: position 490,988,426 of record NC_090929.1, read on the forward strand.
GAAATAATGTGCATAAACTGTACAAATAGGCGTATGAGTTTTTGAGTTCGTACTTTAAGAAATTTGAATCTCCTGAAAACAGACATCAAAGTCAAATGCGTAATGTATGAACTGTAAAAATGCCTCTTTGTACAGTTCGTGCACATTCATTGTATTTGCAAACTGCCATTTCGTTGGGGCCCATGAACCATTACGTTTCTTTGGAGCCCACTAGCCGTGACCTTCGGCCATAGCCAGTGGCCACCGTCTTCAGCCATAGACACTGTACATGTTGCACCAATTGTTTTTTTTTTGGGCCTACTAGCCATGGCCTTCCTCATGACCAGCGGCCATGGCCTTCTGCTGTGGCCACTGTACATGTTGCACCAATAGGTTTCTTTGTCCCACTAGCCATGATTTTAGCCATAGGCAGTGCCCACAGCCGTTTGGTGTGTCCTTGTCCATGTTGCACCTATAGGTTTCTTTGGGGCCCACTAGCCATAGCCTTGAGAGTTGACCACTGTACTTGTTGCACCAGTAGGTTTCTTTGGGGTCAACTAGCGATGGCCTTTGACCTTGGCCACTCTGTATGTTGCATCAATAGGTTTCTTTGAGGCCTACTAGCCTTGGCCTTTGGAATTGGCCACTCTACATGTTGCACCAATAGTTTTCTTTGGGGCCCACTAGCCCTGACCTTCAGACGTGGCTAATGTACTTGTTGCGCCAATAGGTTTTCTTGAGGCCCACTAGCAATGGCCTTCGGCCATAGACAGTGGCCATGCATTTTGGCTGTGGCCCTGTACATGTTGCACCAGTAGGTTCCTGTGGGGCCCATTAGCCACGCTACAGCCTTTGGCCATGGCCACTATACGTATTGCACCAATAGCTTTCTATGGGGCCCACTAGCCATGGCTAAGGATTTGTTGCCATGCTTTTTCACGTTAAATCTGATCAGTTTAACTCTCTCTTAACTAAAGTTTGTTCACTGAATTTCAAAGGTTTTGTAATACTATAATTTCTTTGGGGCCCACTAGCCATGCCCTACCGCTGTGGCCACTGTACAAGTTGAACACATTGGTTTATTTGGGGCCCACTAACCATGGCTTTCAGCCTTGTCCACTGTACATATTGCAAAAATAGGTTTCTTTGGGGCCTACGAGCCACGGCCAATAATTGTATCACACATGACATCACTGATGGTGTCACTAATAAAATAAATGCTCATATACTATTTTTAGTTGTAGTAATGTCTGTATGTACTTACAATTGTAGTCCATATTTTACATTTAAAGAAACAAGGGCAGAGTACATGGTACTGTGTAAGTATGAAATAGGCACATATATGGTATGTAACAAAGCAGAGTTGTCATATTTCAAAATGTAATTAATCAAACCACTGATATCAGTACTGTCATGTAGGATGTAATTAGTGATGTCATCATTGTGGTCATACGCTGCACAACAGGTGGTGCAAAGTTCAGGTGGACTTGCTTGAAATGCGAGTGCAGAATTTCTGTGTTTCTTGCACTAAGTATGATCACATCAACTCTTGCTTAACCAAGGTGTTTTCCACTGAATTTCAAAGGTTTTGTTGCTATGTTTTTTTCACTTTAAATCTGATCACCTTAAGTCTCTCCTAACTAAAGTTCTTTCACCAAACTTCAAGGGTTTTGTTATACTATAGTTTCTTTGGGGCCCACTAGCCATGGCCTTTGGCGGTGGCCACTGTACATGTTGCACCAATAGGTTTCTTTGGGGGACACTAGCCATGGCCTTTGGCTGTAACCACTTTACATGTTGTACCAATAAGATCCTTTGGGTCCCAATAGCCTTTGTCCTTGGCCACTGTACAAGTTGCATAAATAGGTTTCTTTGGGGCCCGCTACCCATGGCTTTTGGCTGTGGTCCTATACATGTTGCACAAGTAGGTTTCTTTGGTGCCCACCAGCCATGGCCTTCAACCTTGGCCACTGTACATGTGGCACCAATAGTTTTCTTTAGGGCCTACTAGCCATGGTCTTTGGTCATGACCAGTGGCCACAGCCAAAGCATCAATGGGTTTCTTCGGGCCCTCTAGCCATGGCCATTTAGCCTTGGCCACTGTACATATTGGACCATTAGGCTTCTTTGGGGCCCACTAGCCATGGCCTTTGGCTTTGGCCACTCTACGTGTTGCACAAATTGTTTTCTTTGGGGCTCACTAGCCATGGCCTTTGGTCATGGCCAGTGATCCGGCATTGGGTACTATACCATTATACCAATAGCTTTCTATGAGGCCCACTATCCATGGCCAAGGTTTTGTTGCTATGTTTTTTCATGTTAAATATGATCACCATAACTCCCTCTTAACTAAAACCTTTTCCCTGAATTTCAAGGGTTTTTTTATAATATCATTTCTTTGGGGCCCACTAGCCATGTTCTATGGCTGTGGCCACTGTACACATTGAACCAATACGTTTCTTTGGGGCCCACTAGCCATGGCCACTAATTGCATCACACATCACATCACTGATGACATCACTGATGGCGTCACTAATGAAATACATGATTATATACTAATCTTCTTTGTAATAATGTTTATATGTACTTACAACTGTATACCATAAGTATCATTAAAAGAAACAAGGGCAGAATACATTGTACTGTGTAAGTATGACATATGAACATATAATATATGCAAAAAAGCAGAGTTGTCATATTTGAAAATGTAATGAATCCGACCAGTGATATCAGCAATGTCATGTATTTGTCATGTATGCGAGTGCGGAATTTCAGGGGTTTTGTTGCGGTAAATCTGATCACCTTGACTCTCTTGTAACTAATGTTTTTTAACTGAATTTCAAAGGTTTTGTTAAACCATAGTGTCTTTGGACTCAACTATCCATTAAATTACCACCGTGGCCGCTCTACATGTTGAACCAATACATTTTGTTGGGGCCCACTAGCCATGGCCACTAATTGCATCACACATGACATCACTGATGACATCACTGGTGGTGTCACTAATGACATCATACATGACATCACTGATATCACTGGTTTGATTCATTAGATTTTGAAATATGCCTACTCTGTTTTGTTACATAACATATATGTACTTAGTTCATACTTACACAGTACATTCTATTCTGCCCTTGTTTATTTAACTGTGTTGTACAGTGCACAATTGTAAATGCATACAGACATTATTAAAATGAAGAGTAGTATATAAGCATTGCGTGCTCTGGGAGGTAATCTGTTATATTGAAATACAGGTACTGGAACTTGTTGGCCATTTCCACTGAAGGATTCATGAATGCTGCTATGTTGGCTATCAACAAATGGGTACTGTATTTCAACCCTCACTATATTATAGTGGAGGGGTGATCTAAATTGCCCTTGCATCAGTAAAGCGTTGATGGTTCCTAGATTGAAACATGAAAGGAGAGCATCTGAAGGGATGGAACTGATGCACGTGAGAGACCTATATATCTTAAATGGGCAAACCACTGGTTATTCTCCTCCGATACCCACGTAGTCCAAGGGTTTTTCTTTCAGCAACTTGGACTACGTTTTCGTATCTAGCTTGTTAATCCAACACATGTCTTTTTTTGAGGTCCTTCACAAATCTGCAAGTGACCATGCCTTATTAAAGTTTACCTGGTTTGCTAATCCTAGTCCTAAACAAGAAGCATGGTCAACTGCGATTGAATTAACTCAAGGCTTAAATCGCTTCAGAATAAGGCGGAACGTCATTCAGCCCTTTTCAGAACTTTTTTCGATGCAGTTGGCGACTGGAGGTGGAATAAACTATATACCTCTACTTTTGGTGTTTAAGACTTGCCCTCAAAAAGCTTCGATCAGACCAGAGCGCATAACCATCTTTATGACGCAAAAATCATCCAGGAAAAGAAGCATCTTCAGAAAGACCTTAGACAGATAAGTAGTTTAAACAAAGATGTACAAACGCACCAACAGAAAAAAAGAAAATTAAAATACAAGAACTGGTTGTGAATTTAACAGGCTGAGTTGAGCCAAAAACAAGCTGAATGTATTCTGGCGGCACTTGCGGAAAAGGTATCTGGCAACTTTTTAACAGAGCTGGGGCTCTACTCTCATCTCTCCTGTCAAACGTAATTTCTGAAGACTCCTGGATGTCCTTTTATCGACAGCTCTTCGCACCAAGACAGGTACCGACAATCCTAAAACCGGCTAAACCGACTGTGGGTTGTCTTCTCTCGCTTGATAGGCTTGATATGGAGATGCTTATTAAGAAGGCCAATTATTCTAGAGCTCCGGGCCCTGATGGTATCTCCAACTCCATGATCAAGGAAGCCCCGGAAGAGTGGGCCACCTTTATCTTCAAGCTTTTCATACAAATTTTGAAGAGGGGTGTGATCCCTAGTTCCTGGAGATTAGGAATAATTGTTCCAATTCATAAGAATGGAAACAGAGCTGATCCGGTTAATTATCGGCCGATCACCCTCTTGGATTCATTGGGCAAACTCTTTGCAGGCTTCCTTTTGTGCCAGCTGCAGACATGGATTTCTAGTGTGAAAATAGAGGACCCTTGACAAACCGGATTTGTGAAGGGTGTCAGAAAGGCCTTGAACCTGTTTCTGCTAAACCTACTCAAAGGGAAAGTGCACAAGAACAAATATAGAATTTATTTGGCCTTCATGGACCTAAGAAAGGCGTTCGACAATGTTGACCGTCCTTTATTATGGTCTAAAATGGAGGCCTGGAAATGCCCGGCAGCCCTATTGGAGGTGATAAAATATCTTTAACAATAGACCAATGTGCGAATTCGACTGAATGTGCAAGGCCTCCTAACCTCTCACATCAACATGTTTCCAGGTCTAAAGCAGGAATGTCCACTGGCACCAATCTCATTCAATCTATTCTTGTCAGACGTGGACACTAATTTGAGCAAGGCTCAAGCTTTTCCCCCTAAGTTGGGTGACCAACACTTTTCGAGACTTCTGTATGCAGCCAATTTGGTTTTGATTGATTCAACGCCTATTGGTCTTCAGAGGAACTTGGACAGCCTCTATGCATATCTGTCCGTCAATGGCCTAGCTATGAACTTAGTTAAAACCAAGGTGATGATACTGGGCTCACAGGGCCCGCAGTGAGGTCTTCATTCAAGTGGTATGTGGAAAAAAAGTCCCTCGTTCAGACTACAGAGGGACTTTGATCAACAACAGCAAGGTGGAGCAACCACGCCAAATGGCTTTGAGGGCAAGACTTAGAATCCTAACTTCCTAGGCCCGACTGATTCATAGGAACTTTGCAATGTTTCCCTCCTCCATGTTTTGAAATTCTATGAATCCAAGGTGATGCAAGCCCTCACATAGGGTGCTGAGGGCTTTCTGTTACCCCGTGGGTAATTTAGACTTTACTGGAAGGAAGTTTTTGGAGGAAAGTACTTGGGCTGCCTTATCTAATTCCCATCTCAGTTGTTAAACACAAACTGGCCTAACTTCTCTACTAGCGAGAGTCACATGGAAACATTGGCCCTTTATCGAAACTGTATGCTGCCTTGCCCTCCAATACCATTTCTAATGCTGGCAGAGGAGATGAGGAAAGGAACTAATGATTTATTAGTCCAGTGGAGCAGAGGATGTCTGAATCAGTCATCTACAAACTGACCTCGACAAATTAATCAGGAATCCAGCAAAAGTAAAATGGAAGCTCTGGCAGGAAGACTGTATTAACACCCAAGAGGACAAGAACTCTTTTCAGTTTCCCACAGCAATGAAGAACGAAAACAAACAGCTGGGTTCTTTACCAAAATATCTGACTACATTTCCTAATAATTGGTATAGGACACAATTCATGCATTTCAGATTCAACCTCTTCCCCACAAACCATTTTAGGCAGATATACAAGCTAACTGACAAAGTGGATTGTCGGTTCTGCAAAACATTGACGACAAAGGGAACTTTGAAACATATCACTCTACTTTGCACAGTTTTAACTGATTTAAGAACCAAGTACCTGAGTAAATGGGTGGTGGCCTTCCAACAAAGAGACGCTGAGGTCTTCTGGTTGCGCCTATTGCGAGATGAAGACTTCACAACAATATTTGGCCTCATACGATATCTAATGAAGGTCTTTGATGGGATTAAGACAATAAGTTCACTGGAGACTCAGGGATTGATAGTGGCGGCACCTGGTGGCCCCTATGACTTGGGGCCTGGGGATGTAGTTGGTTTTTATCTGTTTTTATTTTCTTTGTGTCTTGACAAAGGTTTGTAATAAACCATGAATCTCCACAAATTTTAAAAAATCATAAGTTATTTGCAAAAGAAATTACAAAAAATATTAGCAATACAATTTCCATGTCTATAATTAAATATTTACTTTTGATTCTTCATTTCATTTCTATAAATGTAATTATGTAATATAAGTAACTGATTTGTATAGTGACACAAGATTGAATTGTTAGATGATATACTATCACATGCACACGACATGTACTTTCTATTGTATGTTATTAATCTTTAGAAAACTTGCCATTTAGAAAGGAATGTGTTCATTTAATGTTATTACAGTAAGGAGATTTGTACATTTAAATGTGTACATTTACTATTTTCATAACACTATTCAACATGTTTCTACTTCTTTCTAACCTTATTTCATTTACTACTACATATACCTATTATATTCTGTTTGAAATACTTGAAATAGATTTAACTGAATCAGGTAACTTTCCCTGGAATTAAGTATTGTAATTCCTTACCAATACATGAAATTCAAACCATTTGTATATCGTTACATATTTTTATTTTAAATTGTATAACTCGATAAGTAATACAAATGAATGCTCCACATGTAATCATTTGATACATTTGTATCACTGTATTGTTTCAGATCAACTTGTTATTTTTGTTAAGTGTAATAAAATAAAATATGTATCAAAAGAGGTGAACAAAGAGATACTAACTTATGCTATACCACAGAAACAGCTCTCCTGAACATCTGTGAGGACCTGCTCTCTAACCTTGATTCTAATCTCCCCTCTCTCCTCATCTTACGCAATCTCTCTTCTGCCTTTGACACAGTCAATCATGCCATACTTCTCAATCGTCTCTGTGATAACCTGGGTATCACTGATCAGGCCCTGACCTGGTGTACCTCGTTACTCTCTTATGGACCCTCCCAGGTCCAACTTGGGTCCTTCCTTTCCTCTATCTCACTCTCTACCTGTGGTGTTACCCAGGGGTCTAACCTCTCTCCCTGGCTGTTCAACCAATACCCGGCACCTCTCGCCCACCGCATTGCTGCTCTCTGCTCCAACTTTCAATGCTATGCGGATAACACTCAGCTTGTTTTCAGGCTCCCCTCTGCCACCTCTTCTCCTATCTCTGACTGTCTGTCTGCTATCCAAGAGTGGTGTGCTGCCAACGATCTCTGCCTTAATGCCAGTAAAACGAGATTCTCCTCATCGGCACACATGCACCCTCCTTTCCTGTCACTCTCTGGCCGCCCTCCGTTGGCCCTCTTCCTGCTCCCACCTGTGAGGCTAAGAACCTCCAGGTCATCTTCGACTCCACACTCTCCTTTTCCCCTCACATCTATGACGTCTATAAGAAGTCAAAATAGCAACTGCACCTCCCCAGAGGTATTCTTCCTTTCCTCTCTTTCCCTCAGAAGCTCACTGTCTCTAGAGCTCTGATTCTCTCTAGGCTGGACTATTGCAACAGTCTCTTTCTAAAACTGCCTGCCTCTACTCTCTGCCCTCTGCAACTCATCCAGATCAGGACTGCCAGACTTGTCCTTGGCCTCAAGCCCAGGGATCGTAAGCTCAAATGTTTACATAGGAACTTTCTTTAAAATGATTTTTAATGCATGTTTTAGATTATTGCCCATCTGTGGGGACAATAATATTTTTGAGCGCACTATTCCTTTAAGTAGCAGGAAGCACCCCCATGTCTCTGTTGCATATTTAATAAATGAATGGATGGATTTACCCCAAACCAGTCAAGGAAATTAAGTCAGTGCATTGTGCCCAAGTTGTTTCTTATTTGGTCCAAATCTGTTCAGTGTTTTTTGCACTACAGCTGTTCAAAAAGGCCCTTTTTTCCCTATGTGAAAATGAATGGGAGTAGGCTGAAAACAAATTTCACTTTTATGTTTTCTCCATAACAGTTTAAATTTTTAACAAAGTCTTCCCAAAATGTCCAGGGGGGGCGGCTCCTTTGCAATAATTTTGTCATAGAGTCAAAAGGTATTATCAATAGAATCTTTGAAAAAACTGGCACGTTTTCATTTCTGAAAAGCCTCTCTGCTGCAAAGCACCATGGGAGATGTACCGATTACTTTGGAAGCAGGGGGCATTCCCTTCCCCATTGAATAATAAAAAAACCTACTGGATAGATTTACCTCAAACCATTTCTGGAAATCGAAGATTGCAATGTCAACGCTTCGTGCCTAAGTTGTTTCTTGGTCCAAATCAGTCCAGCAGTTTTTGCATGTCGGCTGACCATAAATTTGACGTTTTTTCTATGGAAGATGAATAGGAATCGGCTGAAAACTGCATTTATTGCTTTATTAATAACTTTTTGATTTTTTAACTAATCTTTCCCAACATTTTCAGACTGGTCTGACCGTAACAAACTTTTTGTTTGGAACATCTCATCCAAATACGTCCACCAAGTCAAGTTATCAGCAATAGAATGTTCAGATTTCCTGTGGTTCATAGGATTCACCTTATGAAAAAGTATGGACTAGTCCGCAATGCATTTTGCCATTCACCCAATACATTCGCAGTATTTGGCAATTTATTATTGAATGATTGCAATTCAAACCATATGATATGGTAAGACTAACGCTAAATGCAATTGCAGCCAATTTTGGTTTTGAGATTGTTTGACTGGAATTAATGTATCCCCACTAGGGTTTAAGTGTAATATGATTAATGTGATCCAGTGCAAAGCAATGTCAAAGGATTGTCTTTTATTCTAAGCGGCGTGAATATGGTGACAGTGTGTGCTTAAAATAAGCACAAAATATCAAAAAACTGTGAGAAATGCCACTTACAAAATGCCCACTGTGTTTTACAAGATGTAAACCAATGCATTGTGCCTTGGAGTGAAAGAGAGCAAAAAAGGACAAACAATGCTAAGAACCATAGAGACTGGTGAAAGTCTGTATATATGCACGAACTGCAAAGGTTCTTGTTTGTACGTGATCAAGCTGCAAGGAAGCTGCGAAACGCGCTGTACCGTGTTTTTTAACTGTTGGCTGATGCCTAAATAAATTGGATATTTTAAGGAATCCACGTTACATTTGTTTTTGGTATCAATATTGGAAGAAGTTTTTTACTGGCGTTTTCACTGCTCTTGGAGTGCTATCCTCTTCAGGAGAGAAGGAATTACTTTCCCTTTTGCTAAATATACATATATATATATTGTAGCAAAAAAACTCTTCATAAAAAGTACGTGAAGCGAAGTGGGCTGCACTCCCAGAGCAGCTGAGAAATAAGATATCCTTGCAGCAAAGAAAATAAAACAGCACAGCTGATTCCAGCAGACACTTGTATTTTATTGATAGTGTGCTGAAAGGGAAAAACCTGTAAATAAGGACGACGCGTTTTGCGGTACTCCGACTGCTTGATCACGTGGTTAAACATATATACATAAATATTAAAGGATATTTTAAATCCATTGCACTGAGGTGCATTTTGTGGGACATACTGGAACCTGATTCTACTTTTCACTTTGTGAGTGCGGCTCAGGGCTACGCCGACGTACTGGTGTAGAAACGTTTGGAATACATATATATATATACATATATATATATATACATATATGCAGGGTCGGATTGGCCCCTCTGCCTTTCGGCCTGTGGCAGGGCCAAAATCGTCCCTGGGATGTGGGGGCTAGTTATGGCCATGCCTGGGCCGGTTTTGGGGGAAAAAAATGTGTTTTGTCACATTTTTCTTTTTCTTTTAAAAAAGCCTTTCATCCTCCTTAGGTCGATAAATGAGTACCAACACAGGTTGGGTGATATTGTATGCATATTTGTTCCATAAAAAAGAGCTTAAGCGTAAGTGCTGTACAATAACATTATCATTTGGCCTTGGACTTGAGGTTGTATTTCATCGTTTCCCGGGATGTCACTTTGGGGTGGGGTCAAATGACATCACTTCTGGTGATGTCATTAGAGGTCAAGGGTCGTGAGGCAAGGGGTGGGCACGTTTTTTGAGGCGATGGGTGGGCCACCTTTTTTTGGGTGACCGGGCCTATTTCTTGCCCCAGTCCGGCCCTGCATATATAAATATATATGCAAAAAAACACATGTATATAGTGGGTTGTACCACTGCAAAAAACCCTCTAGAGAACGCTGGCGCCGTGCCAAGGTCTGCGGTCGAGCAGTACAGCGCGTCGGCGTGCCTCGGGCACGGCGGGCGATTCTGCACGGCCCCGCCTCCCGCGTGACGAAGGCCCAGGAACAGTACACGGGCACCCCACGCTCACCTCTCTGCCGCACGAGGGAGCGCGGATTCTGTGTGGCCCCACCTCCCGCGTGACAAGGGCCCAGGGACAACACATGGGCACCCCGCGCGAGGGAGTGCAGGCACGCCCTGCGAGACCGGCGAACGGGGGATTAGCACGCGGAGGAAGCCGTCCTCTCGCGCCACATCATAGATCATGACCGCCCTCCCATGAGCGGTGTGAGGCCGCGCAGGCCAGGAAACAAGGCCGCACTGTAATAAAAGGGTGAGTGAAGAAAGAAGGTCCCCCACACGCAGCAGCAGCGCTGCCAGAGCTGCCCAAGCCCAGTCACAGGCGCCATAGTCATCCACGGGCACACAGGCTCACCACAGCACCGCAACCATGTCGGACACGGCGACCACGCCAGCATCCTCCTCGGGAGGGGCGGGATTGGCGGCGGCGGCGTCTGGAAATGCTGATACAGCGCAAGATAACAGCCAACATGCACACCAGGAGGGAGGAGCATCCCAAGTCATGCACATGCCTAACCCTTTCGAGATTAGAGATACCTCTAATCTAGGGCCCAGATGGAACATATGGCTACAGGACTTCAAGTTCTACACAGGTGCCATAGGATTGACGGACGACACAAGATTGAAAAACACACTGTTCATGGCAGTGGGACCGGCGGTAAGAGACATTGGGGGGGAGCTGCTGAACGTAGAAACAGTCACATACGGGGAGCTACACGCCAAACTGTCTGAATATTTTGCGCCACATACAAACGTAGACTATGAACGCCACATGTTCCACACAACAAGACAGGAAAAAGGGGAGTCAATAGACAATTTTGTGATGCGCCTCCGCATCAAACTGAAACATTGTGAATTACACAGATATTCCAATGAAGAGGCACTCAGGTCCCAAGTAATCGCCGGGTGCCTCTCGCAGCCTTTTCGCAAGCAGCTCCTACAGAAACAACGATCCCTAGAAGAAATCCTAGCGCTGGCCCGCAGCGGTGGACTCTCAATTGGATAGCCTAGAAAAAGTGTCCATACATCAACACAGTGAAAACACTGAGTCGATCAACAAACTGTATACCCACCCCAATCAAGGCAACAAACACCTTGAAGCCACATGTTATAAATGCGGTTACGAATACCCACACACAGGGGTATGCCCCGCTGTAGGTCAAAAGTGCGCCGCATGTGGGGGAATGGACCACTACAGGGCCATGTGCAAAAACGCCCCAACCCACACACCACCTAAACATCGCTACCAAGACAGCCGCCGGCCCACCCGCCAGAGTCCACCCAGACCCGCAGTGGACAACGAAAGAACGCGCGCCAGAAAAGAAGACAGCGACCGCAGAAGCCGATACACGCGCGAAGATAAACGCCGGTCAGAGGACACGAGACGATCACACAGACGGCGTTTCGTAAGGTACGTTGAGACCAGGTCCCCCACTAGCAGTGACACCCCATCGTCAGAGGAGGATCAAAGGAGGAAAGGATACGTGTGGGCCCTACAGGACAACACTGCGGCCACCCAACACAGCCCCATATTGACACCCCACTAAAATTTCTCGTAGACACCGGAGCGACGGTCAACATTATCAGTGAAAGCGCATATCAGTCCCTGACCACACGGCCCAGAATTAGAAAAGCCACAGTAGACATATATCCCTATGGCTCCACGACACCCCTGCCATGCAAAGGCATGATCACAGTCTGGTGCACACATAAAGGGCACTCCGCAAAGGTCCCGCTATACATCTTGGACACAGAAGCTAACAGCGGATGCATATTGAGCTTCCGGACAGCAGTAGACATGGGACTAGTGCACATTTTATACCAGCTGATGGCCCACAAGTACTTTGCAAAACCGGACGCAATCGAAAACTCATTCCCAAAGCTCTTCACTGGCCTAGGCAAACTGCGAAACAGGAAAGTACACCTCCACATTAATCCTCAGGTCAAACCAGTGGCCCAACATTATCGAGGCATTCCATTCAATATCCAGAGACAGGTGGAAGAGGAGTTGGACAAGCTCATCAAAATGAACATCATAGAACCTGTGTCGGGCCCGACGCCATGGGTATCACCCATCGTCCCCGTCCCCAAGAAATCACCAGAAGGATCCATACGTTTATGCGTAGACATGCGCAGAGCCAACACAGCCATTGAAAGTGAAAGGCATCAGGCGCCCAGGATCACGGACATGATTCACCTTCTCCACGGGGCGAGAGTTTTCTCCAAATTAGACCTTACGAAAGGATACCACCAAATTGAAATCGCACCGGAATCCCGCTACATCACCACATTCGTCACCCATCTCGGCCTGTTTCAATATAAAAGACTCAGCTTCGGCATATCCTCTGCCGCTGAGATCTTTCAGGAGGAGATTCACAAGGTGATCAGACACGTCCCCAACTGTCTGAACTATTCGGACGACATCCTGGTCTACGGTAAATCACAGGAAGAACACGACCTGGCACTACACAGGGTATGCCAAGCACTGGACGACGCAGGGCTAACCTTGAACAAATCCAAGTGTGAGTTCTCGAAAGGATCTTTGAGGTTTTTCAGGCACATCTTCTCGGATAAAGGCATGAGACCCGACCCGGAAAAAGTAGAGGCCCTCAACTCAGCCACGCCCCCCGTGAACACCACAGACCTAAGGTCGTTTCTAGGACTGGCCAGCTACTGCTCCAGATACCTGAAAGACTACGCCACAGTCAGTAACCCCCTGCGCTTACTCACCCGGAAGGACACGCCATTCATATGGTCGAAAGAGTGTCAAGCAGCGTTCGAGGCGATAAGGAAGGCAATCGCATAGGCAGAAGACATGGCATATTTTGATGCCAGCCGCGACACCGAACTAATAGTGGATGCCAGCCCGGTGGGACTCGGCGCCATATTGACCCAGAATGACCCAGGGAGCCACAAATCACACATGTGGTAGCATATGCCAGTCGGAGCCTGACAACCACGGAACAGGCATACTCACAGGCAGAAAAAGAGAGCCTTGCGGTCGTCTGGGCCTGCAAATATTTTCATCTCTTCCTGTTTGGCAAGGAATTCACCATCATCACGGACCACCAGGCACTGCTCACCATATACGGCAGCCCGAAGGCCAGGATGCCGCCGAGAATAGCCAGATGGGGCCTACGCCTACAGGATTACAGATTCCAAATAATGCACCGGCCATGGAAGGAAGAAAACCCAGCGGATTACCTCTCCCGGCAGCCCATGTCCACGACAGCATCTCAACCGTCCATAGCGGACGCGTACATAAATTACATCATACATCACCTGCAACCACTCCCAGTAGGGTGGCAGGAACTATCGATGCAATCAGAGGCGGACCCAGTGCTGCGAATCGCCCGACACTGCCTACCGACGGACAAGACGCCCCTCATGAAACATCAGGCCAGAGGAGAATCGGAAACTACGAAGGAAGACGTCAAGTGGCTGGACCAGGTCCGGGAAGAGCTGACTGTGGTAGAGGACAGCATCATATTAAAGGGATGCAAGGGCGTCATCCCGAGAACGCTCCGGGAGAGGATAGTGCACCTAGCGCATGAAGGACACCGAGGCGTAGTCGCCACAAAGCGCCTCCTTCGCCAGAAAGTCTGGTTCCCTCAACTCGATCGCTTGGTAGAAACCGTCATGGGAAGTTTCCACGTGTGTGCGCAAGTGGTGCCCCCGCCACACCCAAACCCACTACAGTCATCACCGCTGCCAAACAAAGTGTGGGAGGAACTAGCAGTAGACCTATTCGGACCACTGAACAACGGGACACACGTGGTTGTACTTATGGACGAACACTCAAGATACCCGGACGCCCAGATAATAGAAAGCAGCGCCACATCGAGCGTCATTCCGGCACGCGACAGGATGCTCTCTGCCTATGGCATCCCCAAGATCATAAAGTCTGACAACGGTCCCACGTTCATAAGTCAAGACTTCCAGCAATTCGCAAAGTTCATGGGGTTCCAACATCGACGTATAACCCCCCGATGGCCTCAGGCCAACGGCATGGTCGAAAGGTTCATGGCCAACATAAAGAGGACCCTCCAAATCGCCCATGTGCAAAACAAGCCATTCGAGCAGGCCCTTAACCAATTACTACGAGAATACAGGCACACGCCCCACAGCACGACGGGAGTGTGCCCAGCAGACCTGCTGTTTCGAAGACCGATCACCACGAGACTACCGGAGGACCCGAGGCCACAAGAACTGACGCCGCTAGAACAAGAAGCGAAAGCAAATGACACTGCGAGGAAAGCAAAGACAAAAGAGATCACGGACAGGAAAAGGAGAGCTCACGAGAACATAATGCAACCAGGAGACGAAGTATGGCTCAGGCAACCCAAGAATCGGAAAGAAGAAGCCACCTTTGCACCCACACCCCTGGTCGTGACGCACAAGAAAGGCTCCATGGTCACAGCACAAAGGGACGACTGCTCAATGGTGACCAGGAACAGCTCGTACTTCAAACGAGTCAGACTGGCTCAAGAAGGTCAATGGACATGGGACAGAGACAGCGAGGAGGACAGACCACGCGAAGAAGCGTACCAAGGAGACGGGGAAGAGTCAGAAGGCGAGGCACACCCCCCCCACACTTGCCAGGGAAGGACCAACCCCGATTAAGGCAAAACGACCGCAGAGGAGCCGCATGAAGCCAACACGACTCATCGAGGAGATGGGGTAAGAGGGGAGCCCCTGAACTTGCATTTTAAAAAGGGGGGAGATGTCAGGTTGTCCACATCGTTGTGTGGGCGGGCCTCCATCGGGGCCCAAAGGACATGACGTCCCGGACGTGACGTCAGGGGAAGGGGGAGGGACGGGGGAAGGTTTTCGGCAGTTCCGCCGATGTGTTCAATAAAGAAGGTTGCAGCATACCCCGGCTGCCGCGTATCATTACAGCACAAGCAGGGCCTACGTCGGGGACGCTTCAGAGAGAAGCGGAACCCCAACAACGACCAAAACACCTTCTAGAAAAAAACAGTCTTCATTTAATCATAAAAACGTGCAACCAACAGTGCATAGTAGCTTAAAAGGGCAGGCATAAATCACAAGCCTCCCTTAATGGCATACAGGTAATAAAACACTCAACCCCTTAGGGTGGAAATCGCCATGCATTCCGCTTGAAAACACCAAGCTTCCTCAGGCTAATTTTACTCCACGTTCGTGAAACACCATTACATTTAAAACAGGAAGAGAACCGGCATGAGCGTTAGGCTCCTCCCCTTTCCCTTGTCATTTCGATCATGTGATCGCTATACGCTGCCTACACTATTATGCTAAGCGGACTGCCATATCTGAATGACGAAATCACCAAAAACATAAGTGTAAATGCTGTCCACTACTCCATGAAATGCGTGTTAGTGGATGTTTACGAGGTGTTCAGGGATAAGTCTACTGCTCAATGTCGATTTCTCCTACCTTTTAAAATCTTAGCAAAAATGATCATGTGTTTATCAATGCCAGTGCGCTAAGTCATAACATGACTTGGGTACATCTTCCATGATGAAAACCAAACCAATACGCCCCAAGGCTTAGAGCATTAATTTTGAAGCAGAACATTGGGCGGCATCAAACCTTTATAATCTATGTCACCACGAATCAATGTTAGGTATAATACCTAATTGGGATGCTGTCTACAACATGGACATTAACAGTACATCTCAGCATCAAAACGGCAAAATCTCGTTTAGCAGCATATTTCTACCATCATTCAAAGATAGCGAAATGCAAAAGTGCAATTAAAACAGCTAGCAGCATCGTTCTCATCAAGACAGCATGATCAAAGATTAAAGTGCAAGTGCAATAGTGATACAATTGAACAACCAACCACATCATTCTCACAGGGACAGCACAATCTATAAAGTGCAGGTGCAGTCATGGCATTCCATTAAAGTGCAATTACTAATGTAAACAAGCATAGCAGCATAATATCACATATCAGCACAACAGTAATGTGTAAAGACGCTGAAAGCAACATGACATCCATGATGATGGCAAAGTGCGCGTGCATCTTATACTAAATTTTATAGCAGCGTAATTTTTCATACCAACACAATGTTACTGGACAAATGTCAACAATATCTCACTAAGCCGCATGGTGGTAAAGTGCAAGTACATTCTGTTCTGCCCTTCATCTTTTAAGGGAAAACTGATAGTTGTTTCTATGATGTCGTATCTAATCAGACTTCAGATATGATTCACCAGGTTCATTGTAAAAACACAAACTTTTCAGGGTCAATGTTGAGACCCTGGGGTCTCAGTGTATCAAATTTGCAGATTAATGACGCCTCTAGTTGTTGTAATTTGAGTTCTCTGTTCCCAAGTCTCTTATGTTGTGGAACATGAGCAAGGCCCAAAAATGACATCTCCTTCACATTGCCCCCATGTTTCTCTATACAATGTCCTGTCAAAGGGTTTGTGACATCACCATTTTTAATGGCTCTACAGTGCTGCAGTATTCGTAACTTCAGCGCTCCTATAGTTGAGCCAATATAATGAAGACCACAAGTGCAGGTGTTAACGTACACTACACCCTTGGTCATGGATGTTGTTTTGTGTTTGTATCTCCATCTCAAGCCATTAGAGCTAATAAAAGTATTTTTGGATATGAAATCTCACATGTTACAGTTTGCACATTTACGAAAACCTGCCAGGTCTTGTTTCATAAAATGGCTTGAAGAAATGTTAGTTTCTGTGACCACCATACTCAGAGAAAGTATTGTTTTCAAAGTAGGGGCCCTACGATATGTCACGTTAGGGGCTACTTCCAGCACCTGTTTGAGATCTGGGTCTGCTAAGAGTACATTCCAGTGTTTTCTCATAATGTGTTTGATGTTTCCGGCTTGATGGTTGTAACCTGTAATGAATTTAATTTGCTCCTTTTTCTTAATTTTGGTGTGCTTTAAATAGTTCTGGTCTCTTGATAATTTCAGCTTTGTCAAAGCAACCTGCCACCACCTTCTTGTTGTAACCTCGTTTGACAAATCTTTGGCCAATATGCTTGGCTTCAACCTGACAATCTGATTCATTACTGCAAGCTCTTTTAGCTCTCAAGAACTCTCCATAGGGAATATAATTTTTCAATGCTGTGGGGTGATGGCTCATAGCATGTAAAGTAGAAATAGAACTGGTTGTTTTCCTAAATAACTTGGGTGCTAATCTGTTGTTTCCAACAATAAACAGAACATCCAAAAAGACCAATTATTTTCTATTATGGACAGATGTTAATTCCAAATTCAAATCATTAACATTCAGGGTATTCACAAAGGCATGCAACTGCATCTCCGTACCATCCCATATGATGAAAAGATCATCTATCAACCGGTACCAAACAACTATGTGTTTTGTAAAATCTTCTCTTTAATCTGTCCATGCTACTTGCGTCTCCCACCACCCCATATAAAGATTGCCATATGTTGAGGCCATGCAAGACCCCATGGCCATTCCCTTAATTTGTTTATATATTGAGGCCTTGTGTAAAATGTAATTGTGTTCTAGACAGAACTGTAGCATTTCCTACAACATATTGTGTTGTCGGTGACTGATGGATCTTGTTTCCAAAAAGAATTTACATGCTTTAATACTAGCTCTATGTTTGATGGAGGTATATAACTAGACTACATCAAGGGAAACCAAAATGTATTCCGGTTCCCAATAGATGCCATTGGGTTTAACAAGAAAATCAGATGTGTCTTATATATTGGAACTGAGACTGGTGACAAACGGTTGTAGGAAATGATCCAAAAATGTGGAGGTATTTTCAAGAAGACTCCCCATAGAGGAGACTATCGGATGACCAGGAGGGTCAACAAAGCTTTTGTGAATTTTAGGGTTAAAGTAGATGAGAGGTGTAACTGGAAATGTATTTTTAGGAACCAATATTCTTCATCATTAATCAATTCCAAATCACACCATTTGCGTAACATAGAGTGGTATATCACATTAGTCTCAAATAACAGGCTGTTGTCAACTAGCATGTAGTTGCTGGTAATACTCAATTGCCTGCTAGCTTCTAAATTGTACTTCTCACTACTCATGATCACTATACCACGTCCCTTATCCGATGGACGTATAACTATAGAGTGATCATTCCTTAAATCTTCCAAGGCCTTGTATTGCAGAAAATTCAGATTTCTGGATGACGATGGTATTTTCGCAGGTAGTTTCTTCAGATCTTGCATAACTTAACTTTCATAAGTGTCAATGGGACCACATATAATGTTCGGACAGAAAATAGATTTGGGTTTAAAGTTACTAGGACAAGCAATGTCAGTTTGTTGTTCCATACTTGCAAGCCACATAAGGCTTGTCATATCGTTGTCTGTAAGTGGAGATATCTCCCTAAGCGGTTTGTCTTTATTCCTAGGTCCTTCATTGACCTTCGTGGCATAAAATGTAGTTAATTTTAGCTTTCTGAGGAACTTGAATAGGTCCACCCTAGTTGATGTGTAATCATAGAGATACGTAGGGCTAAAGGATAGGCCTAAAGATAATACTGAGGTTTCTTCTCTCGTACATGCTCTGGTACAAATTTTAAAAATCTTTAATTGTAGGTCTTCCTGCCTCTCGGTCTTCCCCTCTGTATATATACACACTAAAAAAAACCTTAGTTAAGTTGTGTAGGTTTAACGCAACAAAACCCTTGAAATTCAGCGGATGTGGGAAGTCATGGCCAGTCATGTGAGAAGGCATGGCCAGCTTAACTCGACTCGCTACCGTTGATGTCCCCCATAATGCCATTTTGTATGTCATTGTGAATCACTTCTCTTATAATATGCATGTGCTCATGGATTGCACAATCAGATCGCGTTGCTTTAAATTCTCATGCCTTCCCACATCCGCTTAATTTCAAGGTTTTTTTTGTTTTAAATCTGCACTACTTAACTGCTCCTTAACTAAGATTTTTTCAGTGAATTTTGAGGATTTTGTTATAGCACTGTTTTTTTACGGGCCACTAGACATGGCAAGTGGCTACAGCCTTCGGCCGTGTCCACTGTACACGTTCCCCTTATATGTTTCTTTTAAACCCACAACTTGAACACAGTCTTTGGCCGTGGCCACTACACATGCATTTTGGACCCACTAGCCAGTCCCTTTGGCCCTGGCCAGTGAGCACGGCCTTCATACTCACTGGTGAGGGTCATATTACACCCCTTGATATGTTGCCCCACACCTCGCTGTAGCTGTAAACATTCTTTGTATTAGATTCATTTTTTAACTCTCTCTTTTCTTTTTTAAACTGTTTTCCCATAACCACGGTTATATTACCAATGTACTACAAATATTTGTGAATATCCGTAAACACCCGCAAATATTCACGGTTATCAGTGTGACGTACTTTCATTTCCCGATCCCGTATTCTACTATAAGCCTGAATATGGGAAATTAATCCTGAATAATCGAAAACTTTCAAGCTCTGAACTTGCTCCCCGGCACCCCTCTAATTTCCCAAATTCGCATGGTGTCCTTTTTTCCCCTAACCACCTCTAGCCTGATGCCAGTTCATCCTTTTTCCGCCACCAAATGGCATTTTTTCCACTTTTCATTTTCGGCTAACCCTGAATATTCCTATTACATTCACGAGAATCTCTCGAATCTAATCAAAACAATTGGCGTTTTTTCTTTTTTGAAAAGTATCTCTCCTGCAAAGCACCATGAGAGATATAGCTTTGATTTTGGGAGAATAGGGCACCCTCTTCTCCGTCATATATTTTAATAACTACTGAATGGAATAACCCCAGAACCCTCTTGGAAATTGAGTGAATGCTTTGTGCCCAAGTTATTTTGTACCTGTTCCAGTTCCATCCAGCGGTTTTTACTATGCGCTGCGCAGACATCCAGACTTTTTCTCTATGAGAAAATGAATGGCGAGTAGGCCGAAACAGCGTTTTTTGCTTTCTTCATAAATGTTTCATTTTCTAACAAATCTTTCCCTTAATTTACAGTCTGGGAGGCACCTTGACCAGTCTTTTGTTTGCAAAATGTCAGTCACATATGTCATGCGTGTCAAAGGTTATTAGAAAATAAATTTTTGGGTTGCCTATGTATCTTAATACTCAACTTAACTATATATATGTATTACACGGCCTGCGGTAGCGCCTGCGTAGTTATGGTTAAGTTGCTTATCTCATAGGAGGAGCACTTTTTGGGCTGCTTATAACTTCACTCCCCCTGGACGAATCCTCACCATACTTTGCAAAAAAAAAGTATATGGCCCGCTCTGAATTTCTTTTGGCAAGTTTGGTGAGGTTTCATCGAGGGGGGCAACGTTATAGACGAGGTCCCAACATTTTTTTTTCCATAGACACAACGGAAGAGTCCGGCAGCGAGTCCAGTCTCCTTGGACCCCGGTGGATTGTGTTTGGTGCTTGTGTTTGGTGCTCCTGTAGCTTTAACAACTAAAGACTGTTTACACAAGCTGAAAGCGGCGCACAGCGCCAGCGTGCAGAGTCCACCAGCGAGTCCAGTCTCCCTGCAGTACCTGCTGTTTACTCTGCTCTGCTTCATTCCTTGGACCCCGCTGGATTGTGTTTGGTGCTTGTGTTTTGTGCTCCTGTCGCTTTAACACGTAAGGACTGCCTACATAAGCTGAAAGTGGTGCGCAGCACTGGTGGACAGAGTCTGGCAGCGAATCCAGTTTGCCTGCCGTATTTGCTGTTTACTCTGCTCTGCTTCATTCCTTGGACACCGCTGGATTGTGTTTGGTGCTTGTGTTTGGTGCTCCTGTAGCTTTAACACCTAAGGATTTCCTACATAAGCTGAAAGCGGCGTGCAGCGCTGGCACGCAGAGTCCGGCAGCGAGTCCAGTCTGCCTGCAGTACTTACTTTTACTCTGCTATGCTTCGTTCCTTGGACCCATCTGGATTGTGTTTTGTGCTTGTGTTTGCTGCTCCTGTCGCTTTAACACCTAAGAACTGCCTACATAAACTGAAAGCAGCACGCAGCACCGGTGCACAGAGTACGGCAGCGAGTCCAGTCTGCCTCAGTCAGCTGCAGGCAGATGTGGCTGATGTCGTTGTTGCTGTTCGTTGGCTATAAAAAGGTAAGCCACGCTTTCAAAGTGATTATATCATGAGTGCCTGTGTGATCGCACTACTTCTCTTGACTTCCTGAAGCAGTGTCAAAATAAACGTTGTGAAGGATTTACCAGCCAATGGTCCCTTAACACAGCAGATGCTGCGCGGCCGTACCCAGTCAGACCCAACCTTGGAATTATGTAGTTTGGATAAATGTTTGATGAGCTCAAAAATTATTACTGAGGCAAGGGTTGTGCCACTTGGTGTGGCCAAGGAGGGTGTGACAATCCCAGCGCCTGAGAAGATGGCTGTCTCAGGTGGTCAAACCCCTCCAACCTTGCTGATGATGTCATCTTGCCCCCAGTCCGCTGATACTAGTGCCTCTGCACATCTATCTATTCAACGAGTGCACCCACAACAGAAAAAGCCACATATCCAGATAAAGAAGTTGGTCACGTGAAAGGGACTGAAAAAACAGATGTCACAGATGCTGAAATGCTAGAGGCAGACATGCTTATTTCCGATTCCAATGTAAATTGCGACAGTCTACTGGACCTTGGAAACGATGACGCTGTACTCGTCAATGGTGCATCACCGGGTGCTACAGCCATTATTGGTAATGACGATTCTATCGTAATAAATAATGGCTCACCTCACGAATCTTTCAGTATTGCGACCTCGCCAAACTTAGAGTTAAATTCAGAGCAACCTCAAATCTGTCAAGTGGATTCAGAGGTGTGTCAGCCCTCGTTTCTTATTGACCTGCAATAAGTCAGGCCTTGGCGACCCATTCGCCAGTAACATCAGTGATAAATTCACAACGCTGTTACACCCGACCATTGAATTCCCAGATTGTAGTGAACCAGTAAAGGCCTATCCATCCGCATGTTCGATGCGAGGACACAAGGTAACTCTTGTTTAAGGACTGCGAGTATTGGACTGGGCAAGTGAACAGCCATAAACCAATCGATACCTGGCCGCAAGGGAGGCTCGCCTCACGGAACGGTTGAAGGTGGACTTTTTAAGACTAAGAGATAGGCTAAAGGCCACTATTAGCTCTGGGGAAGTTCCACCACCAGGCATTAATATCTCAAGGCATCTTCAAGCTCAATTACATAGGAATAATGAAGAGTTTCTTCTATTAAACGAACAGCGACCAGTAAAACACAGTCTTTCCAAAGCCCGGACAAGCACTCCACAGACAAAATGAAAGAATTCTTTATATTGGACAGAGTGACAAGTGATAAAGACCATAAACAAAAAACGGTCAAAAAGAGCAATCAAGCTCTACTCCTCCACACCCACCAAATAGATTGACAAACTCTCCTTGCTCCAGATCGAATGAACAAACATCTAACAACAAAGAGCAGCTTTCAGTTGCAGCCGGCCTGCAAATTCATAACAAGGTGCTTGCTGCAACTACAATTGCAATGGTGCCGTTTGTAAAATTGTACGAATCAATACACAACTCACTACAAGACCAAGGATTACTGTTGGCAACCCTGAAATCAAAGCTTACTGCTCTGGAAACATTCACTGAGCAAATCCAAAAACGATTGGATTATGAAGCCGAAACTTCACTGAAATGGAACAACAGGCTCAGCGATCTCGCAAGACATGAGATTGCAGGGAAAGCTGAATTGGTGGAGGCTGTGATCGATTGTACAAAATGGATGCGGCACAACTTTCACAACAGGACCTCCAAAGAAGCAGCGAATGCCATCAAGAATGTTGATGCACGAAGCGCAGAGAGGAACAGCGTTACAGCCGCACAACCAATCGTGCTGGCTATAAGAACTGAATCACAAATGGAGAAAACAGTTTGTTACAGCCAAATCTTCAGCACTTTAGCTAGAAACTTAACGTTCAACATTTTTTCCAAATTTACTAAGCCTGTTCCCACAAATGTGTTGACTAAGAGCCGCAAGCAAATCGAACTGCTCAAGAAGATTCATAAGGAACTTGACAACCCCGCCACCGGTACCTTTGTTTGAGAGAAACGCTTCTCTGAACAAAACCAAGATTACTGTCAATAATGAAACTTCGAAGTTGCCCCAAGTGTTTGAAATTGGCAATCCAATTCAACATTGAAAAGGAAGGTCAAATGGACTCACAGGGAATCCGACGACAGAGAACCTCTACTGAATTTGAACCTGAAATTCACTGCAGCACAAGTTGATCGTCAAGGAGTCAATCCCAGCAAATCCTGAGAAAAACGAACTAAACAAAGATGTGTGCTGAGCAAACCTCGCCTAGAAAACATTGCCTGTAAAAAAAATGAAATAAACTTAAACAAGCACAACATAATGAAACTGCTGCCTTGCGTCCCAACACTAAGGGCCTCATCACGAGTTGGGCGGTAACGCTGGCGATAATAGCGCTGGCGCTATCTGCCCTACCGCCAAACCCACCGGCTCTATTAGCGCCGGATCACGGGGTTGGCTGATTTGGAATTCCCCATTCCCCACTGAGCCCATTCGGGAATCCCCCATTCCCCATTGGGCTCAATGGGGAAATTTTGCGCTCATACCGCCGGCAGGAAATCCGCTGGCGGTATGGGCACGAATTCTAGGCGGATTTCCCCCCAGCTCAGAGCTGGGGAGAAATCCGCCAAAGCCCTAATTTGGCGGACCTTTAAATCCGGCGGTAACAGCGCTACCGCCGGATTTAAGGGTTACAGCCAAACTCGTGATGAGGTCCTAAGAACTATAGTATTGGATGATATTGCAATAGTAGAATACGTCTCTGAATGCAGATCCGACTGTGTATTCCTACATGTCAACTCAACAATAATTGAAAATACTTTGATTTCTGCTAGTCACGACCTGCTGTCTTTTGGATACGAGTTAACCTTGTATTTTGATACACCTCACAGTCAACCCCAAGTCAATCAAGATCATAAATCGCCAGAAGTTGGATTCCAAAACAGGAATGATAAGAGACTTACCATACTTACAAACAAGACCACAGAGCATGAGCGTTGTAGCATCAAGCAAGCCAATAGAGAGGTGTCCCCTCGAAGCAAATCAGCGCAAACAAGGTGCCGTCGACTGAGTGACAATTAGCAAAAAAGCCCTGACCTTTGCCACCATGGTTCATTACTATCATGGAACACTCGCAGCTTTAAACATTTATTCTGCGAGAGTAGGATAAGGAAAGAATGCTATTCAATTATCTGTCTTCAAGAGGCTTGGTTGGGCGACCTCCCATTAAGCAACGGATATACGATCTTGTTGAATGCTGCTGGTAAAAATAAAACTGGTCGGCAATTCTCTGGTTTAATCACGACGATTAAAAACAACAGAAGCTGGAACGTTGTACTAGCATCAAACCCGGACTTATTTGTTCAAGGTACAGTGCTTCACTCAAACCTTCGACAAAATCTAGGAATGGAATACCTTCTTATTCTAAATGTCTTATGGAATCCGGCCATGATCTCATCTATGAAGTTCATAAACTCGGTAACGCTGATAATGGATGAATGTATTTTGGAGTTTAAAAACATCCACATTTTAGTTTGTGGTGACTTCAATTTATCATGGTTCAATCAGTATGGGCAAAAGAGAGACATAAAAGGATTGCAAGGTGATTGAATGCATATGCGTGCCAAACTCTATAAAGATGACATTTCTATAAGGAACTGTGAAATGCTAAATGGCCAGGTTGCTGGGGATATCCCGGCGCATCCCACGTGGTCCAGGTCTGGCTGTAAAAAAAAACATGACTATATCGGGGTCTCAGCAAACTTGTCTTCACTAATAACAAAGTTAAAGGTTCGGAAAACTGAACAGAATGACCACGATGCAGTGTTCGTGACTTGGCAATCTGAACCATCTGCACCTGCAGTCAGATACAGTTGTAAACTGTTGGTTAACCAAGGCCGAAATTGGCTTCGGCTGAATAAAAATGCGATCACTGAGGTCTGGAAAAACTTTGCATCACAATGGGAACGCAAAAACAGCTGTCCTGACTATGCATCCTTGTTGGAGCAATACCAATCATTACAAAGTGGATCAGATTTGATCGACACTGCAACAAATACCCATTTAGCTTAAAGTTGGCAGTGGGAAAAAAGAAAATGGAAAAAAATATTAGAGCTTTAAAAGCACACATTACGCACAAGAGCGGGATGGCCATAAAACAGCACCGTCAAAAGTACCGAAATTGGCTAATTTCGTTCAAACATATGCGGGACCAAGAGAGTGCTGAGGAAATGCTAAAATCAATTCATGCTCACCACAGCAGAGATACCTGGACTATTATAAACGGAGGTTCTCTATCACAGAAATCAACAATGAGCAATAACGTAAATGCTGCAACATGCGTGAATCACTATTCAACTGTCTTCAAATCAAGTCTGGCAAAAGACACAGCTGATGATGAAACAGAGCATATCTCGTGGAAATTCCAAGTCAGCAAAGAAGACATAGTGAACGCAATTGTAAAATTGAAGAACTCTGGTGCGGCGGGACCAGACAGCCTCTCTAACATTATGCTCAAAAAGCATAAAGAACAGTGAGCATCCTTCATAGAAAAACGTTTTGCAGAGATTTCAACGACAACAAAAATTCCATCATCATGGCAATCATTGGTAGTTGTGCCCATCTTCAAAAAAGGAGTGAGAAATGACCCAAACAACTACTGTCCGATTGCTCTTCTTGACGTCATCGGCAAGATGTTCGCCTCTTTTTTACAGCAAAAACTGTCAAAGTGGGCCGACGAAGTTGGCATTCTAGATTGCAGACAAACCGGATTCACCAAAGGTGTTGGCGTCGAAATAAATCTAATGCTGATAAATCTGCTAAAGCTAGAAGCCATCAAAGAGAAGAAAAACCTATTCCTTGCCTTTCTAGATCTTCGTCAGGCATTCAACAGCGTGAACAAGGAGACCCTATGGACAAAGCTTAAGAATTGGAACTGTCCTGCAGAGATTCTATAACCGATAAAAATGCTACATTCAAATACATCAATAAGAATTAGATTAAATTCAGAGGGAGACCTTACCAAAATAATTCCAACAGAACGTGGGGTCAAGCAAGGTTGCCCTCTTGCAGCTTTACTATTTAAGCTATATTTGGCAGATCTACCAATGGCCTTTGTAAAGTGTAATACCTTCCCACCAAATGTAAATGGTCAACAGCTAACTTGGGCAATCTACGTGGATGACTTAGTGCTGCTAGATACCACACAAATAGGTTTTCAGCACCTTTTGCAACACCTGATTGTATACTTGGGAAACAACGATTTACAGATAAATGTGCAATAGTCGTAAATCATGCCATTCGGTACAAACCTCGGAAAAAGAGGGAATCTATTCAAATGGTTTGTTGCAAACGAACATTTATAGAAAATAACGTCTATTTATTATCTTGAAATAATGTTCAATAAATCTATTAGATAAGCAAATTGAACCCTTGATCTCAGAAATAGAATGAAAAATCCAACCCTCAAGGGTATGAAATTACATGCTCACTATGGGAAATTTACCATCCAGCCTGTTCTAATGTTTTATCGCCAAAAAGTGCTGGCCACAATCATGTTTGGTGAAGCCGGGCTAAACATCAGTAGATCTGTGTGGGACGCGCTGGAAGGACAGTTTTGGCGCAAAGTATTACATCTACCAAGATGTGTGCCCAAGGAGTCCATACCATATGAACTTGGGCTGTAGTCCATGTATGCAACGGTGCTATGGAAATCTATTTCAATGTGGAGAAAAATGTCATTAATGTTGCCAGCTCCTGCTTACAGAATTTTTGCACCTTCTGCTGCAAGACCCGCAAATGGATTGCTGAAAGAATGGTCCTCGAGGATTTGTGTCCAATTCGCCAGCGCCAACATTGGCATAGAAATACTCTTAAACAGTCGCTGCGCAGCAAAGAAAACCTTGTCCTTATGTGATTGGATTGCAACCTTAAACAAAAGAGCGTCTTACAAGATGACACTAAGTCTGGGTGGTGAAGCAAGAGGCGTGAAAAGGACCGCCAGATATTTAGGGAAGTTCCAAAGCAGGTATCACAGAGACCAATTTTTACGCCTGCGTTTAAATCATTACCATACGAAGAGTTACTGTTTATTAGACAGTCTCCTGAAGTTTTGAATGACCTATGTCGATGCAGTGGACAAGTAGTGGAATCGGTCAAACACCTGGTTATCGAGTGCCTAGAAATGATATTCCAGCGAAGTTAGTTTTTGATGAAATTTGCACCCCAAAACGATGATCTAGAGACATTGTGGGGGGCAATTCTATCTGGCCAAAATGTTTTGTTAACCTGTGCAGTTATAGATTACCTCAACACATCTTGAAGAGGTGAAGTGGACTGATAAAGCCTAAACTAAGGACTTGATGGTGGGTTGTGATGAATAATGTCAAATGTAAATGTGAAGTGATAAACTAAGAAATGTACTAATAATTAAAAAAAACAAATGGAAAAATAATGTTGCTCACGCCTACAGCCCAAACAGCTGGACCGTTTTTTACCAAATTTGTGGCAACTTGGTCCCAAAAACATGCTTTTGTAAATTTGGTGTAAATTCGTCTCATAGCTTTCTTTAAAATGGCCTAAAGGTAGGTCAAAAAAATGTGTGATAACTGGGTTTGGCCCGCAGACCCACTTCCCTGTTCGGTCTGCTGACAGGCATCCGATTGGCCCATAGGGCGACAATATGACAGACATCTGGACGCGCCCACTGATTGGATGGTGAAAAGCGTGAAGTGCATCAGATTTTTGGACCGCCCGCCATGTTGGATTTGCGGACAGCGACCGGTGTCCACGGACATCGTAGTAAAAACATATAAAAAATACAACATTGCACTTGTCAAACTTATCAAACAATCTCTGGGGAGCTGAGGGGTTATGGGGATGGGATGGGGCCTGGCCGTAAGAAGCCAAAAAACGGGTGTTTTTTACCCCCGAAGTCCGCAAACTGTCCACATGTTCAAGTGGCAATCCTGTGATGTTCGGGAACACTTCAGATGTTCTGCGACATCTATGCCTATTTCTGCATTACAGGGTTGGTGAAAAGCAGTTATTGGATGGCTTATAACTTTGGAGCCACTCAATTAAACTGCATGACATTTTGGAATTGTATTCTAGACCCGATTGCAAAGTCTGGTGGGATTCTGTCAAGAGGGAGCAAAATTAGAGGGGGGGGGCAAAATATTGTAAAGGCTTATAAATATGGTGCCATTTTGCGAATCTACACAAGTTAGCAAACACATTTTAGATCAAGATACAAATGTTTTTGTAATGTTTGGTGGGATTTTGTCAAGAGGGGGCTAAATTAGAGGGGGATCTCAACATTTTTAAATGGCTTATAACTTTGTTGCCGTTTGATGAATGTGTACAAAAGTCTCCAGAAAGATTATAGACTCAACCTTGAATGGATTTTGTCAAGTGGGTGCTAAATTATATGACTATTGTAGGTACATACATTTTGAGAATTTTTAAAAAATAAAACATGGGCGGATATCCAGCAAACTCATGTAAGGAGCATTGGCAAGGTCCTTAATGCATGGTTTTGCAAATGTGCCCATGTTTTATATTTTGATAAGTGTCATAATGTAGGTACAAACAATAGTGATAAACCTTTGGTGACTGAGGTATACCCTGAAAGCCATGGACAGTGGCAAGATTGTCTGGGTCATGCCATACGGCCATGACCAGGACAATCTGGCTACTGGCCATGAACACGAGGGATGATAAATGGGGTTAAAGTGGCCATGTCCACCTGGGACCGGCTATGTGGTAAAATGATTAAAAAGTGAGATAGGTTTGAAAGGGAAAATAAATTGTGCTTGTGGCAATATGACCATATGGTTCTCTCTTCGCTTTCGGCAGGCTGCCATGGAAAAGGAAGAGGGGCTCTGTATGGAGCCCGCCTTCGCTTTTCATGGTGGCCATCTTGGAAAAGGATTTTCCTTCCTGCAGCGGGACGCCGCAGGCGTCTCAGTGTTGGAAGACATTATTATTGAGATCATCAGAACATCAAACATCACAAGACATCTAAATGGGACAAACCGTAGAATAGCATTAAAGTCTAACCATGGGCGTTCACCAGAACCAAAGTTGTGTATTCAAAACAAAAGCAGAGTCTTGACCACCAGTAGACTGTGCAATAAGGTGGGACAATGCTCACACATGCCCCACAAAACTAGACATCGACAGAGCACTGCAGATCCACAATCTCAATTACAGGGAGTTCAAGATTGGGCAGCTGGCACAGAGAATATTTCAACACGTGGACAGGTAATTGAAGGTAATAGAGTAAATGTACCTCCTTTCAATGCAAGGAAAGTGAAAATAATGATATGATAACCCAATTAAAGTACCAATTTAGACAAGGCCAAACAGGGACCAAAGACGGGTTGACAAGAGAAGAACCAACCCGACCTGGTTTACAATTATACACTTTGCCAACGTGCTTAAAAAAGGGATGGAGAAAGACAGAGCAGTGAACAAGATGGGAGGAAGCAGGCATGCTACACTCCATACACTGTGGGCAAAGGGAGACTGCTACCTGGACTGAAGTAGCCTACCTGCTGGTGGCAGCCCAGCAGAGGCTCTGATGGATCCAAGGCAGAGACTACACCACAAGGAGGTGGGGAACTCTGCAGAGTTCCACCTCAGCAGCCTGAAAGGAGATGAAAGGCTTGGATGCTGGACACTTACAAGAAGATCCTAAATTGAGAGAATCCTAAAAGAGAGACCCCTGGTGGGAGGGTCACATTACTAACTGCCTGACAAAGACCGAGAAAAAGAGGGGGAATAAATACTCTTTTCATTCAGTGAAGGCAGCTATAAAGTGAGCAGGGAAGAAAGTCACTAACCCAAACTAAAGAGGCAAGGGAAGTAGTGAGTACTTTGGCCTGTAGCCATGCACCCAAAACAAGCGAAGGAACACAGAGAGGACCAAAGAAGAGAAGGATCGTGGAGTGGCCCATAGAAGGACATTTAAATGCAAACCCGAAACTATTACCACTTAATAAAACAAGCTAAACTCCAAGAAATTCCTCCTTGGTATAATTGCTTAGATTTCTATCTGTGGTGTTAGAGTGTTAGAGTGGGATGCAGATCTCTGACACAATGGCACCAACCATCACCAAAATACTGACAGAGAATCAGCTGACGTGTCCGATTGCCAAGCTACCAGGGTGAACACCACCAGCTGCTGCCAGCCTCGACATTTTTAGCATAAAATAAATGTGCAACCCGACAGGAGGAAGGATGAACATTAGGACCGGGTTTGCCGTCCAGTTACCTGCCGTATGTCGCTTAGCAGTCCCTCATTCAGTGAATGTAAAAGTGGGCGTTATTGGTAAGGATTACAGAGGAGTGTTGCAAGTAATTCTGAATAATGACAAGTACGATGATTATGTCATATAGGTTGGTGACCAGACAGCCCATCTTATTTGTGAAGTCATCATTAGCTTCAAAGCAGAATAAGTCACCTCTCTGGAACAAATTATGAGAGGTAGAAGATGTTTTAGCTCCACATCAGTGCCACAGGTCTCTCCGTCCAACACCTCTAACCGTCCACTATCCGAAACAGACTTGAACATCTTTGAGACACCCCCCATCTTGCTAGTGCACAACAAAATTACCAAACATTAAGAGTGCCTTCTGGCTTGTTATCTCTGTGGCCAAAAGGCTAAAAAATGAAGGTCCCTACAATGTGGAAAATAGCAGCCTTTTGTATAGGATGGAGGACATCTTAAAGGGAGATGGGAAGTCGAGATGCAAACTGTTGATTACCACCCCTTTTCAGAAGGAGGTAATGGCCATGGCATACCATCATCTCACAGCAGGACACCAAGGTAACTGGAAGACCTGGATCATGTCCTTTAGCTGGTATTATTGGCCTGCATTGTATAGCTTCTTTAAAAAGTGCATAACAAGTAAATGTCTAGTCAATATAGGTCCTGATGCTGTGTGGAAAGGTTGTTCAGAGGATATGTTAAAACAAAACTGTTGGTTGTTCTGTTTCATGAATAAGACTTGTAAGACAAATTAAAATTAAAATAAAATAAAAAAGAAGTGCATAACATTTTGCCAAATCTGCCAGAGGAACACTATTGGCCCTGTCCTAAGAGCACCTTTCAACCCCTGCCAACAATTGAAGTACCACTCTCAAGAATTTCAATGGACAGTATTGGTCCCCTGGAACCATTGAAGCAGGGAAATAGGTATATCCTCTTGATAATGGATTATGCCAATCCATCTAACAAAGCTTTCCCAGACGTAACACCTCATAACAAACCTTAAAACATCTCCACCCCATTTTTTCCTAGGTGGGATTCCCTGCAGAAATACATACAGATCAAGACAATATTTTCTTATGGGTGAAGCCAAAGTTCCCCTATGGATTAAAACCTTGAGAACATCAGTTTACTATCCCCAGACTGATGGCACAGCAGAAAGGTTTAATAAAACTCTTAACACTATCTTGAAGACGTTAGTCAGCGAGGATGGTAAAAACTGGGACGTCTTGCTTCTGTGGGCCCTATTTTACTTTGCAAAAGAACCCTGAGAGTTCTACTGACTTCTCACCATTTGTGGACATTTCTATTGGACAATCCTTGGAACATTTCTGTTTTGAAGCATAGGGCTAGCCAAGGGGATAAATGACCAGTTAAGAATAGGTTTAAACTTTGTTCTCCACCACCCATGGACATTTGTTTAATAGAATAGTGTGTTCCTAGAGAGACAGAGACTGGTTAAGGCTAGGTTTAAGACTTTTATGTTCATTAGAAGTGGCCTCAAAGGCTGGAGGGGCATTCAAACCAGGTTGTGGAGGGGAGTAAATGGAACGGTCACCGGGGACAATGCATAAGTAGACATACATATGAACCTCGATACCTGGGGCCCTTTAAGACGAGGTAGAAATACTTAGAGATAGATGGGAATGCAGAACTTACTCATACAGCAATAATCAAACTGACTCAGGAAGTTGGCTAAACTTAGTACTGTTTTATTAGCAATTATCTAAAACAGGGAGTTACAACAGACACTACGATCTCAATGTATTTCATAAAAAACAACATTCTTATACTAAAAATGTGTCACCACTCACGTCATACTATGTGGCAAACTAAGAAAACCTACTTGGGGATGTGATAAGCTTAAGGGGAACATCTTGGTATACGTTCCATACTGACGGGGGTTGTGATTGGTCTCTACTATCAGGTGGACAACTAATCCCTCCTCTAGTGCAAGTCATCTTCATCATCACAAAATACACAACAATCTATTTGTTACACAAACTATAGGGCTCTTTGATACGTGGCCCTCTATAATTGGTTGCCATGCTTGTACCCTTCTGGAATATTCTACTTGCTATCAGCACGCAAGCTGGTTGCCCCAGATGCTAGGAGGGTTGGCCTGATCATGCCTCCCCACCCAATTAGCCCAACATCTATAATCACTCCTATGGTATGCCATTAAATTAGGCTTTAAACCTGGCCTTGTAGAAGCTCACTTTGCCTGAGAATAAAAGGGAGTGTGGCATGGTCTTATCTTCTTGTTTCGGTGTAGCTCGACCCAAATTCTATTTTGATCCGATCATGTTTCTGAAGAC
Source organism: Ambystoma mexicanum (assembly GCF_040938575.1). Taxonomy (NCBI): domain Eukaryota; kingdom Metazoa; phylum Chordata; class Amphibia; order Caudata; family Ambystomatidae; genus Ambystoma; species Ambystoma mexicanum. The sequence continues at coordinate 491,021,447 of NC_090929.1, forward strand.
CATGTTTTCGAGCTCTTTGTTGCATACAATACTATTAAATTATGAACTCTTGACTCCTTCAGTGTTTTTCCATTCCACCTCAAACCGAAGTTTGTTTCTTTCTCACGCTCATGTAGCTTCTTGACAGACAACCAGGCTCACAGTTGCCTAGACTCTTGGTGCTGGGGCAGCCAGCCTTTCTTGAATTCTCCCTCGCCACCAGCTTTTTTCCAACTTCGCCATACTCAAGCCCTTTCCATTCACAGGGTTGAAGTTTGCTAAAGTGCATTGTGGAACACCTATATTCTATATATGCCTAAGTATACACATTGGCGCATCGCTGCAATCTAGTCACTGCGCAGCCAGCCTTAGGATCACTTCATCTACTTGCGTTACAGCATCTGTACAAGGGTAAAATGACTTTGCATTTTCTTCAGCGTTTCTTTGCACAAGCATCTTCATTTCAATCCCGAAATGTTGCTTAACTTTGACACCTCTTCTTCAGATCTTACAGAATGCTTAGATTCCTCTTCCATTTTGTCTTTTTCTAGGTGCTTCAGTTTTGCTTTTCATGACGTCACTAGTCTTCTTTCTGGTCCATTTTCATAACTTCTTCCGGGACTTTGTTCAGAAGACCATAATTTATTTGTGAATGCATATAGAGTTTTCTCAGCGGATATCGTGTCTCAAGAATTCTTTGCAGTATAGGCATTCTCAATGGTAGTGCACATGTCACAATTTCGGTTCCCAACATATAGGCAACATGGGGGCGGTGCTTCTGGTAGGCATTTGGCTCCTCCTCTACACTCCCTCCTCTGGGCGATTCATCGACCACTCTCTCACCAGTCTTCACATCTAGACATCCTCGTCTGAAGAAATGCTTCTTTGGAGTCCTAATCTTTATGACTCCTTTCAGGCATCTTGCTGATTTCACATGCTCATCAACACTCCAGGTCATAAGACGGTACTGTCCATTCGGACTGCAGTAGAACCATATTCCCACATACTTCTTGTGGTTCTTCGGATACCGGAACTGTGTTCCCTCTGGCACATGAATACTGGCCTTTACATAGTCTCTGATTTCCTCATCTGTCAGCACTTTAGGTTTGAATCCTGATTCGACATCAGTTACGATTTTCATTCCTACTGCTTTCTTCGCAGTCTTCTTGCATTGTGTGATTATTATCCTGATCTCACAGAACCCAAACATGATCATCACCAACAGGGCTCCCAGGAACTTGAAAAGGTTCACCATCCATTGTGGAACCCATGAGAAAATGGACGCAACCCAGCTCAGCAATGTCTTCCACTTCGTCTCCCATCTTGACATGTAGGTTTATCAGCATCGTTATGGCCTCCGTCAAGGTGCCATTCTCATTATTGTGAGAAGGTATGAATGTGCAACATGATTCTCTGATTTTGGCACAAACACGTCCATCCATAGCTGTAATCATATCCAAGACATATCTATTCTGAAGAGTCATCAGTCTTATGGCTCTTAGCTCTTCTTTTATGGCATTAAATCCCTTTATGGTGGTGTTGATCCTCTGCAGAAGCTCCCATCTGGTTATTTGTAACCACTTGGCATTTGCCATCGCCTGGATCCCAGGCATAAAGATAACAGTAAAAACTGAAGCAGTCTTGCTGAACAATCTGTGTTCATATGGAATAGCATCAAAGGCCTCTATCGACTTGGGTGAGAAATGATTTTCTCTCTTCATTCGATCAAGGAGTTCAGCAGATCTCTTCTTCCTCAGGCGGGCATCTGCTTGCAGAAACTCGCCAATGTTCAGATCACTCTTTGGGATCACCAATGCTGATACATAAACAATCACAATAGAACACAGTAGAACACAGTCCTCCCCAGTCTCTGAGCAGCTTCATGTATGCTCTGGATCCGCAGGTCCAGTAGTGATCCATTATCACCACTGTCCCATCTTTCATTCCTGGTACATCAAAAATTCGACTGCATTGTTGATTCTCTCCAACTTTTCTCGTGCCATTGTTTCTGAAGCATAGCTCTGTACTAGCCATATGGGCCTCCTTTGTCTTCAACTCATGTCAGAACCTTTGCAAGCCTCGGCCAGGGAGGTTTGCATCCATTTTTCACTCGTTCGATAACTGGCTTATGATGGCCAGTTACTGCCACGGCTCTGCACATGATTATGATATGATATGATGATATGGCATTTATAACGCACCTATACACAAGTGTTTCAAGGCATGACGAGGCATGGGAGGGGGAACAAGGGAGGACAGACAACGATCCTACTAGGTCAGGTGTCATTCAGATCGCGCAAGTGCATGGGAGGGGGAAGGAGGAGAAGTGCGAGGGAGAAGGGGGAGAGGACAGTGCTGCACATGGGATAAGAACCAAACAAAATAAATAAAGATAAATAGTAAGTAAAAGTACGTCCCACAGGTGGCAAGTGCAAAGAAAGTGCAGCCATCAGTTGTCAAGTGCTGGTGGTGGTACGGTAGGGATACAGAACCAGTCCCCAAGTGCTGGGGAAGCCGGGAAGGCAGTGCAGGAGTGCGACTGGCAGGGGAAGGGACCTGGGCCCCGAGATCAGAGGGTGACCAGGTAACCAGTGCAAATTCAGTGTCAGCCAGGAAGTCAGCAAGGGAGAGGAGGAGAAAAAGCAGAAGCAAAGAGAAAGGTTTTGAGGTGCTTCCGCAATCGAAGCTGATACTCCTCAAATTTCAGGGAGGCTGTTCCAGAGGGAGGCACCAGCCAAAGAAAGAGATCTACCACCAACTTGTTGCTTGGAGAAGCGGCTGACTCTGAGGGAGTTTGAGGTAGATGAGCGAAGAGCTCGAGAGGGAAGGTGTTTAGGGAGAGAGTGTTGAAGGTATTGAGGCCCCATTGAGGCCCCAGGCCCCAGAAGGCCTTATGGATGATGCAGAGGGTTTTGAACTTAATCCTTGCAGCCACTGGGAGCCAGTGCAGAGATTTCAGTCCTGGAGAGATTAAATCCCTGGGCTTGAGGCCAAGGGCAAGTCTCGCAGTTCTGTTCTGGATAAGTTGCAGAGGGCGGAGAGTAGAAGCAGGCAGATTTAGAAAGAGGCTGTTGCAATAGTCCAGCTTAGAGAGAATCAGAGCTCTGAAGACAGTGAGCTTCTGGGGGAAGGAGAGGAAAGGAAGTATATCTCTGATGAGGTGCAGCTGGTAGTGTGACTTCATAGAGATGTCAGAGATGTGAGGAGAGAAGGAGAGTGTAGAGTCGAAGATGACCCCAAGGTTTTTAGCCTTGCAGGTGGGAGCAGGAAGAGGGCCAAGGGAGGCCGGCCAGAGAGCTGAAGGGAAGGAGGGAGCGGGTGTGCTGATGAGGAGAATCTCAGTCTTACTGGCATTAAGGCAGAGGTCATTGGCAGCACACCACTCCTGGATAGCAGACAGACAGTCCGAGATGAGGGAAATGGAGGAGGAGGCAGAGGGTAGCCTGAAGATGAGCTGGGTGTTATCTGCGTAGCAGTGAAAATTGGGGCAGAGAGCGGCGATGCGGTGGGCCAGGAGTGCCAGGTATTGGTTGAACAGCCAGGGAGAGAGGTTAGACCCCTGGGGGACACCACAGGTAGAGAAAAAGATAGCAGAGAGGTCCAAGTTGGACCTGGGAAGGTTGGTCGGAGATGAAAGAAGTCAGCCACACCAGAGCCTGACCGGTGATACCCAGGTTATCACAGAGACGGTTGAGCAGGATGGCATGGTTGACTGTGTCAAAGGCAGAAGAGCGATCAAGCAGGATGAGAACGCAGGGGGTGTTAGAGTTGAGGTTGGAGAGCAGGTCTTCATGGATGTTCAGGAGAGCAGTTTCCGTGCTTCTGGCATCTCTGAAGCCAGACTGGTGGTCATGAAGACAGCCGACAGATTCAGTGTGGAGATTGAGCTGGGAGATGGCCAGTTTCCCCAGGAGCTTGCCCAGGAAGGGAGTGATGGAGATTGGGCGATAGTTGGCAGGGCAGGAGGGGTCGGCAGTGGGTTTCTTGAGAAGGGGGTGCACAAGGGAGTGCTTCAGGGGGGATGGGAAGACTCCAGTGGCAAAGGAGTTATTGCAGAAATCAGCCAGGGCAGGAGCCAGGGAGTCAATGTGGTCCTTGATGGTTTTTGAGGAACAGGGGTGAACCTGTTTCGACAAGACTTTCATAGATCGGACTTGTATAGCAACCTTGTTTGCAGAGAACAGGGGAAAGGAAGAGAAGGAGGGAGGAGAGGTGGCTGCAGAGTGGCCAGAGGAAAAGAAGGGAATGGGCGGAAGGGGTGGAAAGGAGGAGAGAGAGGACAGGATGTCCTGAGTTTTAGAGATGAAATGTGAAGCCAGTGCCGTGCAGAGGGCCTTGGAGGGGACAGGAGAGGTAGAGACTGCGGCAGGATTGGCCAGTTCCTTGCAGATTTTAAAGAGTTCGGCCGAGTTGTTAGATGCCGCAGAGATGAGGGCTTGGATATGCGCTCTCTTCTTGGATAGAACAGAGAGCCGGTATTGCCTTTACAGCAGGCGGCAGGCCAGTTTGTCAGAGGATGTACATGAAGCATGCCATTTCCTCTCGGCCACCCTACACTTGTGTTTTAGGGTGACGAGGTCGGAATCATACCAGGAGTTGCACTTGGCTTTGGGCTTCAGGTGGATTCTCATGACAGCAGCAAGGATATCAAGAGTATCAGACATAGCTGAGTGGAGCGTGGAGAGGGCTATGTCTGGAGGAGAGTCAGCCGAAAGGGGAGAGGGGATGAGAAGGTGGCAGCGAAAGCCTCAGCTGACACGCGCTTCATGGGTCGGATGACCGAGAAGGTGGGTGGCAGTGATGGAAGTGGCTTGGCCTGAGGGGTAGGGAGGGTGAGGTGGGAGTCATCTGGAGAAAGTACTGTTCTCCAGATTTGCATCTGGCCTCTTTCCTTGCAGCTTCAAACTTCTTCATCAGTTTTTCCTTGGCAATTGAGCTTCCTGTTTATTTCCCATCTGATTCCAGCTACCCTCATGCCAGCAAGCCAGGCTGATCATATCTTATCACATGATTTCTGGTGTGTGTTCTTTCTCTTGTCTTCAAATCTTGGACATAATCATCTTCATCTGGGGCTGACCATTCTGTCACCCATACCAAGGATGCCGTTCGACCGTGGAACAGACCTCTTGTATGACAGAGTGCAAGGTGAGTCAGTTAATGAGCTGTTTGAACATCTTTCTCAATAGCTATGAATATTTTAGACTTATCCATAGCATAAGGTAAGAGAGCACATACATAGCCATCCTCCTTAGAAGGTCTTTTCCCCACTTCTTTCATGTGCAATTACCACATGTTATGCCCCAAATGTACTGTACTATCTAAATAATCATTTAATTCATAATCATCCTCCCTCGCACTTAATAAGGTTACAGGCATCACCGGCTTACCAGATACATTCCTGGTGCCACAACAATGCTTCTACACTGATGAACTGCTTTCCTTTTTAGCCTTCACCACACTTCATCAGACACTTCCCACATTATGACTTTGCTGGTCTGGAATAAAAGCTGGTTAAGAAATGCTGGTAATTCTGGCACCAGACTATTTTCTGGAACGGCGAAACACACGTTTGCTGGTGTGGGGGGCAGGGATCACCCAGCAGGCTGACCTTCCGGTAGATCAGGCCCCAACCGGCAAAGAAATGCCTGAATCACCGGCAACATTAGTACTGGTGCCTGTGATTCAGGCAATGCCATCCCATAGAGTCCTATGGGTGTGTGTCCATGGAATGGGAAATTACCGTCGTCTCTGCCGCCCGTAATATCCTGGTAATACCAGGATATCTGGCGGCAGAGACGGTAGGGCCAGTTTATGGTACCCTTCCAGAATTATAGTGGGGTACCAGCAAACTTGCAATAAGTTGCCTTGAAATCCTTTTAATCTTTTTTGAGATTGTTCGAGCTATTCAATGGCAGCTTGTGGACTTAGATTCTTCTCTGTCCATTACCTTTCTTATGCATTATTAGTACCGGGATTGGCCCGGGGGGTGGCAGCCTCTCAGCCAATGAGGAGGCTCGGAACCGGGGCTTTACCAGCGGTCCGAGTAGCCTCACAGCTGGAGCCCACCATCTTCCCCTGCCGGGGAATGAGGTAAGTGGTGTCCCACTTTACCTCTCCCCTCTCTCCTCCCCCATCCACAGAATTCTCTCCCCCCATCCCCACTTACCTTTGTTGAAGTCCATTTCGGGAGCGGATGTGCTGGGAACACTTCTGTCCCCAGCGCGCCCGCTCCCAATCTGCGACAAGCCGTCATGGAAAGGAAGAAGAGACTACACGCAGCCCCTTCTCTCCTTTCCATTGCGGCCATTTTTTTGTAGACTTTTTCAATTGTTTTCAATGGCCGCCATGGAAATGGAAAAGGGACTTTGTTTTCCCTTCCCCGGTGGCACATTTCTCTCCCGTAACGCTGGAGTGTTTCGAAACATAAAAAAATACTTTTTGTACCCCGGTCTTATGGGCCGGGATACTAATAGCAATAGGCCCTGAGTATGGGGGCATTACCACTTCAGGTGGTGTAACTTTGGGCCCCCGGGCATTACCTGAAGTGGTAATGCCCCCCATACTCAGGGCCTATTGCGTAATTAAAGATTGTCACAGAAATACCTGGTTCTGATTCATAAAGCTGGAATCTGGCCCATAAGAGCCTGCGACACAGACGCTGGGGGCCTCGTTACAAGGTTGGCGGTAACCTGCCGGTGCTACCGGTGCTACTTGCCGGTTGCCGCTGACCTTGTAACACCATTCCGCCACCTGAGATCCTGGTGGCCCGGTATGTCAGGTGGCGGGAACTGTGACTACCCATTCCCTTGGAGTCAGATAGGGGGACACAGAAGCACCGGCACTCATGCCAGGTCAGAACTGCTGGGAGCATCGGCCCCTGCAGGCATTCTCGTAGTGTGGCTGCCCTAAAACGGTGCTGATACATTGCTACCGGCACCCTTATTTCTGGACCGCCAGACTTGGACTGAGACCCCCTGTCTCTTTGAAGAAAATATACAACATTCATGAAAATAATTTGTTTTTTACCAGAAGCGTTCTACTAACGGAGCCCCAGCTTACTCAGACATCTCTTTCCTCATCATCCTCCAGTTGCTTACAGCCCCCGCACTCTGTTTTAAAATTGCCATCATCCTCCCTCTTATTATCAGGATGACTAGTTCGGAATGCACAAAACCTATTACGTCAGAGTCGAAAATGTGTCTATTAAAGAAATCGACTCAAAATCAAGCAATCGTAGGTAAGACAAATATGGCCCTTCATTCCGCTCCGAGGACTTAAACATATCAATCAATAATTCACAGTAGTTGCTTCTGCAGGGGCTGAGCCGATAAGCCCTGGCATACATCATCCAGCGTCATTAAAGCCACCCCGTAGTGCTCGCAGCAACAAATACATTGTTTATTTAACTCTGATAAGTATATCATTAATTTTGATCAAGGATCATTATTAGGTCATGCAGGATTGGATGGAGAATGAAGAAAAAAATGGCAGAGCAATAACACACTTCTTGCTGCTGAAACAGGGTGTTAAAAACTTTATTGCACAACCAGCCTTAATGATACCCTGATAAAACTAACCCTGGATGGCCTTAGAGATCTCTTCAATTAACAGAGATGATCCCAAGAATCACGCAGAATACATTAATAGTTAGATTTGATGGATTTATTCCCTACCTCTTGCTCTAGTTGTGACATTCGCCTGAAAAAAGGTCATATTCACTGCTGGCCTTAATGAACCGGATGCAACAATATTAATTGGATGTTAGGGGCATTTTCAAAGTCCAACGGGTACCATACAGGCAGGTAGTCTAGGTAGAAGTAGCACCTAAAGCATAGACCTTGAGTATTTATGAAAGAAATGTTTGGTGATGAACCTTGTTGGCATGTGCGGGATCCATGGCAACCATGACTGGCAAAACGCCATGTTCAGGAAGTATTGGTGACATGAAAAGGGAGTGAGGATGCCATTAACTCTGCTTCTGTGATTGGATCTGGCAAAAAAGCAAAGGGTCTATGTATGCATCATCTACCATTCCCCAGCTCATCAAAGCAACTTTGGTTAAAAAAGGGTGGAGCAGCACAATAAGGAAATAGAAAAAGGAACAAAAGCAAGTGAAAAAGAAAGGGTGTTGAGCAGAAGTGGAAGGGGGTGGAAGATTGTATCTGTTGGGGATACAACACCAAGTGTAAAGGAGAATATTATGGGGAATCCCTGCACTCCCTCCCTATCACTACCCATATTCGCTGATGCGTCTGATAATAAGGAGGAGGATGAGCAAGGTGCCAGGACGCACCACCTGATTTTGGAAATGTGTGATGCAGAGGAAGAGAAGGAGGACAGTGCTGCAATTACAGAGACAGGAGGGCAAGACACATCTATAGTTCCACTGTTCAACGTGGACTTCCAGACACCGCGTGGCAGATCTGAAAGTACAAAACATCAGCCTGTGGCAGCCATTTCATCAACTCAGCTAGAGGAGCATAATAAGATATGGATTCTTGGCCCACCAAGAACATCTAACGTGTACAATTGCTTCAAACACAACAAAGAATGACAACATTTTGCCGCCTGCACTCTGTGTAAGAAAACTATATGCTGTGAAAGGCTAAGATCCATGTGGATACCACATCTTTGAGGTGCCATAAGATGCGACCTCATGCACAGGTCTGGGATGAATCCAGAAGAACGGTAACGCAGCCTTCTTTTGAGTAGCTTGTCGCAATACCACCTTGGCCCTCATTAGGACCCTGGCGCTAAGGGGTTTGCGCCAGCGTTAGCTGTGCCGACCCCTTACCGCCAACTACGAGTTCCCATAGCGCCATGGTCATTTTTCCGCCCGCTTTTTGCGGGCGTAAAAATCCATGGCGCTATGGGACCTCGGTGTTAATTACGCCACCGTAGTGTACGGTGGCGTAATTAACACCTTCCCCACTCCCATTGAGCCCTATGGGGCCGAAATGGGAATGGGGAAGGGTAAATGGGTCAATGGGGACTTACCGCCCCGCCGACCTCGGAATGGGGCGGTAAGTCCGCCATCCGCCATGGCGTAAAGGGACTTTGCGCCATGGCGGAAAAGTCCGCCGATGGCGGAAAAAATCCGCCAGGGTCGTAATGAGGGCCCTTGAGGCCATACTGCCACCTTAGAAGACACTGCTGCTTTGTCATAGCTCTAGTGACTAACTGCGGGGTTGAGTGATTGTAAAAGTATCAGGTGCTATTGGCATTTGTGGCATTGCAGCTCTGTTCCTGAAACCTGCCCCAGCCATTTTATAACCTCAGTAATGACCAGAGAGCCAACCTCCAGCGAGGCAGACATTATTTACCTCTTGCAATAGTGTATACAGGAGAAAAGATGCTCTTTTGATCACAAACGAATGTACAATAGATAGGAAATCAGATTTGATGGGAAGCAGTGAGCTTCTTACAATGGGTTGAGTTTGAGGGGCATTCTGACAAGGTTGTGGAGGGGAGTAAATGGAACAGTGACTGAGGACAGTATATAAGTGGACATACATAGATTAGGGACAACCAACATTTGACATTTTTAAGTACAGATAGGCGGTACGGCCAGCTGTGCTCAGGATGTGACCATGATGGGTGACCATGATGGGTGAAGTGCTAGAATGAAGGCAGAGGAAGTGAGAGACAGAGGCAGGTTAGATTAAGTGTCAGGGTTAGTGTTAGAGTAGGAATTATGCTGAGGCTAGGGCAAATAGTGTAATGGCTTGGATGAGTGTTAAAGAAAGGGATGGGAACATTGGAAAGGGCTTGTGATGTTGGCATAGGATAGGGGTCAGGATAAACCTAGTGGTAAGAGAAAGGTAAGCATTAGGATAAGTGTTAGAGTTGCAGTTAGGGTAAGGCTAAGGTTAGGAGTAGAGAAAGGGTTTAGGTTAGGACAAGGGCTATGTCATTGGTGGAGAGCTGTTGATGGGGTTAGAGTTAGGTTCACTGTTAATTTTCTGTTGATTTTGTATTGTGTAACAGGCAAATAAAATGCTTTAGAACGGTGAAGTGTAGTAATTAGATTTAGAGGTGGGTTTAGGAACCGAGCTAGGATGAGTGTGGAGGTTGCATTAAAGGTTTAGACCATTGTTAGGGTTACAGCATTGCACTTTTGTGCATTATGAAATTACTTATTTGGCGACCCTATTACTGGCAAAATGTTTACACTTTGCATTGATTGTAAAGAATGACTTTTTGCTGGCTCTATTTTCACATGGCTACATTTGTCTGGGAACATTTTCACATAGAACCACCAATCATTGCACATACACCTGGTCCAGTCAGAATAAAAAGGCTGTTTCCTCAGTCTGGCTCAGGAGAAGCAGGTGTGCAGCCGTTCCTTGCAAAGCAGCCAGAGCACAGCCATGTAAAGTCAAAGCGACATGAGAAGAATCAGAGTGGCCACGGGACTGAAAACCTTGCATAGACCAACGACCAAGATATGGTTAGAAGGAAACCCTAGCCCTTGCGGAGTGAGGGCACTGAGGGAGAGGCTGACCCAGGGGGAGAACCACATCCAGGGAATGCACCAAACAATTTTAGAGAGTCAGGGAGAGAACCAAAGCCTGGGAAAGTGGCAGATCCTGAGCGAGAGAACCAGACCCCGGAAGGGAGCCAGACCAGGGACAGGGAGCCAACTTGACCTTGGGCTATAGAGAGAGAGAGATCCAGAGCCGCAGATAGAATCCAGAAAGACTGGTGAGGGCTATATCTCAGATGCTGACAGCTGTCAGAGTGCACAGGGTACAAGTTGTCAAGAGCCTGCTAGGGGCTATAAGCCACCCCCCGGTGAAAGCCATAGCCTGACAGAAAGAAGGAGATGGCTAGCCTGCCTTGAACTTTAGGAAGGCGACCCATGGATAAGAGCATAACTAAATGATAATAAGTTAAGAAAGAAACATGATGTGGATTTGATTGGTGTGAAGAGAACCATGCATGGTTATGCGGCCAAGGACTCATAATTAGACGAGGGAACTGTACTCACACTTGGACACTAATTCTTATTAGAATAGACGTTTACACCTGTTTTGTTGTACCTCCATCCTAACACTGTTAGCCACAGCTTTCTCTCTTCTGCTGTAGTTTACAACCCCTGTCCTGCAGGAGGTCACCCTCACATATGCATGCTAACCCAAGGATTCGATAAACCCATGGGAGTAGTATTGAGCTCTGACAGGGAGGACCAGGATTAGTTGAGAGACTTTAGAGATTATTCCTGCACTCATGTTTGTTCTGGCTCTTCCTGCTCACCATACGCATAGCAGAGTCAAGTAGGCTATCCTGTTCCATTATTCTCTTATATTCCCATAAACATTCATCTAGTCCTTCATAGTGTGCAATGTGGTGAGGTCCCATCCTGGAGGCTGGTAAATGGGGTGACAGGGACCATGGGGGGGCTATGAGAGAACACCTGCTCCATGATGCCAACCCTCCAGGAGGTATGTGGATGATCCCCGCTTTAGGTTGATTATTGAGAATACGTTTGGTTGCGGGAGAATTGGTTGCTTTTTTTCTTTTGACTACTCGATTTTGCAGCATATATATGCAGGGGAAGACCACCCACAGCCCCATCCCCTTAGTACCCTTACATCAATTACTTCCCTAAACCCACTACACACATATATATATATGGAGCAAAATTGGGCAGAAACTTGCGATGAATTCTCTTGCGACCAAATTGGTCACCTAGTAATCTGCCAATCCCTGATCCCCATGGCTTCTCCCCATTCACAACCTTTGTACTTAGGCCCATTGCATGAACCAAAATAATGATCAGACCGGGACTTCAGTTAATGGAAGTGTCACCCAAACATCACAGTTTGTGAGCCGTGCTTGTATTCTCAGAGCACAGAACGAGAAACACATGCACTTATGGTTATCTGCAAATTGGATCACAGCCATGAATGCAAATTTAGCAGGTACTCACTGTCACAAGTCAGACAGATAGGAGTGTGAACCTCCACAAGTAACAGTATAGGGTGAGCAGGTGACTAGCACTCCAAATGGAGGGACCCGTGGACGAATCAAGCAACCGCCATGATGGGGTCACTGAAATCCAAGATGCAAATTTTAAAGACTATCAAGCAGCATTTAGTCATCATCTGCCAAACGTGCGTAGGAGGAGGAGAGGTCCACCATCATATCACAACCTAAATCAATAACCTGTGCAGGTATCCCCAATCAGAGACAAAGCCTGTAGTAGGGCAAAATAGGGGAGGTTGGGGATGGATTAACAGTGCAGAAGTGGTAAACAAGGAGAAAGGGGGAAGGAGGAGAGAAAAAAAGGTAATGGTTGGTGGGAGACCTAGACTGAAGAGAAAGTAAGAAGCAGAAGGGAAACAAAGAGATTTGAAGAGGGCAAAGCTAGGAAAGAGGATGATGGAGGAAGGGGGGATTAGAGGGGGAATTCGATAATGGACAGAAGAATGCAGGGAGGAGGCTGGAGTAAACTAGAGAAAGTAGGAAGAAGAAAGTCAACAGTGGCAGAGATTGGGTAAAACGTAAATCACAGAGGTGGTAGTGGACAGTGAAGACCACAAAGTGAAATCAACATTAGCCATGCAAAGTGGGCCAAAGGCTGGAAGTGGTGCTGAGGAGCGGAGACCAGTGGGGCCAGAGCTGGGCTGCAGCCAAGAGACCAGGACTAGTGAAGCTGAAATTGAACCGTGTGTGGAACCTTGTTGAGGCAAAGCTTATGAGAAGATCTCAGCGGCGGTGAGGTTCACATAAGAAGCTGATCCAGGATGACTCACTGAATCCCAGCCTCTACACCACTATTGGCTGGGGCGCTTATACATAGACTGCAGTTTGACCATTTTCTTGGGAACGATGGGAAAGAAAACAAATATCTTCTGAACGACAAGTGACTATAGTCAATGAGTTCCAGGGTGTGCCAGCAGCCGCTACCTCCTGAGGGGTTTATGAACCTACGAGTTCCAGAAAACTTCGAGTGACTTTGCACACCTTCTCACCAGAACTCAATCCTGACTACGAATTGCTGCAAAGTGGAACATTTGGACTAAGAACTACTGCCCTTGTCTCAAGGTCTTTGTTTCCCTTTGATCACCCGCACTGTTGTTAGAGAGCCCCTCCTAGATCATACTCCCACCGTGGTATTGTCTAAAATATACTCCTTTATATTATTTGGATTAAAGCGCTATATAAAAATAATAAATTCAAATACAAATGTTTTACTGTGTTGCAACGATTTAGCCTTCAGTCTGTGACAGTAAATAAAGATGTTCAATCTTATCTTGCATGTGATGTGTGTTCAGTCTCTCCCAAGGTCGTGGCTCCCATCAATGACCAGTTGCAAAGTCATGGAGCCAGGATGAAGTTCAAGAAATCTTAGCAGACTAGCTGGTGGTGTAACTGTCACTGCACATCCTCTTGAAAGTATTCAATGCAATGTGCTGTGTGGCACAGTCTTCAAAAGCACATTGCTGGCGCGCAGTGGGCCAAGTGTGTGGCTGTGCGTTTTGGTGCTTACCGATGCCCTGGACGCGCATGTATCCAGCTTGCCTTCACTTTTCATTGTACACTGCGGAGGAAGAGCGTGCCGAAAGGCAGAGTCAGCACAGTCTTCAAAGGCACATTGCCGGCATGGAGCATGCGCTGTGTGCGGCTGTTTGTTTTGTGGTCTGTGGGCAGTGAACACCGCCAGGCTAACGCTCTTCTTCATCTAAAGGCACCACAGTGTACAAATAAGAAAAGCATTTCGTGTTTATCTTTCTTGGTTTATTTTCTGTTGGGCCTCCATATCTCTGCTAATAACATTGGCACATTGGACTTGCCTTCTGAACTTGGGTTTCGGAAAAAATGCCCGGGAAAGCAGTTTCCAAAAATGAAGCAAGAGTTTATAATCTACGGAAAAATAAGCCTTCCAGTAATCTAGCAAAACAACCAAAGGAATTGTGTGTCATCCAAAATGCCTCTCAGCCCCCCTTGGAGGAGGGCTCGGTTCGACAGATCACTGTACCCAGGGGTGGACTGGGAACTAAAAGAGGGCCTGGAAATAATTACTGGGGACCAAAAGAGGCCCTGGAAATTAAGTTCAAAGTGGCCCCATGTTAGACATTTTCAGCAAGTCCAATGCTTTTCCTATGAGAAATACCACACAAAAGAGGCCCAGGGTGCAGAGGCCCACCGGGAAATCTCCAGAGTTCCCAATAGGCCAGTCCACCCCTGACTGTACCTGTTAACAAACAAGGACAAATTGCCCAATTCTTCCTTGTTGAGCAAACTATGGCACCAATTCATAGACCTCAGCAGGAGACGTGCATGAGGTGGCAACAATGGATGCTGAGAGATCCGTGTAAGCAGGGACCTGTCGATGTTACTAGATCTCTGCTATTCTCTGCAACCTAATGCATGGCGGGACAGCGAGTCGATTAAAACTCCCCCTGTTCTTCTTCCACTCATAGAGGCAGTCCCGGTGGCAATGGGGGTGGCAATAATGATCGGTTATCAGCATCCCCTAATCTATACCTGGACTCCATTAATGTGGCAATAAGCCATGAGGTGGTGGGCCAATACCGCCCCAGGTAATGCCCCCGGGGCGAGCTGTAGGCCCGAGCGAAGCGAGGGTCTTAACAGGGCCCCGAGGGCATTACCACGGGCGGTATTGGCCCGCCACCGAGGGGCTTATTGCCATTAGTACCCCGGCCCGTTAGACCGGGGTACTTATTGCTTTTTTTTCTGTTCCGAAACACGTTTCGGAACAGAAGAAGAAAAAAAGAAACGGCAAAAAAAATGGCCGCCGCCATGGAAAGGGAAAACGTAGTCCGTTTTCCCTTTCCATGGCGGCCATCGGGAGCGGACGCGCTGGGAACAGAAGTGTTCCCAGTGCGTTCGCTTCCAAGAGCAGAAGAAAAAAGAAGGTAAGCGGGGTCGGGAGGGCGGAAGGGAAGGGATGGGGAGGAAGAAAAAAAGAAAAAACATACCGCGGTCTCCGGCGGGGGACGATGGAAGCCTCCAGCCGTGTGGAGGCCTGTAGCGGGGATGGCCCTGTTCCGAGTCTCCACACGGCTGGAGCCTTCCATCGTCCCCGCCGGAGATCGAAGGATAGAAGGTAAGTCGGGTGGGGTGGGAGGTGGGAGGATGTAGGGAAAAAAGAAATTCTTACCTGAGTCCCCGGCGGAGGATGAAGGAAGCCTCCAGCCATGGGGAGGCTCGAAGCGGGGATTGCCCCGTTTCGAGCCTCCTCATTGGCTGAGGGGCTGCTACGCCCCTCGCCGGGAACAGAGTAGCCGGCACGCACGGCGTAAAAGAGAATACCTTGTGGTATGGCTCGCAAATGAGCCAATCACCACACAGTATTCCTGTTCAGCCGAGCGTGCCGGGTACTGATGTTGATTGGCAACAGTACAAGTGGCGAGGTCTCCTTGGACTTGAAGACAAGCATTGCCACGTTACAATTTACAATTAAGATCATATTGAAGCTTTGTGATAGGATCCACGAGACACAATAGAGTCAGGGAGAGGCCTTAACTCATCTTGAAACGGGGCCCAACCCCCGAGCCAGCCGGTGTACACATTCCATACAGCCAGTTTACAAGGTCATCTCTTTAATCTCCGGCAGTGCGGATCATTCTTTACAAGTTGCTGCTGCAACAAGTCATCTACCAGCGGAAGAGGAGGCCTCTAGAATTTCTTCTACAATCTTTCTCAATCGTAAGCATGTACATCCACAAAGAAATCTAATTAGATTAATCGTTCAAACTTTTTACAGTTAATACATCAAATTCTCCCTCTAAGGGTTCTCACATCAAAAGACCTTTCTTTTGTGAAAACCCTTTCTACTGAGGGCGAATATGCTATGTCACACATCCACTTTAACAGGGTGGACAGATGTGTGCTTATTTGTTCACAAAGTGCTGCCATAACTATTTTAGGCTTTGACTTGGACAGGCCCTATGACAATAAACCGAAACCCTGCCACGGGTGCTATGTCAAACCAGCTTTGCCACTTCTAGAATTCCCTCAGCCAAGCCGGCCCCAGGCAAGACCACTTAGGAAATGCAGGGATGGGAGTGGCTTTTAAGTTCCTTCCCTCTAAAGTTTCATTGAATGTTTGAGTTTTCAGAATAATGTCTTGGAACATTCTTGGCCATCGTCATTTCCTGGGAAAAACTATCTTTCTAGCTGAGATTCTAGCAAATAATATATTCATGCTGCAAGAAACCTGGATGACAGCCCTTATGAATGTCGATGGTTACATATTTCAGTCCCTTGTAATTAAAGGTCAAACAAGCAAGTCCTTCTGGGGGACTGGAAATTTGCATTAAGAACAAATGATTTGGGAAGCTAGTTGGCATTAAAAAAAATACTCTTTTTTAGCTGTTGAAGTGGAGATCAATGTTCTACCATTTGAACACTTGCGCCTTATTAACATCTACGATTCCCCTGGTGCGACTTATATGGATTCTATATTTTGATACTTTAACTGAGATCCTCTCTGATTGGCACATTGATCTTGCTGGGGGGGGGACTTCAACGCCAGTTGTAGGGACACAGAGTATCCCTACCTTTGCTAATGTGTTGCCAACTTGTAGGTTTGTAAACCCACGCTCCAATATTCAAGGCACCGGTTGGCTCAGGTTTTGTAGAGATTGGGACTTGATACCTCTTAATGCAAGGACCACTGGTGATATCCCAGGGGAAAACACCTGGTCTAAAGGGAAGACCAAATCTACCCTGGATATTGGTTTGCTTCTGAATCAATACTAAATGAATACATTACAGGTCAGTACCTTCAATGGAGCAATCATGCCCGGTTGACCTTATATTTTTCCCAACAGGTGGCTGTATTACCTTGGGCTAAAGTTGATGAGATAGAGTTTGATAGCACAGGCAACTGGGTATTTTGGTCTGAGGTGAATTTGTGTACATTTGCCAGATACTGGAGTTCCTTGCAGATTGACCCCCCATCTACAATCTCAGATTTCTCAGTTGATGACAGTGAGAATTGGTTCTACTCACTGTCGACATTTTCCGTTGTCCCAGCATCTGACTTAATGGTAAAAGCCAAAGATAACGTAAAACCATTTGATAAGACAGTGAGAGATGTGAAAAGAAGGAAACGCAGAGTCATATGGAATGCCATCAATATTGCACCTAAGTTGACCACCGTAGGATTGGTCACTAAAAAGATCAAATTAAAATATAGGAACTGGGTACGATGGTGGTGTCACTCCCTAAGGAACTCCAAGTGGCAAAAGATGTTTGGTGCCATTAGGGAGGACTCCACTCGGGCCATATAGCAAGAGCTTTGTATAGCCAAAAATCTAAATGCTACTCAACTGATTAATCCGATTAGATCATCCTGTTGGCTTGAGCACATTTGTAACATTTACACAGCAGAGTCTGCTAGCGGTGACGCGACTTTGTTAGCAAATGATGAATGGCCTCTGAAGTGGGACATTGATGACATCTTCCAGGCTATTGGTAAACTAAAAAAGCTCGAAAGCTCCAGCCCCCAATGGCCTGGATAACAATGTATTTAAAAAGATCCCCTTCTGTGGAGCTCAACCCTTGAGGTTCTATTCATTAAGGTATGTCAGTCACGCTCAATGCCTCAGTCATGGCGCGGAGCTCTGTTAATCCCGGTCTATAAAAAGGGGCCTCGATCTTCCCCCACAAATTATCATCTACTATCTATGTCAGATGTTTCCAGGGGAGATTTTCACATCAATAGTCTTCCATGCTCTTCAGCAATGGGCTGAGGACTCCTATATTGTAAACGATTGCTGGTGTTAAAGGGTTGCATGTTATTTTCTGGAACATACGTGGCCTTAACTGCCCTTCAAAGGTTTGTAGAGTATTATTATATATAACTAGGCATCACAAGGACATCACCTATTGAGTGCAGTGAAATTTGTGAGGCAGTGGTCTGTCATCGTTAGTATTCCTCATTTTCGTCCTATTCCAGGGGAGGTTGTATCATTATGCTTCTGACTTAAGATGTAGTAAGGCACTCTGAGGGCAGAGCATTGATAGTTGCGGGAGTCGGTCATAATTGTACCTTCACACTGGTAAATTGCTGTCAGCCAAACACAGATACGCTAGAGCACTTAGAATGGATTGAGCAGCAGCTACTGAAATACACAGACAGCGTCATAATTTAGGCTGGAGACGTCAATCAGTTCTGGATCCTGGGATAGATAGAACTGGTGGGAACCTTTCGAACGACCTCCTCAAATAATAATAATAAAAAACAAAAGTCTTCCAAAAGCACATGAGTAATTTGTTGACTCTTTTACTGCGAGTAAAATACAACAGCATTCCACATTGCATGGGTTGGCAAATATATAAAGGGATAGACATCGAGGAGAGCAGGAGTTCACGTTCCAGTCCGCAGTGTACGGTTCGGCTTCACGCATTGATTATATTTCACTATCGGACAAGGGGGTAGGATGGGTAACGGAATGTGAGATATTAGCTCGTACACAATCCGATCACGCACCCGTGAGCACATGCATTGATATTCCAGGGAGGTTAGTTAGTCAATGTAGATGGATCTTTAAAAGCGAGGCCCTAACCGACATAGGGCCTCATCGTGAGTTGGGCCTTATGTGGGCATTATTTCCACTTAACGGGAATAGCGTTACCGCCGGGAGCTGTGGTGCAAATAGTGGCGCATCACAAGTATGCGTGCACACGCACATGGTCCCGGTGGTAACGCTAATTGCACCTGTCGGAATCCGCTTCCGAATGGGGGCTACCGCCCGAAAACACAGTGCTAATAGCATGACCGTTGACGCCGGTGCAATTAGCGTGCACTGTTAGCGCCAGCGGAAAATGTGTCACCGCCAGATTGGGAAACACTGTGGTGGCCATTTTGGCAATTACAATCCATCTAATATCAGTGTCCCTGGCAGCCACCCACACTTCCAGACCATCAAGCATGCCTCAGGAGAGGGCACAGAAGCCCAAGAACGTCTGAGAAAACCGGTGCACCAAGGCCACTCCTTTGAGCCAGAGCAGTGGTGTGGGCAGCCAAGGGACACATACAAGCACCAGGAACCACACAGCCATGGCAGGGGCTCAGCAGTGTCCCATTGGGACCTGGAAATGACAAGTACCAGACCCCCATAAATCAGCATGCGTAACAGTCAAGTTATAAATGGGTACCTGATGCATGCAAGCTAAGCAACGGCCAGGTCACCAATTTAGCCCTGCAATGCCACCACGGCCAATTGCATTACGCTAGCCCCCCCCTCCAGCATGTGTCCCCATTGTAGCCAATCCACTACCAAATGCAAGCAGGGCAGGCCTGTGCATCAGTGCAACAGCCTCGTCCCACACCCCTCACCATGTTATTACTGTCATGTATGCCAAAACATGTGAGGGAATACCCCTAACTCCATCCCCTATGTCCCTTACAGGCACACAAGCTACACCAGAGGCATCAGGGGACGAGGATGCAGTGAGGCCATCTACATGTCCGACCTCCTGCGCCACCACCAGCACCACCCCCTGCAAAGGGGACGCAAATCTACCCCTAGAGGCAAGACGCCCCATCACATCTCACCGCAGCAGGGTCTCACCCACACCAGAAGCCCAGCCCGCAAGGCGCACACCTGTTGATAGTGAGGACAACAGTGTGGCAGTGCAGGCTACCAGGTAGTACACAGTGCTGACAGCCACCACCCAGGAGGGACAAGAGGCAAGCTGCAGCACCAGCCACCTTTTTGCATCTGGCTTGGCAGTGCCTTCCAGTCGCAAACTTCTGGGCAGAAGTCTTTCAAATACTAGGTGAGATATTGGGGGACCTTTTGGAAATATCAGTCCTGGTGGCTCTTCTGGGCTACGCTAAGGTACTACCAGGGCATCTTAGGTATTTGGGGGTGGGGCTACTGCTTGCACTGGCCAAACGAAAGGTGGCAGTGGCATGGGGAATGCCGCCCCCCCCTTCCACTGAGAGGAGGCTGGTTGAGGGACATAGCATATTGTCATGGAATGGACATGGATTAGAGATATGGCACCAGCTTGTGCAAGGCACAGAGATATTTCGGGCCCGCACAAAAGTTACCTGCTCTCATCCTAGCAGACCTCCGCTGGAACCTTGAATAGTGAATCTGAAACTGTATGAACCTGTTGGATGCCCAGAGGCAGAGGATGGGCCTTTTTGTTTTTTCTTTTTAAATTTCGTTTTTGCAATGGGACTGTACTCTGGCGCAATGCATTATTGTAATTTCACTGTCCTGCATTGGTTGGGAATGCTGTCGTTGTTTGTTGTTGGTACAAAATAATAAAGAGAATATAAAACAACAAAAAACAATTATCATCTGCGGAATCCTATTATAAAAACATCATTTGACAATGAATGTTGATAAAAACCAAGATAATCTTAGGTATATGTTCCTCCAACTGCAAGTTGAAATTTGCCGGGGTTGCCTGTGCCAAACAATATGTTATTTGGGTCTTAAGGTGCAATCCAGTTTAGGATGGGACAAGCAGAAAAGCTATTCAAACGAAAGATGCAGTCAGCTCCCCAGCAGTATTGTGAGATTCACCTCCTTGCTTGCAGCATAGTCCCCCAGGCCCGACTGAAAGCCTCGATTAGCAAGGAAAAGGCAGTACTAACCTATGCTTCACTGCGTTGCTGCATTCTAGTGCTTCTTTCTTCAATTTCATGGGTGATGTGCTTTTACATTGTCTCTTACATTGTTTCTTCAGGATTTGAAATTCCATCCCACACGCTGCCCTCTGTTCTGGAGTGGGCCCAGTGACTCTAAACTATCAAGCAGAAGTGTGAATTCATCCTGTTATGTTATGTTATTTTGCATTTATATAGCGCCTTATATACCATTGGTATGGTCTGAAGGCGCTGGTAGGTAGAACGCCCTTGGGAACCGAAGTTCAGGTCAGTAGAGGGAGTAGAGAGAGTCATGGTGCATGTGAGCACCGGGTATGTGTGCAGCTGGTGCGGTATTCATGTAATAGTTGCTTGTTAGCGGTAGGTGTGGTGGTTGAGAGATCAGTAGTATGTGATAGTTCTGGCAGGGTTTATCCAGACCGAATGTGGCTGCGTTAGGCCTGAGGAGAACGCCTGGCTGGGGGTGCGTAACCAGCAGCGTTTACTTAGAATGATGTGGAGTGAGCGGCGGATGTTGGTATGAGAACAGTTATACCGAACGGTGTCATAGTATCTCTGTGTTCTAGTTGAGTGGTGGTGTAAAGAAGAGAGTAAGCGTGGTGGTGAGATATGATGGGTTATATGCTCTTTCAAACGTTCTCTGCATTCCAAACCATACTATGTACGTCACGCACCATGCATTCATCTGTTTTGCTCACTCACCCGCTCTACTCACTCGTCCGTTTTATGTCCTCACACCCACTATGCATTCACCCCCTCTACGCACTCATCCCTTCCACGCATTCATCCCCTCCACGCACTCATCCCCTCCACACTGAGAGGCTACTGGGCATACTTCTAAATGCACTTTTCACAGAGATGCTATTGGGTACACTTCTAAATGCCCTTTTCACAGAGAGTCTATTGGGCACACTTCTTACAGCACTTTCCATCCTGTGCACTGGTATTCTGTAAAACAAGGATCTGAAACCTGTCTCTCGAATGTTTTGGACTATGATTCCCATGATTCCTCAACATTTACTATCCCTGCTAGGGCTGATGGTAATTGTAGTCCAAAACATCAAGAGAGCCAAATCGTCTATCAATAAAAGCATACCCTGTTGTACTTTTTGTCTTACAGCTTTTGGACACACATTCACTCAGAAGTTACTGGCCGTTTCTTAACTATTCCAAATTGCAAATGAATAAAAAGAATACATTGATGCCTTATCTAAAGAGTTTTCCATTGAAGTATGTGGAAAGATATCTTGGTTTTCAATGTCTGCATTTTATATAAGATAGCAGAGACTTCACAATGTGTTCCACATTGCTGAGTTTTAGATTTGCACAAGTAAATGCCTTAAATGTGTTGGTTCTTGGTAAAGGGACCATAAACCATCACGACTTTGCCAGCACGCTAATAACACCATTATGCATGTCCTTGTGGACTAGGTCTCCTGAATCTTCATTGAATCTGAGCGTGCCCCATATTTCTACCTCTGAGAACAATGCTCCAAAATGGCCGAAGTCTGCCATCCTAAAGGTCCATGTGATAAAATATCTGCTTTGGTAAATATATCCCTCGCACTGACTAGCTACACCTTGGATCTAAATAGCACACTATTCAGACAGCTATTCATGTTTCATCAAGTTATTGGGATTTATACCACGCAGCATTGCCATTTGCCTGGTGCTCTAGCTGATCTGAAAACGAAGGGATAGGTTAGTGGAGAAAGAGGGAAAATCCAAGATAGCGTTGGTATTGTGTTGATGCATGCACCCTGAACCCTTTGTGCAGGTCTGTTCCCAAGTGTCATGTGACAAGAGAACCGAGGAATGTGTGTCCAGAATGGAGCCTTGTGTGCCCATGGTGCTAGAATGCAGGCCAGGATTGTGACTTGTAAGTTGATTGTAGAGGGTTAGCATTCTGTTGTTTGAAGGATGTCTGTTGGGTGGGTTAGAAACTGTGATTCACAGGTGGCCCCCTATAAACCTACCATAGACCAATAAATATTATTCAGTTGCCATGTGTGAGTGGCTTAGTTGGTATGAATACAGTGTGTGTTTGAGAGTAGAGTTTAAGAATGTTAGTGCAGGGAGGTTAGTGGAGGGCACAGTCGGTGCTCAATCCAATGTGGCCATGGCAACTTCTCAGTAGGGGGGGTCAACGGCTTGGTAGTGCTCCCCTCCGGTTAAGGTACTTGTGAGGATATGTCCTAAGGCACCCTTGAGCAGCATGGTATCTCTGGCAGTAGATTAGGAGGATATGTCCTGAGGCACCCTTGAGCAGCATGGTATCTCTGGCAGTAGATTGTGGGTAACATCTGGTGCAGAGTGAAGTTCTGGGTAGGAATTCCAAAGAGGGCAGAGTCCTGATGGGGTCCCTAGGAACCACTCAGCATGCTACAAAGTCAAGGTGCCATTACTAGGAGGCAGCCACGTGAATTGCATTGGGAACTGGAGGGGAAAAAACAGAGTAGGGTGCTAATTGCATTAGGCATCAAGTGGCCAAAGCACAGTGGGACACCACGGAGCAAAACTGCAGAAGGGCAAAATTGCAGTGGGACACCCAGCACCAAATTTACAGTGGGACACCTGTGAGCAGTAAAGTATAAGGTAGGAAAGAGAGCGTTGAGTAGGTTTGCAAAGGGTGCACACAAACAAGCCACATATAGTAAGGCATAACATAGCCTAGCAAGGCATGATAAGGGCATGACCAGGCATACAAAGGCATCAGACGTTGTTGCAAAGCATGCAAAGGCCTAAAATGGCAAAGCATGCTGGGCTCCTCCCTACACCCGCACTACTGGCCTCTGCAGAAAGCTGCCATTTCACTTTCTAACTTTGGCACTGTCAATCTCTTTCTCACTTTGATAATTGTTCATATCTGTTCTCTAAAAGTAGCGCTTGGTTGCTGGCATATTTAGTTTCTGTATGAAGACATTTGGGATCAGAAGTGTATTGTTCTTACAGATGCAAACTCGAACCAATATTTTTTCCAGCAAGTTCTTTATATTTAAATTAATATCTTTTTATATAACTGAAGTAAAGCAGGATTCTCAGTCACAACAGGTAGGTTCCAGCAAGTTACTTTATTACAGTTACATTAGGTTACATGAAGATGGCTAGTTGGAACCACAGGCTCCCATCACCCAGGCAGGGGCTCCCCAACTGCCTGACACTAGAACTTATCAACAATCATTATCTCACTCATACCATAACATTCTCTCTCCCAACATTCTCTCTGACATCACCAGGTTCCTGCAACCACCAACAAGCACCGTACAACACATCTCCCTTCTTTCCACATCTCACAACACTTCGAGGAGCACATCCTAACACACCTCATTTTCTTACACAGTCCAACCATCCATCACACACACAGGTCATTCATTCTTTCGCAACAACTGATCTCCGCCAGACACTGATGACACCAAAGACTTATAAATAAAGATGGGGCAGCACTGACTTCTCTGCAGAAAACAATAGCAATTGGAAGCCATATGCCCTTACCCTCATGCAAAGAGAGAAAACACCTTCCACCAACTAAGACTCCTCCTTAACGAACATCACGTGTAGCTGAACATCAACACCCACACCTCACACCTCTCACACATCACCCTTTTTACGAGGGATGGGACTCTAGACAGGACAGAGGGCACCCCCTTACTACTCGGGTTGATCTTTCCATCAACCACTCTCCTATGGCTAGCTCGAGTACTTCTGTTTAGCCACCTACACAAACACACCTTTTTAATGATCAGTGTCGCTCAGCAGATACCACACCGACACAACTCATTGCGGATCCACATCATCATGTGGGTTTTACGACCAAGCTACACTCAGATGCCTGGTGCAGACACACACACTCCTCCAGACATGCCAATACTAGAACACATTTGACACAACTTCTAAAGATATCAGCATTCAACACTCTCCACAGATGATGAACATTCTCACAACAGACAAGACAATTAACATTTTAAAACATGTTTTGCTAAACATGAAATTCCTAACCTGAAATTCCTCTAGTCGGTTAATTCTAGCTACGCTCGCTCTCCATTCACACCATACCACACTTAAAACTCTACACGCTATCCCAAAATAACAGAGCCTCACTGCAATGAAGTACTATAATTACCTAACATTTCCAGGCCTAACTCTTAATGCTCTCCGTGTTTTAGCTTAAGAGTCCAAGCTAGTCTTAAGAGATATAAAGTCTTATCATACCCTAAAAGTCCTTGCAGCTCTAAGGTGTAAACTCTTGTTGTGAAAGACTAGCAAATGTGATAACTAAGATAACACACGTGACCTCACCAGCAACTTCTCACTTGTAGCACCCTGTCAATTCAACAGTAAGGAGAACGACGTATTACTTTTTGTTATATGCACAAGGTCAACTGTGAGGTAACTCTGAATGAAACATATTTTCTTGAGTGAATTAGACACAAAACGCTCAGCTGTATTCTTTTCTTCATCACTTCCAGCCTACAACAATAGCCACAATACTTCTCGTTTATGCACAGTACCCTTAGACGTCCTGAACAATGTGTAATCCCGGCATACCAGCTGCACCCAGCGCCCTCTTTCCTCTCTTCCACGTCGCACCCTTCTTTTCTCATGGGCATTGCAGGGCTCTCTTTTATAGCGCACAGTACTCTGCCTAGTGCCACAGGGAAGCCACAACACCAGCGTCTTGTGGAGATAATCAACCGAAGCAGCCTCACATTGTGACACCACCACGCACGGGTCGCGTAGTAAGGTACTTTCCTCACATGCTTCTTCATTGCTCAGAGTTCCTCAGGACTTCGTTGCTCCATGCAGTGAGCGCATTCCGCCATCTCCCTGCACTGCCTCAATGACATCCCCATTTGGCCTCTGTTCACAGAGCACTACTGAGCTCTCCGGTCCCCAGTGCTTTCCAATGATGACCTGGGTTTCTGTACAGGGATCCACTGCAACAGATACAAGGCAAGAGGCAAATCTGCTAGCCACCATGACCACCCCGCAGGTGGCCCTAACCTCTCATTGGGTGACATTAGACCCCCGTTGCCCTGGGTCTTCACTGGCCACATGCTTCACAGTCCTGGTTCCTTTTACTTGCATAGGCTGCTTACAAAGGCTTCCTCTTCAACCTGGCGTATGTGCATGATATTGCTGCCCTTCCCTCTCCCTGGGCTTCTTCCGGGAGACACAACCCACTTGCTTCACTTGGTCCTGGGCATTCCTTCCCAAGTCTAGGGCACTCACTGTGCCCCCGTGACACTTCTTGACTTTCACTCCGGGTCTTCTTAGGTACGCTTCACCTGGGGTCTTCTCACTGGGTGATATAGCACCTCTTACTTCACCCTGGGTATTTCTGATACAACACTCCTCACTTCTTCTGCCCCAGGGAATAACTTTACACATGGCCAGGATCCTCTATTGGATGGTACCCTGGGTCTTTTTCTTGGAACTTGCTCCCTCTCTGCGCCCTGGGTAATCTAATGGGGCAAGAGCTCCCCCTTTTCTTTGCTCACGGTCATTAGATGGACAACAGCTCCCCCTCTTTCTATGGGGTAATGGGACTTCCTTGTGGGGGCAGTGGCTCCTCTTCTTTCTCTTCTGCACCCCAAGCAGCAAACTGGTCGCCTTAAGCTTCTTATCTTGCCATGCAGGTCCGTTTCCAGTCTTCCATGGACACCAACTCGTCGCCAGTGAAGTAAAGCAGGATCCTCAGTCACAACAGGAAGGTTCCAGCAACTTACTTTATTCCAGCTACATTAGGTTACATGAAGATGGCTAATAAGAACCACAGGCTCCCATCACCCAGGCAGGGGCCCTCCAACTGCCTGACACTAGAATCTTAACAACAAGCATTCTCTAACTCATACCATAACATTCTCTCTGTCCCACCCAACATTTTCTCTGATATCACCAGGTTCCTGCTTCCATCACCAAGCACTATACAGCAATACCTTTTCCACAAATGCTCCTAAAGATTGCAGACGATTGATTTGTAATAACCCAAGGTAAATAGAATTGACCAATTTAATATTATGCTCTGTTTGTGGACAATAGTAGCAACTCTCACAGCGTTGTTGTAGAAAGATTCTTCTTTTGACTGTAATTCTTATTTTTTTGTGTGTGTGTTGCAGGGTCAATGCAGGCATCTGCAATGCACCTACATTGGAAAGATTTGTTTCATGGTTGCAAACGTATATTACCTTAGATTTCAGTGGAGTAGTGATATGAAAACAAACCTAATTTAAGAAAGCTTTCCATAGCTCATGTGGCCTGTAGCCAGTGAAACAATGACAAATGTAGATGACAGCTATTGAATGATCATCAAACATAATGTTTGTCAAACATACAGAAGGCTAATGTGCACACTTGCTAGATGGATATTCTTGGCCCTACCGAAGGTCCAGGGCGCTTTCCTGTTCTGGCCGAGGAGCAAACCACAAACGAAAAATTGCCTGTTTTAACTGCAAACCAGTAGGTGCAAATGTTGACTTCACACCATTAAGTGTTATATCTGATAAGGATTCAAGAACAGGAAGTTGGCAGACACAAACAGATGCATTGTGCACGTCCAAAAAGTTAAAGAAGTAACAAGTGAGATAAATGTCTCTTCACATAGCCAAGGGCCATAGGGTACAGTGCAGGCATTCAGTAAACGGGTACAAAGCTCTCACTGAAAAGGTGCAAAAACCCACCTAATGAAGTTGTAGACAGGAGACCTAACTCAGCGAGCACAGTGACACGCTCAGCTCTAGGCTTTACTCTTTCAGATAGCGGATATGACGCAAGCACCCGGGCAGGGAAACTATCTTCCTTCATACATATAAGGCCCAAGTGAAAAGGGGAAGAGGGGAACAGAGCAGACTTGCCTGGGCATCAAGGTCGGAGGGGTTGGGGAGGAGTGCAGAGCAGAGGAGTCCTGAGCAGAGCAGCAGCAGGAAAGAGACAGCCGGGCACAGCTAAGCAGAACTTGTAAATCTCAGAAGGCGCTGTTTCATTAGAAGCACATTCTGCTCTGAATGAAGGGTGGGGGCTTGCTGAGTGCATTTAGACTGAAGGTGTGTAGTATAGTGTAGCATAGCTTCCTGAGACCTAAAGGTTACACATGCTGTTAAATTACAACCACCACTTGCTCTATTATTTATCTATTCAAACATGCCCTTTGCTCACATGGCAATCTTGTTCATAGGTGTGATGTTATGTTAGGTAGCAGGGAATGGTTCTAGAAAATGAACGCTCCTGTGCTGAGCTCTGTGTAGTCGTAGTTCTATTTTCTGGTATATCTTTGCAAAGTCACAGGGAGGAAGGGGCAAACCCAATGCCCCTTCTGGAAATTTCATAAGAGGTCCTGGTTACCTTTCAGTAAATGATATTATATTCGGCCCTTGTAAATAAAAAGGATCTCACGCAGGTTGCTGTGTCTTCATGTGTGGTTTTTATTGTCCCCGATGTGGACATATGGTAAAAGGAAAGTGGTCAGCTGACACGTGTTTCAACCCAAACAGGTCTTTATCAAGGCATAAGTAATATATCTGAGGGATGTACGTGATGTTATGTTTTATTATATCTGCTTTTGTTTTAGCTTATTTAATGAAAATAAGAGCCCTCAGAAAATGATAACTCCTGTATCAAGTGTATAATTCAGAGTAATGTGTCAGAGTGGTATCTCTTTGAGTCCAAGAACATTTCAATTCCTGGCTGTATATGTTTAATCATGTTGGTAAGCACACAAACCCAGGCAGGCCTGTCTATTAACGCTGAGACACAGCCTAGGGTGAATGTCGACATGAGAGAACTGATGGTCCAGGGTCTATTTTCACAGCCTTAAACAAGGTGGAGAGAAGAGGCTCATGTTAATGCCTATCTTATAGGCAATCAAGTCAAGTGGCACCCCAGATGGGACGTCTTAGAGATAACCATAGCATTGCTTATAGTAAAATAACCTCATGTCCCAGTCAAGATAAATGGACAAGGCAAAAATATTTTTCTAAAAAGCTTTTTAATCAAAAGAGGT
This sequence comes from Ambystoma mexicanum, assembly GCF_040938575.1. Taxonomy (NCBI): domain Eukaryota; kingdom Metazoa; phylum Chordata; class Amphibia; order Caudata; family Ambystomatidae; genus Ambystoma; species Ambystoma mexicanum. The sequence goes on from NC_090929.1 coordinate 491,050,027, forward strand.
TAGGTGGGTACAGAAGATGGCCCATTAGGAAATCAATATTCCCATCCATTGCAGGACAGCACTGTTTGAGTGGCTTAAAGCATCTCGATGTCAGGGAGTTGATATCAACTTCACAGTGGCGGTAGGCCCACTAGATGGGTTACCTGCCGAATCGATCTTTACTTACTTTAAACCCCAGCCAACAAGGTAAATAACATGCGTGCAACTCTCCTGATAAGGGGAACTTTAAACACCATCCAATATCACCCATACCAGTTTCCTGAATTGGCTTCAACACATACAAATCATGTCAACTGGTTTGGAGGTAATCTAGTTTATCCACAAACAAATGCTAGATATGGAACGTTAGCCACACCCAACCTGTCACTAGAATATTTCACCCGGTTTCATCCAAACCACAGGGCCCCCTTTTAATAAACAGACGATAAACTGTTGGCTACACAATTTGACACTGTGTGTAACTTTGCATTGCAACATGCTGCGCAGCAAGGCTTAGCACCTTCCCAGCAGCCACAAAGACAGATAGACACAGGAGGAGTGCAGCTACAGACATTGAGAATTATATCAGGGTCATGCCCTTCCAAAAATGAGGACATACCCAAGTGGTATTCAGAAAAGCTAGGACCGCTGCAAGTCGCCTATCCCCAGGTTACACCATAGCATAGGCATAGGGCACTAGCCATGTTCCTTCCCTCTGGCTGCACATCGCCTTTTGCGAGCTGTGACAGCTGGATCTCAATTTACAGCTGGCTTTATTTACAGCTAATAGTCACACCATCTATCACATCGCTAGCATTATCATTGGCAGGCATTATGTGAACACAGGGCGCTGTTGCCACCATGAACTTAGGTTTGTCCATAGCATCCAATAATTATGAAATGGTTGAGAGCACAATTCTACCCTTATTAAAAGGAGAGCCTGCGAGGTTAGAAGTTCATAGAAAATTGTCCCAATTAAATGAGCAAGAAAAAAGGGAGACATTTTGGGAAATAGTGACACCCACTTATCAATCATCAGGCAGGGATCAGCTAGTCAGGAGACGCAGAGGCACAGAAAAAGGCTAACAAAGATAGTAAGCCAGACAAGGAGACACGCCACAAAGGGAAAGCCTCAAAGGGACGGGGATTGTTTCAAGGTAAAAAGGGCGGTAAACCACATAGACAACAGCTTTTGCCAATAGAGGAAGAAAAATACTCAAAGCATGAGCCAAAGAATGGGAAAGCTACAGGAGACAGGGGAATGCACAAATAGCTACACCCACTCGGCAGACATTAGGAAATAATGAAGTGTATTTTGTAACCATTCAGCTGGGCGGTGAACATCCCAAAGAGATTGAATCGGTGTTTTGGCCACAGTTACATATCCAATATAAAGGGCTTTTAGCATGTCAAGATTGGCCACCATTGTATGTGAGACAAGTACCAAGAGGTGAAGAGGTAGTGATGCCTGCCTTTTCAAAAGAAGTGAGTGGGGAACTAGTGCAAATATATGCACAGGACTGGGCAGCGCTGGCAGCAGTGTAGCTGTTTAAATCATGTAAGGCATGATCTGGATGGTCCAGCGCATGTGATTCCAGTGCTGAAAACACCCCCACTGCAGAGGCAGCATCCAGTCAAGCCACAAGCAATTGCCCACATGCAAACCATAGTGGATCAACTAATGGACCGGGGGCAATTATAAAGCAAGCAAGCCCACATAACAGTTCCAGTGCTCCCCATTTTAAAACCTGATGGTACTTATCGTTTTATTGTGGATTTTAGAATTTTGAATGCACATTGTAAGACCGAAGCAGTCCAAAACCAACATAGTTCTAGACTTCTACCCAATTTACACAGATGAAAATACAAAACAAACATTGATCTAGGCAATGGGTATTTCACATACCCTTTAAGTGTAGAAAGCCATAAATACACTGCATTCACCTGTAAGGGAACTCATTTCCAATTCACTAGAATAATGCAGGGGTATAAGAATTCACCCAGCACATTCTCAAGTAGAATACAGAGTTTGCTCGCAGACATTCCTAACTGTTGCCAATATGTAGATGATATCTACATCACCCACGAGAATCTCAATGAACACTTGCAACAAGTAGACGTAGTCATTCACACATCGGCTGCGAAAGGGTACTTGATTAACTTCAAGAAATCAACAATAGCTCATTGTGAGGTTACCTTCTTAGGAATCACTCTTTCAGATAAGGGCAGAGGTTTGTCAGCAGATTTTCTTGCAATGTGTGCCAGCATACGGCCGCCTAACACACTTAGGCAATTGCAGGCGAATTTAGGGCTTTTGAATTTTGGTGAGCTAGTGAAACCATTGTATGCTTTGATAAAAGAGAATTTCAAAGCAGCCCATTGGTTGCCAGAGCACACTCACATTCTGCACCATGTGTACTCATTAATGACTCAAACTGGTCCTTTGCAAGAGGGAAATACAGAAAAAGACTTAGAAATAAACATGTTGGTGGGAGATAATGCTTTCACATACACAGTTTGCATTCTAGGGGAGACTAAACCAATTACATACAAGTCACATGTATATTCCACACCTGAATTAAGATTTGGACCCGAGGAAACAATTCAATCTTCAGTTCAGATGATCATTCAGAAGGAACGGCCGTTGGTGGCAAATAGAACTATACACATAAATACAACTTTAGCTCAACTGGACTCTTCCACGACCTTTGCGACTCTCTCTCTGTATTCTTCCCTCTGGCCCGACTCACTCCGCAGGGCACACTCTTGATGTTCTGATCTCCTCAAACCTCCCACTCTCTAACCCTCTCACCACTCCTCGCTCCTGGAGTGACCACTTTCTCCTCTCATCTCTCTCTCTCTCTCTACCCCTCAGGCCAAGTCTATCCCCACACTGCCACACACCTCCTAAGTCATTCAACCCATGAAATGGGTTGACTTGACTTGACATGAAATGAGTGTCAGTTGAGGCTTTTGCCGTATCTTTCTCTGCCCCTCCTGCACCTCTTTCTGACTCACACCCTGGCACAGCTCTTTACATGCTCCACTCTGCTGTCTCCAATACTCTCAATTTACTTGCCCCTGGTATTAGGATCTGCATGAAGCCTAAGATGAAGTCCAACTCCTGGTACGACTCAGATCTCGTCACTCTTAAACGCAAGTGTAGGGTGGCTGAGAGGAAATGGTTGGCATCTTGTACATCCTCTGACAAACTCGCCTGTCACTTGCTCCAAAGGCAATACCGACTCTCTGTCCACACTAAGAAGAGAGCTCATATCCAAGCCTGTGTTTCTGCGGCATCTAACAAGTCGGATGAACTCTTTAAAATCTGCAAGGAGCTGGCCAATCCTGCTGCAGTCTCTAAATCTCCTATCCCTTCCCAGGCGCTCTCTAAAACTCAGGACATCCTGTCCACCCTGTGGGCTTCTCCTGCTTCTCCCGCCAAGCACCTCTCTCCCTCTGGCCCCCCTGCGGCTACCCCCTCTCCCTTCTCTGCCTTTCCTCTCTTCTCCCTTGACAAGTTTTCCAGACAAGTCTGATCTATGAAACCCTCATCTAAACAGGTTCTTCCCTGTTCTTCCAAAACCATCAAGGACCACATTGACACTCTCGCTCCAGCCTTGGCTGACTTCTGCAACCACTCCTTCACCCCTGGAAGCTTCCCTTTGTCCCTGAAGCACTCTTTTGTTCACCCTCTTCTCAAGAAGCCCTCAGCCGACCCCTCTCTTCCGGCTAATTATTGCCTGATCTCTATCACTCCTCTTCTGGGCAAACTCCTGGAAAAGCTGGCCATCTCCCAATGTAATCTTCACACTGAATCTATTGTCTGAAGGTGTGCTCTCTAACCTTGATTCTAATCAACCCTCTGTCCTCATCCTACTTGATCTCTCCTCTGCCTTTGACATGATCAACCATGTCATCCTGCTCAACCGGCTCTGTGATAACCTGGGTATGAGTGATCAGGTTCTAGCCTAGCTAACTTCTTTCCTCTCTGACCGACCCTCCCCGGTCCAACTTGGGTCCTTCCTCTCCTCTATCTCTCTCCCCCTGTGGTGTTCCCCAGGGGTCTAACCTTTCTCCCTGGTTGTTCAAGCAATACCTGGCTCCTCTCGTCCACCACATTTCTGCTTTTTGCACCAACTTCCAGTGCTATGCGGATGACACCCAGCTCGCTTTCAGGCTCCCCACTGCCGCCTCTTCTACTTCCCTCATTTCTGATTGCCTAATTGCCATTCAAAATTGGTGTGACGCCAACGATCTTTTGTCTAAATGGCAACAAGACTGAAACCCTTCTCATTGGTACACCTTCACCATCCTTTCCCCTCACTCTCTGGCCGGCCTCCCTTGGCCCTCCTCCTGCTCCCACCTGCGAGGTTAAGAACCTTGGGGTTATCTTCGACTCCACACTCTCCTTCTCTTCTCACATCTCTGACATCTCTAAGAGGTCAAACTACCAACTGCACCTCCTCAGAGGTATTCTCCCTTTCCTCTCCTTACCCCAGAAGCTCACTGTTTCTAGAGCTCTCGTTCTCTCTAGGCTTGACTACTGTAACAGCCTCTTTTTAAATCTGCCTGCCTCTAATCTCCATCCTCTGCAACTCATCCAGAAGAGGACTGCAAGACTTGTCCTTGGGCTCAAGCCCAGGAATCGTATCTCTCCAGCACTGAACTCTCTCCAGTGGCTCCTAGTGGCTGCAAGGATCAAGTTCATGGCCCTTTGCATTGTCTACAAGGCCTTCTGGGGCCACAATATGACCAGCTTTCTTTTCTGAAGTATCTTCCTACTCAAGCTCTTCGCTCCTCCACCTCCAACTCCTTGAGGGTCAGTCACTTTTCCAAGCAACAAGCTGGTGGCAGATCTATCTCTTCGGCAGGCACGTCCCACTGGAACAGCCTCCCTGCCTCTCTGAAACTTGAGCAGAACCATCTCTGGTTCCGGAAGCAGCTCAAGACTTTCCTCTTTGCTTCTGCCTTCTCTCTTCCTCTTCCCTGCTGATCTCCTGTCTGATAATGCACTGGTTGCCTGGCTACCCTCTGAACCACAGGCCCAGGTCCCTGCCCTCCCAGTTGCACATCTACACTGCCTCCTGGCAACCCTGCAATTGGGGCTCTATCTGTAACCCTACAGTGTCCCTACCTGCACTACCTATCACTAGCTATTCTGCACTTAACCTACCACTGCCACCTGCAGGCCGTACTTCTTGTTTTTTGATGTTTAAATCCTATGTCCTGTACTTGCTCCTCCTCCCTTCCCTCAACATTGTTCCCCTTTCCTCTGCCCTGCACTTGCGCAATCTCAATGTCACCGGGCCTAGTAAGATCGTTGTCTTGTCCCACTCTTGTTCCCCCCTCCTCGTCGCACCTTGGAACACTTGTGTATGGGCGTGCTGTGAATAAAATATCATATGATATCATATCCTGCTCCCAATGACAGAAATCCTGAAAGTAAATTGCAAAGTATGCTTTATTAACAATCCACTTAAAGCAGGGACAGCAATAAGCACACAAGTCTCAAAAGCTCTCTCGTCCTTCCAATACAAAACATCAGGTTAAAATCGAGAAACACGTCATAGCTGCCGTCACATAACAATATGAGTTGCAAAAACCTACAGGATTGAGGGATTGGTTAGGGGAATTGTCTACATATAGTTTGTATATTGGTTCATCTTTTCATTGGACATATCTATCTGATGGCCCCACCTGGGACCATCCCTAAATAGATAAAGGTAATAAAAACATCATCTTAGCAACAGGTAATTGGCTAATGCAACAGTTACAGGGCGGCATCATTTTGAGAGTTTTGATTTGTTGTCATTGGTCTTACCAACCTTAAACATTTGGCAAGTCATCAGCACATGAGCAGAAATAGTGGTAGGGGGAGTGACACCCAGGAACTGCGTCCTCCAAATAAATAAGAAACCATCCCTTATTTCTTAGGCCACAGGCCAGGGCATCTAGCTTTGAACATGACCTTGTCTGGCATCTCTGTTCTTAGAATTTGTGGGGAGTCGAGCAGGTGCCTGTCTGTGCAAGGAGTTAATGAATAGACACTGTCTTCCAATGATACGTCATGTGTGAGGAGACCATGTTTTGGCTTATTTTGCCCTGCTATCACCTTGATTTTAGCTCCTATTAATATGGGTGCCATTACACTTTCTGGCCACTGCAGACTTGGTCGAGCTATTCCTCGTACAGTATTAAGCTTCTAATTAATAGGCACCTGGCGTTCAAAGGCTGTTTGCTCTCTATTTAATCTAAGAGAAATATGTCTTACACTTGGGAAATATCTTCTGTTCTCTTCAGAGCTATCCCAACATACCTTCTTTCACAATAACCTTGGAAGGGGGCCACATAGCCACTGTCTGGCCTGCACGGATCTGCATTTCACCTAATTCAGCAAGTCAAATCTCCACGCAGCTTTTAGGCTCCTTCAAAGCTTCCCATTCACTCTAATGTGGCTTCACTGTCCATTTTATTCAAGATGGCCATTCATTACTGTTGCGTTTCTACGTTTTGCAAGCTATATGTGTATATTGTTCATCTTGCGTTTCAGTGTATACATTGATTCTGTTATATTCTTCATGTCTAAATGAACATTTAACCTAGTTTTTTTCCTGTTTATATTGTCCATTGTATTCTCTTGTGTCAGTTTGGCAGTGAGGTCACTTGCTCTCGTCATCTTCATTTCATTTCTTCTTGAGTTTGTCTGTTTATTTCTTCTTGTATTGTTCCAGGATAAGGTCGGTATGGTTGCCTTAGTGTATAACGTTTCTCATATTTGCGGTAAAGAGGCGGGAGGGGCAGATGCCATGAATGATTTATTCATCTGCCTCTTGACAAGTCTTAATTGGTAGCTCTTCCTTCAGGTCTGAAGGCGATAAGTGGGAAAGTCATCAATGGTCGGCTTGGCAACTGTTTGGTTGATTTCATGAGCTTTCTTGGGATGAGGTAGTTTGTTGGGCCACAAAAGAGGAGAGATTAAGATACCTGTGATGGAGCATTTCAAGGTGAAAAAAGCATCCAGTATATTTCAATGCGTATGGGTGGAGCCCTCTATCAGTTGTCAAAACCTAAAGTGGGACATGTTATCCAGACGTTTTCCTATAAGAGAGTTATCAGGGTCATTCACTCATGTGTTTAGGTCTCTTACTATCATGATCTTCCCACAGTCTTTGCTGTAGTTGATATAAACCCACTGCCAGCACTGCCTCAGGTGGCTTTGCAGTTTCCTAAGTAACCCCTCACCACTTCCCTCACACAGATGTTTCCTTTCCGGCAGGGTGCCAGCACATCAAAAGCTAAAGGACTCTCCTGGCTGTGTTCTGTCCTTTGTTGTGCATGGTGGTAGTGGTGTCGCCGGTGCAAAGTCAGAGCCAGGGATACCAGGAGCTTGTTAGAAATAGCGCACGCCATGATGCTGCCCCATATGCACTTTTATCAGGGCAGGCGTGTGGCTGCAAGTCTGGCAAGAGACCGTGAACGAAGCTGCTCTCATGTGCACAACTCCTGCTGCACTGAGGGACCACGCAAGAACAGTTGCACTCGCACACACAACTCCCACTGCTGAATAAGACTTTGACCTAATGGTAGCCGAAGGGACATTGGGGAGCCCCGGAGAGCCCCGACTGAACACCATTTTTGGAGACTAAAGCCCTAGATATTGCTGCGTGTGTTAATATAACACCTGTTAATGCTTTTATGTGCCCTCCACACAAAAGCAGGTGGAATTGAAGTGTTTCAGGTTTGAAATTCAAAATTTGGCATAGTAGCAAAATACTCATTACTTCCAAATTCTACAGGTTTTGCTGTTTCCGCCAAACTTTATTTCTAGAGACGGTCGAGGGATACATTGGGCCTCATCACAAATTTGGTGGAAATTGCGTTTTCGCTGGGTCATGCAGCGGTATTAGCGCTGCATCACAACCTGGTGTGAATGTGCCCCCGACTCTGACAATAACGCTACTAGCGCACGGCGGAAGCTGTGCTGAAATAAGGGTTACCGCTGAGAAACCAGTGATAATAGTGCTACCGGTGGCGATCCCGGCGCTATTAGTGTGTGCACTAATAGCACCAATGGAAATTGCATCATCACAGGAATGGGAAGTACTGCAGCGGCCATTTTGAAAAACACCATCCATTAAATATTTCCACTTCCTGCAGCCATCCGGTCAGAATGTCCCAGGAGAGGATTAGAGGCAAGGTGTCACAACATCGCCTGTGCAAACTCAACTTTAGTGAGGGAGAGCTGGTGGTCCTCACAGATGAGGTCATTGCACACTGTGAGGAATTTTATGGCAGTCGGCAACGGAAGACCACTTGGCAGCGCAGGACATCCATCTGGAATGCCATCTGCCAGAAGGTGAAAGCAGTGGCAAGTGTACCCCGTGATGGAAAATACTGCAACAAGCGGTGGAACAACCTGAGGGCCATGGTGGGGGGACGCCAGGAGTCTGTGGCGACTGGAGGAGGCACTGTTGAGCCACTGGTCATCACCGCTTGGGGGCGGGGGGAATGCAGTACAGTGCTGGACATCGAAGGGATAGAGGGAATCGGGAGTGCATAGGTGGGTACCAGCAGTCAGGAGGTAGGAGGTGGGTCAAGCCCCACCCCAACACAAGTGCATGCAGAAATGACAGCCCAGCATAAGATGCCCCAGTGGACAGGAACACATGTCAGCAGACCCAGAAGCTGGGTATGCCAACAGGGATGAGTGATAGGGTGGCACATTAGCAACCCTCCGCAGCAGCCAAGGGCACCCTTGAGCGTCACTGCAGCGGGAAGGAGTGGCAAGTGACTCAAACAAATGCCATGCACACCACACCCCCACTGGCGCACCCTGTGCGAGTGGGGTGGGGTGTTTGAGCGACCACAACACTGTGCAGCAGTCACACCAGCATGTTGCGGGCCCAGATGGCCTGCCCCATGTTGGCATGGTAGACAAGCCACAGGGAAGTACATGTCCCCCACACCAACGTGTGCTCAGCCTGCCAATCACTTGCGAGCTGCACATCAGTGCCCCATAGAGCCATGCCCTAAACCACCACCCCCACCATGTGAGTGCCACCCAGAGAGGGCATGTGGGGGCATGAAGGACCTCAAACATGCTTGCTAGACTTCAGCTGCCCCAGCATGGACACCCTGACCTCCCCACACACAGGCCAGAAACCAACTCGCCATGTGTCACACACTCATCGCTACAATCAACCCCATTATGCTGGGCTCACATGCAATCTCCCCTGACCAACCATGCCCATTTGCCCCACTCTATACCATAGCAAATGTGTCATGCATGCCAACACACGTAGGGGAACCATACATGACAACATTTCCTAGGTCCTCTACAGGCACTCACACATTGACAGAGGCATCAGAGGAGGAGGAGGTTGCAGGTCCTTCTGGGAGTGGCACATCCAAGCCCTCAAGGTCTGACACCACCACCACCCTGCAAAGGCTCACTCAGGCTACACTGAGGCGGATGTCCCACTATGTACCACCGCAACACAGCCGGGCCAAGCCAATGCCCACACCATAGGCCAAGCCTTCACCCACACCACAGGCCACCAGGATAAGTGCAAGGCACACTGCACCCACACCTGCAGCCGGAGGCACAGACACCAAGGCCACACCTGCTGGCAGGGTGACTGAGGATTCACAGGGGGACACCAGCCCGACATCACTACCTGCCAAAGGGCCACAGACCCTGGAGAGCCCTCCATGCCGCCAGCATGCACACTCCCCGGAGAGCCCTCTACGCTGCCAACGTGCACACTCGCCGGAGAGCTCTCCACACTGCCAGTGTGCACACTCTCCGGAGAGCCCTCCACACTGCGTGTGCAGTCACCAGAGCCGGATGTTGATACACCCTCATATGGCTCACCTGAATACAGCCAACAGCCAGTACAGAGACCCTCACCCACGCAGCACACACCAACACGCAGCATGCTGTTGCGGAGGCTTGAGGACATGGTGCGCAGACAGCGGGAGATGGAGGCAATTGCCCACATGCCCTCTGAACACCTGCAGGCCATTAGGGACAACATTCAATGGGCCACCCGCAGCATTGTGTGGGCCATCGCGCAGAACTGGGCTGAGACAACAGCTACCATGGCCACCCTGACACTGTACGGCCAGAGGGTCAGGGAGATGACTGACAGCATCGCTGCACTGGCAGAGGCCATCCAGCAGAGCATGAAGGTAAAACGGCAATGGAATCCGGAGACAGGCTCTGTCCCTTCCACTTCAACCACACCCACAGAGGGGTCATAGCAGGGCACGCTGAGGCTTCAGTCACAGTGCCTTCTGTACCCAAAATGTCCGGGAGCTGGCAGAGGGGTAGAGGCCATGGTTGTGAAAGACTCTGAGACATTGATTGCCACGAGTGGCCATACTGGGGAGTTGGTGGTGGGAGGGGGGTGGGGGGAGAGTGTGATGGGAGTTGGTGGTGGGAGGGTGATGGGAGATAGTGTAATGGGGAGTTATGTTATGTTATGTTAGTCACTTTTATAAACACACGTTTGCCTCAGCATCTTGGCGCTAAGAATGAGCCAGGAATTTTAGAGACTAGCTGACATAACTGTTTAACACAAATATGTTTTTAAAAGCAGACGAAATGCAAGAAGATTGTTGGTAGTACGAAGTGCCACAGGCAGAGAGTTCCACAGCTTAGCGGCCGCCACTGAGAAGGAGCGACCACTCACCCACTCAAAATAGTAGTGGGGGATTGGAAGAACACGGGAATCCTTAGAGCGCAGCGCATGAGGTAGCACATAAGGCCGGAACGTCTCCTGCAGATTTTCAGCTCCAGATCCATAGAAACCCCGATGAACTAACACCATTGACTTAAAGTGAACCTGTTGGAGGACAGGAAGCCAGTGTAAGGAATGGAGAACAGGAGAGATGGGCACTGTACAGATACGAGCCGCATAATTCTGTAGAAGCTACAAACGGTGAAGTAAGTACAAAGGTTGGGCCACGAAGAGAGAATTACAATAATCCAACTGACTCAAAACTATGGAGGTCTGTTACAACGGGCCTGAGCTGGATAGGAAGGAATGGTAGAACTTTATGTAGGACTCTGAGTTGAAAACACCCAGCCCTACAGATAGCCCCAACCATGCGCCCACAGACAGAGAAGACGAAAAGATAACCCTCAAATGTTTTACTTCAGACACTGGCATAGGGCAAGGACCAAACTCAGTGGGCCAAAAAGCCAGAGACCCGGTCGAAGTAGGGGGGGGCAGAATGGGGATCAATGGGGGGGTGTACACCACCAGGACCTCTGTCTTGTCCCCATTAAATTTCAGCCAATTGTCACCCATCTACATGGCCAACAAGAAACCCTTTAGCTGAGATGCTAGGCCCGGTTGAGATGATTTGAGTATCATCAGCATAGGAGTAGCACCTGAACCCGTGGCAGCGGAGGAGCAGTACAAGAGACTGAATGTAGATGTTAAAAAGTGCTGGGGACAAGGCGGATCCCTCGGGGACCCCCACATTGGAGAAAGGAAGCAGTTGAGAAGAAGGAGGAGAGTGTCAGTGTTTGACAGCGATCGGCCAAAAAGGAGGCGAAACAGGCCAGAACCTGTCCCGAGAGGCCAGCCAGTGTGAGGCGATCGAGTAGCACCTGATGGTCGACTGTATCAAACGCGGCCGGTGGGAGGTTGGTGGTGGGAGGGGGGATATTGTGATGGGGAGTTGGTGGTGGCAGAGGGATAATGTGATGGGGAGTTGGTGGTGGGAGGTGGAGGGGGGTCATGTGATGGGGATTTGGTGGTGGGAGGGAAATAATGTGATGGGGAGTTGGTGGTGGGAGGGGGGAGATGGATAGTGTATGGGGAGTTGGTGGAGGGGTAGTGAGATGGGGAGTTGGTGGTTGGAGGTTGTTTGGCAGAATAGTTGGGGCACTCCTTAACATACAAATCGTTGAACTTCATCAATGTGAGGACATTCCTGATTGTGTCATTGTCGTGTTTATTTTTTTTATTTTTTATTGTATATGGTTTACAAAGAAACGTTTACAAAATGTACACATATAAAAATGCCTTTTTAAGCACTAAATCACATACAAACTATTAGTTAAGAATACATTTTAAGAAAACATGAAAACTGTTTAATCAAACAATTGTCTTACAATAATATATTATACCTACAAATGCATCACTATATATACATTCCTACAATAAAATCATTCCTACAATAAAATCATTCAGAAATTCATAACAGATCACTTAGTTGAATATATTTCAAAAAAGCAGCAACCACCAATGAATCCCTTATATTCTTACTATTTAAACATCTTTGCCAAAACCTTTTGACATTTACCCAATTGACAGTATTGCACAGTTTCCCCAAATACCCCATCCTTTCAATATTCAAATTAGTACAATGTATTAATGTATTAATGTATTAATGAGTGCCTATGATTGTCAACTGTATTTTCCAACTGGCAAAATCTACAGCGTGCATCAAAGGAATTGATCTTACCTTTCCTCAAAAGAACCTGTTTAGTAGGCCGGAGATTCCACCGGAACCATAAAAAATAGTTCTATCAAATGTATGTAAAAGAAACCCGACATTGTTCTACTCCAAGAATCACATTTGCAATGGGAAAAAATAGATTATATTTTAAATAATGTATATGTAAAAAAAACGTCAGTTATTTTGCAAGTAATTCTAGGGGAGTGGCTATTTTATTTAAGAAAAATGGCAGATTCCCGGTGGAAAAAGTGAATATTGATACTGAGGGGAGATTTGTGGCAATTAAGCTGCAGGTGGAAAATAGACATCTATTTATTATGAATGTATATGCCCCCAATATAGCCCAATTTGAATTTTTGGGAAAACTGGATGATGTCCTAAAAGATATGGTAATGGACCAATATTAATTGGTGGGGATTTCAACACTATCCTAGATAAGGCATTGGATAAAGCAGAAGTATCACGCTCTTATGCAGAGGAGAGGACCAGAAATGGTCTTTTAAAGCTTATGCTGTCATGCAACTTACACGATATTTGGCGTCGACTAAACCCAGAAAAAAAGCAATATCGTTTTTGTTCAGTGCCGCATGGCACTTCTTCTCAAATTGATTTCTTTTTAGTCAGCAGGGACCTGTTTGGTGATGTGAATGCATCAGATATGGATGATATTGTGATTTCTGATCACGCATGTGTGAACTTAAAGTTACACTGCTCAATGTGAGGTGGAATAAATGATCGACAATGGAGATTTAATACTCGCTTACTGTTGGATCAGGATTTCATTAAACAAATTGGAACATAGATCTTGTTTTTCCTTGAGGAAAATGCTGAATCAGTTGACAGGTTGGCTATTGTTTGGGATGCATTCAAAGCCTTCTTACGTGGAAAGATAATCAACTGTACCTCATACAAAAAGAAAGTGACCGAAGTGAATTATAAACACTTGGAATCTGTTTACAAACAATGGGCCTCATTACGACCCGGGCTGTACGTACCGGTCATTACCGGCATGGCGGAAGTACCGTGTCCGTGCTGGCAATAGACCGCTAAAAGTGCACTATTACGAGTATGCGGGCACAAGCTTTGCGCCATGCCGGTAATGACCCCACCGCCATGCCGTAAAAAAAAGGGTGAAAAATCCCCCTTTCCGGCATCGTCTGTAGTGCAAATATCTCCTCCGGCATCCAAGCCATCGGCATTAGCGGCGACCGCTAATAGCGGTCACCTCTAATAGCGTTAACCGATATTAGCGGTGACTGCAAATAAGCGGAACCGGAGGTAGCGTCATCGCACAGGAACGGGAAAGAGCACGGCGGCCATCTTTAAAAACACAATCCATTGCCATCCACCACAACCAGGAGTCATCTGACCCCCAGAACTCTGCCACACCTCCAACACCACCTGCTGCATCTCACCATGCCGAAAGCTGTCAAGAAATCCACTGATCGCCTGTGCAAGGAGTGCTTCTTCCGAGAGGAGTTAACCATGCTGGCAGAGACGCTGCATGAACATGCAGATGTGGTGTTTTCCACAGACATGACCCGTGCTGCAGTGCAGCGTAAAAAACAAATATGGGTGGAGGTCGCCCAGAAAGTCAGTGCCATTGGCACCACACCCCGCGCTCCCAAAGACTGTCGTAAGCGCTGGGATGATCTGCGTTTACGCGTGCGGAGCATCCTCTACGCCAACCGCAACCTGGGGATGGGGACAGGCGGAGGTGCGGAGTCCCCCATCAAATTACAACCATGGGAGGAGATATGCGCCACAACCACAGGGGCAGAGGCAATTCACGGAGTCGGGGACATGGAGCGAGGAGCCCCGTCATCAGCCGATGCAGGTAGGTGTCCCAAATGATACAATGCTAATACCACCACAATGATGTCCACCTGAGCTGACAGAACAATGATGTAGAGCAGGGTCCACCAGACACATGAGTACAAGACTGCCTAAAGGCAGTGCAAAGCATCACCTTGTCCACATGCACAATGCACCCATATGTGTCAGGCCAGACACCTTCATGCATCACCCACCCAAAAGCCAAGCAACCCGTATGTCACTCCCCAAATGTCAATCATCTGCCATTCCATATGAATGCAGCCACCCCAATGCATGCCCGATGCCTGTAGACCCATCACTAACACTCTCCCTCTATTGGTCCCCCGCAGGCATGCATTCAGACAGTGGTGACGAGGACACCAGGGAGGAAGATGCCACACCACGTAAGAAGGCCAGGGCCGAGGAGGGAGAACACCGCCCCTCCACTTCAAGGGGTATAGGCCAACCGGCATCACAGCGGAAGGCCAAGAAAACACCACAGGCCACAGCACCAATGTGCTCTACGGCCCCCACTACAGCACCCACAACAGCCACCAGCACCCAAGTGGCAGCGGCAGAAGGGACTGCATCGGCTGCCAGCAGCACAGTGGGTGAGACAGCTGCCACAGCAGCAGTTTCTGATGATGAGGAAGATGATCAGCTGCATGTTGCAACTCCCGCCACAGGCCCCCTGCATTCCCCACAACTGTCCCCATGCAGCATGCACGACAGCAGCATGCACGGGCTGTCTCCGGTTCATTCATGGACTGCAACTCCCAGCACCACGCCAACTGTGCCCGAGGAACATAGCATGTCGGAAACATCTCCAACATCCACCGCAGTGCCAACCAACCAAGAGGGGATCCGGGATATTCAGAGGCGCCCGGAGGAGCTTACAGGCCTGTTGACGCAGCATATAACGGAATGTGGGAGGGAATGTGCTGCATCCTTGAAATCAGCTATTGAGTCATCCTCGAAGGACATTTGTGCCGAATTGGCAGTAGTGCGGCACATCCTCTCTGAAATGGTGGCAGCAATGCAGGCCATGTGTCCACCACAGTTACCAGTACAACCGGGAACATCTTCGACTGCTAGTTCAACCAGAACCAGCCCCGTGCGTAGGTCTGGCAGGAACCTGCGCGGATCGGACAGGGGGCACCTGGTGCTGGAAGAGGGGGAGGGCAGTAGGCACAGCCATGCATACTAGTGCCATGTGGACTACTGGTGCACGCTACTGCACACCATGTGTGGAGAAGTCAAGGGGGAGGGGGGAGAGGGTGTTTGGGGGAGTTAAGGGGGGAGGAGGGAGAGGGTGTGTGTGGGGAAGTTGAGAGGGGAGGGGGGAGAGGGTGTGTGTGGGGGAGTTGAGGGGGGAGAGGGTGTGTGGGGTGGAGGGCTTGTTCACTTTGTTATAATTCTTTAATACACATTTTGGTAACTCATGATTCACATGTGTGGACATTGCTTATTGCGTACGTGTGCTTTATTGGTAAACAGTCTACAGTGTCCATGTCCCTGACACACCCAGTGCCCCGAGTGCCACCTCCATGTCACACTCTCCGTCCATGTGTGCTAGAAACATTGGTTGATCAGAGTCTGACGCATGGCACGTCCCTCCTGTGCATCACTGCCTCCCTGAGGTGCTGCCCCATCCCCACCCTCCTCATCCTCATTGTCAGGTGGTTGCAGTTCAGCGTCGGGGGAAGGGGCACATTCCGTCTGATGCACATATTGTGTAGCATGACACATGCCATGACGATCTTGGCCACCTTCTCATGGCGGTACAGGAGTGCCCCACCAGACCTGCTGAGGCAGCGAAACCGTGCCTTCAAGAGGCCAAATGTCTGCCCAATCACCACACTGGTACGTGTATGTGCACGATTGTAGTCCTCCTCGTGCCTGTTCTGTGGGTTCCGGACTGGGGTAAGGAGCCACCTCTTCAAGGGATAGCCTGCATCACCTGCATGTGGGCAACAATGTATATGTGTAAGTCATCACATCATATGGGACCTCGATCAATGACACCATAGCATGCATTGATTTCATGATTGCAACCAGATTTCCATGCATGAATGGAGACACACGATGTGACTGCTATGTGTGTATTCCTCTTATGAACTGGTGTGCGTGCCATCAACTAGTGGGCGCAGGGGGGTCCAGTTCCTTGTGAGTGCTCATGCACTGTGTTAGTCCACGCCGTTTTTTTCCATGATCTGGCTGATGTCCAGTAATTTGTATGCTTTCATCCTGGCACCGTTGATGTCAGCCTCATGATGATCTCACTATGCACAACAAATGGTGCCATGCACTTTTGTTGGACCTCTGTGTCAGTGTAGTGGTGTATTAATGTATTTGGCCCTCATGTGACTCCTTTGTACGCAGTAATGGGGGACTGTCCTTTCAGTTGATGGTATTTGGTGCTGTGTATTGGCCATAGTAATTGCTTGTAGCTGCATTGTGTTGAGGGGGATACGGTCTGATTAGGTACAGTGCACATGTAGATGGCTATGGAATGGTTGTGACACTGCATCATTTACATGGTAGGGCAGCTTTCATGTTGCATTATGTGGTCAGGTGTCAGGTCCAGTCTGGGCTGCTTTGGGGTATGAGCATGGTCCATTCTCTCAGGCACTCGCAGCCAGGTGAAGTATGCATCTCTCCCCCCTCCATCACAGCCAGGTGAAGTATGCATCTCCCCCCCCCATCTCAGCAAGGTGAAGTATGCATCTCCCCCCCCATCTCAGCCAGGTGAAGTATGCATCTCTCCCCCCCATCTCAGCCAGGTGAAGTTTGCATCTCCCCCCACCCCCATCTCAGCCAGGTGAAGTATGCACCTCTACCCCAATCAGCTACCCACATCACATTTCCATGAGCCTAACATGCGACTCACCGAGAAGCCAGGATCTCTGCCCTGCATGTCGCTCCATGTAGCGTGGTATCGTGGAGTTCCGCAGGACCATTGAATCATGGGTTGATCCGGGGTATCGGGCACAGCAATGTGTGATGATCTTGTTTGAGTCACATACCATTTGCACGTTGATTGAGTGGTATAGCTTACGGTTGCAGTACGCTACCTCCATGGCATGTGGGACCACCAATTCCGCATGGGTGCAGTCGATGGCGCCAATGCAACCAGGGATGGCGGTCAGTGAATGGAAACCAACTTTGGTGTTTGAGATCTCGTGGGCAGACCGTGGTAAGGAAATGTGGTCGCCTGTGTGCTTCAGGAGGGCATCAAGCACTTGGTTCAGCGTACGTGAGAATAAATGGTTGTGATATGCCATGCATGTGCCCCACTGTGTGCTGGTAGGTGCCTGTGGTCAGGAAGTGGAGCACAGACACTACCTTCAGTAGGGGTGGGATGGCGGTGTGTGATGCAATCAGGCTGACAATGTCGTCATGTATCATATCCACAATGGTGGTGATGGTGTCCCGGTCCAGACGGTACAGGGTGTGGATCTGCTCAGGGGTTAGGTTGAATGGACTGGCTCTGATGCGAGGGATTGGGGGCTGCCTGCGTGGTGCCTCTGGCTGCACTGGTGGGGCATGCTGGCCCTGCCTCACCCTCCTTCTCCTCCTGCGTCTCCTCTGTGCTGCCTGTTGTTGTTGTTGTTGTTGTTGTTGTTGTTGTTGTTGCAGCAGTTCCACTGCAATCATGTCCTCCATCCCCAGCATTGCTAGTAGTATTGGAATCGTTGTGGAGTGTGACTGGGTGTGGGAAGGGGTGGGGTGTGCTCCTTTTGTGCTGGCCCAGTCTGTATTGCCTCCACCTGTGTTGATTGTGTGGACTTGTGGCAGTTGGGAACACTGCACATGGCCGTTTACGGGTGGTCCGCGATGTCGAAATTAGCTCCATGCCGGTAAGGTACTTTTTGGGCTTCAGTAGGCCGTTATTTGCATGTCCGCCTGACTTGTGATGATCCCCTGTTTGGGCCATGGCTGTATTGGCGGCATGGATGGTCGCGTGCCCGCGCTCCTGGTGCTATTAACGGCACCGGGTTATCGTGTCCTAATCGGCCGGAGCGGTAAGCGATGCCGGTAATCCTTTACCGGCATCGTTATTCACTTACCGCCCAGGTCGTAATGAGGCCCAATGTATATTTGAACATGCAGCCAATCCTTCGATTAATTCCTTATCGGCTATGATGAATGCAAAATGTTCATTAGATAAAATGATACACTGTAAAGCTGAGAGAGATTTGTTTTATACAAAAAGGCTTATTGGGAATGTGGGGAAAGATCTGGGGCCAACAGATTGCGGGGAAGAAAGAGAGTTAAACAAGTGCTTTTTATTTCAGAAGATAATGGCACACTTTTTAGGACAAATTATGACATTTGTGGTGCATTTAGAACGTTTTATGCATCATTGTATTGTGAAGATGGATTTGTAGATGAAGTTGAAGTGGCTGATTTTCTCAATTGTATTTGTATCCCAGAGTTGAATGATAGTGATAGACTTCGTTTGGATGGAAACATTTTCAGTACAGGAAATTAACGCTTCTATGGAGTTGATGTCACCTGGTAAATCCCTAGGGCCAGATGGATTCCTGATTGAATTCTATGTTGCATTTGGTTCTTCCCTTGCACCCTTTATGATTGATCTTTTTACAGAGATTATTAATTCTGAACAGGTGGCTAATTCCATTAAAACTACAGTGATCTCTGTGATCCCTAAACCTGGGAAAGATCATTCAATCTCTGGCAATTATAGACCAATATTGCTGAGGAATGTGGATGTCATACTCCTGGCAAAGATTTGTGCAGTATGAATTAACCCGTTGGTGGCAAAGTTGTTTCACCAAAACCAGGTGGGATTTAAAATAGTTTTGATAATTTAAGAGAGCTCTTTCACTGGACCCTTACGCTGCAGTTAGTATTTTTTGCGGAAAAGGCATTTGATAGGGTGAGTTGGACTTTCCTTTCGACGGGTATTGAAAAGAGTCCATTGTGGACCTTGTATATTAAAACTTTGTAATGCACTATATAAAGATGCTGAGGCAAGGCTGTTGGTGAATGGTTGCTTAGCTGAGTGTTTTCCTATTTATCATGGTACCCGGCAGGGTTGTCCTTTATCCCCTTCGTTTTTTGATCTTTTTATTCAGCCCCAGGCTATCTCTATTAGAGGGAATTATGGTATTAAAGGTGTCTTGTCGGGTGACTGAGTTTCCAAGGTCCTACTGTGGCAATAACCACAGAGCTGGCGGCTCATTACAACCTATGGTAATGCCCCTGGGTCCTCAAGTTACATGGTGGCGGTTATTGCCATTAGTATTCCGGGGTCTTGCAGGCTCGGGATACTGGTTTTCCCGAGTTTGTAGCCCTGGAACACTTATGGCTTACGAAACCTTTTCAAGCAGCATGTCTTTGCCGTTTGAAAAGGTTTTGTTGCAGTACACGCTGGTTCTAGGAACACTAGACCGCGCATACTGCTTCATTAGTACGGAGCAACAGGGCACCATTTTGGGAGAAGTTGCTCCATAATAATGAATGGGACAAAAATAAAAATGAAAAAAGGCCAGAAAGGGAGAAGGGGCTACGTGTGGTCCCTTCTCCCTTTCCAAGGTTGCCTTGAAAAAAAGAGTGTACCCGGCACGCGAACAATGTTTGTGCGTCCATGGGATGCAACTGAGGTAGGGCTAAAAAATGAGCCAATCATCTTTCAGTGTAATCCCGTGGATAGGACTGCCGGGTACTAATGTATGCAGATTACCTTTTATTTTTACTTTCCTATCCCAAACCATTGTTTAAGGAGTTAGTATCAACTCTGCAGCCATTTGGATGTGTGTCCAATTCTAAAATTAATGTAGATTTTCCCTATCTCATCTGCATGTCATAGAGGTCTCCTTCGTGTTGAACGGGATGTATGGGCGGACAATGGATTTAAATATCCTGGTATACATATCTCTAGGCAAGTAAGTACTCTGTTGGCTTATACTATCTGAACTAAACTCGCAGAAATAGCTATATTTGCTTGCAATGGAGTATGCTGAATCTGACATTGTGGAGAAAAATGAATGTTATTAAGATGACTCTACTTCCTAAGCTGCTTTAAGTTTTTACTATGCTCCCACTTCCTTTAACAGGAAACTTAATTTGCGATATTGATAATGTTTTTCTGGACTGTTTGTGGGGAGACGGGGCAGATCCAGGATCCCTAGGGATGTACTTATGAAGCCGGTGTGCTTGGGAGGATTTGGCTTTCCAAATATTGCTTCATACCACAGAGCCTTCACGCTTTGCACATTACAAATTTGTTTCAAAAAAGGTAGCTGGCGCTCCTCTCCAGAAAGAACATGGCATGATAACCTGTTCTGAGGTGAGAGTTTGCAGCACACGCTTTTTGCTCACTGTGCCTTTCACAGATGGGAAATATCTATTTGCATATCAGTCTTTGTCCCGCCCACATGGGCAGTCCAGCAACGAAATGCTATGGCAATTCCTCTCTGAACAAGAGTACCAGAAGCAACCCCATACACGTGTTTCAGCCTTGTTGGGCCTCATCAGTGAGGTGAAGCTTTGCCACTCTGAGCACAGTGAGCAGGGAGTCCACATCTGGTTGCCCCCAGGTAACTCAGGGTGACCAACCCCAGGTTCCTTACAAATATTTCAAGAAAGGTAGCTGGTGCTCCTCTCCAGAAAGAACATGGCATGATAACCTGTTCTGAGGTGAGAGTTTGCAGCACACGCTTTTTGCTCACTGTGCCTTTCACAGATGGGAAATATCCATTTGCATATCAGTCTTTGTCCCGCCCACATGGGCAGTCCAGCACCAAAATGCTATGGCAATTCCTCTCTGAACAAGAGTACCATCAGCAACCCCATACACGTGTTTCAGCCTTGTTGGGCCTCATCAGTGAGGTGAAGCTTTGCCTCTCTGAGCACAGTGAGCAGGGAGTCCACGTATGCTTGCCCCCAGGTAACTCAGGGTGACCAACCCCAAGTTCCTTACAAATATTTCAAAAAAGGTAGCTGGCGCTCCTCTCCAGAAAGAACATGATATGCAAATGGATATTTCCCATCTGTGAAAGGTACAGTGAGCATAAAGCAATGGCTCCGAACTCTCAATGTGGTTAATAACCACTGAACAGGTTATCATGCCTTGTTCTTTCGAGAGAGGGGCGCCTGCTACCTTTTTTGTATTTTTGAAAGGAACTTGGGGTTGGTCACCCTAGATTACCTGGGGACAACCAGACGTGGACTCCCTGCTCACTGTGCTTAGAGAGGCTCAGCTTCACCTCACTGATGATGCCCAACAAGGCTGAAACACGTGTATGGGGTTGCTGATGCTACTCTTGTTCAGAGAGGAATTGCCATAGCATTTCGGTGCTGGACTGCCCTTGTGGGTGGGACAAAGACTGATATGCAATTGGATATTTCCCATCTGTGAAAGGTACAGTGAGCAAAAAGCAATGGCTGCAAACTCTCAATGTGGTTAATAACCACTGAACAGGTTATCATGCCTTGTTCTTTCGAGAGAGGGGCACCTGCTACCATTTTTGTATTTTTGAAAGGAACTTGGGGTTCGTCACCCTAGGTTACCTGGGGGCAGCCAGACGTGGACTCCCTGCTCACTGTGCTTAGAGAGGCTCAGCTTCACCTCACTGATGATGCCCAACAAGGCTGAAACACGTGTATGGGGTTGCTGATGGTACTCTTGTTCAGAGAGGAATTGCCATAGCATTTCGGTGCTGGACTGCCCTTGTAGGCGGGACAAAGACTGATATGCAAATGGATATTTCCCATCTGTGAAAGGTACAGTGAGCGAAAAGCAATGGCTGCAAACTCTCAATGTGGTTAATAACCACTGAACAGGTTATCATGCCATGTTCTTTCGAGAGAGGGGCACCTGCTACCTTTTTTGTATTTTTGAAAGGAACTTGGGGTTGGTCACCCTAGATTACCTGGGGGCAATCAGACGTGGACTCCCTGCTCACTGTGCTTAGAGAGGCTCAGCTTCACCTCACTGATGATGCCCAACAAGACTGAAACACGTGTATGGGGTTGCTGATGGTACTCTTGTTCAGAGAGGAATTGCCATAGCATTTCAGTGCTGGACTGCCCTTGTGGGCGGGACAAAGACTGATATGCAAATGGATGTTTCCCATCTGTGAAAGGTACAGTGAGCAAAAAGCAATGGCTGTGAACTCTCAATGTGGTTAATAACCACTGAACAGGTTATCATGCCTTGTTCTTTCGAGAGAGGGGCGCCTGCTACCTTTTTTGTATTTTTGAAAGGAACTTGAGGTTGGTCACCCTAGGTTACCTGGGGGCAACCAGACGTGGACTCCCTGCTCACTGTGCTTAGAGAGGCTCAGCTTCACCTCACTGATGATGCCCAACAAGGCTGAAACACGTGTATGGGTTTGCTGATGGTACTCTTGTTCAGAGAGGAATTGCCATAGCATTTCGGTGCTGTACTGCCCTTGTGGGCGGGACAAAGACTGATATGCAAATGGATATTTCCCATCTGTGAAAGGTACAGTGAGCAAAAAGCAATGGCTGCGAACTCTCAATGTGGTTAATAACCACTGAACAGGTTATCATGCCTTGTTCTTTCGAGAGAGGGACGCCTGCTATCTTTTTTGTATTTTTGAAAGGAACTTGGGGTTGGTCACCCTAGGTTACCTGGGGGCAACCAGACGTGGACTCCCTGCTCACTGTGCTTAGAGAGGCTCAGCTTCACCTCACTGATGATGCCCAACAAGGCTGAAACACGTGTATGGGGTTGCTGATGGTACTCTTGTTCAGAGAGGAATTGCCATAGCATTTCAGTGCTGGACTGCCCTTGTGGGCGGGACAAAGACTGATATGCAAATGGATATTTCCCATCTGTGAAAGGTACAGTGAGCAAAAAGCAATCGCTGCGAACTCTCAATGTGGTTAATTACCACTGAACAGGTTATCATGCCTTGTTCTTTCGAGAGAGGGGCGCCTGCTACCTTTTTTGTACATTAGACATTTGGTTGAGGGAAGATGCTGCTAGTGGCCAAAATTGGCTTAGCATAGAGAAATCATCTGTTCATCCAATTCCTCTGGATTGCCTTCTTAGTATGTACAAAAAATCAGCTGTTGCTATGACCCCTCCATTTGTTAGGCATGTCTTGAAAGATTGGAAGAAGTGTTGAGAGGCCTCAGCGGTAAAATACCGTCTAAGCTTGGAATCTTCTATCTGGGGGAATTCAGCAATTCAATTTAATAATCATTTTATATCATGGGCTTCTTGGCAGTCTTTGCGTATCTGGAAAATTAGGCACATTTTCGATAGAACTTCTGTGCTCAGTTTCGAGTTCTTGAGATTTAAATTCAAGCTGCGACTGTCAGAAGTCTGCCGTTACTGTGTTATTTGCGCCGTTGAACACTTCTGTGCATAGTGCCCTTCCTATTGCATTTGTCTAGGAGTGAACCTCTTTCTGCTTCTACTCTGTATTCGCTCCTTGCACCAAAGGATGTTGATATGGCATCTGAGCACAGTAGGGCGATATGGAGTTCAGATCTGTGTTTTGATCTCTTGCATAGTGAGTGGAATCGCATTTGTGCAGGCCCTTGTAGATATAAAATTGATCTAGATTAGAGAATTACTCAACAATGGGACATGCATTAAGTTTATTGATCCCTTCGAAAATGAAACGCTGTAAAATTATACAAGATGATATTTGCTGGAATTGTCAATCAGATGTTGGCATGGGATTGAATATGTTTTGGTCATGTCCAAAAATGTCTGGTTTTTGGGAGGCTGTCATTCAGCGCATAGACCTTGTGCTTGATTTTTCGCTCCCTCAGACTCCATTAATATGTGTGATGGGGTTGTTTCCTATGGATCTTTGGGTGTCTGCTTATTTACTTTTTTGGGCATATAGAGTGTTGGTGGTTGCAAAGAAACATATTTTAAAATGTTGTAAGAGTGATGCTAGACCCTTCCATTGATGACTGAGACCTTTATATTCTTTCAGGTAGGGAGAAGGTAACGCATAAGAGGTTGAGAAAAATTGATAAATGCATTGCTATATGGGATGTTTTCAATTATGTATATTTGTGATGTTTTAATTATTTACATTTTTCTCTCTTTTTCTTTTTCTCTCTTCCTCCTTCTCGCTCTCATTTCCCACTCTCTATTGATTCTTTTATTTCCTTTCTATATCTCTTCTACTGTAGACATCTGCAACAAAAAAGTTCAAAAGAAACGAGAAGAGGAGGAAAAAGAAAAAAACGGAAATACAAATGAAAATACATGTATTTATTGATATTGCTTCATTATTTTTATTGTATTCATTCTTTATTTAGATTTTTATTGTATTTGTTTCTCTTTGAACATTTTAATGAATAGATTTACAAAATAAAAATGTATTTGGAAACTGTACCAAATACGGGGCAACCTCGCCCCACTTCTTATGTGCATGTGCCAGATGATTCATTGACACATAACCATGAAAACTATACAAGGTCTCAATCCAGTCTTGATCGAACAGTGCTTTTTTCACTTTTTCCAGGTTAATTACCAGTGTTTCAAATCAAGGCACAATTTAAACAGTTCACCTTTACATACAGTTCCCAAATATGAAGCATAATCTAAAGCAACAGATTTCCCTGGGTTCATCCAGTGAATGTTGATGGCTTCATATAATGACTGTGGATCAGGGGAGCAGATCTTTCGAAATAATGTTGTGTTTAATGATTGAGGTGGTGTCAGACAGGTGTGCATGGCTTGTGCCATGTGAAAATGTCAAAGGAAATTGTCTATCAGTCCCTGGCATGCCAAACTCACATCCCTCATGTCATCTCTGGCAATGCGTGCATTTGCCTCAGCCACAGGCACTGCATCCTTATCCTCTGGGGGTGGCATGTCCACATCATGGGGTAGTGGAACATTTATCCTCAGGCAGATATTGTGCAGCATGACACACACAAGCACAATTTCACCCACTTTCTCTGGAGTGTACATCAAGGCTCCACTGGTGTGGTCGAGGCAGTGGAAACGTGCCTTCAGGAGGCCAAAGTTATGCTCGATACACACACACAGGTCCTGCTGTGAGCATGGTTGTAAGCATTATCCTGCAGCCGTTGTGGATCACACACAGGGGTCATTAGCCACGGCTGCTGTCAGTATCTGGAGTCCCCTGCATGGCAGGAGACACAGGCATTAGTCATGGTGTACGGTGTGGGGGTGGGTTTACACAATATCAGGTCAATGGACAACTTGTGCATGCAAGTGGGCCTTCTTTTCATGTCATTGTTCGGTTTTATGTCTGTGCGTGCTGTGTCACTAGTGTCATACATTGTTTGTGCTTCACATGCACCCTGTTCCCTTGCAGTATATGCAGCTGAAATGGTGGCTGTCATGTGTCAGTGCATTTCCACTGTGCATGTGGCATGCTGGGTTTCCCATGGGCCCTCCCTGAGCATCTGGGTCCACTGGCTCACCAATGTGGGCTGGTCGCACAAGTGTGCATTGCTGTGTTACTGGTAGGGTTGTTCTTGTATGAGGTGATCTGGCCATTTGTCACCATTGTTTTGGTAAGTGCATGTTGCATTGTGGTACCTGTAGTCATGTTGGATGTTTACTGTATGTGTACATCAGCTTCTCCATGCAGGAAAGGCTGACATCTGCATGCTCCCTGGCCTGTACTGTGATGTTGGTGTGGGAGGTGGTCAAGTACGGAATTCGCTTGTCATGCCATCCTTTGTGTAGTTTATTTGCATCTACCCACTCCCCCTCATTTGGGCGTGTGCTTCACATTGCATGTGTGCCTGCATTTCTACTCGCCCACTATCCAGGTCCGCTGTCCTCTGTGCCTCTCCATGTATACTGGCAGTGTGCTGTTCCGTAGTATTATGACATCGCGGGTGGAACCAGGGTAGCGGGCACAGCAGTGTGTGATGTACAAGTTGGGGTTGCAGGTCACCTGCACATTCATGGAGTGGTAGTGCTTGCGGTTACGATACTCTGCTTTGTGAAACTGGGGCACCACCAGTGCAACATGTGTACAGTCCAGGGCAGCAATCACATTTGGCATTTGGGCAATGGCATAGAACTGTGCCTTCATGGCATTGACCTGGGCTGGGGTGGTAGGCAGTGAGATGTGGCATTGCACTTGCTGCAGGAGGGCTTCAAGCACCTGGCCCACCGAAGCGCAGAATGTGGGCTGTGCCATGTGGTGCATCATGGCCACTGAATGCTCAAAGGTGCCAGTTCTGATGAATTGTAGGATGGACAATAGTTTCAACAGTGGGGGCACAGCTGTCCGGTTGTCGATCCTGATCCCTTTGTCGTCTTGTATTGTGGTGAGTAGCTCTGTTATGGTCTCCCTGTTGAGGCGGTACAGGGTGACCAACTGGCTGTCGGTGAGGGTCCAGGATGAGGGCTCAACCCTGGGAATCGGTGCACGCCTTGCCTGAGCTCCCTCCCCCCTCAATTTCCCCCTGTAGCCCCTGTGCCCTGGCGTGGTTGTCCTGCCTCTTTACTTCCAGCAGCAGCATGAGCAGGTTCCTGTCCCAGCTCACAGTGGCTAGTGGCCGCAAGGTGTTGAAAACAGTGTTTGGGGTAGTAGTGTGCCTTATGTAGCACTCTGTTGCGAATTGGGGTCACCTGTGGCTTCATTTCAGGCACCTGTGCTCATTTACCTCCAGCTGGAAACTGGAGGTAACTGCATCGTACTTTCGGCAACAATAGCGATGGTTTCTGGCGCTAATACCGCCAAACATGGACGTGTGATGCAGCTGTGTTTGCGCCTCATGTGGCCAGCTGTAATAGCGCCGGCTGATTTTACAGTCATCGGTATTCGCGCCGGATCATGGCAGCACTAGCTCCGTTACTGCTACTTTTTATGGGTTACCGCCAGACTTGTGAAGAGGCCCATTTTCTACAGACGGCACGTGTTTAGGGGTGCAGTCCTCAGCCTACTCAAGGAGAAGGGCAAATGATCATGAAGAGTAAAGCGCTTCAGAGATTGCTTAGTCGATTTGTGGTTGCTTCAAACAGAGATGGGCTGCTCTGCGAAATGCTGTGAATTGACACTGACATAACATGTCATTACTGTGCAATATCAAATAATTGCACATCTATAGAACACCAACGCGCGAAAAAATATTAAAACATCGGACCCAAGCATCACATAAATGTTGTAAATGCCTGTGGGGCAGTGTGGTTCCTTCAAAAAGAGTCGGCCTCAACAACTCAACTGGGGTCTCTCCTATGTCTGCTCGTCCCAAGTGTGTGGAAGAAAGAATGTAAAGGCAGAGTCCTGTTCACGGTAGTATTCGTTTAATTATTTATTTGGCTGCTTTGTAAGACGCCGCAGACAGAAGCATTCTGCTTCAGGAGGTAGGCAGGGAATAAAGGGGAGGTGGAGGGAGCAGAAGGTGGGGGAAGGGACTGAAGGATGGTTACATAGACAGCAAGACCAGAGGCAAAATTCCTGATGCCAGTTGCGTTATATATTATGCGATGTAGATGGAAGTACCTAGAGCAGGCATTTAGAGCTTAACATTGTGTTCAAGTTGCCCTGAGTGTGGCCACGTACACAAGCAGGGATTTACAGTGTGAGGCAGTGCTTTAGAGGAAAATATCTATGTCCAAGCCAAGGGTGCGGTCTGGCAGTCTCATTCGGCTGACCTGAGAGCCCTTGGGATGCACTTCGCTCCCTAGCTTCCTGACACTTTTGGAAGGATTTCTGCAACAAGGAGGGATTGAGAGCTTCTTTAATGTGTAGATGCGTGCCTGGTATTTTGGGCTCTTCTGAAGAGTATCCCTTATACTTGGGTTGGTGTGTCAGATCATTTTACCCGGGGAAAGGCCCTATACTTTCAGTGGGTGCGGGCACCCCTGGGAATACCAGAAGTCGGTGCCCCTGACTCTAAGTTTGTCCACCCTCGGCATACCCAGGAGGCCTGCTTGAGCCAGTCCGAACTGGGAGTGTGTCTCTTCAACATGTCAGACATTACGTCTATTTGGACGGACGTCTTCACGGTTTTGTGGGCAAGACTAAGCACTTTAAATGTCACTCTTTGCTCCATTTGAGGGTGGTGAAGGGATTGAAATGGTGTAGGGATTTCATAGGACAGGAAGTGCCCCTGCTTGGTAAGTCCTATCACTCTGCATGCTGCTCAGGGTCCAATCGAGGGAAGATTTTCTTAAGCATATGAAGGAGATGTTGTCAAGGAGTCCCCCCATTCTCATCTGAATCCGTTCTTTACCGGCGTCCTTGGATGCTGCCTTCTTTCGGATGGAACGGGTTTTGAAGAAGGCGGCCCGTGTCTCTGCCGAATCCAGGATGCGTTCAGTTTTCCAGGAGGCCGAATCCAGGAATCCAGGAGGCAAGTAAGTTTGCTAGAACTCGAATCCAGGAGGTAAGAAAAAGGGGGGGGTTCAAGGAAGGGAAATCGGAGTGGAAAGGAGAAGAACCGCGAGCTACGGAGCACACGTCTGGTCGCTACTTCGCAATAGCATTGAGACACGCAGAGCCGCGGAAGGCGTGGTCTAGAAATAGAGAAAGGTTACGTCCAACGCATGGAGCGAGAAGGGAATGCGTTGGACGGCCATATTGGAAGTATTAATGTGTATAAGCCCGTTGTGACAGGGACCATGAGGCCCAAAAGGGGCGCACCATGCGATTCATGACAGCATGCCTCCTCTGAAGACCCTTCCCTCCTGGTTTGCCCGGGTGGATGAGGTGGAACCTTCTGAGCAGCCGTGGGGCCTTGATGTTTGAGAGAGGTTCCCGGGTTCTTTCGCTAGGAGGATATCCTTTCCATTCAACCAGGTATTGAAGCTGGCCCCTTCTATACCGGGAATCACAAATCCGAGATACCTCATATTCCAATTGGTCATCGACCAGTATAGGAGGAGGTCTGGAAGGTTTTTGGGAGGATGGATAGTAGGGTTTCAGTAAAGATGTGTGAAAGACTGGGTCTATCTTCTTCCAGGATTCAGGCAATTTGATCCGATAAGAAACAGGATTTATAATTTCTTTAATGGAAAATGGACCATAGTACCGAGGGGCCAGTTTACTAGGCCGTAGATGTCGGGGTAGTAATTTTGAAAACAACCAGACCTGATCACCGACTGCATAAGAAGGGCCAGGTCTTCTTCTGGAATCTGCAAAAATTCCTTGGCTTCTTTATGTATGTTGACAAGGGTTTCGATCCAGGAGTCAACTGTAGGTACTGGTGTAGGTTGAGGAAGAACAGAAGGCAGGACCGACGGATGAAATAAAAGGGGCTGATCATAAGTGCCGAATGGTCAGAATTATTGTAAGCAAATTCAGCCACGGGTATCAGGAGCGACCAGTCATCCTGGACCTTGGTGGCGAAGCATCGAAGATACTGTTCCAGGGTTTGATTGACATGTTCTGTGATTCCGTTGGTTTGAGGGTGGTAACCTGACGAAAGGGCACGATGGATCCCTAAGCATTGATAGAGATGTTTCCAGAATTGTGAGATGTATTGAGGTCCGCGGTCCGAAATGATCTTGGAAGGGAGTCCATGCAAACGGAATATGTGTTCCAGGAAGATTCCTGCTAGTTCAGAAGAAGATGGTAATTTACGCAGGGGCGTAAAATGAGCCATATGAGTGAACAAGTCTATGGTAACCATGATGGTGGTATACCCACGGGAAGGTGGCAGTTCCACAATGAAGTCCGTAGCGATAATCTCCCAAGGCCTAGTTGGCAATATAGGTTGTAGTAGAAGGCCCGCTGGTTTCTTGTTATTGTGTTTATTTTGGCTGCAGACAACACAGGATTGAATGTACTGCCGTACGTCGGGTCTCATCCTAGGCCACCAGAATTGCCTTTGTATCAGACGGAGGGTATTGGTGACACCACGATGTCCGGAGTGTAGGGTATCGTGACAGAGATTCATTATTCTCTGCTGTAGTCTTTTTGTAGGGATGACCAACACATTGTCTTTGAACAAATAACCTTCCCGGACCTTTACATTCCAAAGATTTCTTTTGGATTTGTCCTTCCACAGATCAGAGGATTGGGTTTGGGCTTGGATTTCTTCGAGGAGGTTCACTGCCTGGGCCACAAAGATCGTGGGGGAAAACATCCGAGGATATGCCTGGTCTTCAGTGGGTTCGTAGTCAGGTCGTCGAGATAATGCGTCGGCAATTAGGTTTTGTAATCCAGGAACATGAGTGATATGGAACTGGTACTGGGCGAAGAAATATGCCCAACGCGCCTGACGACTGTTCCTACATTCCAAAGACTGTAGAATCTGGAGGTTCCGGTGGTCCGTACGGACCT
Organism: Ambystoma mexicanum; assembly: GCF_040938575.1. Classification (NCBI taxonomy): domain Eukaryota; kingdom Metazoa; phylum Chordata; class Amphibia; order Caudata; family Ambystomatidae; genus Ambystoma; species Ambystoma mexicanum. Next base: position 491,080,539 of record NC_090929.1, read on the forward strand.
GAACTGGATGTTTAGCTCCCAGAAGTAGATGTCGCCATTCAGTGAAGGCTTGGCGAATGGCTAACAATTCCTTTCCCAGGACTGAATAATGTGTTTCACTAGGAGTCAGGGTTTGTGAGAGGTAAGCAATTGGGTGTTCCAGTTTATCTCCTAATTCTTGTTTCAGGACTGCGCCAATGGCAATTTGAAGCATCCATTTCTACCAGGAAAGGACGGCTAGTATCGGGTTGAGCCAAGATAGGAGCTTGCGTAAACTCTGCCTTTAAACGCTGGAACACCATATCTTGTGGTGTTGACCAGAGGAAAGGAGTGCCTTTCTTCAGGAGAGCAACACTCGGTTGTACTATCTCTGAGAAATTAGATATGAATTTCCGGTAGAAATTGGCAAGTCCCAGGAAAGATTGAATTTGTTTCATGGAAGTAGGAGCAGGCCAGGTCAATATGGCTTTTACCTTTGAAGAGTCCATACCAATTCCTTCTGGGGTAAGAATAAACCCTAGGTAATGAACGGAGGTCACATGAAACCAGCATTTTTCAGGTTTGGCCAGGAGTTTATGATCTCAGAGTCTCTGCAAAACTGCCTTTACGTGCTCTTCATGTTGTATAGGATCCTTGGAGAAGATCAGTATGTCATCCAGATATACAATAACAAAGAGAAACAGCATGTCAGAAAAGACCCTATCCATAAAGCGTTGGAAAATTGCCGGGGCGTTAGCCAATCCGAAGGGCATGACTAGATACTCAAAATGGCCAAAGGGTGTTCTGAAGGCGGTTTTCCATTCGTCCCCTTCCCTGACACGGATCAAATGATAGGCGCCCCTGAGATCCAACTTGGTGAATATCACTGCACCTCTCACGGCTTCCAGGATATCCGAAATCAGGGGTAACGGGTACCGATCCTTGAGGGTGCATTGATTTAGTCCACGATAATCAAGGCAGGGTCTGAGTTCCTTGGTATCCTTCTTGGGAACAAAGAACAGAGAAGCACCAGCAGGAGACTTCGAAGGTCTTATGGTGCCATTTTCAAGGTTGGTATCCAGGTATTCTCTTAGGGCCTTCTTCTCTGGTTCGGAAAGAATGAACATCTTGCCGAAGGGAATCACTGCAGAGGGTTCCGTATCTATTGTGCAGTCTTCAGGTCTGTGTGGGGTTAAGGCCTGGACAATGGCAGTCGAAAACACATCGGCATAAGCTTGGTAGGCTTCAGGAACTTGCATGACATTGGATACCATTAGTGTTGTCTGTTGTTCCTTTGTGGGTTCCTTTGGTTGTGTTAATGGAGGTTCTAGGGATAGACAATGAGACATGCAAAACTCCGAACCTAGGAATAGAGAACCCGCAGACCAGTTGATATATGGGTTGTGTTTCTGTAGCCAGGGCATGCCCAATACCAAGGGGTAATGAGCTGACTTAATAATGTCAAACCTGATCAGCTCTTGATGGTGATTTATTGAAAGCTGGATCTCCTTGGTCTGTAGGCTTATGGGTCCTGATGTTAGGGGTCTTCCATCGATAGCCTCCACAGGTTGCATGGTGCTTCATGTTTCGTAGGGAATCTGATGTTTAAAAACCCACTCATGATCGATGAATATTCCCATAGCTCTGCAGTCTACCAGGGCCAAAATGGAATAGTTCGTATTCTTGGATGGTGATAAAAAGGCCTGTAATACCACCAAATTGTTTTGTCCAGGAGAGTTTAAGGATGGAATGGATGTAGAGCAAACATCTCTCTCTCGAAGTTCTGCTCCATCTACGATCGGGAGCTGGCGTTTCCCGAGAGCGAGGGGGTGCTAAAGGACATTCCCTAACCAAATGCTTATCTGCAGCGCAGTACCTGCACAAGCCCGTATGAATTCTCCTCATTCTCTCTTGTGGAGATATGGGTCCACGAAAGGCCCCAATCTGCATGGGCTCGGATTCAGAGACTGGGCTTGGGTTGATTTCTGGTCTGGGGGTACCCTCAAATGATACCTTGGAAGGAGTTCCCTTGGATTTTTTCTTTTCTGACTTCCTTTCCTGGATACGGAAGTCAATCTGCATGGCAAGGTCCATTAATGCCTGGAATGAGCTTGGTCGTGCCACTCTGGCCAGCTCATCCTTAATTTCTTCGTTCAATCCTCTCCTGAACAGGGTAAAACTCGCCTCAGTGGACCAGTCAGCTTCCTTTGCCAGTTGTTTAAATCGGGTCACATACGTGAGCATATCCTGGGCCCCTTCCTGAAAGTCCAACAAGCGTTCTTGTGCGCTGTAGACCTGCTCAGGGCGGTCAAACATGTCTTTTAGGGCCCGTATAAACCCATCATAATCGTCCAAGAGGGCATCACTAGAGTTAACGAGGGGAGTGGCCCAAGTCAAGGCATTCCCAGAAAGGTGAGAGATTATAAAACCCACCTTGGTCTTGGGGGTCGCAAAATAGTAAGGCTTGAAGGTAAAGTGAACCAAGCACGAATCCAGGAATGCACAACGGGTCTTTGCTGAGCCGTCGTATTTATCCACGACTCCGCCCAGTATAACACTCTCTTTTGTAGCAGAATCCCGGGATAGAACCAATTGTTTGAGAGTGGCATTCTCCGCTTTCAGATTCTGTACCTTGGTTGATAGTTCCTGCATACGACGCATCAAGTCCTGCACGGCAGCCCTGCACGGCAGCCTCCATGTCGATATCACTTCCGATTGGGTGGCGTCTCAAACTGTCAAGGAGCTCCCCCCTTCTCACCTGAATCCGTTCTTTACCGGCGTCCATGGATGCTGCCTTCTTTCAGATGGAATGGGTTTTGAAGAAGGCGGCCCGTGTCTCTGCCGAATCCAGAAAGCGTTCAGTTTTACAAGAGGCCGAATCCAGGAATCCAGGAGGCAAGTAAGTTCGGTAGAACTCGAATCCAGGAGGTAAGAAGAAGGGGGGGGTTCAAGGAAGGGAAAGCGGAGTGGAAAGGAGAAGAACCGCGAGCTACGGAGCACACGTCTGGTCGCTACTTTGCAATAGCATTGAGATGTGCGGAGCCGGGGAAGGCGTGGTCTAGAAATAGAGAAAGGTTACGTCCAACGCATGGAGCGAGAAGGGAATGCCTTGGACGGCCATATTGGAAGTATTAATGTGTATAAGCCCGTTGTGACAGGGACCATGAGGCCCAAAAGGGCCACACCCTGCGATTCATGACAGATGTTGCCCATTTCTCATGATAGCATTCACTGATGGTTGGAGGGACACATGGAGTCACATATGATGCCTAGGTAGGTGTCCTGCCAACTCACCTGGATTTACCTGTGTGATGGTGTCAGGCCAGAGGATGGGAGGCAACGTGTGTCAGCATCGCCACATAGCAAGATGTCTGATTCAGTCCCGTTAAAGACATTTAAACTTAGATCTTTCTCAAGTTAAAAGTAGTGTTTATTTTCAAGTAAGCCTTGACATCTGGAGGTATCAGAGTTTCACTGTGATTCCTATACACATAGTTGATGGACTCACTGGAGGAGGGCTTCCCCAATCCCACATTTGTTTTAAACAGAGTCAACATAGTGCATTTTACTGCTCAACTTCTGGGTGAAATTGTATTCCAATACTTCAGATACCATGTCACATGGTCCTTAGGTCGGCCTTTAAATGCCTCCACTGCTCCAATTGTGCCCACACTACCACCAACGCTGCTGCTCGTGTTAACCTTCTGAACATTCAGGAAAGTCATCTATTTCTTACTCTCCACCCTCGAGCTCTGCAAGCTGGACTACTGCTTGAGCCGACTCCTTGGCCTTCCTCTCTACTCCTTCTTCCCTTCAGACAAAGTACCAATCTTTGATACCCACATTCTCTTCAACCTACCCAGATCCTCCCCCACTTCTACCAATCAACACCATTCTGATTGGTTGTCCATGCACAACTGCTCCTTTTCCAAGTTCCTTCACTCAGTCTGCAAAGCTACAATTGATCTTGCTGCTCAGTACATGCCTGAATGTATCTCTGTTCATCACCAAGTTATTCCCTCCGCTCCACCTCTTCTCTCAACCTCACTGTCCCATGACCTTTGTGCCTCCTCTCGCTTCTGCTCTTGCTTCCTACTCGCCCGCCCCCTCTTCAAAGCTCAGCTTAAACTGCACTTACTTGCCAAAGAGGAAGCTCCCACTGCAACTTGACTTTTTCCGTTCTGGTCCCATGTTCGTCTGGCTGGTTTCTGACTTTGTGAGCAGAAACAGGGACCACTTCCCTCCTTCCGTCTCACCCGGTGTAGCCCATTGGCGGCCATGAGAGCTTCTAAAAAGACACCCTCGTGGTCTCCTCAGGCTCCTGCCTGAAACAGCAAGTGCCCTGCATGCCCGTATTAGTATATGCCGATATGGTTACATGTCTTTTCACTGAAAAATGTTTCATTGAAAGATATTTCATCGTAAATGTTTCATTGAAAACTTTTTTACCTAATGTAGATTAATGAGACTTTTCATCGAAAATGTGCATACCGAATTTCTTTTTTATTTTTTATTGGGCCCTCCGCCCACCAAAACCCTGTTTATTGCCCTTTAAAACACCCCAAACATTCCCCAATATACATATGTATATATTTTATTGGAGGGTCTCCCCGAAACCACTGTTTTCCAAATGTAACCCTTTACCCCACCCAAACATACATACATACATTTTAGATAAGAAAAAAATTAAATGAAAGATTTTTTCGATGAAAAAGATTTTCAATGAAACATTTTCGATGAAATATCTTTCAATTAAACATTTTTCAATGAAAACAATATATACCTGCCGTTACATTATACACCGGGCCCTGGAGCGCTTATGTGCCTATTGGCATAGTTTGATGCTAATTGCAGAGTTCTTCCCGTTTGGTTTATTGTAGTGCAACCAATGGAAGCGGCCCGCCATAATGAGAGGGGCACCGTTCTAATTACCATCCTGGATGGGCTGCAATGTCATTGATATTTTCTTTCTGTGAAGAAGGTTGCAGTGGGATCTGTCAATGTTTGGGTCAGAAGTCGGTGCTCAGTAATTGCCATGGCTTGTTGAGTGTGCTGTAGGTCTTGCCGAGGTTGTGTTAGATGCCTCAGTGATCCGGGTGTTTGTTCCAATCTGTGTACATTCTAAGATATGAAGTCCTGAGGGGCCTTTTTACTGGGTAATGAATTGTGCATTATAGCGCACATAGGCACACAGTGGTAAGACCTGGCATAGGGCGGGAGAATCTGGGAATGTGCACCTCTACCTAGTCTAAGAGACCGAACATGGTATACAAGCTTTACAGGGGCCTTTGGTGGCTACACATTGGCATATGAGGCTGAATCTACACATGAGCTGGCAAGAGATGGGCATACATGGCATATGAATGCTGTACCTGGGTGTTTGAAGTTGAAACTGATGATATGAATGCAATTGTGGCCTACTTGAGGGTAAGGCTGCGCTTGGAATACGAAAGCATGCAAGGCTAGCCCTATGTATGCAATGGCATTATTTGGGTGTTGGGGGGCCATAATTGGCATTAAATATAGCCAGGCCTATTGTTTTTGTCAATGTTTCTATAATTGTTACTCATCACCGTTGGTTGGTTAGAGGTGAAGCGTCTGAAGTCTCAAAGGGGTGTATGAGCGTCTCTAGTCTTTGAATCGTCAAGGACTGGCCCTTTTTTTGAAAGATGTGCCCATTCGATTCTTTGGCCTCTCTGCTGAGGCGTGGACACTGGTTTCCAATTAGGGCAAATGATTTTCATTGTGGTGCTTTGAAACACACTGCCAACTAGGCACAGATCACCAAAAATAAAACACACAGTCTAAATACTTCTCTTTGCACGTGGGTGAGACTCTGACGGCTTAGGCATGGGCACGGGCAAGTGATTTAGCAAACTGCTTAGCCATCAGAAAAATGCATTGTGTTCCAGCCACGGGAAAGCCTACTGTTGAAATATTAGTGGGAAAACATGTTCTGTTTGTACATAAATATATTACTGACTTTGCTCCCTCCCTAAGTGCAGCTTCCCAAAAAAGCATTGCTTTTCACTGTCCTGCAATTGGGAATGGGGGTCTGGGCATTGTTTGGGAGGCCTGGTATCACAAGTGAAGACAGACACAGGAGATTCAATGTTCAAGAGTGTTTATTGAACACAAGGGTTGGATAACCTCCAACCTGGCCCTAACTTCTAAAAATGGGAGCACACTCTACCATCAAAAAATAAACAAAACAGCCCTAGTTGTGTCAGTCAAAAATAAACTGACCTATACTAAAGAAACCTATTGCCTGCTCTTAAACTACTACTATAAATGAGTGCATGGTAAAATGTAAATGCAAACGACAACAGTGTTCAAAATCATATGTCAAGAAGCTGAGCAAACTAACGCCCTTCCCCACGTTTCTAGCACGGGACAAGGTGGCACGCTCTGGGCTTTAGGGCACACTCTGATTTTCTTAGACACGAGGATGCAGCTCAGGACACAGGCCAGGGCCTTCCATGAAAAGTCTCTTGCTCGTACCAAGTCTGGGCTTTTTCCACAAAACAAAGTTCCTTTCTTCAAAGTTCACCTTAGCACACTCCTTCAGGAATTACACAAAACTTCCAAAGTTCAGTGGTCGAAGTGTATGAAAAGAAGTAGTGGAACTATGGTCCCTTCTGGCCTGCACCCACTCCCAACAAACCCCATCATCACGTCCCCTACAACACAAAATACACACCACCAAACATGTGCACCTGCTGTTTAAGGGAACGTTCAGTACAGTGCACTGAAAGGGCAAGTTTCAACTTCTTCCTACACTTTTATTTTAAAACGAAACCATTCCGGAACGGTTTCTTTTTAAAATAAAAGTATAGGAGCTGTAAAAAGTAATTTTAAAAAGTAGAGGAGCACCGCTCCCGACCGCTGCCGCTCACTTCGACCACTGCCAAAGTTATACAATTCACAATCTAGGTCTCCCTCAGTTGGGCTTGGACCTTTCACTAACACTTTTCTCACAGTTTACTATTCCAAAGTTTGCAATTTCTTATAGGTCTCCCTCGGTCGGACTCGGACAGTCCATTCACAGCTTTCCGATCGAAGATTTTAGAATGTGCGAGGGGTTTCAAAATTACCTTAGCATGACCGCTTTGATATCTTACCAGATTACACTTTGCCTCAATGCTTTCTGGTATTGGTAGTTGTGATGCTGGAAATGGACCGGAGGGACAGGGTATCCGTATCCTTGTCTTTTACTGCTTTATATCGTGTGTTCTGTCGTGTTTTCCGTGCAGGAGTTCATGTGGGACTCCTGGCGGTGCAGCTCTCTCTTTTGGTTTTGTGAACAGACCCATGGGATACCCTTACGGCACCCATGGGTAGGGGTGCAACCCTGTGCCGCTAGTGTATGTTTTTGGGCACCTGTGTGTGACCCACAGAGCAGGGTACGGGCTGGTGGCAGCTCCGTGCTGAAATGACTGGTGCCCTGAGCGTCCTCCATTTTGGGATACCCAGGCCCTGTCATTGGAATCGGTAGATTCCTGATGGAGACAAAATGGCCATCATGGCCTCTTGCCTTCCATCACCTGTTACCTTGATCTTCCCGAAGTCCCGGGAAGCCCTGCCTCTGTCCCTTCCCCCTGATTGGCTGTTGGTTGGAAGTTCCATATATGGTAGTGTAGCGACGTGCCGACCAGACTGGCTGGAGCCTTTTCAACGACCGTATGTTGTGGGTACGCCTGTGGGTGGGACCTGAGTGAATGGAGTGTGTGACGAATACGCATTCTGTGTTGTGGGTGTCTAGTATCTGGTGGTTGACACAATGACTGAGGCAGCCCTGCCCGAAACCGGTATGAATGCAGTATGGAGTGTTGAATGGCTCGGTACTTGTCTCCAAGGACTGACCCAGAGAGGACCTGGTAAGGCACCCTCTTCCCGAGCTACCAGGGGCCATCGTGCACAGCTGATCTTTGCCCAAGCTCCCTGATAGACAGTCCTTCGACAGGCTGCTGACCCGATGCAGAATCACAAAGTGAAGCGCCCGGACTGCTGTCCGCCACTGTCGACGACCGCCGTCGCCGACCAGAGCCACCGTGCTCCCGTTTGCCTAAGAACTTCATTTGATCCAAGGATGCTCTCGTCCGCATTGTCACCACTGTATCCTGCTGGAGAAGGCCTGACCTTCGACGTGCCGAGGCGCATCCACCGGTAGGTTTCCTGCCACCCAAAGACCACAGAGACGCCGACGACTCGACGCCCTTGCTGGGCCACAGTTCTACAAACTCTTTGCAGTCCAGAACTATCGACACCGAGGTGCCCCGCACCCCTCTTCCTTGCAGGACGTTTACGCTTCTCCGTCAACGGGCACCACTAGGAACGACGCGGCCACTTCAACGTCGTAGCTCGACCTGTTCTCCGTCGGAACGTTTGACGACCCGTGACTCCTGCCTTAAAGAGAGGGCCCTCAAGAAGGGCCATCAATTCCCCGATGAGGAACACTACATCGCCAAGCTACTTTGGGGTTACAGAACTATTGGAAAGTCTACGGTGAACAATATATGGACTGGGCTTGTATCTTTCGTCCACAGGTTTCCCACGTGGGGGGATCTCTGCACAGAACTGTGTCTAGATATCGGGGCCAGTATTCTGCCAATGGTTCAACCATCTTGCTTTCCTTCCTCTCTCTACTGCTGGTTTCCTCTTTATTTTGATCTGTGTGTCATTCTGACCGTATGCACTTTAATGAGATCTGATAACGTTAGTGGTACCACTTTAGAACTGTATATATTTACCATTGTTGATTTTCGGAGTACAAAGTGAGTTATCGTGATATTGTATATACCTTTGAATATTAATTATATAAAGACTGTGTTTTAACCGATACAGTGCGTGGACATTCCTTTGTGGGTGTTTGGGGACTACACTGTACTTAAGAACCAGCACGCATCACCTCCTGAGAAGCTAGGCCTTGATTGCTCAACCACGCACCAATAATAGAGAACCTTGGCAGTGGTCCTCTGTGCCTCTCCTCTATCATATAGAGAACGGAAGTACAGACCACCCTCCCTCCAGCGGTTGCTTTACAGTAGTTCCTTCAAAATAACTTCACCTTGCATTTATAACAGTTCACCGTTCAACAAACATTTTACCAGGAATTTCGAATGGACATCTTCCTCTTGCCGGACCACTCGGTTACTTTGTTTCACAAGATCCCTTTTTGTAACAGTCACCATATATCTTCAAGTACGTTTGTCACATCTCTTTAAACTTGCTCTTGCAACAGTTTCAAACACACAGCCAGGCTTTTGTCTTTTCCTGTTGATAACTCACTGGCTGTGGTTTTACTATGCTTCTCGGTTCACCTTTCAAGACTCAGGAATCCTCCCCAAGTCTGCCCTTCCGAGGGAGGGGAACAGGCATCCCTTCTGAGTCCTCAATGAGGGACAATGAGCACTTCCCAGCTGGCAATGCCGTTGCAGCTCTGCAGATGTTGTCCTTCCTTGCCTCCAGCCCTTCCTCCAGTGTGTCTCTGAGTAGCAAGACAGGGATCTCCCGCAGAGCTCAGCCTCACAGCCTCCCTGTTGCCTTCCCAACTGCAGCTCTCTGTTCTGTACGGGGCCACTCTTTTTATACACCTGGGTAGTGTCAATTGGTTGCAGGTGTACGTGATTGGGGTGGAGTTCCTGATTCTGCCTGGCATCATTAGTGTGACAATATGGTGGATTCCCTTAGGAAACCATGATCTTGTTATCCCTATGGGAAATCTTCATTCCTCTTTCTTTGTTCTTTTTCATCTCAGTATTTGGGGAGGGGAGACGGAACGTGTGTGTGAATATCTCCTGACTAAGGAAGATGGGCTAGGTGGAAAATAGGGAAGGGGGAATGTAGCTTCTCTATCGGAGGCACTTTCCCTCTAGTCCCCTGAGACTCCTTATCTAGGTAATTCTTCTTCACCTGCCCACGCGCAGGGTCGGGATCTAGCAGTGATGGTTCTCCACTAATCCCCTGAATAAGGAGTTTCCCAGTAGGGGCAGTGAAATACCTTCAGGATTCTTACAGCATACACTGCATATGGTGGGATAAAATTAAATGCATGCATCTTTATTCCACTGTTGGAAGCTGTACTTGCACCTCCCTTTTTAACCATGACAATACAATGAGGCAACTTGTTTGATCGACATTGATGTAAATTCACCAAAATGCCAGATATAGCCATAGTATGCTAAATAGTCCCTCAGATAGCAGACACTGCTACAATATGCAGAGCACACCCTCATCTAACCAAGTAGTGCCATATTAGGCCAGGCTAGGTCACATGTAACTCCACGATTAGTCATCAACTGCAAGCTAAAGACCCACAAGGCTAAGTGTAGTGATCACATGCCAAGTAAAACCTCATCTAATGAAAGGTAAAGCCTGATACATTATTCCGTTTGTTTTCTTATATTGTGTAAACTGAACTGAATCACTTTTAGGTGATCTCAATTTGAGAAGTTAAGAAAAATGAGGCCCTATCTGTTAAAGTGATTTACGCAGGATCATACATGTTGATCAAGTGGAGAAGCCAGGATTTGTGCCCAGATGACCTGTATCACTGTCCCCAATGTACCCAGCAGACCACATCTCCTACATCCTACTAGATTTACACCAACATACTGAGATTCCTTGATTTTGATCTTTCTGAAGCAGTACCAGTTGTTTGTGTGCAATAAAGCTGGTATGTGAAGCACCCCACCATATTTGAAATAAATCTGAAAATATTAAAGAAATTGTTATCGAAACTCTTGTGACGGGATACAGGATTAGCACATTTACTAACGCAAGCACTTAATTCACTGAGCTGTAACCATCTCTTCTTACTTACTACACAAAAAGATAAGTGCTTTGCACATTTACAGTGAAGTTTCACATATAGGGCATACAACGTCACACTTAAGAAAACTGCAAACAAATGCCTCACACGTACATGCACACAGACATTGTATACAGAGGAATACAGCTCCCTACACAATAATAGTTGTGAAGATTCCATGGCAAGTTCCATTGTGGAAAATGTTTTTTTTTCCTTTTGCCAATTGACAAAGTGAGCATTCCTTAAGGAATTGCTTGTTGTGGTCCTTCCCACCACAATTGCATTCAGAGCTTTGAAAATATGCATGGTACACAGCGTTGAAAGCAAAGTGATTTATTTCAGGCCAACAATGTTTTTTTCAGTGAACATTACTTTCCATGTTGATATTCCAATATTCGGGTCAGTAGGCAAGAGGTACAACAGAGATTGCCAGGGGTAGCAGTTGGTAACCTTAGCTATGCCAGCATTCTCCTTCTACTTCTCTCTCCTCTCTCAGAACTCCTACCATCTGCTGCCATATGTTTTTTCTTTTATAGGGTCACCATAATCCCCGCATTTCAGACTCTCCCTGAACTAAGGGAACACAGGTCTGTCTCTATGTGCAAATGGTATGGAGATAGGTTGATGGGTCCCGCCCTTGATGATGACTTGCAGTTTTGATGTGGGACCTCAGGTTGGTGAGTCCCTCCGCATGGGCTGTTCTCTCTGCTTGCCCTGTACCGGTCCTGCTCTTGTGGAGGTCTCTCTTAGCCTAGCAGGGCTTAGGTGCAGGCGTGTGGAGATCATGTGAGGTGAATGTTTATCAGCTTGAGTGTTTCCTTTTAATTCAGGTCCCTCTACTTCCCTCTGCGGTTTTGGATATGCTTTCTGCACCTACCTCGGGGGAGCAGATCATGCAGGCGCTGTCAGCTCTGCAGGCCCACCCCTTGTACTAGGTTCCCATCAAGGGACCGTGCTATTGGTCAGCTCGCTTTGAAGCTCATGGGAGATGGCGGGGTAGACCAGCGGATCTTCCCACATTTCCCCGGCCACTGCATCAGACATAGGGGTGGGCATTCCCCTTGGTCACTGCATCCCCAACCCCTAGAGCAAGTCAGGGCACTACATCACAAACCATAATGCTCCTTCAACTAAGGTTTTATACTCTATCAAAATGAGCCCGTGCACAGAAGTCAGCCAAGTGAATGCTGGCAGCGCATTTTACTTTTATGGGCCTTGAATGGCTTGTCAGTGCTGAATGTGTACAAAAGTAAAAAACATGTCTAACCCTGTTTGGGGAGTAGTAATACAACCGAAGCAGCAACAGGTCACAAAGGAGGGCAGGTTGTGCTAGTCGGATAGCAGGAAGGCAGATGCAGAAACCTTTGATATTGATGGATGTAGGTCGGAAGAACCAGTTGCCTGTGTGTCGATATGAAAATCTCGATGTTGTTTGTGTTTGGTACCAACCGGGCAGGTTAGTCACATGGGCAGCCCCTGGATAATGGAGTGGAAAAGATAACAGCATGGTTGTTTATAGAAGATGGATAGGGTATGGATATATTAAGTACATTAGACCTATGAGGTCTAGTGTACGAGTGTGTATTAGGTGTAAGGATGCAATATTTTCTTAGTGAGGAATTAGTTGAGGGGTGAGGGGGTGAAGAGTAGGGGTGAGTATGTTGTCACTTCCTGTCTGTTGATGGTAGACTTCACTGAGATTAAAGGTGCCGACCAGTGCCACACAGGAGAGGTTCCATGAGTCAGCTTGGATTCCCCAGATGGTAGTGCCAAGTGTTTCAAAAAATGCTTGTTGTGAATTAGCCCAAGTTTCTGGTGCACAGTTTTTAGTCAGTTGCTATTATTTTCCTTTTCTTTCAAGGTGCTTGGTTGAAAAGCAAAGTCTTGAACTAAAAGTCAAGTGGTTCTCTTCCAAGCATTTGGCAAAACAAGTTATGCAACCGGGCCCTGCTTTGTTTTAGCAGGCAGTGAAAGTGGCAGACGTGATGCACATAGAAGGCTTTGTTCCACCTTCCATGACCCTTTTCTCCAAAGTCCATATATCCCACTACAGCATTCTGGTGACTTGAAGTGTAGGACAACAGAACAGAGAGAAAAAAATGTATTTGTGGCCTTGAGAAGGGATCGATAGTTTCTTCCAAGCACAGCAGAGCTGAAAAAGCAAGTTAACGTGAAGTCTGTTGAATTTCTTATTTTAGATTTAATAACCCCCTCCCCCACTGCAGGTGCCTGTCAGCGTCTGACATCTATGTATTTCCAGAGAAAATCGAGTTATTTCCATCCCGCGGCCTGAAATTGATCGCTCCAGAGGGAACTCGGGGTGGGGAGGCGAGGGGTGAGGGGAGGGTGGGGAAGGGTTGCGCAACTCGGCTTTTTTGCTGGGAATCCTGTCACGTGAATCACGCGATGTCCCGACTGCCCTGCCTGGAGATCTGAGAAAATGATTTTGAGACTCCACCACACCAAGAATAGACAGCCCAAGACAGCACTGCCTGAGTATGCGGTTCTTGCAAACACTGAATATAAAACCCAGCAAAAATACTTGTGTTGCTGTGTAGTTGAATTTGATACTGATTGAAATTCGGCTATTTACCCACTGCCCAGAAGCACTGCAGACTTACACAAAGAAGAGCGCATTTGATTTCCCGCGAAGGACTAGAGAGGGCCTGGAGCCCCATCTGGATAAAGTGTAATTAAAGACATCAGTCTTTTTGGCTGCACTTTCATAGGGTTCACAGTCGCGTATACTTTTGCACAAACATAAGACACAGGAGTACCAAATATGGATGAAAATTTGGTACTTTTTAAATTTAGTTTTTTTAAGCTCACTCGGGATAGGAGGTAATGATATGAATAGGGTGCATGAGCGACCTGTTGTTGTTGAATGCACTCCGCCACCACGGGCGCATTTGGTAACAGTGTGGTGCCTGCCACACCTTCTGCCACTATGCCAGCTCGGAGGAGCCCTTGAAAGACTCCCCCGAGCTGGCGTGGTGGGGGGCTAATGGCGCCTTTTCTTGTTGAAGGCGCCGCAGCAGAGGGGCGAATTTGGTGACAATGGGGTGCTGAGCCTATTGTCATTGAATGCGCCCGCCGCCAATGGCGCATTTAATAGCAACAGCCCGCCTGCCGCGCCTTCTCCTGCTACGCCAGCTCGGGGGAGCCTTTGAAGACTCCCCCGAGCTGGCGTGACAGGGGCTAATGGCATCCTGGGGGGTGTGGCGCCCTGGCCGGTTGCCTTGCTCGCCCCCCCTAAGGCCGCCCCCCTAAGGCCGGGCCTGTTGACGGGGGCCCCTTCATTCCATTGAAGAACATTGTCCATGACCCGAAAGCATTTCCCAGGCCCTGCAAAGGTGTACCCGGGACAGGCATTGCTCAGGTATGAGATCCAGCAAAGTAAAGAACACATGGGGTTGGTTCCTGGAGCCTGGGACCGGCTCCTCCCCATTCCCTGTGGGCAGCTCGCGGTACCAGCAGACTGTCCCAGCCTGCTGGCCTGCAGGACATAAGTCCACACCCTCACCCACAGCCAGGGGAAAAACAATATTACAAATCTAGATCATGGCACTATGATGTACTCAAAACTATCTGGGTCCCCACCAATACCTCCTGACAGCAAACTATAAATGTGACAAACTAATCAAATCAATTGTCAAAGCGTACAGATAAACAATCACAGAGTGTTAAGCGTTTCATACAGTAAGTAGATGAACCATCACAAACGTCAGCTAATGACTCGTAAACAAAGCATAAACGAATTTTGCATTGTAACATTTGAATGAGAATACTCTTTGCAATTGTATCACCCTACACCATCAAACGCTACCGGGATGGGCGAGAGGAAAATCTGCTCTTGCAGGGCACAGCGGGGCAAGACAAAGCGGCTGCATGCCAGACCCTCAGGCTCTTATATGAGGGCATCTCATGTGACAATTTCCAGCCCAACTGCCTAGAAAAGGCAGTGATGCTCCGCCGCGCCTCGTGTCTACTAATGGCTGCCACCTCCTATTGTGTGGAGTCTTTTCCATTCTGTGAGAAGGGTAATTCTAGGCAGCTTCAGTGCAGCGCCTCGACCACACGGGGCACCATGAGGTGCCATTGTAATAACTTGGTGATTTATTTAGCACTCCATACCAGAGTCCACCATTTGTTAAGTGCTGAAATAATCGGTGTCACCATTAATATACCCGTGGACTGGGCTATATGGCGCAATACCCATTTTCTTTCAAAGAGGGACATGTTTTTGGCCATAGTGGGCCATTTTGATGGGTTTATTCACTGTGAAGCTAATAGTTTGTCGAAAGTTACTGAACAAATGTTTTTTTTTTTAAATTCACAATTTGCAACACATTGTACCCCCCCAAAAAACGCTTCCATTTGATTACTATTATAGCTCTGTCACAAAAGAAATAATTTGACATTTGCAACTGAGCGCCACTTTTTCAATGGTGCCCAAGCCATTTTAATACCGCAGTCCACCCCTCGCGGTAATCAATTGATCAACCCCTGGAGAAAGCAGAGCTTAGTTTGGTGGACCACATTATTGAAACCCATGTCCAAGGCATCGTCCTGATCCCAAGGCATGTGAGCTACCACCCAGCCTTATTGGTCCTAAAAACATGACGTGTGTGTGTCTGCACTGTACAGGTGAGCACATGAAAGGGGCACTTTGCCCGTAGCAGCTTGAATGCCTTCACCGGCCATGCGTGCGGGCGAACCACAGAGGCACTATTTGGCCTTGATCATGGCTGGTGACGTCTGCTTCGCCTGCATGGAGAACCTATTCGTACTGAATAATAGCGAGCCCCAGCATAGTTACAAAAGTGCGTAAAATGATGCTCATCGTGTTAGGGATAAAGGAATATTAAAAGAAAACAGTGAACGTGGATTTTTGCTGTGGCTGCTGGGCTAATTGCATTTCACCCAAAATCGGACACTCACTCACAGCTGATGACATGCACCAATGTTTGACTATCCCCTCGACGTCGTGTTTTAGGGTGTGTGGACGGCAGCCATTTTGGGTCTTTACAATCTGCCCCATTTTCTGACCTTCAATGCTCAAAGCCTGCTCACAGATAGGTTTGAGTTTGTTCTTGGGAATGATTCAGAAATCCTACCATGGAACGATCTAGCATTCCTTCTCCTTTGGAGTGAGTTCTTCAGATTCACTTTCTTCTGTCACCTTTTTAGATACATTTTTCTCCTACTAAAATGTATTTTTTCACGGGGGACTATCTTACGCACCCTCCCTTCTACAGCTCCCATTGCTCTGTCTCAGCAGTTTCAGCACTTTCTTCAAAAATATTGGCAGCTGTTTGGTTTGGTGGCAAAGGAGAAAGACCACCATTCTCTTGTAAGATCTTGTGCTGACCACTTTCATTCTCTCCGGTCGGGTGGAGTTCCTTAAGCCCCTTCAGATCTGAGCTAAAGAAAACGGTGTGGTTGAGTGCATCTGGTCGAGGAGTTTATGTCCATAAACCGAAAAAACAGATAGATATGGAGCCCGAGGACAACCAAATGACATATTTTGTTAAACAATCTAAAATGAAAAAATACCATAGTTTAGAGACATAGTTAGGTATAGGTGGGGTGGGAGAAGGGAACGCCCAAGGAGTGTATGGGACAGGGTAGGGGTGCTTGGAGTGAAGGGATGTTGTATATTAAAAGATAACAATTCAGGTAAACAAATATTGAGCCAACGTGAACTTGGGAATGAAACTCAGATCACGGTTGAGCCAGTTCACAACTGCAGTGCTTGAATCCATAAAGTAAGAGACTTCTCTCTAGTCTACGGTGCCTTCTTGACAAGGCAAAAAGTACCTTAATGTTGCCCATCAAATTCTCCATCAGGCTCGGACTGGTAGAAGCAATTATCCCGGTACCGAATAAAAAGTATCCACATTCGTAAATTGCTTTGGATGACTTCTCGCAACAAACTGTTCGAGTAGATTTGAGAAATATGTTGTTGCTAAGATGTGTGGTAAATGCTTCATTTTAAAGGGTATTAGGCAAGTAACTTTGACCAAAGCTATAGTACTTAACGACGAAACCGGCCCACACAACTGGTCCACATGGCCGGTTAGTTGGCCCTTTGGTCATGGTGATATTGTGCTGTAGGCCAGTTCGATCCTGTCCTCCACATATAGTTAATGGCCGGATGGGGCTTCAAGTGAATCTACCAGGGTACACTCCTGATACTTTCCAACTCCTGAGTCATTCTTGTTTTCTTTGATATTCATTGCTCGAATCAAGGTTTTTTACACCGAGCCTGTGCAAGAGACAGAGACGGGGGTTTCCTGCTTCCCGAATGAGCAGATGTTTAAGAGCCCATCTTCGTCTCTTGTTAGTTATGGCTATTGTGTGTCACTAAAGTATCACCAATAAGCCCAAATTATTACATTGGAGTATAACTAGGAGGGAGGTGGAATATGAGGAGGGATACATCATTTGTGGGTGTTGTTTGGTTATTTATTCACCCATTCGCCACTGATGGCCATGCTAATCCCTATGGCCATTCACGTCCACTTCCTGCCCACCTTCACGCCCAAAACACATCCACCTGGGATCTCTTTCAGCTAGCTTCCTCAAGCAGTATCATCACCTTTTCTTCTCAAAGTGCCTGCAAGTGTTATTTTAAAGTAGTCTTCTGATAGTTAATGTCTTAAATGGAGCTGTAAATATGTGAATGGTGTAATAAAAATATCTTAACCAAGTGTGCCTTCAGCCATTTGATTTATAAGCCTGTACTGTGTCCTTGCCCTGAAGCCCTGTTATAAACAAGCATTGGCAAAGGGAACAGTTTTGACTTGTGTATGTGCATGGGACACACGTTTGCCAGGCACTGCTATCACATGTCCTGGTAATTTCACCCTTTGTAGCCTCTACCATTAATAGCCAGTAAAACCCATAATGGCAGTGCCTTGCAAACGCCTATCCCATCCCCACACAAAAGCCAAATTGATTGGTATTGCCAATGCTTGCTTCCAATGCTTTTTATCCAGAATGTGTTAACAAGGATTCTGTCTTGTGAGAGGTGGCACATTTATGGGCATATCACATTCTCAGCTTTTCTAACCTACCTTGATATTAACCAGAATCTTCAGTCTGCTTTAACTGTGACATTTGCCGCAGTGTTTGGTGTTAAAAAAATATTTTCAGGAAGACTTTTAGATTTGCGCCTATTTTTCCAGGTTCCTCTCTAAACCCAAAATCGATCCACCGTTTTTAAAGAAAATCGCCCACTTTTGCTTGATAGGCTTTTTTTGAGATATGCTGCAGGATTTGCTGCTGTGCGGTGCGTTGCGTCGGATGCTTCTTGCTGACTTTTCAGCTATGGGCATTTTAGCCATATCTTACTTCCATTTCTCGAGTAATCATTTTACCTGATCAGCTTTTTCTAAGGGTCTCACAAAGTGATATTGGATTTACCTCCATTGATTGCTATCTTGATTTCTTGGCAATGCCTTTTTACTCTATCCAGAAGTGTTTCTAGAGCAGCCATGTTCTGACTAGAAGTGATGAACTATTAGCATAGATGGGATTGTTGCCTATTTTTGGAACATCAAAGCTCAATTCAATGAGAATGTTTAGAAGATTGTTGGGGTTATGTTAACGGGTATTTGAACCGCACGCTGTCACCACCGAAGTGGTCCCCTGGCGCTCTGGCAGATCTGAAAAGCAAGAGTGTAAGGTGTGGGGGGGGGGGTAAGTTAATAGGACTGAGCGGGGAAAAAAGTGCAAGAGAGCTGTGATGTGCTGTTGGCAGCTTCGCTTCGGTTTACATCTTTCTCTGAGCGTAGGTGTGAATTTTTGGTCAGTAGTTGTCATGTTCTGTTGTGCGAGGGAATGTGTGGTTTGTTTCATTTGTTTTGTTGCAATGCAGTGCAGTGAAGTGCACGCAGTTTGTTGTGCTGTAGAGCTATGGTTGTTTTTAGTTTAGAGTTTGAGGGGTGTAAGCAGAGGGATGAGCTTTTTAGTGGGCTTGGTTAGTGATGACACTTTATCATACCCGCTGGGTCTTGGCCACCTGTGGCATAGATCCCTGCCAGTGTCGTGATATGGATTTATAGAAGTGTTACCTTCCCGTGTTTCATAGATGCAAGGTCTGCACACATGTTTATGTTAAGATAGACATGTTCATGCTATTCTCAGGGCTGGTGCTGCCCTAAAGCTTTTCTTCATACTTCCCAATGATTTAGTTAACCAAATGTACTGTATGTCATTCCAGCCAACCATCTACTTGATGCCACTAAAATGGCGCTGCTAACTTTTTGCTTTTCAGTCTACCACTGGCCACTCTCCCACCAGGTCTGAATATATTTCATTCCTGATCAGAAGAGAAGCGCAGCGATAAACAGCCAGAGACCCCCTGGATGACAGAAACAACAATTCATGCAAAACATCAGGATTTTCACATATCACCAATTTAGTTTTTCAGACTGTCACAGAGTTAGGTAACTGACCCCACCCCAAAACCTAGAGCGGATAACCGAGCCCAATAAAGCAAGCCGACCAGGGTCATGTTATGTTACCAGACCAATCATCTCCCTGGAGGAGCTACAGATTCTGAGCTGCAGAGTCCCACTTCAAATGCCCACCCTCCCCTCTGATGCTAACGTGCCAGGCTCAGGCTGGTGAGACAATTCTTTTTCCTGCCTATGTAGGAATCCAAAGGAAGGGAATCCCTGTAGCAGTGACCCCCTTGCAATAAGACCCCAGTGAAGCTCCAGGGCTGATGGTGAGAATCCCAAATGACTCTAGAGGGAAAGTACGAAATGAACAAAGGAAACGGAGTACAGGCTACCCCTCCCTTCAACGACAGGTAGTGGTAGAAAACCTGCAGAAGGCTAGAAACTGCTTGGACTAGTCATATGACATCACACTCACAAAGTGAAAGAATGCAGATAAAACAAGGTTTCTTTTAAATTGAAAAACATAGTAAAATCACAAAAGGGCAAGTGGGCACCTTTGTCTTGCATTATACAGCCACGTAGAATCAATACATAACCAGTAACAAATACAGTGTTATTATATGTGCTATAACATATTAACAGCACATTTTAACTGTCAACACATTGTGTGTTTCTAGTTTGGATACAAATTCGGAGCAAATTCTCTGAATTATACAGATTGTACGGTGCTCCGAACTTTCCTCAGGACTCAAAGAGGTGTTGGTGGTTCTCAAAATCTCTGATGGCCACTGTTGCGCGAAGACTGTCTCTTGTAGCCCGCCAGGACTCGGCATACGGCCCCTGCGTCTATGCCAACAAGCAGCTTCTCATTGAAGATCTCATGTAGTTCAAGAATTTAAATTTGGGATTCTCCTTCAATACCAGGCACCAGTTGCCATCAGAGCTTTTGAGAACCACCAACTGTACAAATGACAGCTGTAGTATAATAAACCTTTCCCAAGACGTCTTCAGTTTTTCGATAGACCATTTCTACACATGGGGGGCAGGCTTTTGGTGCTCTCCTGGGGGGGATCCTGTTGTCACAGTTCTCTGCCACTGCTAGAGCTCAGATTAAAGCACCGTTCACGGTGGTGGAGGTCATGGCTGTCCTGAGGGACCTCCCCTGGAAAAAAGCCCCTTGTCCTGACGGACTAACTGCAGAGCTGTACAGGGGAATTTGGTGCATTACTGGCGCCTCGCCTATTGGAAGTCTCGGAGGAATCCCTGGAGAATGCCATTCTCCCTGAGTCCCCACGGGAGGCTATAACAGTCCTGCTTAAACCCAGCAAGCCAAGCAATGAGTGCGGTTCTTATAGGCCCCTATCGCTCATGAATGTTTTTTTTTTTTTAACTTTTATTTTTGGCGGCAGAGGTTTACAAGGTACACACATCAAGGCAACAAGCATGACTAAGCAACATAAGGTGGAGCAATACATAAAACATAGTACATTAGTAATAGCATTGTCAGGTAATGGTCACATACGATTCATACGAGTACGGGATCCTGTAGTAGGAGTGGTCATTGAAGGAGTGGGAGACGAGCCAGAGCTGGAAGCGACCTCGCCTTGTCTGTTAAGGTAGGAGTTGAATTCCACCCAGATGTTCTTGGGGCGAGAGGTGGCGGGGAGCATGGATATAAATTCTTCCTCACAGTTTCGCGACTAAGTAAGCATATGGAGCCATTTCTGGTGGACCGGGGGGAAGGGACTTTTCCAGCTCTGGAGAATGCATTTTCTGGCTATCATACACCCAATATTGAGAAATCTAGCCGAACGTCTGGTGTCATCAGTATTCCAGGCTCCAAACAGGACGGCCAAAGGATCAGGGTCAATAACCTTTTCAGTGATGGCCATGAGTGTTTCTAGGATACTTTCCCAAAATCTAAGCAACTTGTCACAAGACCAGAACATGTGTAAACATGTTTGGGCCAATGCCCATAGTCTCCAGCACCAGCCGTGTGTATTTCCAGGAGACCATATCAAAGGCCTTCTGGGCATCCAGCATGACCACCACCGCTTGCACATCCTGATCAATGCGGGACATCACGTTGAACAATCTTCTGATGTTGTGGGAGGTAGATCTTCCAGGTACAAAACCGGCCTGGTCTTCATGAACTAAGTATGTCATAATGGGCAGAAATCGGTTCGCTATAATTTTTGCAAAGATCTTCGTGTCAAGATTCATAAGGGAAAGGGGTCTGTAGGACCCGTATTCATCATCAGGTTTAACAGGCTTGAGCAGCAATGTAATGGCTGCCTCGCGCATGGAAAGGGGGAGGATAGAGAGTCGGAGCGATTCATCCCAGACCTCAAGTAGCCTGGGAGCGATTATGGCGACGTGTTCTTGGTAGAAATCAGCGGTTAGGCCGTCAGGTCCCGGGGCTTTACCTTTGGGCAAGTCGGAGATAGCTGTTACTATCTCATCCAGTGTAATTGGGGAGCCCAATTCGTCTCGAGTAGTGGAGGAGATCTCTGTGGTGGGGATCTGGTCGAGGAGTTCTCTCATATATTGTTTAGTGTGTTCAGCAGGTTGAGAGTAGAGAGACCTGTAGAACTCAGTGAATGTGTCTAGGATTTGTTGGTCAGCCCATTGAGCATTGCCATGTTTATCCTTAATAGAGGTGATTTACCTTCGGCCACATTCCCAATTGATCAGTGTTGCTAATGTTTTCCCGGGCCTATCCCCCTCCTCATATTTCCTGGCTGCTTGTGGGCGGCTAAGGTATTGTATTTCGCTGACGGCGAGTTTGTTGAATGCCTGGAGTTCATCGGAGACCTGTGCAAGTATGGCAGGGTCAGCCCTAGCGGCACATTGCAGTTCCAATTGCTTCAGTTTGGTTTCAGATCGACCCAATGCGGCTCTGATTGTTTTCAGCACCCCAGCCTCCCGGGAGATGGACATACCCCTAATATACACTTTAAAGGCATCCCACCGGACTGCAGCCGAGGTGTCCCGAAGAGTGTTTTGTTCAAAGAAAGACAGAATGACAGCAAGTATTTCAGCCCTAAACACAACATCCCTAAGGGCCTCGGATTTGAAACGCCAGGTGCTGAATGTCGGGACAAGTATCCCCAACTCCGCCGAGATTGTGATCGGGGCATGGTCAGACAGTGTGCGAGGTAGGATCTGGGAGTCCACCACCCCCCCATGACTCCCCTTGACACAAAAAATAGGTCTATCCCAGAAGAGCTATCGAGCACTGATGAATAGTAAGTGTAATCCCTCAGTTGGGGGTGTAAGGTTCTCCAAACGTCGCAGATGTCAAGGGTCTTAATGTGGGAGTGCAGTCTGCTTGCAGCACTGGACAAAGAGCGGGGAGCAGTTCCAGTCCTGTCTAGGACCGTGTCAAGAATAAGATTTAAATCTCCACCCCAAAAGATCGGTATGCCCACATATCCCAGCAGTATGGTAGTGATGTTATCAAAAAATTCGGGAGAGTCCACATTGGGGCAGTAGGTGTTGACAAGTAGATATTCTTTGTTAGCCAAAGTACAATGTAGTATTACATAACGTCCCTCGGGGTCGGTGTAACTTTTGTGCAATGTGAACTTAATGGATTTATGATCATCGTTAGTACTCCCCTGGATTGAGTGGAATAGGAGGTAAAGAATCTTGCAGGTCCCGATGCCGGGGCCATAGTTCTAGGTATGTGGCCGTTGGAGTGTGTCTCCTGTAGGAGCAGTATTTTACAGCTGTGTCTGTTGGCATAAGCTATGATTTTGCGGGCCTTGGTATGATCGCTTAACCCACGGACATTCCAGGACATTATGACGGTAGACATTGCAGTGACAAATAAACCATTATACCACGCATATTCTCAGTGGACATCTCGGATCCAGCAATAGTGTGTGCCCCAAAGTTTGGAGTCAATCCTGCAATCGTGTCCCTTCAGTGCTCGCACCATGCAACCTCGTGTGCCTTTTTTTAGATAACATCCCGTACCCACCCTCCACCTTCACCACCAACCCGAGTTTAGCAGTGTGAACCCCACCCATCCTTAACTGCGCACAGTCGGATCGACCCCAACATGATCCAGCCTGTGCAGGAGCCCAACAGGGGCTTACCCAGAACAACGATATGAAGAACAGTGCAATCGCAGTGGGGTGCGCGATTGCCGTGTGCTAGCATGCTTGGAACCCAGTGGGATCCGTGAAAAGACAAGTAGTGTTTGCGGTTTGGTAATGCATGTCGCTGCATCTAACAGTGGCCGTGCCAGGCCTGAATTTGAATCAAAGGAATGTTACATTCAACAACAATAAGAAGTCAACCTGGTCACGATGAGTATTTCAACATTATGGTAATTTAACAGTGCATATCTGAGAGATTAGGTGCTGTGAGTACAGCCCGGATTGCATGGGACATGTGAATGTGACAGCAGGATAGTTGTGGAGGAGGCTAATGAGCGATGGAGCCAGCAGACCGGCTGGCCAAAGGACGATCAAGGGGAGCAAGCTTCGGACAAAGTTCAGTCATTCTCCATCATATCCTCAGCAGGTGGATGAGGGGGCATATGCGCTTCTATGAATTTCACTGCTTCCGAGGGCACCGTAAAGAAATAAAGTTTGTTGTTGAATGTGAACTTTAGACGCGCAGGGAATAGGATGGCATAAGGAATGCTTCTCTCCCTGAGCAGTTTCTTAACTCTAAGAAATTGGCGATGCTCCTGCTGGACTCCGGTCGAGAAGTCAGGGAAAATTCGGATCACCTGCGAGTCCATTCTAAGCTCACCCTTCTCACGTGCGGGGTGGAGAATATGGTCACGATCTCTAAAACTCAGAATTTTTGCAATAATAGGCCTCGGAAGGTCACCAGGTTTGGGGCGTGGGGCCAGTGCCCTGTGGGCCCTTTCGATTGTGAAGAAGGGGGACAAATCCGGGTTGCCCAACAGGTCTTTCAAGAGGTTTTCGACGGCCAATTCGAGTCGGCCCTTCAGCGCATTTTCCAGGACCCCAATAATGCGTATATTATTCCTCCTTGATCTGGATTCAAGGTCATCACACTTAGCCTTTACTGATTGATTTCATGTCTGTGACAAGGGTGGCCACTGTACTCTGCAGTGTAACTATATTGTCCTCACTGGCACCGATTCTATTTTCAGCCTCAGTGATCCGCGTCCCCTGTTGATCCAGTTTGGCCCTAAGAGATGCCACATTAGCATTTATATCGTCTAGCTTTTCGTGAAATGCAGCAAAGTTTCTAGCCATAGACTCCATCATGGCCGTCAGGTCCGCAGGAGGCCCTTCCGCAGGGAGTGGTGAGTCGGTCTGGTCACAAGAAGAGTGGGCCGACTCGGATCTCGGGGTGGCTTTTGCAAATTTATCCATAGCCCCAGTTTTACTGGTATTCCTGGATCTGTTAGACATTGTGTAAAATGAGTACGTGGAATACGGGTGCTGTATATGACCTGGGGCTGTGCAAAGCAAAAGGTCAAAGGAAGGTTATCTGGCTTTTTTGATGATGTAGCAGTAGCCCACAGGGTTATCAGAAGTGTATTATCCAGGCTCCTGAGCCAGGGTGTAGGGGAGGCAGTGTCAGGGGAGACGACCATGCAGCGCGCCTCAATGGATCATATGAGGCAGAATGGGTAATCGCCGCGGGATCCCAATGTCGTGGAGTGCAGTGATGAGGGAGCAGGGGGTATCAGCCAGAGCGGAGGGGTCGCGGGATCCGGATGGCGGAGTCTCCAGCGAGCCCGTGCGAAGTCCACGGGGGGATCCCACGCCGTCAATGGCACAGTTTCAGCGCCGCGCTGAGGGGCCCCCCGGCCGTAGGTCCGGCGGGGGCGATCTCCGCGATGGGTCCCGCGGAGACACGGGGCCGCAGGAAGAAGTCAGGCAGCGGTGCCGCACGGGCGCAGAGCGGCGGACGGCCGCGGGGGCTCCCAGCGGCAAGGCCGCGACGTCTGAGGCAGGATTCGCCCACGCGTATCAGCGCAGGTCGTGATGACAGCCTCCGCGCTCCCGATCAGCTACAGCCCCCAGGCTCCGGGAGGCCAGCGATCGAGCCAGCGAGGCGGGCGGCGAGAATAAGCGAGCAGTAGGGCCGCTGGCAGCGGTGGGCCCCAGCTGCGCAACCCATCCCCCGCCCAGCGGCCGAGCGGCGGCCCAGTCAGTCCAACGCGGGGCCGCGTCACCGGCCGAACTCAGGCCCAGGAGGTCCGATTTGGGCCAGAATTTCACAGGCAGGTGGGGCTAAGTGCCTACAAGCAAGGAGCCGGTTTAGAGGATGGGGCAAGATGTTAGACCGCAGATGAAGGCAGATATAGAGCGGCGGCACACGGAGCTGGAAAGCTAGGCAGCCATTTTGTTGGCTGCTCAACAGCGCCCCCCCCTATCGCTCATGAATGTTGACACTAAAATATTTGCAAAGGTGATTGCATATCGTTTGCTGCTGCTCATGCCGCATCTAGTCCAAGCAGACCAGACTGGGTTCATCCCGGGTAGGTCTAGGGCTCTCAATATCCATCGACTATTTAATGTTATGGCCAGGCTCTCCCCTGAAGCAGAAGCAGTAGCAATAACACTCGACGCACAGAAAGCATTCAATATGGTGTTGTGGGAGTATCTCTTTGCAGTGCTGAAGGAGGTGGGCCTGGGGTTAAATATGATCCGGCATATCAAACTGCTCTATATAGAACCTACTGCCAGGGTGTTAGTTAATACTCAACTGTCTGAACAATTTGTGCTTGGCAGAAGCACTAGACGTGGTTTCCCTCTGTCCCTGTTATTATTCGTCCTGCCCATCGAGCCAATGGCAGACATGGTAAGGGAGCATCATGGTAGTGTGGAATCAGACTGAGAGGAACCCCAGAAATCATCCATCTCTATGCAGACGACATATTGCTGTATGTTAGGGATCCGAAAATTAACTTGGATCCAATAATGTGGGATATCATGAAATTTGGGGAGTACTCAAGGTTTGTTGTCAATTATATGAAATCAGAGGTTTTCCCACTCACGACAGCTACTGGGGAGCTGCATGGGGAATACCCCGTGAAATGGGCACCTGTGAGGATCAAGTACCTCATGGTTACAGTGTCGGGGAGTGGGAGCACACTACTAGGGGATTACTATACATTGCTGGAGCGATATAGAGGAGAACACCAAAAACTGGGTGGGTGCTCCCAACTCAGTGGCAGGGAGACTGGTGCTGCTTAAAGTGATACTTCTACCAAAACCTCTATGTGTTTGTGAACGTCCCCCTCTGGCCAAGGAAATCCTTTTTTACTAGGGTACACAGGATCCTTGCACGATTCTTGTGGCACTCAGATGCTTTAGAAAGAAATGGTCAGAAATGATGATGTCATATGACAGAGGAGGCTTTGCAGCACCACACTTGGAAGTGCACTGGCTGGCGGCCCAAGCTCAATTCGCCACACATTGGTATGTAGAGGGGGAGGGCCCACCGCAGGTTAAACTGGCGGGGTTGGCGGCCGGTAAATCAGATCTACGGACCCTACTGCTGGACACGTCATATAAAAACGATTGTCCGTTTGATCCAGTCCTTAGCAAACTGACGGCCTAGCACTACATATGGGAGAGACTGGAGGTAGCATAGCCGTACTATAGGTGGCTGCCACTGTGGAAGTTCCCGGGCCTTGCACCCACATGGGATACATCTGTGAGTTCCCGCTGGGAACGGATGTGGTACAGGGCACATAGAGATATATTCTCCGAAGATGCATTCATCACACCCTAGATTTCGACACAGGGGGAAGGGGCCTCTGGTCTAGAGCTGATCCAATGAGAGCAGCGATATCAGCAAGATGGGAGACATATCCAGAGAAGCCCCCAGAAAATGACCTCCTGGCTTACATTGCCAACTCCGGGGGTGGGCACAGGTTGGTGGCCACTATCTACAAAATGATCGCGGGTGAGACTGATAATGGGAGCAGCCTCCCCGCCCGGGTGCAAATGGACAGCAGATATGGGCATAGAAATCACGGATGCACACTCAAAACTGATGTGTATGCATACTAGGAAAGTATCATTGAATGCTAGATTCAAGCGAATTCAATATTAGGCTCTTAACAAACTATATTATACTCCAGTCAAACTCAGTAAAATGAACCCACAAGTGCACAATGCATACCCGAGGTGTCAATTGGAGTGGGTAGATCACTGTCACATGATCTGGAGTTGAACCCGTCTGAATGTCTTTTGTGGGTCGATGACAGGAGCCCTGGCCGAGATTCCAGGGGTGCCCATTGCATACTCACCTATGGGGGTGCTGTTCGGACTGTGACCAGACATCCCCCAGTGGCAATCGAGAGCATTTGTTAGTATAGGATGCATGATGACTAAACGCTGTGTCCTCCGGAAATGGAAGGATAAATCTCCCCCTACCACCAAGGAATGGTTAGTGGACCTGACGTGGGTCGAGAACAGTGAGGAACATTTTATGGAGACACTACAGACCACCTCCCGGCCTAAAGATATTTGGGCTAAGCTTCGAACCTCCCTCCTGATGGTGCCACAGGTACGAATACTGGATATAAGTTCACCTCCCTACCCCTCCGACTGGAGGCTGGAGGAAATACGTGTGATTAACTGCAGAATGGGCCTAGTTTAAAAAAAAAGAAGAATAAGGCAAACATGATAAAGTTCTTAGATGGCTATATTGACCTACATTGGTGCAGCCCCTCTGGACATGTTTTCTTACTGTGGCTTGGCATTTTTTTTACTACGCATGAAGCGTAAAACCAACCCCTTCAATTAACATATTCACAAGCAGCACTGGATAAGGGCTGTATGTTTCTTAAAGCAAGGTTCTCGTGCTCTTGTATTTCGATTTAGAATGCTCTAATACTTAAAATGTACAGTCTCTTAACTTCCCTCCTGCCACTTGAACTGAGGACGGGGCCATTTTGTTGTGGGCAGAAGAGGGGTAGACTTATAATTTACTGGCAGATGTGAGCTTTCCTGAGCCACTTACAATCCACGCCATGTAGCAGGCAGATGGAGGCAAAAGTGCACGTTTGCTTCCCCGAGTAACTATCTTGCAAGTCCTCTTGCATTTTACCTTCATTGAGTTTTTAAGTTGTGTGAAGATACTGGAATCATTTTCACTCCAAATGCCAGGGGAAGAAGGCCGGCATTCACAACACTAGTGGGAAGATACCGGCACGCAGCATGGTGGCTCTTTGCCAGACATTAAAATGGGTGTTGTCTGATAGAACAGGCTATTTGGCATTGCTCGTTCTTAGAAGAGGAGCTCTCCCACTTCTGGTATCTGTTTGTGATCATAACCCTCAGCTTTATGTAGACACAGTTCACTGTGCATGGACTATCAGATAGACAGAGCATATCATCCTGTATTTCCTTGCAGACTCCCACATACCCCCAACAGATCATCATACATCCTCAACAGACCTTTAGACTGCCACCAACGAAACTTAAAAGACAACAGATCCTCACACTGACAACAACTGACCCTCATTTAGGACCCAACAGATGTTCATGCTAATGTTAAAGGATATTCATACCACACACTATCACCAACGGAGTGGTCCCCTGGTGCTCGATTAACACAGTTCACCGAGCATATTGGTGTGGTATACCTTTCTGAGTCCGTTGTATGCTGTTGTGTGTGGGTGTGTGTTGTGTGTTTGTTGTTGCGATGTGGTGAAGTGCGTGCGGGTTACTGCGGTTTTAAGAGGTGTGGCTGTGTTTGGTTTGAGTGTCAGAGGTGTGTGAGGAGTGGTGAGTGTGGCATATGGCTCCTTTCCTTTTTTCTGGTCCATCCTATACCTGCAACCACCGTCTGCTTCTCCCTGTGATAACCCGGCTCCTTCAGGCACTTATACAATGATCTAACAGAAGAAAGAGGAGCAGCCTCCCCGCCCTGATGTGGAGCAGAGTCTTATCAGACAGATCCAGAGCAGCATGGCCTTCTGTGAAAGAGGGCACAGAGAAACAGCACAGCATGAAGAGAGACTGCAATGGGATACAGACTGCCCTATCCCAAGGACTGCAGAGCAGAGCAAGAAGACCAAGAATGGAAGGCCATCTCCACTTTTGGTGTATATTGCCCATAAGGGTGTGTACCAAGAGGCACAACTTCACAGCAGAACGCCAACTCAGCCCCGCAGCCTTCCAACATCAATTCATTGAATACCATTAAATTGGGTCATAACAACTCCTATTGTTACAGAACCTAGAAGTGAAAGGCGTCTGGCGTGAAGTGCTATATAAAAATAATCATCATTATTACATTATAGTGGGGCTGTAGTACTGGTGAATGTACTACAGGAGGCAGGCACTCTCTACCTCAACATAGAGATTCCTCAACTGAGAACGCCATGAACCCGCTTCTCAGAAGTTGCCACCAGTGGATCTCCTTCTCTTGATCAGCAAAGATTTTGCCTAACTCAAAAGGTGTATTTGAATGTGCGACCCTGTGATTGGTAGCTCAGGAGGGCAGCTCAGGGGCAACGTGCTTGCCTTGGAAGCAAGACGATACGGAGCAATACAGGGGAGCAACACAGGTTCACTTCCCCGGGTCTACGCTTAGAAACCTCTGGGTATTAGGGGCGTTATAAATAACCTATCATATCATATTCTGTGCCAGCTGGTTTATTATGTTAGTTGCTTGCACAGCACTTATGCCTCTCAACGACTCCTCAAACCGCTGGTGCATGGGGAGGATATGGGGAGCAAGGAAGGATGTGCACTATTGATGCACACATTCAGATGTCCTCCTCCTCCCCCGCGCAGTTGCACAAAGCAGAGGTCTCAAGTGGGTGTTTCTGTGCATTTCAAAGTGCATCCTGAATTCACAAACGGAATGTGTTTTAAAATGTGCAGAAAACAAAAAGATTAATTTTGCCCGCTGCGAACAGGCAAATGCACAATGCACGAGGGGCTCATTTCTGATCTTGCCTCCCTATCCATCAAGCAGGGATACACATGTTTTAATGACATGCCCTTTAAGTGCCCATCACTGTGAAATGTCCTCGGCTGGCAGTCATATATTAGTGCCAGGAGAGTGCCCCCTACACTAATTTATATGCAAGGTGGCCGGCCAACGCATTATTTGCGATAGTGCACGGCCCAACAAAAATATGCAGGCAACCTTTGGGAATAAGGAAAAAAAACAATTCCTAAAATCATGCAAGTAAAAAGTGCATCACCTGCACTTTTTTTTTTAACTTTGCACGTTTATCAGAGCATCCCGCAATAAATCTAAAACATTAGTTAGACCCCGTAGAACCTTCCATTTTCTTTTCCCAACATGTTAATTACATGAATGATTCTCTGTCTTAAATAGGGGGATTTTTGTTTTATGACTCTTTTTTGTTTCAGATCTTTTAACTGAAATGTCTGATATAATAGAGAATTACACCTTATAGGCAGAAATAGTATATTTGTGGGGCTACACACCCAGATGCATTCTGGGAGTTGCAGTCTTCATCCACTAAGTTTGGACTAGCGGTACGGGATACAGAGGTTATGACCAGAAATCCCACGAGTCCCTGTGACTCGGCTCGGAGTCAGCTTAAATATAGCAGGCACTGGCAGGTGGGCTGGCTGGATAAATGCGCACGACACAGGGTGCAGAGAAGACGTGTCCAATGAATCAGACAAGTGCCCCCGAAATAAAAGCGGTTCAGCTGGAAAAACAAGCAGTGGCCTCCTATTTTTAGCCTGCGCTGGCGCCACACTGGGATAATGACATATTTCGCCGGTTTCAGACGCTTGTTAAACCATCCCGCAGTAATGGCGATGCTTGTGAGCCAAGGGGCAGGCGCGGCCGGGTGAGTCACCAGCACCCTGGGACCCACGGTTCACCAAGAGATCCTGCACCCCAGAATCTGCTGGTCCATGGAAAACACCCACATCTGGTGCCACTGCCACCCTGTAGGTTGCCATTGCACGTCAAGCGTTTTGGCATCGAATCGAAATGCCCCCATTGTTTTCTCTTATAATATTCCTACCTAACAACCCCTCACTTATATCGAGGACATTTAAATGTAAAAAAAAACTAATTGTATCCCCCTCGCTCTTTCCTCCACGCAGCCCCTGCAACCCTTCTGAAAGGAATTCTCTCTCAAGAATGCACACTTTTTAGCCGCGGTTTGTTCCTAGAGTGGACACGACAATGGAAGCTTCTAGAATACCAAGGAGAGGGACTCCGAAGCTTGAAACGGGTATCTGTCCTCTCCCGGCTCTCCGCCATCTTCAATGGGTGCCACTCAGGGAGAGTAGGAGCACATTCTACCTATATCCTGCCGTTAGAACTACCCGAGGGCCGCTTTACAGGCCCTGTGTGGTAATCTGTCAAACTGATCTCCCACTTATGGTCACAACATAACTTAAAAAGTACATTCGCTGCCTGAGAAAACGTGTAAAATCTGACATACTCAAAAAGTAATGGACAACTCAATACAACCTCATAAACCAAGAGAGGAGGCCCATACGAACATTGCAGCCAATCAATTGTTCTTTCTAAAGCCAGCAGGCAGAGTGGGACTGTTGTGCTCATGGATCTAGAGAAATAAAAAAGAGAAGCAGCCAGACATCTCCTGGACACAAATGACTACCAGGAACTTAGTGATGGCCCGCCAGAGAGCACAAACATTTTCTGGAACAAATCACTAAGGACATTCCCAACAATATTGGGGGTTGCAGGTCATTATATCGTGGGATGTTTTTCGTGGGGTTTTTAACCGTGTTTTTTTAATGAAAAAACAAATCGAATTTTTTATTTTTGGGGGTCTCCCTGTGCCAAACCCCCCCATCGCCTTTAATTTTTTACATATTCATGAACACCCACACATCAAATATATATTTTTCTAACCCCCAAAAGAGTTTTTTTTGTTAAAAAATCTGCAGTAAAAAACCCAGCGAAAAAAGGACGTTTTACCATATTGGAGAACATATCCAAAGTCATATACCAGACAAACCAACTCCTTGGTTGTTCTATTTACTGCTGAAAACTGACAAACTGGATAATCCAGTTGGCCTGTTCATTTCCACCAGTAATACACTAAAGGAAAAGATATCATGCTCTGTGGGGTGGTGGTGCGTTGGCTCAAAGGGTCAGGGAACCCCTATGCCTCAGGATAGCAGTTCTGAAACTGGCATCCTGGGGATCTCCTTGAACTCCGAGCTGTGGCCCTGTGACCATGCTGGAGCGAGTCACATGGCACAAAATACCTCTCCCAGAATTCCCCTGTGGAGCAATCAGGGTAGGCAGCCAAAACCGACCCAAACCTAAATCTGACTCCAGGCCACCATGATCACACTCTGCCGCAGGGAAAGAAAAACAAATGTTAGGCAAACTCCAACCCAGAAGAAAATGGGACTTGGCTCCTTTATGAAAACATTTTGTGGACAGAATGAACATACATGGAGTTGCGAAATCAGGAAACTGCCTTTGTAAAGATGTTTGCAGTCCTTGGGATCTGCAGGCCGGTTCCTGGCCCGCAGACGTAAGTCGGATCTGCGGACCCAAATCTGAGACCTGGACCAGAGAAAACACAAAAATACTGGATATAGCGCAAGTTATCCCATTCATATTACCCCAAGCCTTCATGTGAGGTTTAGAGAAGGGGAGATGTGATATGCAATTGGAGGCCCAAACTCACCCGCAATATATTAGAGCAGGATCCAAAGGCCACAAACAGGAAAACAGATGTCATGCAATAGACTGGGGGCCAAGATGGCTGCCTCTTTCTCAGTAAGCCTCACCCTTGCCCAGGCCTAGGAAGGAAGACAAGTGGGCCAATCACAAATGAGCCACCCCTTGCCCACACAGTGGCATAGGAAGCCTGCTAGAGTAGGGACTATACAAGCAGCTCCCAAGATCAGTCAGGGCATCGGTTTGTGGATACAAGACAACACTAAGCAACAGAGGTACGAATCCCGGTCCCGTGCTTAGAGACTGGCCCCTGGTATTATGTACGCTATAAAAGATGAATTAATTAATGTGGTCTGATGAGAAGGTGGGAGTATAGCTAGGAGAGGTTTAAAGGAAGGCCTGAGGAGTAGACTGGCCACCATCTGGGGGGAGGTGGAGCCAAGAGGGAAGTTGGTGGAGAGCTCAAGAAGGTGGAGAAGAGGAAAGAGGCTAGAAAGAAGATCATGGAGGAGGGTGGTAAAGAAGGAAGGAGTGCCAAAGGTGAGGTTTGGAGGGGTTGATGCTATTAGAACGGAAGTGGGAGTAATGTTGGACAAAGTGGTTGTCTTAGTGTAGGTGGTGGAATAACAGAGGTGGCTGAACTGACAGCAGGTCTTGCTATCTAAACTCCCACACTCTGTGATCTCAAGAACTCAGACAGATGTGACCGGTTATCTTCTATGCTGACTCACAGGGCCATGGTACTACTGTTTGTAGGATAGCACACGACAACATGCTGGTCTTGGAAGCAAGACCACGCAGAGCAACAGAGGTTCAAATCCCAGGTCCGTGCTTAGAAATGGAACCCAGGTATGGTAATAGGCGCACTGTAAAAAACAATAAAATAAAATAAATAAATTAATACATCTGAAGCCAGGCTATTGGTGGATAGACAATCTACACCCAGAGATAACATGGAATGGGATAGATTCCCCCCAGTCATGTCTACTCCATTGGGAAGAACTTCATAGGTGATACAGGATCTCCACAAGCACACATACTGAGAGTCAACCCCAGACTTTTATCACAAGAAAGCAATCTCACGCATTTTGTGTGATTCAGGAATTAAAGCGTAATTTTGAATAGAAACTCTTGAAATTCATAACCGGTAAACCATTTGGTCTATTGACTCCTGTGGCCATCCTTAAAACAGATACATTGAATCTTTATTGAAACCTTTGGTAATAGACACAAAAACATTTGTACTGGGCACCGCACATTTCCTTAGTAAGAATTGAGAAATGTGTTTTGTACCACTTAATGCACTCTGGGCAAAATTTCAGGTCACATCTATTCCAACATGCCACATGAAGATGGAGTAGGCGCTTGCCAGAGATTCTTCAAAAAGCCGCCAACAAAATGGACACCCCAATCAGAGCAATCATGGATATCATGAAATTTATACCCACAGACCACTTTTGTTTTAACGGATCACACTTCCCACAAAACAATGATATATGCAACCCTGTTCACGGCAGACCTTAAGAAAGAGTTCCTACAACACCAGTTCAATAAACAACTATCACCACTGTCATGCCAGTAAGACAGCTCAGCTAGGTGAGTGTTTGCTGCTGGAATCCATGTGTGATCGGCAGTTCGCAGGTTTGAATCCCAGGAAGGCCTTTTCAGCTTTTCATTCTTCTGAGGTTTATAAATGAGTACCAACTTTGGTTTGGTGATAATTGCATGTAAATATATTCTATGTACAGTGCTTTGGTGAACGCGCTATATACATAATGTATAACACCATTCACCACGCGCAACATTCTTAGTTAAGTCCTGCATACATAATTGTATTGGTGCATTAGTGAGTTTAATGAGGCAAGAAAAGAAAAAAATACTAATAACACTTAGTTATAATCACAAAGTTCTCTCTTCATTGTTGTGTTCAGACATGAGGGTGAATAATTTCTGCTCAATCAACACAAAATAAAATAAATAATTACAAATTGAGCTTGAATAATGTCACATGTCTCTCATAGTTCTAGTGTATTCTCATTATTGCTTACACTCTTGCCATTTAATTCATTGATTGGTTAAGGGTGAAATAATCCATAATTATTTTGTCATGTAATGCAGTAATCCAATCGCAGGGTACCTGATATACAAATATTCTGCTAAACATATGGTTACTAATGTTCATATCACATGATCAGATCTGAATAATGCCTTTTAATATCCCTGTGCCACCATTCCTTGTCATGTAGCACAGTATTATAATCAAAGAAAACCTAAAATACAAATCTTGTCCTAATCACATGGTTACTAATGTACTTGTCTCATAATCCCAATGTTGATAAGACCTTACAGTGCCCCTGTAACAACACGTGTTTCGACCTTTAATTTAGGTCTTTATCAAAGCTGGGCGTATACTGTTAACAATGAATAATTACTAATTTGCCTAATTACAATATGTAATCTGTGCCTAATAATGACAGATTGTATGCCTGCAGAAAAAGAGAAAATACAGTTGAGGAGATCTTTGTTGGGGTCCCGACTTGGTTGATCACATGGCTGAAATAAATTGGATTAATTCCATCACCATTACGTTAGTTAAAGAAGTGTACTCCTCCTTAATAAGAGATTGTGTCTAATGACCATGCCAATAAGGGATTCTAGAACCTACAGCTCCAGGGAATAGCAGTTCCTGAGCCCTGTACTTATCTCTCTGTTTTTTTAAAAAATGGCTGAGAAATCACCAGAGAAACTGCAGCCTTCTAAGAGGCAGAAGGGGGAAGGTGACAAAGTGGATGGCGAGAGCAGAGATGACAAGGTTTTAAGTATGCTGACCATAATGACTGCTGACATTGCTGAGATAAAAGCCCAGCTGTTTGCTTCAGAAGAAAGATATGGTGAACTGATTTCCAAGGTTGCCTCTGTAGAGACTCATCTAACTGTGGTGGATGAGGATTCAAGAAGGATGGCTGAACAGATAAGGGAGTTACAAATACTAACAGAAAAGCTGAGTTTGAAGTGCTCTGAGCAAGAAAATTTCTCATGTAGAAATAATGTGCGCATAGCAGGTTTTCCGGAAAACATTGAACAAGGTTGCCCTGCAGAGTTTTGGGAAAATGCTTTATTCAAGATGCTCAAGTTGGATCCAAAAACCCCACTGGAAATTGAGAGGGCTCACAGATCCTTGGGACACAAGCCTGCCTTTGGACAGAGACCGAGGCACTTTATTGTTAAATTCTTGAGATTTCCAGTGCGTGAACTTATTTTAAGAAGAGCTCGTGAGCTGAGAGATTTGAACTGTGAAGGTAACAAAATTATGATCTTTGGAGACCTCAGTAAGGATATTGTGGAGAAAAGGAGAACATTTAATGTAGCCAAGGATAAGGCTAGAAGTAAGCAGCTGAAGTACTATATGCTGTACCCAGCTGTGTTGAGAGTGGTTTTAAATAGACAAACTCACTCCTTCACTGATTTTCGTAGTGCAGAAGCCTTTCTCTCTGATCTGGAAGTTGAACCCATGGAGGATTCAGGCACACAGAGGAGTGGTTTACATGGGAAAAAGAAAATATGAGACCCTTGGAGTGTGACTTCTGGAGTTACTACATATGACCTTCACTTATTTGCTACTGTTGGCATTTTTTCTTTGTTTTATTAGTTCATTATATTTTACGTATTGCATATTTACTATTTTCATTGTTTTTCACTTAAACCTTTGGTAAAATACTGTTGGGACTTGTTTTTGTTTGTATTCATTACTCGTCGCACGCGACTTTCTAACTGGCAAATTAAAGGAAAGGACCTGATCAGCGTGAGACACCGTGAGGTACGTGCTATGGAGGACATACATAGTGGGGAAGGAGTACTGGCTTCCGGGATCAGGTATGAGCGTATTGTGCTTCTTACGCTCTATGACTGTGGCGTGGCGTGGGCATGGGTGAAAGTGCAGCAGACAGGAAGTGACCTTCGACTGGAGTGTGTTACGCCGCTTTGTATTAATGTACACAGACTGTTTTCTATCTCGCAGCCGGTGTTTTCATGGTGCTCTCACAGTGAGAAATCAAGGTGAGGAGGAGGGGGGTCTATCTGACTTGCCGCTGTGTCTGCAGCTTTCAAACGCTACACTCATCCCCGAGGGGTTGTGGGATATCCATTTCCTCTGAATACGCCCTACCAGTGTTACTAGACACTGCTTTGCTCTGATTCTAGTGCTCCCAATAGGGCCGAAAAAACGGATTATCTGCACATCCGCAACGTATGTAATGCACCTGTTTATCATGTGGCCGTAACATGTTGTACCTGCTATCGGGGGCAGCTCGGGACCCCTGGTGATGCACAGATGGCGCGCGGTTCAGACCTGGCAATTCATTGATAGCTGTCCCACTACCATACTGCAAAACACGGCCACCTACACTCCAGACGTCATGTGGACAGGTTTGCTGCCGCCGGAGACCAAAAACTCTGCAATCCAACTTAGAAAGTGGGCAGCAACCATATCGTTACTACTCGCCGATCTGTTGCAGAATGGAAACGCTTCCTGCTGTCTGAGAGAATGGCAGTACCGCTATAGGAGTATTCAGGCACGCGTTCTAAAGGGGAAATAAATGGGCGTGGCTGGGGGAGGGAGTGAGATGTTCCTATGTAAGTTTGCGGCAACGAAAACGCATTGGAATCTCACTCCTCTCGGAGCAAGGAACAGGCACGTAAAATGTAAAACAGACACTATTTCCTTCTAGGGTTAACCTTTTGCCATTTACCAACGCTTCGCTCCTATAACTCTGCGCAGGCGGACTACTTTCAGGCTGAATGCGGAAAATAGAGATTGTACGTGTTACATACAAATTGACGTGCTTCAGTTTTCCAATTATCAGGAGGAACCAGATGGCCGGTGGAACAGTGGCAGCAGCAGCCTGCACCTTAGTCTTACCACTGTTATGGCGCAATGCATTGTTGTATTGAACTCATAGAGGTCGCATTACTGTCCAACCTGCAGGAATAAGGAGGAACCAAGTTTTGATTAATTACGTCCCTTATCCACGGGGTGGTCACTGGTATACATGAATTAGCATGCATCTGCAGTGAATGCCCTGTATGGAGCCCCATTACTGGTTTAAGTCCGCTGACTTTGACTGTTTATATTTCATTCTTTATATGGCTGAATGGGAAAACATTGAATTGTCGCCTCTTTACTTTCACTACTATTGCTTAATGGAATTGGCTATCCTTACTATGAGGGTTCATTCTTTGCATGCTTTTGATCTTGTATGTCACTGCTTGCGTCATTTAGGAGTATGATTCTGGGTGCTGTGGACAACCTTTTCACCTGCTTACATCTGTTTCTCCTGAATTTTCGTTTACCTTCCTGGCAGGAACAACCATCCGCGAACTTGGTCAATCACCCATTTTTATTCCTCCTTGATTTCAGCACATTGATTAATTGGGGCTTGACAAACTCTGTGGAACTCTCAGTACAAGTCAATGCAGTAGGCCATGAACAATGTTAGAAAATGAAAAAGGGATGAGTCCTGCGACCACTCCTTTATGAATGCACTTTCGCTTACTTACTGCAGGTTCCTGATTGGTTGCTCCTCTGCTCTGCCCGTGTTTATTCTGATACTCGTCCATCTTGTTTGTTCAGTAACTTATTTAGGTACTCCTCTTTAGTGCGCTGTTGCAGGTGCTCTGACGCAGCGACAGTGCTGGGTGGGTTAATGTGATGGGCATACATCCAGGCTTTGCATCTGATGTATTACGGTTGCTTGGGGATATACTCTGCCTCCATGATGTGTAGCCTGCTGGCTCTATAATTATTAGGCTTTATCAATGGTTGTGGGGTTGATGTATAGTGATTTGTTACCGTAGTGACATCTACCGCCATAACTGTACATGCATTTTGTTTTTTTGGAGCTTTGAGGTTGGGTGTTATATGGTACTGGAAATCTCGCAATGTATGCTTTTCTTACATATGCGTTGTGTGTCAACATGCTGCGGAGATAGTGGTGATGCTACTTGTTAATGGGTCTTGATAGGTGTGCTTTGAATGTCGGTGTCTTATTTCTGTGGTTCAATGTATTCACAGTGAACTGTTTGACTGTAGGGCAATGTGTGGATGGGGTATAGATTTGAGTGGGAGATTAATTGTTTTAATACAGTGACCCAACCAAGGTGTGAGGGAGTGATAGAGATTCATTGATACAATTTTGTCCTGTCTTAGTGGCTCTGTGTGTCAGTA
Organism: Ambystoma mexicanum; assembly: GCF_040938575.1. Lineage (NCBI taxonomy): Eukaryota > Metazoa > Chordata > Amphibia > Caudata > Ambystomatidae > Ambystoma > Ambystoma mexicanum. The sequence goes on from NC_090929.1 coordinate 491,119,561, forward strand.
CTTGCTATATTTGGATGATTGCTATTTAGTTGTTGCGTGGACAAGTTCAGTTGTTTTAGGGAAGGATCTGGCTACGGGCTTCAGTGATTGAGTTGGGTGTGAGGGATGTCTACAAGTTTTTAGTTTTGGGTTGCATTGCATTACTCTGACATATACTGGGGAATAGACATTTGTTTTGTTTTTGGCTTTGACATTTGCAAGATTAGTGTAGATGGGATATTTCGTTGCTCTGGTAGTAAGTAATGGGGTTATTTTGTACCTTTTTGATGCTGCATATTGGATGGAGTACTTGTGCCTCTCTGTTGATGCATTATGTTAGGAAGGTGTTGGGGGATTATTTGGAAGATTCTTGATGTTAGTTAGAATTGAAATTTTGTTTGAAGAGATGGTATTCTGTTATAATACTGATTTTACGGGCTGGGATCCTGGAGGAGATGGGTTGGAATGTGCTATATGCGGTAGGGGGATACACTCGTGTGAAGTCTGGAGGATACATCCAGACACTTATGTGGTTCTTTTTTTACTGGTTTGTGTTTATGTGTTTGTCTTGTTTTGTCTTTGTGAATTGCTTGTTACTGGGGATCCTCAATTGGATATCATGTTTTATTGGGTTGTTGGAGCTTAGGTATATGTATCATTATTTGATTGAGTGCTGACTTGTTCAATCGATGGCGATACTGTTTCAGATTGTTTATTCTTTTGAATAGGTTACTGTAGGGTGATTGATACACTGTCAGTGTTGACTTGGAATGTCAAGGGTTTGAATTGCCCGCGTAAGCGTAGGAAGGTCATGGCGAGACTGTGGAGAGCTCGAGCAGACGTTGTGTTCTTGCAAAAGACTCATCTGGTAGGTGAGGATATTCATCTTTTACTTAATTCAAGATTTCGTAGGCAGTTTTCTAATTGGTATTTATCTAAATCAAGAGGGGTCAGTATCCTGTTTAGGAAAGGTTTGCAGTTCAGTGTTGATAAAGTGGTGATGGATGGAGAGGGTCGGATGATTTTTTATTGATATCCGGTATTGTAGTAAGAAGATCACATTGGGGTGTATATATGGACCGTGCTCACCAAGTAAGTGCTTCTTTGAAGACACCTCACGTTTACTCAATGAAATGCATGGAGAACGATTATTTTGGGGGGAGATTTCAATTGCGTTAGAGATGATAAAATTGATCGAACAAGTCAATGTAGGTACACTAATCTTGGTATTTGTAAGGAATTTGATTTTTTCTTGCAGAAGTTTGGTTTAGTGGATATCTGGAGGGAAGTTCATCCTTCTTCAAGGGAATATACATTTTATTCTCCGGTACACGATACGTTTTCTAGGATAGATTATATTTTGGTGTCTGATGCATTGTTGGATAAAACAATTGCAGTCAACATTAGGGAAAGGGAGATCTCTGACCGTGCTCTTATGGACTTACAGGTGGTTATGGATCGAGAGGTTCCTACGTTTATTAGGTGGCGTCTTAAAGTAGGGGTTTTGAATGATAGGGAGGTTTGTGAATACATCCAGATGCTCATGGAGAAGTATTTTGAAGAGAATGAAGGATCAACAGACTTCAGAATGGTGTGGGATGGTTTTAAGGCTGTATTAAGAGGGGAATTTATAAGTAAAATTGCACACTTGAAAAACGAAACATTTGAGTGACTTGAAATGTATGGAAAATAGGCTGTCTGATTTACAACAAGTATATGCGCAAACAGGTATGGTTGAGGATAAAGAAAGGATGTTACATGCTCGGAAGTTATTAGTTAGTAAATATGACCTGTTGACTGATATGGGTATTTTCTATATGAAACAGAAATTCTGGGAATGCGGAGATAGGATTGGGAGGTTGCTTGCTAGTAGGGTGAAGGGTATAACGGAAAAACCTTTTGCTCAAAGTCTTGTTGATGAGCATGGCGATGTTGTAATGAAAACTGCTGATATTCGTAAAAGTTTTAAGGGCTTTTATGAGAAATTGTATTCTGAGGATGTGTTCCCGTCTCAGGTGGAGTTGGAGGATTATTTTGTGAATTTGTACCTCCCTAAATTGTCAATGGAAGAAATCAGGGAATTAGAAATGGCTATTGAGGTAGATGAGATTTTATTGGCTATTAAGCAGCTAGGAGTAGGTAAATGTCAGGGATGGCACTCTATTAAGAGTAGCACAAGACACCCAGAAAGGGTTTGGGTGGTTGTGCCAAAATAAAGTGGACAGATAAGTACACACACAGCAGAGAGGAAAGAGAACAAAGAGTAGGCCAGAGTAGCAAGGGAAAAAGGTACAGAATGAATTCCCTCTTGGGGTGTATGCAGATCTAGGAAAAGAGTATTCCACGAACCTTAGGAAATACTCTAGCCTTCTACACAGTTTGCTATAACAGAGGCCCACGCTGTTTGCTCATGGCTTGGAACAGCAGCTATGGGTGTCTGTAATGTAGAAACGAAACAAGGGAAGGGGCAGAGGTTGACTGATGGGAACCAACAGACAAGCTCTGTACAAAAGGGTCTACAAACAGTACAAGAGAAGATACTACAGACAAATCCAGGAAAGGAGGTGAAAGCAAACTAGCAGAAGGGAATGAAGGGAAAGTCGTGTAACAGGATAGGATAGCAGAGGACAGTAAGGAACAAGGTTGAGAGCTCAGAGGAGCAGGAAAGCAATGAGCAAGCCCACAGAAGCAGGGCTGTAAGTTAGAGAGCCCAGATGAAAAGGGCTTAGGGCAGCAGAGTAAAGCAGGCTGCACGGTAAGGAACCCAGAAGGGCCGGGCGGCAAGGAGTGGGCCCTGAGGGGCAGGGCCGCTGACCGTAGAAGGTAGCAGAGGACTGTAGCGGGCTGCTAGGCCGAGAACCCAGCGGAAAAAGATAGGTAGTAGGCAGCGGAGCGTGATAAGCTGAAAAGTAGGAAGGCCAAGGGCCATAGGCAACCGGAGTGAGGTAGGCTGCAGAGCAGGGAGCCCAAAGGACAAAGGCTGAAGGCAGCCGGAGTGAGGCAGGCTGAAGAGCAGGGAGCCCAGAGGACAAGGGCTGAAGGCAGCCGGAGTGTAACAGGCTGCAAGGCAGGAAGCCCAGAGGAGCTGGACTGAGGTAGGGAGCCCAGAAGGCTAGGGCTGTAGGCAGAAGGGTGTAGCAAGCTGCAAGGCAGAAAGCCCAGAGGAGCTGGACTGAGGCAGGGAGCCCAGAAGGCTAGGGCTGTAGGCAGCAGGGTGTAGCAAGCTGCAAGGCAGGATCCAAGCAGGAGAGATGGTAAACAGCATACAAAGATCCGTAGAAAGACGCGAAAGGTGGAGGAAGGACTCTCATATGCAAGAGGCTGAGCCACTGCAGGCAGCAGCCTTTATACTGCCTAGCCCAGCACAGAGGCAGGCTAATTGGTTGCACCTGGCTAAGCACACCTGCAGGCAATCGGCCACCTCCCTTTCTGTTCCTGGGCTGGTGGAAGCAGGGCAAGTCCCTAGGCCTTCTGGGGGGTGTAGTTCCTTTGATAACCAATAGGAACAGCCAGGAATCGATGCTTGTAGCCAGGTGCATTGTGGTATACGTAGTTTGTTGGAAAAAATAATAAAGCACCAAAGTCTTGCAAATGGGAAATAAAGTTCCCAAAGTAAATATAGATGGATCCAAGAATCTGTTGTAAATAAATGATAAACAAATAGTCCATATTGAGCGTAAATGGATGCGCCCGTGGCGCAGGCGTGACAGTATGCCCCTCTCCAGGCCCCTCTCCAGGCTCCCCGAAGACCGACCTACAGGAAGAATGTCTGTCACACCGTACAAGAGTCTTAATCCAAAAAGGCACATCATGAAGAACCAGAAACGGGTTGGAAGGTGAGAGTCTTGAATGACAGAGACAGTACCAATGTTCTGAACTTTTGATGTAGAAATCAGAATAGACGAAGTCTTTGGAACACAGACCCCAACTGTGGGTGCATGAAGAGAGGAACTGCGAAAAACTGCTGCAGGCTCCATGATAGATTTTGCTTTGACGGGCAACAGTATGGTGCTGGAAAGTGGAGCCATAGGTACAGCAGAGTTGGTAGCTTTAGGAAGGTTTTCCAAGACATCCGGAGCAGCAATGACAACGTTAGGGTGAGCCGCAGAGAGTTCAGGAGTCACAGCGGTGGTTTTCCCATGATTAGTAGACAGTTCAGAAGTTACAGCAGCAGTGAGATCTTGAATGGCTGTAGAGAGTATCAAGGCTGTAGCAACTGGGTGTGTGGGTGCCATGAGAGAACCAGCAGGCTGGAACGCACCTGAGACTGGTAGAGTAGAGTCTGGCAGTCTTAGTGCTATAGATACACCAGCAGGAACAACTGGAACAGTAGTCTTAACAGGGAAACCCTTCACTGACTTTGCAACAGTTAGCATGGCGGATGAGGGATCAGGAAGAGAAGGTGCTGCGGGATCAGGTTGTGTAGCAGAGGATTCTGCTGCAGCGAGCACAGCTGCGAAGGAAGTAGAAATCTGGGCATCGGGAGCATCAGAAAGAGCGGTAGCTTCAGGAATCACAGTAGCTATAGCAACCTCAAGATTCGCAGCAGGGACTTCAGGTGTCTCAAATGTGGCAGGGAGTTTAGGAGCCATAGCAGCAGGAGGATCATGAATAGCAGTTGGAAGTTTGGTTGCTGTAGCAGCTACAGACAGTTCAGGTGTTGCAACTACTGGTAGATCGGTTACCACAACCACTGGCGATTCAGGGGGTATCGAAGAAACTGAAGATGTTGATTGCTCAAGAGTGTTGTCTGATAGCACAGCCACACTTTCGCAAGCCCCGCTTGCCAACTCAGCATGCTCGGTGTGAACTGTGCCAGTCTCTTCAGCTGCCGTTGTCATTTCAGAAGAGGTTGTAAGTGTGAGTACTGGACAATAGGCAAGGGTGAGGGCGGAACCATCCTTTGACTCAGAGAGATCTCCAATTAGAAGACCACCCTTGTTTTGTGGTGTTATGGCTGTGTGAGTGATTTGAACCACCGGAGGAGTTAATTCTTTTCTGTCAGTACAACAACCTGAGTTACTGTGGCTGGAAGATGAAAGAGCTGTGTCAGTCTTTAGAAGGGATACATATGCTACATTTAGGTCTTCCATCTGCTTGGTATACGTATGTATCCTTTTCTGCGTGGCAATTCCAGGCCTTATCATGTCGATCTCTAAAGATAAGATGTCAGGGGTTGGACATAGTGTCAGATGGTCTGGTAACTTGTGTCCCTTCATGAGATTCTGATAATGCAAATAAACAAAGTCATCATAGAGGTCTTCGGTCTTTCTTTTAAGGCGTAGGAGTTGTTCTTGTAGCAGGTAAGTATCATTTGTTTGATCTAAAGCTTCAGAAGCTGGTGTGGTAGAAAATTTGGTTGCAGCAATGGGAAGACTGACCTTAGGGTTATTGTGGTTAGTAGATACTGTGGAAGCATTTAGACAACCGATGGTTAGTATAGGTCTTTTGTACCCAGGACCAGATGCACAAACCTCAGGATAATGACTGCCTTGTCCTGTCAAATAAGGTTTCCAGCATTCTGGGGGGCTTGCCAAGCTGATCTTGCGCATATCACTCTGGCAACAGCGTATTCTGGTTTAGAGTCTCCCACAATGAGTGATATATCCTTAGCTGTTGCGGTGTTAGAAGGCTTGTCAGAAGACGCAGGAAAGTTTTTCACTGTTTGGTCTAACAAGATCTGTAAGAATTCATTTTCTTGCTGTAGCTCTGCAACAGATAAGGACTGTGGATCATAGTCGCAAATGTCATAATAATTGTACATGGAAGAAGGGTCAGCTAGCCAGTGAGTATAGTACCGTGCTTGTAAATCTTTGTTTAATAAGGCGAGACTGCCTTTAGACTAAGGTTCTTGTTTGCTGTCTTTAGGGAAACCATAGGTTTATGCAAAGGTTTTTTAACTCGAAAGGAAAGCATCTTTGGTCTGTGTGTGCCTTTCCGGCCTATGGAACAAGACATTTTTGGCTCTTGCATTCTGTCAGGGATGGCACTCTATTAAGAGTAGCACAAGACACCCAGAAAGGGTTTGGGTGGTTGTGCCAAAATAAAGTGGACAGATAAGTACACACACAGCAGAGAGGAAACAGAACAAAGAGCAGGCCAGAGTAGCAAGGGAAAAAGGTACAGAATGAATTCCCTTTTGGGGTGTATGCAGATCTAGGAAAAGAGTATTCCACGAACCTTAGGAAATACTCTAGCCTTCTACACAGTTTGCTATAACAGAGGCCCACGCTGTTTGCTCATGGCTTGGAACAGCAGCTATGGGTGTCTGTAATGTAGAAACGAAACAAGGGAAGGGGCAGAGGTTGACTGATGGGAACCAACAGACAAGCTCTGTACAAAAGGGTCTACAAACAGTACAAGAGAAGATACTACAGACAAATCCAGGAAAGGAGGTGATAGCAAACTAGCAGAAGGAAATGAAGGGAAAGTCGTGTAACAGGATAGGATAGCAGAGGACAGTAAGGAACAACGTTGAAAGCTCAGAGGAGCAGGAAAGCAATGAGCAAGCCCACAGGAGCAGGGCTGTAAGTTAGAGAGCCCAGATGAAAAGGGTTTAGGGCAGCAGAGTAAAGCAGGCTGCACGGTAAGGAACCCAGAAGGGCCGGGCGGCAAGGAGTGGGCCCTGAGGGGCAGGGCCGCTGACCATAGAAGGTAGCAGAGGACTGTAGCAGGCTGCTAGGCCGAGAACCCAGCGGAAAAAGATAGGTAGTAGGCAGCGGAGCGTGATAAGCTGCAAAGTAGGAAGGCCAGAGGACAAGGGCCGTAGGCAACCGGAGTGAGGTAGGCTGCAGAGCAGGGAGCCCAAAGGACAAAGGCTGAAGGCAGCCGGAGTGAGGCAGGCTGCAGAGCAGGGAGCCCAGAGGACAAGGGCTGAAGGCAGCCGGAGTGTAACAGGCTGCAAGGCAGGAAGCCCAGAGGAGCTGGACTGAGGTGGGGAGCCCAGAAGGCTAGGGCTGTAGGCAGCAGGGTGTAGCAAGCTGCAAGGCAGGAAGCCCAGAGGAGCTGGACTGAGGCAGGGAGCCCAGAAGGCTAGGGCTGTAGGCAGCAGGGAGTAGCAAGCTGCAAGGCAGGATCCAAGCAGGAGAGATGGTAAACAGCATACAAAGATCCGTAGAAAGACGCGAAAGGTGGAGGAAGGACTCTCAGATGCAAGAGGCTGAGCCACTGCAGGCAGCAGCCTTTATACTGCCTAGCCCAGCACAGAGGCAGGCTAATTGGTTGCACCTGGCTAAGCACACCTGCAGGCAATCGGCCACCTCCCTTTCTGTTCCTGGGCTGGTGGAAGCAGGGCAAGTCTCTAGGCCTTCTGGGGGGTGTAGTTCCTTTGATAACCAATAGGAACAGCCAGGAATCGATGCTTGTAGCCAGGTGCATCGTGGTATACGTAGTTTGTTGGAAAAAATAATAAAGCGCCAAAGTCTCGCAAATGGGAAATAAAGTTCCCAAAGTAAATATAGATGGATCCAAGAGTCTGTTGTAAATAAATGATAAACAAATAGTCCATATTGAGCGTAAATGGATGCGCCCGTGGTGCAGGCGTGATAGTAAATCACTGGGTATGGATGGTATTCCTGTGGAATTTTACAGGAAATTTGAAACTTACTTGGCTCCTACCTTGTGTAGGTTGTTTAATATGTTTATACATGATGGTGATCTGTGTCAGTCGATGTGTAAAGCAATGATTACCTTGTTACCAAAGGAGGGAAAGGATCGGAAAAATTGTAGCAATTATCGTCCCAGTTCATTACTGAATGTGGATGTGAAGCTATTTGCTAAGATCATGGCTAACAGATTGAAAAAATGTATTGGGAAATTGATTCATACATCCCAAGTGGGGTTTTTGCAAAAGAGGTTTGGATATGACAATATTAGAACTTTGATTGATGTAATGAGTTTGAAACAGGATGATTTGTCGGATGCGGCATTGATTTTTATGGATGCGGAGAAAGCGTTTGATAGGGGGAGTTGGAGATTTTTGTGGTTTGCGATGAAGCAGATGGGTTTTGGGGATGGGTTTCTAGGGATAATCAGTTGTCTTCAGAGTGGTGCCAAGGCTAGGATCTGGGTAAATGGTGTTTTATCCGAAGCTTTTGGATTGACATTAGGGACGAGGCAGGGTTGCCCATTGTCTCCTTACTTGTTCAACCTTGCTTTGGAGCATTGTTGGCATATATACGTGGGGAACGTGGCATTAGGGGCCTGACATTTGGTGATGTGGAAGTTAAGGTCCTTTCATATGCAGATGACATGGTGGTGGTTCTTGCGGATCCTGGATGAGGTACTGTAGTTCTGAAAAATATTTTCGATAGGGTGTGTAAGTTGTCGGGACATAAAATTAATTGGGATAAAATTGAGGTATTTCCGATTGCTGATACTTGCAGGCGGGATTATTTTTTGGATTGGCGTTGTAAATGGACTACATCTCATGTGAAATATTTGGGTGTTTATCTGACTAAGGATGTCAAAAAAATGGTGGAATTCAGTGTGGGAAAGTTGGTGGCTACTTTGAGTAAGGATATTAGGAGATGGGGTCATTTGCCAATGGGGATTTGGGCTAAAGTCAATGCTATAAAGATGACTCTTTTGCCAAAGGTACTTTATGTTATGCAGTCTTTGCCTTTGAAATTTTCGAAAAGAATGCTGGCTAGTATAGATCGTATTTTTCATAACTTTTTGTGGGGTGATGATAAGAGACCTAAGATTCCAAAGTTTATTTTGGTGCGTAGTACTAAAAACGGGGGTTTTGGATATCCAGATTTGGAACGCTACTATAAAGGGTTTCTTTTGAAAAAAGCGGCCTATTATTTTTCAGTAGGGAATGGGCCAGAGCCCTTATGGGTGCTAATTGAAAGGTATAAATTGAATGGTTTTCCGTTGCATGCTATTACTTCAATGGGACGTCTACCTGGGAGCGGTAGTAGGCTTCCGACTGTTACTGTGACTGTGACAAAAGAGGTTTTGGTGTGGTGGTTGAATCTCTTCCAGGGGAACTTGTACTTACACCAGGGAGCATCTATTTGACTTAATCCGAGCTTGCAATTTGATAATAAACCCTTTTGCTGGAGAAGTTGGGTCTCGAAAGGGATTTTATGTATCAGGGATGTAGTGCGTGATGGTCGTATATTGTCATTCGTGGAGTTGCAGTGGACGTTTTGTTTGGCAGGGACGGAATTGAATAGGTTCGTGCAGTTGAAAGCTCTATTGTGTGAGTGATTGGCAATGTTGGCAGGACTGTTGGAGGTGGTATCGACGGGTGGTCAGATTCTTATGTCATCACCGCGAATGGTATGCACTTACACTAGGTTGATGCCGGTCTGTTCTAAGGATGTTGATGCTGACAGGAGAACATTGGAGAGGTGGAAACAGGAGTTGGGTTGTGATATTACGGATAAGGAGTGGGAATCTATGCGGGGTGTAGGATATAGAAGTAGGTTGGATCTCAGGTTGAGATTGATTCATTTGAAAGTGTTGGGTCGTCTACATTGGACTCTGTTGCGTATATATAAATTAGGATTGTCTGGTGATGGTGAGGGGCGTTGTGCGGTTGGTCATCGATATGGACAATGGATAGATAAAGCACTTGTGGTTGCAGTGAAGCAAATACTGATGGTGTGGAAGACAGAAAAAGCCCAGATTAGAAAATTGGATTGATGATTTGTTGGTATTGTCTTGAGCGGGTGATGTTTGTGAGACAAGGAAGGCAAGTTAAGTATCAATCACTTTGATATGATATGATATGATAGGATATGATATGGCATTTGTAACGCGCCTATACACAAGTGTTTCAAGGTGCGACGAGGCAGGGGGGGGAACAAGGGGAGACAGACAACGATCCTACTAGGCCAGGTGTCATTCAGATTGCGCAAGTGCAAGGGTAGGGGGATTGGGAAAAGTGCAAGGGGAAGGGGAGAGGGGAAAGTGCAGTACATGGTTAGTAGAATACAAGATAAATAATAGGGCCAGCTGGTGGCAAGTTCAAGGTAAGTGCCGGGAGAAGGGGCTGTAGGATACAGAGACAGTCCCGTAGTGCAGGTAGGCAGTGCAGGGAAGAGTGGCTGGGCCAAGGACCGAGATCGGTGAGTGGCCCAGTTGCAGATTCAGTGCAGGTGCAGTGATTTTAGCAGGGGAGAGAGGGAGAGAAAGCGGAGGCAAAGAGGAAGGTTTTGAGGTGCTTCCGGAACCAGAGATGGTTCTCCTCAAGTTTCAGGGAGGCATGAAGGCTGTTCTAGAGGGAGGCCCCTGCTGCGGAGAGAGATCTACCCCCAGCTCGTTGCTTGGAGAAGCGACTGACCCTGAGGTAGTTGGAGGTGGATGAGCGAAGAGCTCGAGAAGGAAGATATTTAGGAAGAGAGAGTTGAAGGCATTTTGGCTCAAGGCCCCAGAAGGCCTTGTGGACAATGCAGAGGGTTTTGAACTTAATCCTCGCAGCCACTGGGAGCCAGTGTAGCGATTTCAGTTCCGGAGAGATACGGTCCCTGGGCTTGAGGCCAAGGACAAGTCTCACAGTCCTGTTCTGGATGAGTTGCAAAGGGCGGAGAGTAGAGGCAGGAAGATTTAGATAGAGGCTGTTACAGTAGTCCAGCTTCGAAAGAACCAGGGCTCTGGGGACAGTGAGCTTCTGGGGGAAGGAGAGGAAAGGAAGGATACCTCTGAGGAGGTGTAGCTGGTAGTGTGACTTCTTAGAGACGTCAGATATGTGAGGGGAGAAAGAGAGTGTGTAGTCGAAGATGACCCCAAGGTTTTTTGCCTTGCAGGTAGGAGTCGGAAGAGGGCCAAGGGAGGCCGGCCGGAGAGCTGCAGGGAAGGAGGGAGTAGGTGTGCCGATAAGTAGAATCCCAGTCTTACTGGCATTAAGGCAGAGGTCGTTGGCGGGACACCATTCCTGGATAGCAGAAAGACAGTCAGAGATGAGGGAAGGGGAAGAGGAGGCCGAGGGTAGCCTGAAAATGAGCTGGGTATCATCCGCATAGCACTGAAAGTTGGGACAGAGAGCAGCGATGCGGTGAGCAAGAAGTGCCAGGTACTGGTTGAACAGCCAGGGGGAGAGGTTAGATCCCTGAGGGACACCACAGGTAGAGAAAAAGATGTCAGAGAGGAAGGAACCCAGTTGGACCTCAGAGGGTCGATTGGAGAGGAAGGAGGTCAGCCACGCCAGAGCTTGACCAGTGATACCCAGGTTATCACGGAGACGGTTGAGCAGGATGGTGTGGTTGACAGTGTCAAAGGCAGAAGAGAGGTCGAGCAAAATGAGAACCAAAGGGTGTTAGAGTCAAGGTTTGAGAGCAGGTCCTCATGGATGTTCAGGAGAGCAGTTTCCATGCTTCTGGCAGCTCTGAAGCCAGATTGATGTTCATGAAGACTACCAACAGATTCAGCATGGAGATTAAGCTGGGAGATGGCCAGTTTCTCCAGGAGCTTGCCCAGGAAGGGAGTGATAGAGATTGGGCGATAGTTAGCTGGGCAGGAAGAGGGTTTCTTAAGAAGGGGGTGCACAAGGGAGTGCTTGAGGGGGGGGTGGGAAGACTCCAGAGGCGAAGGAGTGATTGCAGAAGTCAGCCAGGGCAGGCGCCAGGGAGTCGATGTGGTCCTTGATAGTTTTGGAGGAACAGGGGTGTCCCTGTTTTGACGAGACTTTCATAGATCGGACTTGTCTCGAAACCTCTTCAGCAGAAAAAAGGGGAAAGGCAGAGAAGGAGGGAGGAGGGGTGGCTGCAGAAGGGCCAGAGGGAGAGCAGGGAATAGAGATGGGGAGGTGATAGAAGGAGAGTGAGGACAGGATGTCCTGAGTTTTTGAAATGAAGTGAGAGGCCAGTGCCGTGCAGGGGGCCTGGGAGGGGACAGGAGAGGTGGAGACTACAGCAGGGTTGGCCAGCTCCTTGCAGATTTTAAAGAGTTTGGCCGAATTGTTAGATGCCGCAGAGATGCGGGCTTGGATAAGGGCTCTCTTCTTAGTGGGAACGGAGAGCCGGTATTGTCTTTGGAGCAGGCGGCAGGCCAGTTGGTCAGAGGATGAACATAAAGCACGCCATTTCCTCTCTGCCACCAGCACTTGCGTTTAAGGGTGACGAGATCCGAGTCATACCAGGAGTTACAGTTGGCTTAGGGCTTCAGGCGGATTCTCATGACAGGTGCAAGGATATCAAGGGTATCAGATATAGCAGAGTGGAGAGTGGAGAGGGCTGTGTCAGGGTGGGAGTCAGCCGAAGAGGTATGGGGGGCGAGAAGGTGGTAGCGAAAGCCTCAACTGACACGTGCTTCATGGGTCGGATGACCGCGAAGGTGGGTGGCAGTGATGAGGGTGGCTTTGCCTGTGGGGTAGGGAAGGTGAGGTGGGAGGATAGGAGAAAGTGATCACTCCAGGGGAGAGGAGTGGAGAGAGGGACAGAGAGGGGAAGGTCAGAAGAGATCAGAGCATGAAGAGTGTGCCATGCAGAATGGGTCGGCCCAGACGGGAAAATAGAGAGTGAGAGAGAGTCGCAGACGTCGCGAAAGAGTCTAGAAGGAGGACAGGAGGCATCAAGGTGGATATTGAAGTCTCCAAGAAAGAGGAGTTGAGTGGTTGAGGACAGGAGTGAGGAGGAGAGGTGAGCCCACTCAGAGAGGAAGGAGGAAATTTGACCAGGTGGCCGATAGATAGTAGCCACGGTAAGGGAATGGCTAGGAGAGAGAGAGAGTCGGCAGACACGGCATTCAAAGGAGGAGTAGGTCTGCGTAGGAGTGACAGTGGCAGAAATCCAATCAGGGAAGATACCCCGTTTGTTGATTTATATGGTGACTGTGTATCTGAGGATTAGATGCTCGTATTGGATCCGACTATCTGATGATGTATGTGTGCATTAGTTGAGGATTCCCCTGTTCTGTTTTTGTTTTGTTTTGTGTAGTCTGTGTGATGTCTTTATGTTTTTTTTTAAAAAAAATTTTTTTACTGTTTTGTGTTACATTTTTTGATATGTTAGTTTGTGATTAGGTGTTTTCTTTTGAGACATATACAAGATTTGTTTTGATTCATCTGAGATGTTTCATTGTTTATTCATGTTTTGGATTGCTTTTGTTTCCATACCTATGTAATGCTGAGTATTATGTTTTATGCTCTGTTGAACCTTTGGTGAAGTATATTTTGATTGTTGAAAATCTCACAAATAAATTAATAATAATAAAAAAAATAAGCGTTGTTGTTGCATGCCAAATATCAAGTGGTGTGTCCCGTCACTCCATGCCATTGTGCCACAAGTCTCAACGCCAACTGTGCAGTTAAAAATAAAATATTCTAGTCAAGCATATATCTTAAACCTGGGTGGTGAGGATTCCCTTTTACATTAATACCTCCCATCACAGGGTGTGTTTTCCAGCATGATTCAGTAATGATTCGGTAATGTTCGCTTTGGATAAAGACGCTATATAAATAACACATCATTGTCATTATCATTAAATATGGGATCCCACTCACCTAATTAGACTAAGTGGTGTTGCCTCTCTGGCATAATTGGTCTGGATCATCCATCTTAATAATTAGGATGCTGTCGATGATATAAGATTTATAACAAATTCTTGAACACCATTTATTGATTACAAATAAATGGTTGTTTAACCTTTATTATCAGTTGGAAAACTTCTTTGTGAATCGTCATATGACAATTCTCACCTGTAATACCAGAGAGAGTCTCTCCCTTGGTAATGGTATTTTATTAATTCCAAAAAGCCTGTAGAAACGGAGGGGGTTAATAAATCCCAAATGTACTATAAGTGATATAAAGAGCCCGTAAGTGGTCTGTAAGAATTACTAAGTGTGCAATTCCTTACCAATTCGATTCACTTTTTACTATTAAATTGAGCGCAAAATATTGTATCAAATCTTCAGTGTAGATGTTGCCATTGAAAAAATGATAGCAAGTTTTACTTCATTAATATGTCTAACAAAAGTTGAAGTCATAATAAGTTTAGGTACTTCATTAATATAGCTAACGGCAGTTAAAAGCACACTGAGTACCATGTCCCTACATTGATCATTAACTTTTAAATTCTTACCTGTTCCTTCTACGATAAAGTGACAATGGCCACATTCTTCAAGGCCCTGCAGGACACCAAACTCCACATGTTCTTACCGCGGGCGCCATTTTAGTTCAACATTTATGGTGGGTGCGTGACGTCAGGCGGCCTATGTCCCGCATGTGTCCCAATTGGCCCATTCTGGCACCAATGATGACGTCACACGTTAGTGCACGTTGTGGTGACACGGTTTGTTAGTAAGTGTAAGCGCTGCATATAAATTCACAATTGCGGTTTGATATAAATAGAGAATGTTATTGCCTCAGTGCAGCCTGTACATAGTTTATAATTATCAATATTTATTTTAGTAAGTCATATAGCATTTAAACGTACAAGTTACCACAATTTCTAACAAATGTATGTAAAACAAGGGCCTGGTGAAAGAGAGTGGAGCGTAGCGCCCGTGCCTATTTAGTGAATGATAAAACTAACCTCTCATGACCTAGCAACATTTAAATTGTCGTGGTTTAGGGCATAAATAAACTAAATAAACATTGGCGCATCTTGGAAGGTGGTAAGGTACCATTAAATCACCCTTTACGTGCATTTAAAAGAGGTAAACAGTTGAGAGACCTAGTAAACAGGAATGATATATATCTACCTTGTGAGATACGACGAAGCATTATTGAAACGTGGGAATTACCAAAACCTACAGGCCATGCTCCATGCAGCCACTGTAGTTGATGCACACAAGCGAGCAGAATGACAGAAGTACAAATAGGTCTGGTGAAAATGTGGGTCCAAAAACTATTTACCAACTGCAATACCAGTATGGTAGTACATGCCATCTGGTGTCCCTGTGGGAAGTCATATGTGGGTAAGATAGAAAGAAAAATCAAAACACGTATCTCCAAACACAAAAGTGGCATTAGAAAAGTAGTAATTAATGCTCCTCTTGTAGGACACTTCTTAGCAATGGATGATACTTGCGAATCATTGAAGTGGACTATTTGACTAAAAATCCCCCCCCCCAGTGGTTGTCTAGCCAATGACAAAAAGAAATTGTATGAGTGTGAACAAGGCATTATATTTCTAACTAATAGTGTTGAGACGGGACTCAATGAGAATATTGATGGGCTGAGAGTCTGACTATAGCCCTTTGCTATACTCTATCATGATATTATGAATAATATAACATCTAATCACTCTATGTATTTACTATGAAATATATCTGCCTGGCTATGCACCTTGTCACCAGTGGCTAATGTGCCAAACTATTTATAAGACAGAAATCTAGGCTGTTTATACTGCTGCCCGTGAAACTTTATATACCATCTATATAGAGTGTCTTGACGATAATTACAAAATGAAACAGAATTATTATGAATATCCTCATTCATACCATACTTGAGACCATGCTTAATCTGTCTGATCCTAATATTACCATACACCAGTCTACTGAGATACTTGTTATCTGGTAGCTTGACAATTAAACCAGTTCATAAACCTGCACCTCTACTTAATAGCCTTTATTTATACAAGGTAGTCACGTTATAATAATAACATACTGTTAATGGCAGAAGTAGGACTCGCTATTGCGATACGCGATTGATGTAATACAAGTCAATATAAGCGGTAATTATATAACGGTATGGAGGAACCTCTTTGAACCAACTTGGCAACGATTGCATATTAATAACAGTGTGTGAAACTTATTTGAGATATACGTAATAATGTTGGAGTCGTTTTTTGCGATCCAGACATTAACGGGTGTATACTTTAGCATGAACTACAGCTTTGAGGAGACCATTTCAAGATGGCCACATGTGATTAAGGAAGTACGAGTATTTACTCGGGTTTCTGGCGTAAGCTTCCTGTTTGGAATGTTTCCTGACGCTGAAGAAAATATACGCTGGCGAACAACCCGTTACCTAAACAAAGGTACATGTAATATGTAAATAACAGTCGCTCCTAAAGCACAAGCTAGTTTCCTCTACGCAACATATAACCATTGGAATCTTTGTCAAACATGAATTTGTTTTAACTCTCTTCACGTCTTCTGTTCTTTTAACAGAGGTGACAAACAATTCTAAACACATATCCGAGAGACCAGGAACATGAGTCAGAATTTGAAGATATCCGATGACACTGAAAAATAAAAGCATTAGTATGTAAATAATGACTGTAATGCTAGTGAACGCAGGACTATCGTGACATTAGTATAAAAAGCGTTTAGTCCTACAACATAGACATTTGCATACGCACTAATATCCTGCCGGTTTGTCTCACCCCTCCCCTTTTCCATTGTTTTTCCCTCTTACAGAAATGTATTCTTAAGTGCAAGATGCTAAGTACTAATCTGTACCTTCTGAGCCAGGATATCCTACCGACCGGCAGATGGTAATTCTTTGAGCCACACCCTGTCAAAATTTAGCAAGTGGATCTTGTTATATCATTTAACTAAGTTGATTGAAGAGATGGAATGAATGCGGACAATGCGGAAAAAGGTTACCACACTAGTAATATTAATATAAATATTGCAGGTATTCGTCTAATCATCAGACGCTTGAACTACCATTACTATAAAGGAAAGCCTAAAATGGTAAGCAATCCTCTTATTATTTAATTCTCAGAGTTGTGCAATGTTATTGAACATGTTTGAAATTATAGAACAGCACTAATAGTCGCTGTTCTCTGCACATGTTTTTACGTGGCTATTACGATTGAAAGTATAAGACTCCATCTCAACAGAGTGTTACTAAAAACCTGCTGACTCCTGAAAGAGCTTTTTATGAATACTATCCTGATACCAAGAAAACCTGTCCCCTGAAGAAGTTCTGTCCTTAGTTTAATTTTATACGGAAGAATGAAACATGTCGGGCATACTTGTACTGTACATATAAGACATACACAATAATTAGACATTAGTTGTCAGAGTGAACTACAATCTAGTAGTTATATGATGTATAGAAAACTTCATAAACTAGACTCAATCTTTTCATCAAGACATGTGTATAACTAATTCAGTTATTCTATGTAGGATAAAAGACTTTTTTGAACATTTGCTCTTGTATCTTCCTTTTTAACTTTTAACTATAGAATAGTATTTGAACTTGTGAAATTAAATTGCACATGTCACTTCAAATGGGTTGCACTAGTAACTTTATGGCAATGAAGAACATTGTTACAATTATACCTATTTCATCACATTTGAATATGGATACATATGTTAATTCCTTCACATGTCAGGTATGAGATGTAAGCCATATACATAATGCAGAGTAGTGGGGATAAGAGGGGCAGGACCTCAGTTACTGTTATAAGCATTTCCAGGCAGATGATTAAATGGTTCTCATTGGACCACTGTGTGGTTAAACCACAAATATATGCAAGCATCGCTCGACATAAAGCAGGAATTTGTCCGGGTGACTCTAACCCTCTGAAACCCAGAGAATAATATTGTGACATGGCGAAGACTCTGTCACCATACTTCATCAAAACAAGTATCAATTTTAGGAAATACAATTGGGACAACAAGGGGTGGTTTGATGAAGACTGAATGTTAGCAAAGCAACATTTGTTAAATTGTCTGACAAATGTAGGAGTAGTTGTTGACAAATGTAACTTAAAGAACCTGCGGACAAAGTACAAGGTCATAGTGGTAGCGAAGAAGGCTCAATACTTTAAAAACAATTGGAAGGAATTATTGTCCTATAGCAGGAATGGTGACCAAGTACATTTTTGGAGGTTGGTTGGTGGGTGTGAAGTGTTCTCGGTGGGACTGGTCTGTAGTCAGATTGCACCAACCGAATGGTTAAACCACTTTGCTCATTTGTAGAAGGACATGAAATGCTGTGTGTCTCTCTATGGCAGCAAAGTGGTAGTAGCTACGATTAGGGCCCACTGAAATGTACACTGGCTGAGGCGGAGGAAGCCATCATGGGGCTGGGGTGTGTGAAAGCCCTGGGCCCCGAAGGAATTCCCATTGATTTGTTAAAGTATGAACCCTCGATCTGGGCCCCTTTGCTAAATCGAGTATTTGATTATGTTGCAAGTACGGGTGATATGCCCCAATCATGGTGTGAAGCAATTATAATACCATTGTATAAGAAGGGAGACAACAAGAAGCCAGGGAATTACAGGCTGATCTCATTGTTAGATACGGTTGGGAAGGTATATGTAGGGACACTGTTGTCTCGCCTACAGTGCTAAGCCAGTGAAGGCAACCACATTAACTATTTACAGGCTATTTTTCAGCCTGGCATTGAAACAGTAGACCAGTGTCTTCGGTTATACACAGTCCTGACAAAGTATGTGTCCTTGCAACATTATAAGATCTATGGTGTTTTCGTAGATCTAAAGACTGCATTCGACAGTGTGTTGAGATGTAAACTGTGGTCTGTTTAGCAAAACAAGGGGGTACCAGATTCACTGCTGTCCTGTATTATGTCCCTCTACTGTAATAATGGTGCCTCAGGGAGATGGGTATTTGGTGGGGGAACAACTGATACCTTTTCGGTAGAGAGGGGGATGCAGCAGGGATGTGTGCGAGCCCCCCTCCTATTCAGCCTATACATAAATATAATAATTCAAGAGCTTTTACCACGTGGCCTCGACCCCAAAAACTGAGCACATGAATATTTCCGGCACTCTTCTATGCAGCTGATGCGGTACTGTTAGCCACCACCCCCATGGGATTAAGGCATAATCTGAAAGTCTTCATTGAAATATGTGAAGATCTTTCGATGGAGCATAACACAGAAAAACCAAGGTGATGTTGTTTGGCCACAGGAACGGTAAGAAAATCAATTTGAAGATTTTAATAGAAGCCTGTATTTTGGAGCAGGTATATTACTAGGATTAGCTGGGGATTTGGTTTACAGAACATGTTACTTGGACAGCTCAATGTGCTAAGGCAGTGACCAGCCTAGAGAAGCATAGCAGTGGAATTCCCAACCTTTTTAACACACACAGGACAGGTGCCGTTTCCCATGCTCTCAATCTATATAGAGCACAGGGTTGGGCAGCAATCCTTTATGGGGCAGAACTATAAGGTCACTGCGTTAGTGCACAGATCAATGTGGTGGATAAACGTTTCCTAGAATCACTGCTCATGCAAACAAAGGGTGGCTCAATGGCTAGCTTGAGATTGGAATCTGGCATGAAGCCCTTATGTGACATTGCAGCAAGTAGACCACTAAAATATTGGGTCAGATTGTGGAGTACCCCGGAACTTGCTAAATACAGGTAGGCAATTGTGTTCCTGGGTCAGACTCGCTGCCGTGGTTGAGGAACATTCATAAAGGCTTTGAGGCCCTTAATTTTCCAACTTTTTGGACTGAGGCTGCCGAATTAACAATGAGCTCGAAGAAGGTGGCCCAAATTAAGTGTAGTGATGACCTGAACAGGAAAATGTAGAGGGCATGTGCCATACTAAAGACAGGCATATCATATTTATTGCTGAAAGGAAATATGGGGTTTGAGCCCTATTTAGACTGGATAAAGCCTGGCTATGATCAACCTCTGTATTTTCAGCTACGCATCGATACTCTAAAAGTTGCCGTTTTTACAGCCAGGTGGTCCCGCTCATCAGACACCAAATGTAAAATTTGTGGTGACCATGAGGAAACATTAAAGCATTTCCTACTCATGTGCCCCGGGTATCGGGACCTCAGGAAATGCTACCCTACGCCACTTTTCAGGGTGTAAGGCAAATTGAAACAACTGTATTATTTTATAAAAACTACTACTGCTATAAATGCTATCTGTTTTATTGCAAAATTTGTACACAGGGCATGGCTTAAGAAGAGTGAAATCAGTGCTGCAGATATGACAATATATATGTAACAAGGAATTTACCCTCACCAATTTACCCAACCCCTAATGGTCTTTTAACTGCAATAACATGTTATGTCTTCTGTGGCTGTATTTGAATTTTAAATCAGTTATAATTATTTGTTCTAACTGTACTGTTGCTTTTATGGTTAATAATGCAGAATAACGCTTGTTTGAACACATAGTGCAGAGTAGTTTGGGTCTCTTCTTTAGTTTAGTTTGTATATTCCAGGTTGACCCACTCAACCTCATCCCCCTGGTGTCTATACTTATTTTTGTGGTTTAGGTCATGCCATAAATATGCCCTAAAGTCAATATCTATATTCCTATTGAATTTAGTGTCATGTAAGTGTAGTTTACCCGTTCCCCCTCTATATGTCTTTATGTTTTTGTATAGTTACTCTTTAGGTCATATGAGCACTCAAGTTCATTTCAGATTGCACCCATAGCTTAATATGGTTAGCTACATTTCAATGATTTATATTGGCACCACAGTTTTTAATATAAGAATCTGATCAGTAATTACACTTCTTTTGTATTCACACAACATGATATCAATATAATACTTAAACCATGTTAGTTAATATCAATGATGCACCCTGAATATTTGTTAACTCCTTTGTTCCCACTTCATAATATAGGCAACATCTCATGGTCGTTATTCAATTAATATTAAGCAATTCCTTGTACACACATCATAAGAAGACTGACGTTTCGTGGTCATAATTCAATCCAGTCAGGGTGGTATGTAGCTTGCATATAAGCTTAGCTTCCAATTGGCATAACTTCAACTCTTGATCCCCTTCTCCTTTACCCACTTTAGCCTTGAGCAGTCCAAAAAATGTGATTCCAGATTTCTCTGCACATTGGTGTTTCTCTTGCGAATGGAAAGCAAGTGGGTATCTCTAATCTTGACTTACAAGCGTTGCCAGGCTTTCTCCGATTCTCACCCGCAGTTGTCTAATAGTGCTGCCAACATACATATATTACACAGACATATGGTCGTATTTACTACACATTTCGTGCCGCAGTTGATGATGGTTGTAATGTGAGTTGGCATTCCATTGTAAA
Organism: Ambystoma mexicanum; assembly: GCF_040938575.1. Lineage (NCBI taxonomy): Eukaryota > Metazoa > Chordata > Amphibia > Caudata > Ambystomatidae > Ambystoma > Ambystoma mexicanum. Next base: position 491,140,435 of record NC_090929.1, read on the forward strand.
CAAAAACATTTGTATTTATGTGCGAGTATTTGCACACTGTGAAAGACTCACATTTAAAGAATCCTGAGATTGGCAGTTGTAGCCATGATGTAGTACTCTGAGTGTTGACCCTAAGGGAAGGACTCAAGGCATTCTTTAGTGTAGACACTTTGGTGTAAATAATTGCAAGATGATACAGTTCCTCAGGTCCTGGTCTAACTGTGATAGATGCCAGTGTTTCTTAAAGGCATGGTCTAGAAAAAATGTTTATTTTCCCTACGGGTCGGCCATGTTTTTTTAAGCCTAAGTGGCTCGATTTTAGAAAACTTTCCGATGGACCTTACCTGAGTTTTCGTCCATTAAACGCACGCGAAAATAAGCACCAGGGAGCCGCCATTTTCTGATAATCCTATCCTTTCCCCGATCGCCCTGGCTGACCTGCTTTTGCGGCACTAAATCAATTCCCCCGCCCCTGAGCCTGGCATTATCAAAACATTCATATTCCCCGCCTCTCCCCGTGACGTTACTGTGCTGCGTAGGCAAACGCCCCCAGTCGTCTTCTGCGCGACTCCACACAGAACCCGGAAACCAACACAGATCAACTCACAACACAGCGCGCCACAATTCGGAATATGAAACTGTACTTTAAAATGAAACAGCAACACAGTACATTTGGTAAAGTACATTTATTTGACATTAAATGTTTAGAGAATATTCAGCAATTGCCATATGAACTCTGGAAGCTATTTATTTTCTTTTATCTGTATCCGCAATAACTGTTCCGTTTCATCTTGAGTCACGCGCTGTTCCTTTATGGTACACAGGGTGTTCATTTTCGTAAAAAGAATCACTTTGGAAGCACGGTGAACCACAAGGCTGTTCCATCAACTAGGCACTAGTCCAGCCTAAAGGTTGTTATGTTGCTTCTAGCCACTAGTACAGCGTAAGGGCATGTGGGCCCTTGGCGATCGTCCCATAATATGGTGATCGTGCTCCAGTTGTTGACACGAAGCTGCAGGTGTCTGCTGAAGAATCCATCCGCCGGTGTCTCAAACAGATGGCAGTGGCAGAATGGGATCAAATACCTGTTATGAAAACAAAAAAATGATAATTAGTCTCACTGGCCGAACTTCATTAATATTACTCATTTTATTTATTACGGCCGATCAGAAACTATTTGCTTGCAAGGATAGTTCAATGGAGTATGTTCGTCTCTAAAATCAATGCGAAAAGTAACGAGATAAATCGAGGCCAACACACAATGATAAACGACAGTTAGTCTACATGCGTGAGGAATGATATGATATATCATATGGCATTTGTAACGCGCCTATACTCAAGTGTTTCTAGGCGTGACGAGGCAGGTGGGGAACAAGGGCAGACAGACAACGATCCTACTAGGCCAGGTGTCTTTCTGATCGCGTATGGGGAAGGGCTGTAGATGGTTAGTTGAATACAAATTAAATAATAGGGCCAGCTGGTGGCAGGTGCAAGGTAAATGCCGGGAGAAGGGGCTGAAGGATACAGAGACAGTCCCGTAGTGCAGGTAGGCAGTGCAGGGAAAAGTGGCTGGGCCAAGGACCGAGATCGGTGAGACCAGTGGACCTGCATGCCCATGTGCCCACTACGAACAGTTTTACTTGCTTTTGCTAGCTCTTCATTCATTCATTTATTCATGCATCCATTCATTAAATCTTCGTTCCGGTATAAAAGCGTGTAAAGATTTACTTACATTATATTTGAAATTTCCATTGTGTCTCTTCGTAATGCAGTCTGTAAAACGGACCGTGCTCTTGGCAACGATTTTTCGTATACTGACCTAAAATGAAACTCGGTCTAGTTTCTGAATTTTCTGCCTTATCGTCTCTTACGTTATTGCGCACTCCCTTCAAATGTAGTTCTTTCGGCATGGTCCCTGTCTCAAGGTAAAAAAACAATAGACCCTTATACTTCCAGTGCGACTTGTGGGCCTCATCTGGGCGCTGTCCTTCGCATTCTCTATTTGCAACATCACGTAGTATAGGCATCTGTGAGAACTTGAAGTTTAGAATCCGTCTATGTAGTGCGCCTCAATGTGCAAATGCGAACTGGCTTCTCTCCCAAATGCCGAGGCCCGCTTGGATGGCGCGTTCTAAGTGCCCCAATTTTGTCCCCGTTGTCTGCGAGCTTTGCAGCCCAAATTGAGACATTTAATTTTTGGCGGAAGGTCAGGGAAAGTATAAAGTACCACAGGAGTTGAGTTAAAAGTGAGATTTATTGTTTGTTTGTTTGTTTTATTATTTGCAATACGCAAGCCTCCCCTCCGTTAACAGTGTGCAGCATTTACATTTACATGAGATGAGACATGAGAAAAATATATACATACACATATGTGAAGTGAATAGAGAGAATTCAAAGATGACACCCAGCTTGTTCGCCACCAATGATGGTGAAGGTAGGGGTTAGGTTTACAGGTACACTGTACAATAACATTTATTTACAAAAAGACAATCGTATTGCAATTATTTAAACCGGGATTTGTACTTCAAAATCAGCTGTGCTTCGGGTGGGCATGGCACAGTCGCAATGTTCGGTGGCAATGAATCACTGCTCTGCACAGAAATGTCCAAAATTCCATATCTGTCCTTCTCTAACACAGCAACAATAAGGCCTTTCACAAAGTCGAACTGCATTTCATCATAGACTGGTTTGATCACCCATTGCTTACTTCGTTTTGAAAACACCTTAGTGTAGCGAGGCATCCTTACTTTACCCCTAGTCCTAGATTGTTCACATCCGACATTGCTGTTATGGGCCAAGACCGCTAGTAGAGTGTGATGTTTCATGCCCCGAAAGCTAAAATGCAAGCGCTTTGGCCTGTACTTTAGGCACATATTGTGGAACACCTCCAAATCTCCTGTGTGACAGAATTCTGTCAGTCCTCTCAAATCTCTTGATAGAGTTTTGTCGAAAACAATCTTCTCAATGGCTTTGTGTGTCGGTGAAGATGGAATCAACCACTTCTTCTTCCGTGCCTCCTCTGGGGACAAAGGGCCATGTTCACATTGGTGGAAATGTTCATTTGCTGTCCAGCGGTGAACGTTGGTACAGTGGTGCATCAGTGACCGCCATTTTTCAAGTAGTATTTCCACTGACCCCTCACAAGTTTTTGAGCTCCACCAAAGATGGTTGGTGATAGAATGTGACCACTGCAAAATACTTTCAAAACCTTTTTTTTCCCTGCAGCCGAGATTTTCTTATTGATTGATTTAGCAAGATGCCATACGTCAAATTGATGTTTAATATGCGGGAACTGCTCTCTCATTGTCTTGGCAATTGAAACGTGTCTATCCGTGGCTATGAGGTCGATGTGCATTCCCCTTGATTGTAGATATTCCACTGATTTTATAAAACCTAGTTTCTCCATGGCCACTGAGGATGTACATTGTGTTACCTGCACGACCACCGAACTCACAATTTTCTTACTATCCATGTCCTGAAAGTGGTAGGTGCAGTACTTGGCAGAAAATCCAGGGCTGTCACACTGTCCATCGCCAGCTAGCCTGAATTGTTTGCCTTCGAATGTACTTGCTAGAGACAATTGTTCAATTTTCCAAGCATCACTAATGGCCGGAAACAGATAATCACGTTGGTATATGTAGTACAGCGCTTTAGAAATGAAATGGAGTCCCACAAACTGAAAGAAAGCCTCTAACTTTCTAAAACTGGGGCCACTAAAAAGTGATGCAGCTGCACACAGTAGTTTGCCTGCTGGCAGTTTCCCCAGCATCGGTTGTGCAGACCATGAGAACCTATGATTTAATCTACAGGCAGCATTTATTTTGACGTTACTGCCTTTTATTTGACGAGTCACATTAATCAATGGCTTCCCACATACTTTCCCTCTAATGGAATGCACACATTTCAGCGTACTTATAATTTCCATCAAACAACTGTCGAATACAATGTATTTGCTCTCTTTCATTAGACTGTCATCCTGCGTTGTTTCGGCCTTTGACGTTGTGGAGATTTCAACACATTGGAAAGTAATATCGCTGATATCAAGTTCTGATGCGTCTATGGATGCTGCGGCTGGTTCATTCTCTGTCATTTTAACATCTATTACTTCAACATTGATGGGAGAACAAACAATGTCGACAGGTTTTTTGGTGGCAAATTTTTGGCGGGTGTAGATTGTGTAAATTGATCTGCAACTACTTCAGAGCTATCTTCAATACATTCAATAACATCTTCTTGTGGTTGTGCGGTCGCACTGTAGCTATGGTCCAATGCAACTTTGCTGTAGTCTCCAAACACAGTTAATTCATGTTCTGGCCATTGGACATGAGCATCTCGAGCCTGAACACGCCTCGCCTCAATTAATAGTTCCTCCATAGTGTACACGGTCTGGCAAGCCACATCTCTCATTCGCTTCACTGTCTGTGTGTGTATAGTTCTGACACCCACGGGTAACTGGAGGAGAGATTGGAAAAGGGATGTTCAGTTTAAACACAAGATGGAGTGTAGTAGAATTGACTGGAAAAAAACATAAAATAGTCCCCAGCACAAACATTTTTTTAAAGTTATGAACTGTTTGTAACTAACCTTTTTTTGTTTTTTTTCTTTGCAACTTTTTTGACTCGACCATCAACATCTGCACGCTGTAGCTCCGATTCGTTTCCGCATGTCCTCCCTTCCTCTTGCGCTGCAACGACTATATTTTCTGTATCCGCATAGACAGCACGGAATGAGGCTCCATCGTCTCCCTGAAACATAGTACTTTCATTACTATGTATCAAAATATTGTTAGCATAAAACACACGTGAGGACGAACACACAGGTACATCTCAATAGCCAAACACGATTTAAACATTGTGTGCAACAATCAAACGACAAGTATTCGACCAGTGATGATCTATTTCGATGGAACTGTCAGTATCCATACCTCTGGCTCTGCATGGACTGCCATGAATGGTTGTATTGGAGAGGAGGCATCCGCATCTCCCTGAAACACAGTACTTGCATTAGTATGCTTTTCAATATTGGAAACACAACACACACTTAGGGTCGACGGCACAGGTACATATAAAGAGATAACCACAAATGATGCATTGTCCAAAAGAATCAAGGAAAATCTAAATATGATCACATTTCATCGACTTTTTTCAACGAATTATTTACATCTGCATCATCTAAATGAGATGTTGTGATTGTGGTGGAAGCTCCGTCGTCTCCCTGAAACACAGTACTTGGATTAGTATGGTTTTCAATATTGGAAACATAACACACACTTGGGGTCGAACGCACAGGTACATATAAAGAGATAACCGCAAATGATGCATTGTCCAAAAGAATCAAGGAAAATCTAAATATGATCACATTTCATTGACTTTTTTAAACAAATTATTTACATCTGCATCATCTAAATTGGATGTTGTGATTGTAGTGGAAGCTTCGTCGTCTCCCTGAAACACAGCACTTGCGTTAATAGGGAAGAAAGTATAGCAAATGGAATCACGTTATATGATCACGCATGATGGAGCTGTCATTATCCATACCTCGTGCTGCTGAAGAATATCTATGGATGTTGCAAATGTAGTGCGCACTTCCGAAAGCTGTTGCGCCGATTCGTATACTTGAATGTCAGGCTCTGCATCAAGTGCAGGGGTTGACGCTCCATCAACTGCCTGAAACATAGTACTTGCATTAGTGAGGATTACTATTGTGAAAACATAACACACACCTGGGGTCGACAGCACAGGTACATATCAACGGCTAACCACGAATGAAACATTGTGTAGAACAATCAAACGACAAGAATTCCAGCTCTGATGATGACGCTCGATGGAGCTGTCAGTATTCATACCTCCTGCTGTTGAAGAACATCTAGAAATGTTGTAGATGTGGCGGACGCTTCAACATCTCCCTGAAAGACTGTACTTGCATTAGTATGGATACAACTAATTATAACTGAAAACCAACACCAGTGGACGATAACTAAGGTGTATATCAATTGGAAAGCAGTAACCAAACATTCGGTAAAATAATTACACGATAGAATAAGACTATTACTTGACATGCATAAAACAAGTATGTAGCAGATTAGCCTAGTAAGATTACCTGATACGAGCTAGAAGTGGTTGATAACTGCGACCACGTCAAGGATGTAGAATGTTCTTGCTTCAGATTCAAGGGATAGTCAAGAAGTTGTAAAGGTCAATTAATGATTGATAATGAAATGCCAATATTAAAAATAGCCATGTAAGGCGACAGAATACTTGAAAAATGCTCAATACAGCACAGTTCCCTGTCCCCATATATAGATACATTGCGTTTGTGGGTTATGAAATCGAAAAAGAATATATTGATAAATGTCATTATTCAAAAAACTATACACTCATATCAATATCAAAATTATTACAAGGGATAGAACACCTACAATTTCAATTAATCCATTCGGCTACCTACACACTACCGCAAGGCCTAAAGCTAAATCCGGACACTTGACTCACTGGTGGCGAAATGTGGACGAATAGAGTGGGAATAGCGTTTTCGCGCAATTTCCGTGTCGTTCGCCGTTTATTCTTCTTTGTTACCCAAGATGTTGTGTACATGTCCCAGGAAAAGTGCGGCTGCAGATGCGGTATCGATCACCCCTCTTGTCCTGTAAGACTTGTTGGACTCTACTTTCCAGCTCATCCAGTGGATATCCGCAATGTCTGACCCATTCTCTTATTCGATCAACAGTTTTCGGGAATACATGCATTGTAGTGCCTTCAGATTTAGCATGGGTCTTCGAAGGGCTACCGCTAATCGAACAGGCAGGCATTGTTGATAAATCTGAAAAGTAAATATCGACATTATTATACAATCTTCAAAAATAAAGATTTGATACAAAAGTAAATGAATCATACAATGATCAATGCAAGGTTTGTTTTGGTCGCAGGAACTATACCAGTTCATTATGTGCGGCTTAGTATTTGCATAAATTGCAGAAATGTATAAATGATGTGACTAAAAACTGAACATGTGACTCATCCCTTGGATGCTCTGTATTGCACGATAAGGAAACATGCTTACATTATAGACTGGACCCCCGAAGGGTGCAATTCAATGACAATAGACACAGATGAAAATAAATAGATCTATTGATAGCATAGCAATGAAACTCAAGTCAATAGCAATGAGACCAATGAACCTAGCACTATTGTGTACTGAACTCGTAAATAGATAGAAATTTAAAAATCTGCGAAATATGACTAGGATACATGGCCTTACCTTGACCAACAAACAGTTGGATTCAGCAAGCAGAGCAGTATGTTGCAGGAGAATGGGTGGGTGGCCACGGGTAGCACACTGATGGGTTTGCTCTAAGCGGTCACAGAAGTTCACGGAAAGCACGACGACGAGCAGATTAGCGTAGATCTCAGTGGTTGCCAGGTAACATGTTCAGGAGTTGACTTGCAAAGCACAAAGATGTTCTCATGAGACATATCAAGTGGTTTATAAAGTATTAGAAACAGGGGTGTGTTTGTGAATGAATGACGTATGTATGTCGTGGGCTTAGGGGGGCGGCCTGCTTCAAGGGGAGGCCTGGCTGGAGACAGGGGGTCTGAGGAGGCCATGTGACCGATGGCCCCTGGGCGTGGGACACCTTTTGAAGTGCACATGTAGTTTGGCACCTTGGCCGTTTGCGCCCCTGACAGCCCCCCATGCCAGCGGGCATCCACCGGCGCGAACCGCCTTTGATACAGGGGGGTGGGATTGATGGGCCTGGGGCGTGCAGATAAGGCACAGGAAGGCTGCTGAATGGAGACACACTTATGTGGATTGCAGGGGGGCGGCCTGCTTCAAGGGGAGGCCTGGCTGGAGACACGGGGTCTGAGGAGGCCATGTGACCGATGGCCCCTGGGCGTGGGACACCTTTTGAAGTGCACATGCAGTTTGGCACCTTGGCCGTTTGCGCCCCTGACAGTCCCCCATGCCAGCGGGCATCCACTGGCGCAAACCACCTTTGATACAGGGGGGTGGGATGGATGGGGCTGGGAGGTGCAGATAAGGCACAGGAAGACTGCTGAATGGAGACACACTTATGTGGATTGCAGGGGGGCGGCCTGCTTCAAGGGGAGGCCTGGCTGGAGACACGGGGTCTGAGGAGGCCATGTGACCGATGGCCCCTTGGCATGGGACACCTTTTGAAGTGCACATGTAGTTTGGCACCTTGGCCGTTTGCGCCCCTGACAGCCCCCCATGCCAGCGTGCATCCACTGGCGCGAACCGCCTTTATATCAATATATAGTATATCGCCTTTATATCAATGATAGTATATCGTGCTTATCAATAACAAATGCCACATACCAGAGATTCTTGTGAGCACAGACCCACACTTCAACCGGTGTATTATAGTGGTCAAGACCCTAAGGCCTGTATAATCCAATGGTAATTGTTTGTATAGAAATATGTGTGACTTTTATAGAGACATAACCTACTGAAAGACTTTGAACAAGTGTTATTTAGTGCATGCAATATCGAGAATATGTTATGTTAGCTTAGATAGATAGTGACCACCCTGCTTCACAGCGACCAGACCTTCACCCATTCGGAGCACAGATGTCTGACGTCCATCCTTGAATGGAGACACACTTGATTCATTTAAAAAATCGAGACAAGCGTTGTTAAAATATATGTGGTGTTTTATTTTGTATCTTATTTTCATGACAACAAAAAACAAGACTTTAAAGATTATACAGGTCAGGTTGCAGCACAGCGAGAGAAAATCCCCTGTACTGACCGCTGTCACTCGGGAACGTTTCTCTAATGGCACGAATGGCACAGGCGGGTATCACTCTTCGAATGCGGTCTCCAAGCCTCCCGTGAAGCCACCATGTAAAGGAACGATAGGCCACCAGCATGTACCACCTGTGAAAAGGAATGAAACAAACTGTTTTTAAATGACCAAGATAAGTTTAATAAACGTTTGTTGTCAATAACAATTCTTGTAACTAATGGCATTTTACACGGACAAATGCTATCTAGACAATGCACACTATTGAACGGCTTGCATGCGTTACAATGATATGTAGATGTAATTTTGGATATAGTAGAAGAACATGAAATAGGAGTGGCATGACAAGCAGAGTATACTTACTCGTTACTCGGATTACGAGGACGAACAGTTGCGCGAAGTTCGTGCATAAGCACCATCATTATTCTCAACACGGCCCGTGTGAGGCAGGCTGCCCTGAAGTCTGGCAGCTCGGTGATGCATTGCGGTCGTGGCTCGCCTTCCGAAATGTAGGCCAGGCATCTCGAGTTTTCTCGGCAGCCGCAGTTCTCGTCCTCAGTTGGCATTAGCTCGCACCGATTGCATGTGCACCAGGTCGAGACGCCGTCCATTCGACTAGGCCCAGGCTCTTCATCTGTTGATTCGTCCTGCCAACTGCCGTCCGAATCCCCATCTTTTTCGCGTGCTTCCCTTTCCAGTAGTTCCTCCTCGGTATACTCGGGCTCGTACATGTAGGGCATTATTGTAGCCATTGTGTGTTAAACAAACTAAAATAATTTATAGCGGTGGTACTGTTATCTGTTCACACGGGCTACAAGCGGCGAAGGTAGCTGACCAGAGCACTGAAACGAGTCACAGAATACACAAAGTAACACAGAGAGAGGAATGGAATCGAAAATCTGCTGCTGTGTGTTGTGAAATGGTCTGTTTATACTTATTGAGGAAAGAGGCGTCCTGCCATTTCCATGGCGACACGTCATTAGCTGAAGCGCAGCGAATGTTGACACGAGACGTGCTTTGGCGTTGGGAAATGGGCGGTACGAGTCTGCTGATGACAGGCTCAGGGGCGGGGGAATTGATTTAGTGCCGCAAAAGCAGGTCAGCCAGGGCGATCGGGCAAAAGATAGGATTATCAGAAAATGGCGGCTCCCTGGTGCTTGTTTTCGCGTGCGTTTAATGGACGAAAACTCGGGTAAGGTCCATAGGAAAGTTTTCTAAAATCGAGCCACTTAGGCTTAAAAAAACATGGCCGACCCGTAGGGACAATAAAATGTTTTACTAGACCATGCCTTTAAGTACTGAGTACATCATGTGTGAATTCTTGCAATATTTAGTTAATAATTTGGTTGTGTGTACAAACTCTTCCCTCGACTTTAATTTGGTTTTTTAAGGTGGATTCTCTACTCATGGAGGAGGCTTTTGCTTTTGCTTTGGACATGCAGCTGCCAGAGTATCCCATTGCCTTAAATCTCTTGTGAGCAAATTACATTCTTGGTTATAGTCTGTCTCCACACTGCAATTTCTTCTGGCTCTCACAAACTCCCCCACTGGGATATTCCTGATGACATTTCCTTGGTGACAGCTTAGTGCATGTAAAGTTGAGTTAACCACAGTGGGTTATCTGAAAGTTCTTGATTGCAGGTTATTATTAGCATCAACAGACCAGAGCTGTCTTGTCCTCTTTTTAGGGGCCGTATGGGAGAGGACTACAATATATAACCAGCAAACATATCCCATTAATCCGGCTTCCTCCCTTTGGGTTCTAAAACTGTCTGTGACAACAAGTTATTGCATACATAAACCACCCTTTTCTCATTTAGGTAGACACACAAGGTAACTCAAAAAAATATACATATTTTAATCTCTATCACATAAAACCATAAAAATACAACCATCCTCGGTGTCTATGCTATACACCATTTCATTGAACAAAAGTGTGCATTTTAACACATTATGACCTATGTGAAGTTTCACAAAATCATATTATACACAACATTTATAGTGTTCCCCATTTATGAGAGGTATAGTGTGTCAACACGTAACATGTGTTTCTGGAATCTAGACCAATTTGTCCATACAACCCAATCCACTTGATGTTTGTATTCTCCTAGATTCCGTCTTCAGGACACATATTCTTTGATGTAATGCAGCGATGTTGTATACATTGCATTTTACAAGATGTGGACCTTTCCCACCAATCTACAAAATTTAAAAACAAACAAACATACATATAAGTCTCTTGTGTGAGTTTTATGTACTCCAACAACTGTGCCACTTTACATGTTTTATCTCATCTTTTCATCTTTATATTCCCAAGGGACATATCCATAGGTATTATTTCACCTGGATACACTTCGTTTCAACCCCTTTTCCTTTGGGTCCAAACAATTAGTTGTGCCATCATCTTTTGGCATACCGCTATTGTCTTAGTTTATTCAATGATTCATTACAACTTCATTGAAAGCAGGAAGAACAACCTCATTCTTTAGTATTTCTCCCTACTATACTTTCTCTTCCCCATTTTTTCTACTTTACTCCACCTTATTTTCACATCAACCGTACTCTCGGTTCCACAAGGAATATATCAACATGTTCAGCCATATCGTCTAATATATACACAGTTTCTATTATTGCAACATTCAACACTCTTACCAGCCGTGTAACGGAGCGACTGGCCCCAATGTTTTTACGGCGTGGTCATGACTCACGTCTTCTCAATCCTTCCGCCTCGTCGTATTAGTTTTCCTCATATACAACGCACACGAGGGACACAACCTACAATGTCATAATGCCACAGTTACTCAAACCATCAGTCCAGGATTCTCTATTCTATTATATTCATTTTGCAATCGGAAGTTTACCTTGTTATGGGTCAATCCTTCACCTTATGCCTGCCCGTGCGGAGAAACGTTGTTCGACCGCTGATGCTATTTCATCAATCACGTGATCGATCATTGTTTCACGTGATCACATACTGACGTGCATACAATGGATTACTCGAGTCCCGATTACTCATGGGATATGTGGGCCAAATAATATTATTTATTATAACCTCTCGTTCCTATTCATGGGAACAACAATGGTTACAACCCTAGTTACGCAACCTACAATATCATAATGCCACAGTTACTTTAACCACCAACCCAAATATCTCTATTCTATTATATTCATTGTGCAATCGGAAAAATACCTTGTTATGGGTCAATCCGTCACCTTCTACCTACCCGTGCGGATGAATGTTATTCGACCACTGATACTTTTTCATCAACAACGTGATCGATCATTGTTTCACGTGATCACGTGCTAGCGTCCATGCGATGGACTACTCAAGTCCTGATTACTCATGGGATATGTGGTCCAGATAATGTTATTTATTATAACCTCTCGTTCCTATTCATAGGAGCAACAATGGTTGCAATAACGATGGTTTCAAATGCCGAAAAAGGCATCGCAACATTGTCTCGCTTATTACTAATGGTGCGAACCATGGTATTAATCAATATCTCGATAAGTAAACAAAAAACAACGTCAAATAACACACCTAGTCTTTTGTGACCCACGTGCTCAATTTCAAGATCACGTGGTCACAACACGGCCTCCAGTCCTACTTATTTCTGGGACATTTAGTTCATGTATGCCTCTGTTTATATATTAATGAATGAACAACCCCCACTCAATGGCAATGTTGAGGCCATCTTTTACCGTGTTGAGGTCAAAAATCCATTTCTGTTCAATCTTTCTTAATTTCAAATCTCTGTCCCCTCCGCTAGGGTGGGGGTCAATCACCTGTATGATATACCACCGGATGTCTTCATGTGTATGTTTAGCTACATCGAAATGAGCTACCAGTGGCTTATCTGGTACATGATTTTTAACACAGGATCTGTGTTCACAGATCCTTTGTCGTATGGGTCTTTTTGTTTTTCCAACATACAATAAACCACACGGGCAAATTATTACATAAATCGCCCATTTTGTGTTGCAGTTGGAAAACATACGTAGTTTCCAGTTTCTGCCCTTTAAATCAATTTCTTTTATGTTGAAAGTAAGGCAGCACACTGAGCATTTACCACACTTATAGTGGCCTACTACAGGCTGTGTGTTCCACAATGTAGACTGAGAAAGATTCTTTTCCAGACCGGCTGAATCATATTTATGGACCAATTTTTCACGTAAATTCGTCATCCGTTTAAAAGCAAAACGTGGTTTGCCTATCGTGAAATCCTCTGTGTTTATCATCCCCCAGTTCTTGAGTATACTGCGTCGCAACGCATTACTTATTGGTGAGAAAGTTGATACACACGTGACTTTGTCTTCTTTAATCCTTGGTCGTTTCATAAGGCATTCCTGTCTATTAGTGTTTCTAGCCCTTTTCAATGATCTCCTTATTACATGAGACGGATAGCCTCTGGCTTTCAATCTTGTGGACAGGTCTTTGCTACTTAAATCAAAATCCTCTCTTTGAGTACAATTTCTACGAATACGTAGAAATTGACCGAAAGGTAAATTTTCGCGCAAGCTCGCTGGATGATAACTGTCGAACACCAGTAAAGAGTTCTTGTCTGTTGGTTTTCTAAACAGTCTGGTGCCCACTGTGTTGTTATCTCCTTTATAGATCTCTAAATTCAAAAAGGCAATCTGATTGCTGCTGCTAGTCATGGTGAAATTAATGCATAGTTCTTGTGCATTCAACCATGTCAAAAACAAAGTCAAATCATGTATACTCCCAGACCACAACATAAAGACGTCATCGATATACCTGTGCCACGTTTTCATTAAGTGTTTAAATGGATTAGTCTCTGCATAAACTGAGCGATTCTCTAAATCGTCCATAAAAAGATTGGCCAGATCTGGAGCAAAGGTTGACCCCATACTCGTACCATGTTGTTGTAGGTAAAAGGTGCCATTAACAATGAAGTAATTATTAGTCAAGGCTATTCTGATACATTCAGTGATGAAACTAGACGGAACCTTTTTGTCAACTCGTTTTTCTAACAAGGTATGCATGATGTCAATGCATTTCTGCTGAGGGATACTCGTATATAGTGCCTCCACATCTAATGTTACCAAAATGTCATCCGCCATAACACTCACCTTCTCCAGAATATGGATCATATGTGTCGTGTCTTGAATGTATGAGTTCATTTTGGTAACAAAGGGCCTCAAGAAAAAGTCTGCGTAAACCGACAATGGTTCCAACACTGACCCGATTGCTGCCACGATAGGTCTACCCGGGGGACAAGTTGCATTTTTATGCATTTTAGGTAAGCAATATAAGGCTGGGACAGTCGAATTAGATTGTATTAAGAATAATTTTTCATCACTGTCTATCCAGCCTTCCATCTCAGCATGAGTCATCAGACTCGTTATTTCTTCCAAAATCCTTGAAGTGGGGTCTCTTGGAAGTTTTTTGTAGAAGACCTCGTTGTTTAGTTGTTTATTGATTTCCTCATTATATCCTTCTATTCCCCACAACACAATGCCTCCTCCCTTGTCCGCCGGTTTTATGACAAACCGATTGTTATCAGCCAGATCCTTCATTGCTTGTCTCTCTACTTTTGATAAATTGTCTCTATAGTTGTTTTTCGTATTTATCAATGTTTTCATCTCTCGAAGGATCTTATTTTCAAAACTTAGAATTTCCGATGACACCATTGAAGAGGCCGGAACAAAATTAGATGGAGGCTTAAGCCCAGAACTGCTCTGATTCTTTGGACGCATATCTGATGCGTTCCGAAAGAAATACCGTAAACGAATAATGCGAAAGAAATTCCTCATCTCAATCTCGGTATTAAACATATCTGCCTTATTAGCAGGTACAAAGGTGAGACCTTTATTCAAAACTTGAATCTCAGAGGGAGTGAGAACATGTGTGCTCAAATTGAAAATAGGCATTACCATATCTGTGGCGGTGGCTGCCACTGTCGAGTTCGCATGCCATGATGTCCTTGCTGTCGCGACCTCCCTCGAGGACCCCGATTCTGAAAAGGGCGTCCTCTTGGTGGCCCCCCATTTTGATTATTCTGTGAACCAGTTGAGGACCCTGTGTCACTACTATTCGATGAGTTCGAAAAGGTCACAGATTTTTTAGGGAATCTTTGATTATTCCCCCCACCTCCTTGATTATTATAGCTTTGAGTGAAAAAACCGGGAACAAGGTATGGGTAAGTCTTCTCCTCCCTATAATTTTGAACATCTTTTTTCAATTTTTCTAATTTCTTGTCAATGGTAAACATTTTAAATTTTTTCATGTCTTCCTCTATTTTTTCCAACAGAGCTTTAATATCTGGTAATGTAGACTCATCTTGGATTTTCTTTCCCAAAATAGCAAGTTCTTCTTTCTGCTTTTTGGCCTCTTGTTCTGCCGTTGCAATCACCAGAATCACCCAGTCCCGGGAGCATTTGTTTCCAACACCACTAAAATCAGCCATAAATTTAGGGTTATCTAGAAATACCCTAGGGATGTTCCTGACCTGCAAGCCCTCCGGAATCACTCCTAGTTTAAGGTATTCTACCATTAACTGGCCATGTGATTCCGTCCGAATCAATTTCTCATTTTTTTTGTGTCAGTAGCTCTAGATCATTTATATTGAGTGGTGTGGTCACATCCGCTGCCGGTACCGGCCGCTCCAGGAGAGAAGGCAAATCAAAAAAACGTTTGAATTCTTCATCTGTAAATGAAACAATATTTACATTCTCCATATCTAGGAATCTATACAGAATCTCTAAACTCTACCAACCAAGGGGTTGTCCTTACACATCAACAGACCAGAGCTGTCTTGTCCTCTTTTTTAGGGGCCGTATGGGAGAGGACTACAATATATAACCAACAAACATATCCCATTAATCCGGCTTCCTCCCTTTGGGTTCTAAAACTGTCTGTGACAACAAGTTATTGCATACATAAACCACCCTTTTCTCATTTAGGTAGACACACAAGGTAACTCAAAAAAATATACATATTTTAATCTCTATCACATAAAACCATAAAAATACAACCATCCTCTGTGTCTATGCTATACACCATTTCATTGAACAAAAGTGTGCATTTTAACACATTATGACCTATGTGAAGTTTCACAAAATCATATTATACACAACATTTATAGTGTTCCCCATTTATGAGAGGTATAGTGTGTCAACATGTAACATGTGTTTCTGGAATCTAGACCAATTTGTCCATACAACCCAATCCACTTAATGTTTGTATTCTCCTAGATTCCGTCTTCAGGACACATATTCTTTGATGTAATGCAGCGATGTTGTATACATTGCATTTTACAAGATGTGGACCTTTCCCACCAATCTACAAAATTTAAAAGCAAACAAACATACATATAAGTCTCTTGTGTGAGTTTTATGTACTCCAACAACTGTGCCACTTTACATGTTTTATCTCATCTTTTCATCTTTATATTCCCAAGGGACATATCCATAGGTATTATTTCACCTGGATACACTTCGTTTCAACCCCTTTTCCTTTGGGTCCAAACAATTAGTTGTGCCATCATCTTTTGGCATACCGCTATTGTCTTAGTTTATTCAATGATTCATTACAACTTCATTGAAAGCAGGAAGAACAACCTCATTCTTTAGTATTTCTCCCTACTATACTTTCTCTTCCCCATTTTTTCTACTTTACTCCACCTTATTTTCACATCAACCGTACTCTCGGTTCCACAAGGAATATATCAACATGTTCAGCCATATCGTCTAATATATACACAGTTTCTATTATTGCAACATTCAACACTCTTACCAGCCGTGTAACGGAGCGACTGGCCCCAATGTTTTTACGGCGTGGTCATGACTCACGTCTTCTCAATCCTTCCGCCTCGTCGTATTAGTTTTCCTCATATACGGCTGGTAAGAGTGTTGAATGTTGCAATAATAGAAACTGTGTATATATTAGACAATATGGCTGAACATGTTGATATATTCCTTGTGGAACCGAGAGTACGGTTGATGTGAAAATAAGGTGGAGTAATGTAGAAAAAATGGGGAAGAGAAAGTATAGTAGGGAGAAATACTAAAGAATGAGGTTGTTCTTCCTGCTTTCAATGAAGTTGTAATGAATCATTGAATAAACTAAGACAATAGCGGTATGCCAAAAGATGATGGCACAACTAATTGTTTGGAACCAAAGGAAAAGGGGTTGAAACGAAGTGTATCCAGGTGAAA
Source organism: Ambystoma mexicanum (assembly GCF_040938575.1). Classification (NCBI taxonomy): domain Eukaryota; kingdom Metazoa; phylum Chordata; class Amphibia; order Caudata; family Ambystomatidae; genus Ambystoma; species Ambystoma mexicanum. Next base: position 491,157,359 of record NC_090929.1, read on the forward strand.
TAATACCTATGGATATGTCCCTTGGGAATATAAAGATGAAAAGATGAGATAAAACATGTAAAGTGGCACAGTTGTTGGAGTACATAAAACTCACACAAGAGACTTATATGTATGTTTGTTTGTTTTTAAATTTTGTAGATTGGTGGGAAAGGTCCACATCTTGTAAAATGCAATGTATACAACATCGCTGCATTGCATCAAAGAATATGTGTCCTGAAGACGGAATCTAGGAGAATACAAACATCAAGTGGATTGGGTTGTATGGACAAATTGGTCTAGATTCCAGAAACACATGTTACGTGTTGACACACTATACCTCTCATAAATGGGGAACACTATAAATGTTGTGTATAACATGATTTTGTGAAACTTCACATAGGTCATAATGTGTTAAAATGCACACTTTTGTTCAATGAAATGGTGTATAGCATAGACACCGAGGATGGTTGTATTTTTATGGTTTTATGTGATAGAGATTAAAATATGTATATTTTTTTGAGTTACCTTGTGTGTCTACCTAAATGAGAAAAGGGTGGTTTATGTATGCAATAACTTGTTGTCACAGACAGTTTTAGAACCCAAAGGGAGGAAGCCGGATTAATGGGATATGTTTGTTGGTTATATATTGTAGTCCTCTCCCATACGGCCCCTAAAAAAGAGGACAAGACAGCTCTGGTCTGTTGATGTGTAAGGACAACCCCTTGGTTGGTAGAGTTTAGAGATTCTGTATAGATTCCTAGATATGGAGAATGTAAATATTGTTTCATTTACAGACGAAGAATTCAAATGGTTTTTTGATTTGCCGTCTCTCCTGGAGCGGCCGGTACCGGCAGCGGATGTGACCACACCACTCAATATAAATGATCTAGAGCTACTGACACACAAAAATAAGAAATTGATTCGGACGGAATCACATGGCCAGTTAATGGTAGAATACCTTAAACTAGGAGTGATTCCGGAGGGCTTGCAGGTCAGGAACATCCCTAGGGTATTTCTAGATAACCCTAAATTTATGGCTGATTTTAGTGGTGTTGGAAACAAATGCTCCCGGGACTGGGTGATTCTGGTGATTGCAACGGCAGAACAAGAGGCCAAAAAGCAGAAAGAAGAACTTGCTATTTTGGGAAAGAAAATCCAAGATGAGTCTACATTACCAGATATTAAAGCTCTGTTGGAAAAAATAGAGGAAGACATGAAAAAATTTAAAATGTTTACCATTGACAAGAAATTAGAAAAATTGAAAAAAGATGTTCAAAATTATAGGGAGGAGAAGACTTACCCATACCTTGTTCCCGGTTTTTTCACTCAAAGCTATAATAATCAAGGAGGTGGGGGGAATAATCAGAGACGCCCTAAAAAATCTGTGACCTTTTCGAACTCATCGAATAGTAGTGACACAGGGTCCTCAACTGGTTCACAGAATAATCAAAATGGGGGGCCACCAAGAGGACGCCCTTTTCAGAATCGGGGTCCTCGAGGGAGGTCGCGACAGCAAGGACATCATGGCATGCGAACTCGACAGTGGCAGCCACCGCCACAGATATGGTAATGCCTATTTTCAATTTGAGCACACATGTTCTCACTCCCTCTGAGATTCAAGTTTTGAGTAAAGGTCTCACCTTTGTACCTGCTAATAAGGCAGATATGTTTAATACCGAGATTGAGATGAGGAATTTCTTTCGCATTATTCGTTTACGGTATTTCTTCCGGAACGCATCAGATATGCGTCCAAAGAATCAGAGCAGTTCTGGGCTTAAGCCTCCATCTAATTTTGTTCCAGCCTCTTCAATGGTGTCATCGGAAATTCTTAGTTTTGAAAATAAGATCCTTCGAGAGATGAAAACATTGATAAATACGAAAAACAACTATAGAGACAATTTATCAAAAGTAGAGAGACAAGCAATGAAGGATCTGGCTGATAACAAGCGGTTTGTCATAAAACCGGCGGACAAGGGAGGAGGCATTGTGTTGTGGGGAATAGAAGGATATAATGAAGAAATCAATAAACAACTAAACAACAAGGTCTTCTACAAAAAACTTCCAAGAGACCCCACTTCAAGGATTTTGGAAGAAATAACGAGTCTGATGACTCATGCTGAGATGGAAGGCTGGATAGACAGTGATGAGAAATTATTCTTAATACAATCTAATTCGACTGTCCCAGCCTTATATTGCTTACCTAAAATGCATAAAAATGCAACTTGTCCCCCGGGTAGACCTATCGTGGCAGCAATCGGGTCAGTGTTGGAACCATTGTCGGTTTACGCAGACTTTTTCTTGAGGCCCTTTGTTACCAAAATGAACTCATACATTCAAGACACGACACATATGATCCATATTCTGGAGAAGGTGAGTGTTATGGCGGATGACATTTTGGTAACATTAGATGTGGAGGCACTATATACGAGTATCCCTCAGCAGAAATGCATTGACATCATGCATACCTTGTTAGAAAAACGAGTTGACAAAAAGGTTCCGTCTAGTTTCATCACTGAATGTATCAGAATAGCCTTGACTAATAATTACTTCATTGTTAATGGCACCTTTTACCTACAACAACATGGTACGAGTATGGGGTCAACCTTTGCTCCAGATCTGGCCAATCTTTTTATGGACGATTTAGAGAATCGCTCAGTTTATGCAGAGACTAATCCATTTAAACACTTAATGAAAACGTGGCACAGGTATATCGATGACGTCTTTATGTTGTGGTCTGGGAGTATACATGATTTGACTTTGTTTTTGACATGGTTGAATGCACAAGAACTATGCATTAATTTCCCCATGACTAGCAGCAGCAATCAGATTGCCTTTTTGGATTTAGAGATCTATAAAGGAGATAACAACACAGTGGGCACCAGACTGTTTAGAAAACCAACAGACAAGAACTCTTTACTGGTGTTCGACAGTTATCATCCAGCGAGCTTGCGCGAAAATTTACCTTTCGGTCAATTTCTACGTATTCGTAGAAATTGTACTCAAAGAGAGGATTTTGATTTAAGTAGCAAAGACCTGTCCACAAGATTGAAAGCCAGAGGCTATCCGTCTCATGTAATAAGCAGATCATTGAAAAGGGCTAGAAACACTAATAGACAGGAATGCCTTATGAAACGACCAAGGATTAAAGAAGACAAAGTCACGTGTGTATCAACTTTCTCACCCATAAGTAATGCATTGCGACGCAGTATACTCAAGAACTGGGGGATGATAAACACAGAGGATTTCACGATAGGCAAACCACGTTTTGCTTTTAAACGGATGACGAATTTACGCGAAAAATTGGTCCATACATATGATTCAGCCGGTCTGGAAAAGAATCTTTCTCAGTCTACATTGTGGAACACACAGCCTGTAGTAGGCCACTATAAGTGTGGTAAATGCTCATTGTGCTGCCTTACTTCCAACATAAAAGAAATTGATTTAAAGGGCAGAAACTGGAAACTACGTATGATTTCCAACTGCAACACAAAATGGGCGATTTATGTAATAATTTGCCCGTGTGGTTTATTGTATGTTGGAAAAACAAAAAGACCCATACGACAAAGGATCTGTGAACACAGATCCTGTGTTAAAAATCATGTACCAGATAAGCCACTGGTAGCTCATTTCGATGTAGCTAAACATACACATGAAGACATCCGGTGGTATATCATACAGGTGATTGACCCCCACCCTAGAGGAGGGGACAGAGATTTGAAATTAAGAAAGATTGAACAGAAATGGATTTTTGACCTCAACACGGTAAAAGATGGCCTCAACATTGCCATTGAGTGGGGGTTGTTCATTCATTAATATATAAACAGAGGCATACATGAACTAAATGTCCCAGAAATAAGTAGGACTGGAGGCCGTGTTGTGACCACGTGATCTTGAAATTGAGCACGTGGGTCACAAAAGACTAGGTGTGTTATTTGACGTTGTTTTTTGTTTACTTATCGAGATATTGATTAATACCATGGTTCGCACCATTAGTAATAAGTGAGACAATGTTGCGATGCCTTTTTCGGCATTTGAAACCATCGTTATTGCAACCATTGTTGCTCCTATGAATAGGAATGAGAGGTTATAATAAATAACATTATCTGGACCACATATCCCATGAGTAATCGGGACTTGAGTAGTCCATCGCATGGACGCTAGCACGTGATCACGTGAAACAATGATCGATCACGTTGTTGATGAAAAAGTATCAGTGGTCGAATAACATTCATCCGCACGGGTAGGTAGAAGGTGACGGATTGACTCATAACAAGGTATTTTTCCGATTGCACAATGAATATAATAGAATAGAGATATTTGGGTTGGTGGTTAAAGTAACTGTGGCATTATGATATTGTAGGTTGCGTAACTAGGGTTGTAACCATTGTTGTTCCCATGAGTAGGAACGAGAGGTTATAATAAATAATATTATTTGGCCCACATATCCCATGAGTAATCGGGACCCGAGTAATCCATTGTATGCACGTCAGTATGTGATCACGTGAAACAATGATCGATCACGTGATTGATGAAATAGCATCAGCGGTCGAACAACGTTTCTCCGCACGGGCAGGCATAAGGTGTAGGATTGACCCATAACAAGGTAAACTTCCGATTGCAAAATGAATATAATAGAATAGAGAATCCTGGACTGATGGTTTGAGTAACTGTGGCATTATGACATTGTAGGTTGTGTCCCTCGTGTGCGTTGTATATGAGGAAATCTAATACGACGAGGCGGAAGGATTGAGAAGACGTGAGTCATGACCACGCAGTAAAAACATTGGGGCCAGTCGCTCCGTTACATGGCTGGTAAGAGTGTTGAATGTTGCAATAATAGAAACTGTGTATATATTAGACGATATGGCTGAACATGTTGATATATTCCTTGTGGAACCGAGAGTACGGTTGATGTGAAAATAAGGTGGAGTAAAGTAGAAAAAATGGGGAAGAGAAAGTATAGTAGGGAGAAATACTAAAGAATGAGGTTGTTCTTCCTGCTTTCAATGAAGTTGTAATGAATCATTGAATAAACTAAGACAATAGCGGTATGCCAAAAGATGATGGCACAACTAATTGTTTGGACCCAAAGGAAAAGGGGTTGAAACGAAGTGTATCCAGGTGAAATAATACCTATGGATATGTCCCTTGGGAATATAAAGATGAAAAGATGAGATAAAACATGTAAAGTGGCACAGTTGTTGGAGTACATAAAACTCACACAAGAGACTTATATGTATGTTTGTTTGTTTTTAAATTTTGTAGATTGGTGGGAAAGGTCCACATCTTGTAAAATGCAATGTATACAAAATCGCTGCATTACATCAAAGAATATGTGTCCTGAAGACGGAATCTAGGAGAATACAAACATCAAGTGGATTGGGTTGTATGGACAAATTGGTCTAGATTCCAGAAACACATGTTACGTGTTGACACACTATACCTCTCATAAATGGGGAACACTATAAATGTTGTGTATAATATGATTTTGTGAAACTTCACATAGGTCATAATGTGTTAAAATGCACACTTTTGTTCAATGAAATGGTGTATAGCATAGACACCGAGGATGGTTGTATTTTTATGGTTTTATGTGATAGAGATTCAAATATGTATATTTTTTTGAGTTACCTTGTGTGTCTACCTAAATGAGAAAAGGGTGGTTTATGTATGCAATAACTTGTTGTCACAGACAGTTTTAGAACCCAAAGGGAGGAAGCCGGATTAATGGGATATGTTTGTTGGTTATATATTGTAGTCCTCTCCCATACGGCCCCTAAAAAGAGGACAAGACAGCTCTGGTCTGTTGATGTGTAAGGACAACCCCTTGGTTGGTAGAGTTTAGAGATTCTGTATAGATTCCTAGATATGGAGAATGTAAATATTGTTTCATTTACAGACGAAGAATTCAAACAGTTTTTTGATTTGCCGTCTCTCCTGGAGCGGCCGGTACCGGCAGCGGATGTGACCACACCACTCAATATAAATGATCTAGAGCTACTGACACAAAAAAATAAGAAATTGATTCGGACGGAATCACATGGCCAGTTAATGGTAGAATACCTTAAACTAGGAGTGATTCCGGAGGGCTTGCAGGTCAGGAACATCCCTAGGGTATTTCTAGATAACCCTAAATTTATGGCTGATTTTAGTGGTGTTGGAAACAAATGCTCCCGGGACTGGGTGATTCTGGTGATTGCAACGGCAAAACAAGAGGCCAAAAAGCAGAAAGAAGAACTTGCTATTTTGGGAAAGAAAATCCAAGATGAGTCTACATTACCAGATATTAAAGCTCTGTTGGAAAAAATAGAGGAAGACATGAAAAAATGTAAAATGTTTACCATTGACAAGAAATTAGAAAAATTGAAAAAAGATGTTCAAAATTATAGGGAGGAGAAGACTTACCCATACCTTGTTCCCGGTTTTTTCACTCAAAGCTATAATAATCAAGGAGGTGGGGGGAATAATCAGAGACGCCCTAAAAAATCTGTGACCTTTTCAAACCCATCGAATAGTAGTGACACAGGGTCCTCAACTGGTTCACAGAATAATCAAAATGAGGGGCCACCAAGAGGACGCCCTTTTCAGAATCGGGGTCCTCGAGGGAGGTCGCGACAGCAAGGACATCATGGCATGCGAACTCGGCAGTGGCAGCCACCGCCACAGATATGGTAATGCCTATTTTCAATTTGAGCACACATGTTCTCACTCCCTCTGAGATTCAAGTTTTGAGTAAAGGTCTCACCTTTGTACCTGCTAATAAGGCAGATATGTTTAATACCGAGATTGAGATGAGGAATTTCTTTCGCATTATTCGTTTACGGTATTTCTTCCGGAACGCATCAGATATGCGTCCAAAGAATCAGAGCAGTTCTGGGCTTAAGCCTCCATCTAATTTTGTTCCAGCCTCTTCAATGGTGTCATCGGAAATTCTTAGTTTTGAAAATAAGATCCTTCGAGAGATGAAAACATTGATAAATACGAAAAACAACTATAGAGACAATTTATCAAAATTAGAGAGACAAGCAATGAAGGATCTGGCTGATAACAAGCGGTTTGTCATAAAACCGGCGGACAAGGGAGGAGGCATTGTGTTGTGGGGAATAGAAGGATATAATGAGGAAATCAATAAACAACTAAACAACGAGGTCTTCTACAAAAAACTTCCAAGAGACCCCACTTCAAGGATTTTGGAAGAAATAACGAGTCTGATGACTCATGCTGAGATGGAAGGCTGGATAGACAGTGATGAGAAATTATTCTTAATACAATCTAATTCGACTGTCCCAGCCTTATATTGCTTACCTAAAATGCATAAAAATGCAACTTGTCCCCCGGGTAGACCTATCGTGGCAGCAATCGGGTCAGTGTTGGAACCATTGTCGGTTTACGCAGACTTTTTCTTGAGGCCCTTTGTTACCAAAATGAACTCATACATTCAAGACACGACACATATGATCCATATTCTGGAGAAGGTGAGTGTTATGGCGGATGACATTTTGGTAACATTAGATGTGGAGGCACTATATACGAGTATCCCTCAGCAGTAATACATTGACATCATGCATACCTTGTTAGAAAAACGAGTTGACAAAAAGGTTCCGTCTAGTTTCATCACTGAATGTATCAGAATAGCCTTGACTAATAATTACTTCATTGTTAATGGCACCTTTTACCTACAACAACATGGTACGAGTATGGGGTCAACCTTTGCTCCAGATCTGGCCAATCTTTTTATGGACGATTTAGAGAATCGCTCAGTTTATGCAGAGACTAATCCATTTAAACACTTAATGAAAACGTGGCACAGGTATATCGATGATGTCTTTATGTTGTGGTCTGGGAGTATACATGATTTGACTTTGTTTTTGACATGGTTGAATGCACAAGAACTATGCATTAATTTCACCATGACTAGCAGCAGCAATCAGATTGCCTTTTTGGATTTAGAGATCTATAAAGGAGATAACAACACAGTGGGCACCAGACTGTTTAGAAAACCAACAGACAAGAACTCTTTACTGGTGTTCGACAGTTATCATCCAGCGAGCTTGCGCGAAAATTTACCTTTCGGTCAATTTCTACGTATTCGTAGAAATTGTACTCAAAGAGAGGATTTTGATTTAAGTAGCAAAGACCTGTCCACAAGATTGAAAGCCAGAGGCAATCCGTCTCATGTAATAAGGAGATCATTGAAAAGGGCTAGAAACACTAATAGACAGGAATGCCTTATGAAACGACCAAGGATTAAAGAAGACAAAGTCACGTGTGTATCAACTTTCTCACCCATAAGTAATGCGTTGCGACGCAGTATACTCAAGAACTGGGGGATGATAAACACAGAGGATTTCACGATAGGCAAACCACGTTTTGCTTTTAAACGGATGACGAATTTACGCGAAAAATTGGTCCATACATATGATTCAGCCGGTCTGGAAAAGAATCTTTCTCAGTCTACATTGTGGAACACACAGCCTATAGTAGGCCACTATAAGTGTGGTAAATGCTCAGTGTGCTGCCTTACTTCCAACATAAAAGAAATTGATTTAAAGGGCAGAAACTGGAAACTATGTATGTTTTCCAACTGCAACACAAAATGGGCGATTTATGTAATAATTTGCCCGTGTGGTTTATTGTATGTTGGAAAAACAAAAATACCCATACGACAAAGGATCTGTGAATACAGATCCTGTGTTAAAAATCATGTACCAGATAAGCCACTGGTAGCTCATTTCGATGTAGCTAAACATACACATGAAGACATCCGGTGGTATATCATACAGGTGATTGACCCCCACCCTAGAGGAGGGGACAGAGATTTGAAATTAAGAAAGATTGAACAGAAATGGATTTTTGACCTCAACACGGTAAAAGATGGCCTCAACATTGCCATTGAGTGGGGGTTGTTCATTCATTAATATATAAACAGAGGCATACATGAACTAAATGTCCCAGAAATAAGTAGGACTAGAGGCCGTGTTGTGACCACGTGATATTGAAATTGAGCACGTGGGTCACAAAAGACTAGGTGTGTTATTTGACGTTGTTTTTTGTTTACTTATCGAGATATTGATTAATACCATGGTTCGCACCATTAGTAATAAGTGAGACAATGTTGCGATGCCTTTTTCGGCATTTGAAACCATCGTGATTGCAACCATTGTTGCTCCTATGAATAGGAACGAGAGGTTATAATAAATAACATTATCTGGACCACGTATCCCATGAGTAATCGGGACTTGAGTAGTCCATCGCATGGACGCTAGCACGTGATCACGTGAAACAATGATCGATCACGTTGTTGATGAAAAAGTATCAGTGGTCGAATAACATTCACCCGCACGGGTAGGTAGAAGGTGACGGATTGACCCATAACAAGGTATTTTTCCGATTGCACAATGAATATAATAGAATAGAGATATTTGGGTTGGTGGTTAAAGTAACTGTGGCATTATGATATTGTAGGTTGCGTAACTAGGGTTGTAACCATTGTTGTTCCCATGAATAGGAACGAGAGGTTATAATAAATAATATTATTTGGCCCACATATCCCATGAGTAATCGGGACTCGAGTAATCCATTGTATGCATGTCAGTATGTGATCACGTGAAACAATGATCGATCACGTGATTGATGAAATAGCATCAGCGGTCGAACAACGTTTCTCCGCACGGGCAGGCATAAGGTGAAGGATTGACCCATAACAAGGTAAACTTCCGATTGCAAAATGAATATAATAGAATAGAGAATCCTGGACTGATGGTTTGAGTAACTGTGGCATTATGACATTGTAGGTTGTGTCCCTTGTGTGCGTTGTATATGAGGAAAACTAATACGACGAGGCGGAAGGATTGAGAAGACGTGAGTCATGACCACGCCGTAAAAACATTGGGGCCAGTCGCTCAGTTACACGGCTGGTAAGAGTGTTGAATGTTGCAATAATAGAAACTGTGTATATATTAGACAATATGGCTGAACATGTTGATATATTCCTTGTGGAACCGAGAGTACGGTTGATGTGAAAATAAGGTGGAGTAAAGTAGAAAAAATGGGGAAGAGAAAGTATAGTAGGGAGAAATACTAAAGAATGAGGTTGTTCTTCCTGCTTTCAATGAAGTTGTAATGAATCATTGAATAAACTAAGACAATAGCGGTATGCCAAAAGATGATGGCACAACTAATTGTTTGGACCCAAAGGAAAAGGGGTTGAAACGAAGTGTATCCAGGTGAAATAATACCTATGGATATGTCCCTTGGGAATATAAAGATGAAAAGATGAGATAAAACATGTAAAGTGGCACAGTTGTTGGAGTACATAAAACTCACACAAGAGACTTATATGTATGTTTGTTTGTTTTTAAATTTTGTAGATTGGTGGGAAAGGTCCACATCTTGTAAAATGCAATGTATAAAACATCGCTGCATTACATCAAAGAATATGGGTCCTGAAGACGGAATCTAGGAGAATACAAACATCAAGTGGATTGGGTTGTATGGACAAATTGGTCTAGATTCCAGAAACACATGTTACGTGTTGACACAATATACCTCTCATAAATGGGGAACACTATAAATGTTGTGTATAATATGATTTTGTGAAACTTCACATAGGTCATAATGTGTTAAAATGCACACTTTTGTTCAATGAAATGGTGTATAGCATAGACACCGAGGATGGTTGTATTTTTATGGTTTTATGTGATAGAGATTAAAATATGTATATTTTTTTGAGTTACCTTGTGTGTCTACCTAAATGAGAAAAGGGTGGTTTATGTATGCAATAACTTGTTGTCACAGACAGTTTTAGAACCCAAAGGGAGGAAGCCGGATTAATGGGATATGTTTGTAGGTTATTATTAGCTACATTAAAGTCCAAAAAGTATAATTCACAATCATTGCATTGGTACGTAAATGTGATGCCAAACGTATTCACGTTCAGGTAATTGACAAACCCTTCAATTGCATTTCGTTGCCTCTCCATATCCTCAACACATCATCTATACACCATTGTCAAAATTCAATATTATCTCGATAAGCATGATCATTATAGACACATCTTCAAAATGTACCATGAACAAGTTGGCTAGCAATGGTGCGTACTTACCCACCATTGCTACGCCTTGTATTTGTCTATAGTAATCTTCATTGAAAAGAAAGACATTGTTGTCTAAGGTAAATATTAACCGCTTCTTAATCATTTTGATGTGGGTCAAACATGAGGTAGAGTCTTTCTTAAACGTGTGATCAATAGTCAATATAGCCAATACATTTTGGATTGAAGTGTACAATACCTTAACATCGAGTGTCACCAATAGAAGTCCTGCCTCCCATTTAATATTGTGCAGAATCTGTAGTACCTATGTGGAATCCCGTAAGTAAGAAGGAAGTTCTACAACTTTAGTTCTTATTGAAGTATCAATAGAGACAATGTTACTGTGAACCATCCGATGCCACCCATAATTGCCCATACTTCAGCCAAAGTGTCAAAGTGCTTGTGTACTTTTGGCAGAAAGTATAAGGTTGGCATGATGTTGTCAGATACAGTCAAAACATCTTTCTCAGTGTCATTTAGTAGATCTAATCTATGCCATTTGACAATAGGTTCTCTCATACACTCTTTAATATCCCTGCTACAATTTGAAAGAAATTTCACATAACACCCTGGAGTCCTAAGGTGCAATTGCCCCATCTCTATATAGTCTGAAATATTGAAAAGAACAATATTCCCTCCTTTGTCTGCCTCCTTGAAGGTAATACTCGAGACACTTTTTTAATTCCTAAATGCCAAATGTCCTTCCTGAGTCATATTGTTAGGAATATGCTTCCATAGTGGTTTGTCGGTAAGCTTATACATTTCCAATGTCACAGCTGTATGGAATGTATCGATGATACTATCAGTGGAGATGGTGGTATGAATTTTGAACATGATCAAAACATTTTGATATAAAGAATTCTGGTCGAAACTTCAATAGCTGTGCATAATCTGCATCTCCCTAATCCTCTAGTGCGAGAAGTAACTGTGTGTTAAAGGCAAGTTCCGGGACTTTTTTTTTATTGTCCCTACGGTTCGGCCATGTGTTTTTAAGCATAAATCGGTAGATCGTAGAAAACTTTCCTATGGACCTTACCCGGCTTTTCGTCCATTAACGCACTCGAAATCAGCCGCCATTTTGTGATAATCCTATCATTTCCCCCCATCGACCTGGCTCACCTGCGTTTGCGCCACTAAATCATATCCCCCGCCCCTGAAACAGACTTTATCAAAACATTCATATTCCCCGCCTCTATCCGTGAACTGACTGTGCTGCGTAGGCAAACGCGCCCGGGCGTCTTCTACGCGACTCCACACAGAACCCGGAAACCAACACAGATCAGCTCACAACACGGCGCGCCACAATTCGGAATATGAAACTGTACTTTTAAATCAAACCGCAAGATTGTAAATTTGGTAAAGTACATTTATTTGACATCAAATGTTTAGAGAATATTCAGCGATTTGCATTTTTCTTTGCTCTCGATCCAAAATAGTTCGTCTTGAGGCAAGCGATGTTCGTGTGCAGTACACAGGGTGTTGGTTTAAGATAAAATAAGCTCTTCGGTCGCACTGATAATCGCATGGCTGTTCCAACAACGAGGCACTAGGCCACCACAAGGGTATGTATGTTGCATCTAGCCATTAGTACCGCGTAAGGGCATACTTGTACTTGGCGATCGTCCCATAAAATGGTCAGGGTGGTAACGTTGTTCACGCGGAGAAGCAACTGGCGGTTGTAAAAGCCATCCGCCGGTGTCTGGTACTCGTGACACATACAATAATGAAGGATGTACCTGTTTTAAAAACATAAAAAATGAAATTAGTCTCACCATCAGATCTTTATTAAAATTATTCATTTTATATATTAGGTCGGGAAATTATTTCATAGCTAGGACAGTGCAACTGGGTATTATACGTCATTTCCAGTAACCCACCCCCTCTCCTCCGCCTTTTTCAGAGCCGCCTGAGCGCCAGTGGACCACTTTGTCACTGATATGATATAATATGGCATTTACAACGCGCCTATACACAAGTGTTTCAAGGCGTGGCGAGGCAGGGAGGGGGGGACAAAAAGGAGAAGACAGACAACGATCCTACTAGGCCAGGTGTCATTCAGATCGCGCAAGTGCAGGGGTAGGGGGAAGGTAAAAGTGCAAGGGGAAGGGGAGGGGGGAAGTGGAGTACAAGGTAAGTAGCATAAAATAATAAATACATAGGGCCAGCTGGTGGCGAGTGCAAGGTAAGTGCAGAACAAGTGCTGGGAAGGGGGGGCTGTAGGATACTGAGACAGTCCCCCAGTGCAGGGGTTGACAGGGAGGCAGTGCAGGTGGAGAGTGGAAGGGCCCAGGACCGAGGTCGCAGACAGTGGACCAGTTGTAGCAGGGGAGAGGGAGAGAGAAAGCAGAAGCAAAGAGGAAGGTTTTGAGGTGCTTCCGTAAAAGGAGATGGTTCTCCTCAAGATAGTGCGCGGTACAAAACAATATGCCACATAGAACGAACAAGTACAACTTAACCCGTCTTTAAAGCTACTGTATAGTAATTAAATTGCGGTATAAACTCATCTAAAGAGTTACTTACATTATATTTGCATTTTCCATTGTGTCTGTGCGTAGGGCAGCCCCGAAATACCACTCCTTCTATGCCGACGTTATTTCTTCTAATGAACGAACATTAAATGGCTTTCGTTTCTGAAATTATATTCATTATCGTTTACGTTATTGCACCACACCCCCAAAAAGAAGTCTTTCGGGATGGTCCCGGCCTGTCAAGGTCAAATAACAATAGAACCTTATACTGAGTCGTGGGCCATTCCGGCACCCGAGCAAAAAATCAAAGCAGCTGACCTTCACTTTGAACGAGCACACATTCCTAGTTAGCTACATTCAGTGTAAGGCCATCTCACAGGACTTGAAATTTACACTCCATCTTTGCATTTTGTCTGCGTGCATTTGCAGCCCCAGAGAACCATAAATACGGAGACATTCTATAGTTTTTGAAAAATGATTTATATTACTGTTTGGTTTAATTTAATGCGCAAATGAACAAGGTTGGATAGACACATTGCATGTACACTGAGCAATCACTTTTATTTACACAATACATAGCTACACATATTCAATGGGCCTGCGACATGAGGAGACTCCAGAGCAAAGTCACAGGTGACACCCGGGTGGTTCGCACAACTGCACGGTGAAGGGAGGGGCAACGGTGGAGAGACACATTGCATGTATGCTGAGCAATCACTTTTATTTACACATTACATAGATACACATATTCAATGGGCCTGCAACATGAGGAGACTCGAGAGAACAGACAATCAAATTACAATCATTTAAACCGTGATGTGTATTTCTCAATGAGCTCTGCTTTAGGTGGACATGGAACAGAGGCAATGTTGGGTGGCAATGCAGTTGTCCCCTGCACAGGTTCGTTCACAACTCCATGTATGTGCCTATCTAGGACATCAACAATAAGTCTCTCAATAAACTCATATTGCATATCCTGAAACACTGGTTTGATCACCCATTGTTTACTTCTTTTAGTGAAGGCCTTATTGTAGCGAAGCGTCCCTAAAGTTCCGGTCGTCCTACTTTGTTGACGGCCAACATTATGGTTATGTGCCAAGACCGCTAGAAGAGTCCGATTTATCATGCCCTCCATGCCAAAATGCAATCGTTTTGGCCTGTACTTTAGGCACATATTGTGGAACACCTCCAAATCTCCTGTGTGGCAGAATTCCGTGAGTCCCCTCAAATCTCTTGTTATAGTTTTATCAAATACAATCTTTTCAATGGCTTTGTGAGTGGGTGATGAAGGAATCAACCACTTCTTCTTCCGTGCCTCCTCTGTGGACAAATGGCCATGTTCACAATTGTGGAAATGTTGGTTTGTGGTCCAGCCGTGAACGTTGCTACAGTGTAGCATTACTGACCGCCATTTTTCCAGTAGAATTTCCAATGACCCTCCACATGTTTTTGAGCTCCACCAAAGATGGTTGCTGATTGATTTGGACCACTGTGAAATACCTTGCATATCTTTTTTTTTACCTGCAGCCGACATTTTTTTATTGATTGTATTTGCAAGATGCCATACGTCAAATTGGTGATTTATATTTTTGTACTCTTCTCTCATTGTCTTGGCAATTGAAACGTGTCTGTCCGTGGCTATCAGGTCGATCACCATTCCCCGGGATTGTAGTTCTTGCAATGATGCTACAAAGCCAACTTTCTCCATGGCCACTGAGGATGTACTTTGTGACACCTGCATGACCACCGAACTCACAATTTTCTTACTTTCCATGTCCTGAAAGTGGTAGGTGCAGTACTTGGCTGAAAATCCTGGGCTGTCGCACTGTCCATCACCGGCTAGCCTGAACCGTTTGCCCGCGAATGTACTATCAATAGACATTTTTTCCATTCTCCAAGCTTCGCTAATGGCTGGAAATCGATAATCGATTTGGTATTTGTAGAACTGAGTTTTCGCAATGAAATGGATTCCCACAAACTGAAAGAAATACTCTAACTTTTTAAAACTTGAACCACTAAAAAGTGCGGCCGCTGCACAAAGTAGATTGCCTGCTGGCAGTTGCCCCAGCATGGGTTGTGCAGACCATGAGAAAGGATGATATTTTGTACAGGTGGCATGTATTTTAAGGTTAGTGCCTCGAATTGCACGAGTCACATTAATCAATGGCTCCCCACATACTTCCCCACCAACCGAATGCCCACATTTCATCCTAATAATAATATCAATCAAACAACTATCGAATACAATGAATTTGGCCTCTTTCCTTATACTGTCACTCTGCATCCCAGCTGGCTCGGCCTGTAACATTGAGGACATGTCACTCACATGAAAGGTAGAATCTCTGATATCGTCTTCCGCTATGTTCAGTGATATTGATGGTGTTTCATTGTCGTCCACTTCATTCTCTTCCATTGCAACATCTGTTCCTTCTCCGGCGATGGGTGACTAAAACAATTTCTTCAACTTTCTCGCGGTCTTAGTTTTTGCGGGTGTGGATTCTGTGAATTGATCTCCGACTGCATCCGAACTACCAGGAGGACATTCACTATCAATGGCTGGTGGTGGTATAGCTCCGTTGTCAATCACTTCATATTCTTCCCATTGGCACGATGCATCTCCAGTCTCAAGTCCCTGCCAAAAGGTTTGACAAGCAACATCTCTCGTTCGCTTCACTGTCTGTGTAGATCTAGTTCGTACACCCACTCGCAACTAGAGGACAGATTGGAAAAGGGATGTTCAGTTTAAACACAACTTACAGTATTGAACTATTAACAGTGAAAAACAACATAATATAGTGACCAGGACACTAACCGTCTTTTGCTTTCTTTTCTTTGAAACTTTCTTGCCTCGAACTTCTACATCAGGACGCTGTTGCTCCGACTCGTGTGTGCATGTCTCCACTTCCTCTTGCGCTGCAACGACTATATTTTCATGATAAGCACATCTATCATGCACTGACGCTCCATCGACTCCCTGAAACATAGAACTTTCATTAGTATGTATAATAATATTGAAAACACAAAATGTACTTGGGGACCAATACCCACGTACATCTCAATAGCAAAACACGAATTAACGCATTGTGTAGAACATTCAAACGACAATTATTCACGCATTGTTGATCTAGTTAGATGGAACTGTCAAGATCCATACCTCGGGCTCCGCATAGACTTCCATTGATGATATTATTGAAGATGACGCTTCAGCAACTCCCTGAAACACAGTAATTGCATTAGTATGGTTTTCTATTTTGTTAAAAAGAACATAAACTTTGTGCAGGCGTCAACGGCTCATCTAAATAGACCTGCACAAATGATCAGTTGTCTAAAATAAGTAATGGATATCTAAATATGATTCGATTTGCTCGATCGTTGGAAGTGTCACCACCCAGAGATCTGCATCAACTACTAGGGTTGATGTTCTTGTAGAACATTGCGCCGACCCGTAACTGCATGCTCCCCCTTCTTCTTGGACTAATGCTCCATCGACTCCCTGAAACATAGGACTTTCATTAGTAATGAACACAATATTGAAAAAAGAAGACACATAGGAGGGCGACGACAGAAGGACATATCAATGGCTAAAAACGAAAGAAACATTGTGTGTAACAATCACTCTACAAGAATGCAAGATCTGATGATCTCCATCGATGGAACTGTCCGGAAACGTACCTCGAGCATCTGAGTGACATCAACGGTTGTCGTCAATGCGTTGGACTCCTCAGCATCTCCCTGAAAGACAGTACTTGCATTATTTTGGATAACAATAATTATAACTGAAAACAAAGACTAGAGGACGAGTACTAGGGTGTACCATTAGGTAAAATAATTACACGATAAATTAAAACTATTGATTTACATGCCTAAAACAAGTCAGTGGCAGAATAGCTAAGTAAGATTACCCGATAGGCGCTTGAAGTGGCTGATGACTCAATAACGACACGGTTGGAGAATCTTCTGCCTTCATATTGAGTGGATACATAAATGGGGAAATTATTGTTAGCTAATGCTACACACTACCGCAAGGCCGAGAGCTAAATCCGTAAACTTGACTCACCAGTGGAGGGATGTGGTCGAATAGAGTGGGAATAGCGGTTGAGAGCAATTTTCGCTTCGCTCGCGGTGTGTTCTTCTTTATTAGCAATGATGTGGAGTACATGTCTGAGCTAAAGTGCCTGCTGCAGATGCGGTATCGATCACCCCTCTTGTCCGCAAAGACTTCTAGGACTCTACTTTCAAGCTCAGACGGTGGATATCCGCAATATCGGACCCATTCTCTTATCTGATCTATTGTCTTAGGGAAAACATGCATTATAGTACCTTCAGATTTTTTATGGGTCTTCGAAGGGCAACCGCCAATGGAACAGGCAGGCATTGTGGAAAGTTCTGAAAAGTAAAGATCAACAATTCTCTATGAATACCAATGTGTTAAAAAATTAAATGACACATAAAAGGTTCAATGCAAGGTTCGTTTTGGTTCTTGGAACTATACACGTTATTCACATGCGGATAAGTATTTGAATAACTTTAAAAAAATAGAAAAATAATTTGACTAAACTCAGAACATGTGACTAGTTCCTTGCATGTACTGTCTTGAACGAAAAGAAAACATGGATGCAATTTGATGACTACTAGCAAATAGATATAAATTAAAAAATTGGACGCAAAATGATTATGGTACATGGCCTTACCTTGACGAACAAACAGTTAGATGCAGGGATCAGAGTAGTTTCTTGTCGTAGAACAGGGAGCAGTTCACAGGTTGCAAACTGACGAGTTTGCTCGAAGTGGTCACGGAAGTTCACAGAGACGAAGAGCAGATAACCAGCACCTTCACGGGTTGACTAGCAAAGCGCAAAGAAGTTCTCATTAGAAATATGAAGTGGGTTATAAAGAATTCGAAACAGGGGTGTGTTTGTGAATGAATGACGTGAATATGTCATGGCATTATGCGGTTTGCAGGGGGGCGTCCAGCGTGAGGGGGGATGCTTGGCAGGAGACACGGGGTCTGGAGGTAGACATGGGAACAACAACCCATGCTCTATAGACCACTTTGAAGTGTACATGGTCTTTGGCACCTCTTGGCCTTTATCGCTCCCTGACAGCTCCACTTGCCAGCGCAAGTACCCCGGTGCGAACTGCCTTTGATAGGGCGGGGGGTGGATTGGGGCGGTGGTCGTGCAGACAAGACTCGTTTGCCGCAGGGCCTCACCAAGGAGAGGCCATCTAACTGCATGTAAGAGGCAGGCTGCAGGATCTAGTACATGGAAGGCAGGGGGGTGAGTTTATAAATACCTCACCCTCCCAGGAGAATATATGGGTGCAGTTCACCCTGGAGACCCTGGATGCCTAGGCAGTTAGTCAGCAGCAGGCTGGCCTGTGGTGGCAAGGCGGCACGGGCCAGAGGGGGTCATCTCTGTACCCGGTGCCCAAAAGGATGATTTATTATGATCAACCATATTGATTATTTACCTATAACCATGTTTTGTATCAATAAAATCCAACGGCCTTTTATTGCCAACGCTTGAACAAAGTGGTGTGGTAAGTATTTTTGGGGGAGGAGGCAAGGCCGGGAGGCTTGATGCCAACCCGCAAAATAACATATGTATGTCTGCTGCATATGGGTTCAACGGTTATGTGG
This sequence comes from Ambystoma mexicanum, assembly GCF_040938575.1. NCBI lineage: Eukaryota > Metazoa > Chordata > Amphibia > Caudata > Ambystomatidae > Ambystoma > Ambystoma mexicanum. The sequence goes on from NC_090929.1 coordinate 491,176,539, forward strand.
ATTGAAGGTGGGCGGCCAGCGTGAGGGAGGATGCTGGCCGGAGACATGTGGTGTGACAAGACAAGGCACAGGAAGACTATTCAATGGAGACACACTAGATTCATTTAAAAAATCAAAACAACCATTGTTAAAATATATGTTGGGTTTTATTTTAGATCTTAATTTCAATTGAACATAAATAATAAACATTACACATTGTAAAGTTCCGGTTGCAGCACATCCAGGGAAAATCCACGGTATGTCCACTGTCGCTGGGGAAATGTTGTCTAATGGCAGGTATTACTCTCCGAACGCGATGTCCGAGCCTCCCGTGAAGCCACCAAGTGAAGCAACGATAGGCCAATAGCCTGTACCACCTGTGAAAAAGAAAGATGCAAACTGTATTAAATTACTGTATTAAACTGTATTAAATTAAAATGACAAAACTTTCTTATCAATGTCGATTCAGGTAAAAAATGTCATTCTGCTTTGAAAAAAATTCTATCTAGAAAATGCACAATATGGAACCAATTTACATGCGTTCGAATGATATGTATATGTAATTTTATATGTGGGAGACGACCATGAAATAGTAGTGGCATCACTGACATCACAACCAGAGTATACTTATTCGTTACTCGGATTACGCGGACGAACAGTGCCGCGAAGTTCGTGCATAAGCACCATCATCATCCTCAACACGGTCCGTGAGAGGCAGGCTTCCCTGAACTCTGGCAGCTCGGTGATGCATTGCGGACTTGGCTCGCCTTCCGAAATGTAGGCCAAGCACCCGGAATTTTCACGGCAGCAGCAATTCTCCTCCTCAGTTGGCATTAGCTCGCACCGATTGCACGTGCACCAGGTGGAGACGCCGTCCATGCGACATGGTCCAGGCTCTTCATCCGTTGACTGTTCCTCCCAACTGCCGTCCGAATCCCCATCGTTTTCGCGTGCTTGCCTTTCCAGTAGTTCCTCCTCGGTGTACTCGGGCTCGTACATATACGGCATTATTGTAGCCATTGTGTGGTAAAGAAAGTAAAATAATTTACAGAAATGGTACAGGTGTTCACAAGGCCTAGAAGCGGCGAAGGTAGCTGACCAGAGCACAGAAACGAGTCACAGAATACTCAAAGTAACACAGAGAGAGTAATGGAATCGAAAATCTGCTGCTGTGTGTTGTGAAACGGTGTGTTTATACTTATTGAGGAAAGAGGCGTCCTGCCATTTCCATGGCGACACTTCATTAGCTGAGGCGCAGCGATTGTTGACACGAAACGTGCTTTGGCGTTGGGAAATGGGCGGTACGCGTCTGCTGATGTCAGGCTCAGGGGCGGGGGATTTGATTTAGTGCCGCAAACGCAGGTGAGCCCGGTCGATGGGGGGAAATGATAGGATTATCACAAAATGGCGGCTGATTTCGAGTGCGTTAATGGACGAAAAGTCGGGTAAGGTCCATAGGAAAGTTTTCTACGATCTACCGATTTATGCTTAAAAACACATGGCCGAACCGTAGGAACAATAAAAAAAAAGTCCCGGAACTATCCTTTAAGTAGGTCTGCCATTGTTTTTTTAATTTATACGTGTTACATAGTACTATAAACAACAGCTATTTAACACAAACAGGATAAAATGCAATGATTCAAAGAAACATCATGTACAAGAGGATAGAAAGAAAAATGTGTTAATTCCTTGGTCAAATCGCACCCCCAATAAAAGTCAAGTCCCAACTAGAGAAAACATGTCAGGGGTTAAAATCCTCCATAATGCAGCAACTTTTTTCCAAAAGATGATGAAGAAGACAACGCAAGTTTCATTCTTCCTCCACATAATCAGGGTCTCAAATGGCCTTCAGCCCTACATGGTCCTAACCATGCATGCCTCCAATTTACAACCTGAGACATCTCCAGTCACAAATGCCCCTAGCCATGCAGACCCCCTGGCACCGACTGCCCCACTCCTAAAATGCCTGCCAGCCTTAAATGATTCAACATTGCATGTGTCCTCACCCGGAAGCCACCCTAAACTGAGCATTGCCCTTGATCTTCAGATTTCCTCAGTCCTAATTCCTCCCTAGTTGTGCATGCCCCTCCGTCCTGAGTGATGCCAGTCCTAAAAGTAGCCAATCATTGGGCCCTCCAAGCCCTTCATGTCCCCAGCCTTGGAGGACCTAAACACGAGGTGACCTCAGCCTCAAATGCCCCTTAACTCTGCACAGGCACCAACCCAATATGACCCTCCCAGTCTGTACGTTCAACCCAACCCTGCATGCCACCACCACCTCTGAATGCCCCCACCCTTATACACCACCAGTTCTGCATATCCCCATCCATAGTTGCACTCATTCTTCAGATGATGTCTAGTCCTTTATGTCCATCTCCCCTCCCACTGAGTGGTGGCTGGTGCACAAGGGGTGATCAGGGGCAACCGCTCCTATTTTCTTGTCCCCGGGACTTCAAAGTGACACTACAACAATGATTTGCATTAAACTGCAAGAGTCTTTCACTTGCTCCATAATTTAAATGTAGACATCACATTCACGAAGAATCTAAAAATATATAGATTCTTCGTGAATGCAAAGCCTGATTTGCTAACACCAGGTGCAGTATTGAGCATGGGCCCGTTTTTTTTAATGAGGTTGCACATATGTGTGCACAATTGAAAGTGTGCGTATGTGTGTGTATTTGTGTGTGTATGTGAAGGAGTTGGACTGAATGAGTGTGGCTTTATGTATGCCATTTCCATGGTGTACACAGAAGGTCTCCCTTCAACGCTCACCAGCAGTGTGTGTGTGCGCGAGTGTGTGTGCGTGCGTGTGTGCGTGCGTGTGTGAGTGTGCGTGCATGTGTGCATTTATGTGTGTGTGTGTGTGAATGTGATTGGAGAGGAGAGGACAGTTTGCCACCCACTATAAAATGTTTTTACCAAGCAAAACGCGAATATGTGGGCACAGGCAGCATGAGAATTTTTATGGTAGCGTTAAATAATGACATATTTTGAAGACAGCCAGAAAGAGTGAATTCTTACAGTGGCAGTACTGGCATATTTTCCGTGTAAAAACATCATGAAGTATGTTGTACCTTGGCAAGCAGGCATCATGATAGCGTTTTATAAAATCCTCCTGTGTACTGATCGTGATCTAGTTTCTCTTGGATTGTTTCATGTGTTACACAACAGAACAGACTGTAAATCGCATGCCTTCTTCTCAATATTTTAAAAAAGGGGTGCTGCAAATCACACCATTTCAACACATTATTTTAATGCATGTGTTTGGGTCTCTCCGGCTAAATTAGTGAGAAGTATTTGCACCGCGCCACTGCAAAAAGTCACCAGCAGCCACTGCTCCCACTTATTTACATTTTAAACTTGCAATGCCCCAATGCTTCAGCTAGCATGTGTTGTGATTTTGTTTATATAATTAATGCAAACATGATTAACATTTAAAATACATGACAACTTTCCAAAATACCACACTCAGTACAGTTTGAAAATCTACAGTTCCATGTATGCTCCTGGCCCAATATGTACACTTTCCAACTTGCCACAGTTAGAAGTGGCAAGTTGCCACACTTGCCCAAGCTCCAGAGTGAGTTATGGGCTGACTGCGCTAATGGTTAGTTTTACTGCATTAATATCCAAAATACCTGGCTGTTGGGTGACAGTTGATCAATGGGTGGTGCTGCGGTATGTGGGAATCTTGGGGGAAGTGACGTCCGGAAGGTCTCCAGCAAAGCGCACATTATAAGCCCCAGAACGAATGTAATATTGAAAGGAATATAGTGCTATCTATGTTGTAGGTGCTGACTGACAAAATGGGGGGTCAATGTCATCTGGAAGTTCGAGGCCCCTTTTAAATGAAATGGCTGAAAGGCCCTTATGCTGCCCCTGGGGGACCACATTGTTTTTCCGGTTTTACCCACTTGGCCGTTAACTTGTACTAGCCTCAAGCCTTTGACATAAGTTGCACCATGTTCCCACTTACCCTGTGCCCTTCTTCCCCCAGCCGCTCAAGCAGAACCATTCGGCCCTTTCCATGAGTTTTGTCAATCGTGGGGGGAGAAGCTCCCTCATGTTTTGTTTCATTATGTTGCCATGTACATTTTGCTGCCTCAACTCCCATTAAGGGTGTGTTACAGGTTTGATGCTTTGTTTCTAATGTTCAGGTACAAGGGGGTCAGAGGAATGCATGATTGTAGTGATTTAGGAAGGCAGTAGGCTATTTTTTCAGGCAGGTTTGGTTACTATTAGGTGAGGTCAGGTCGCTAGGTGGGTATTCAGAGTATTAAGGTGTGTTTTTTCCCCTAACATCCCTCTACCTATCCCATTTTGTTACCCTAACCCTCTTCCCGGTTTCCTTACTTCCCCGTAGCCATCCACAACCTCTCCCTAATCCCTCCTTCCCCCTCTGGCTGCCACGTGGTCACCTGTAATTTCTATCATTAGGAACCCGTGCCAATCATGGTGAGAGGGTCAAACATCCAGCCCCTGAGCTAAACAAGTTGTGCATCCCTGCATTAAGGTTGGGGCAACTAATATGGAACTCCTTTTGGGGGATGCCTGGGATGTTGGCCATATGGTTTCCTCTTTACTCGTCCGAAGATGCTTCAGTATTACATTCATAACACAGCTCCCAAAAAGCGTGCAGTTAATTTACATTAGTGCTTAAAAATGCACAGTGCAGCTCCTAATTACGTAAACATCTGGCCATTGCCATATATGTGAGAACCGGCTGCCTCTTCAGAGTTTGCGCTTTACTCGTTTGCTGGCACTGTTCGCCAACCACAGGGTACATTTGCTCAGCTTTCCTGACTCTGCTTCCATTCATTTAGGAAAAGTGGCTTTCTTCCAACTATGCTAGAGCTGTGCATTTATAATGGAATGGTACGACAATCAAATTGCCCACCAACAAAACGCTGCCAATTATTTAGTTCTGCGTTATAACATGACATGTCATTTTCTGCAGGTCAGCCGACCAGGGCCTAACATGGAAGCTTGAGCCTGCCACATGCACCCCCCGTCGACCAGCCCTAACATGGAAGCTTGAGCCCCTCACATGCACCCCCCGCCGACAAGGCACTAACATGGAAGCTTGAGCCCCCTCACATGCACCCCCCATCAACTAGGCCCTAACATGGAAGCGTGAACCCTCCACATGCACCCCCCGCCGACCAAGCCCTAACATGGAATCTTCAGCCCCTCACATTCACCCCCCACAGACCAGGCCCTAACATGGAAGCTTCAGCCCCCCACATGCACCCCCCGCCGACCAGGTTCTAACATGGAAGCTTGAGCCCCCCACATGCACCCTGTGCCGACCAGACCCTAACATGGAAGCTTCAGCCCCCCACATGCACCCCCATGCTCAGCATTGTCTACCTTATGTGACTCTGGGAATGTACATGACAGGTTGTTGGGTGCAGGTGTTAAAGAGGGCTGGGGGCCATAGACGTCTATACGGCAATCTGGGTGCAATACACCTAGAGTTGTAGTGAATAATCGTTCCTCCTACACTAGGCCACATTTAAAGTAGCAGCCTGCAATTATGTTTCAGGTTCATTTTGACATACATGCAGGCATTTACATTTGATTAACTTCTGCGGCCTCCAAAAGCATTTTTTATTGGGAAACAGAAGTGCTGGGCATCCTTTCAGTAGGATATGTCCTGTTGGTTTGCATTGCTTTTCTGCACAGAGTGCTGAGGTCAATGATGGGGTAACAATTTTAGGGAAGGAGGGAAATCAAGGGGCTACAAACTCCAGAACATTCCAGAGATGTTCATAGCATTCCGAGGGCATAGCTCTTTGCAATATGGGGATTGCAGTCTTTTATTCAAAACGGGAAAAGCAAAACCACAAGTCCCAGAACACAGATGAAAGCCGGGACTGGATGGGCAACTCACAGAGGATCTGGTGGCTGCTGACATGTGTTGCAGACGCATCTAGACACCTTGTATGACAGTAGGAGGAAGGACCCATCATTTAATGGGGACAGGGTATGCAATACCAGAGTAAGGCAGAACTGGAGTAAGGCAAAGTGTGCCATGCAGTGGCGCCCTGAGACCCAAACCCAGGCAATGCTCACTTTTTCCATTTTCAGCACCTTATGTGGGTCGTGTATGAGGACCCCAGTAATGATGTTAAAGGCTACGAGGGCCCCTTTGTGTGACTTTCACGTGGCCTAGTAATCTTCAGGGATGTATCCAGCATGTGAGGACCCCTTCAGTTGATGTGGAATGCTATGTGGGCCCGGCCCTGCAGAATTATCTAGCACGTCTGCCAGGTGGACAACAGGAGGGTCCTCCTTATTGGAAAGATAGGACTGACTTAAGAAAAGGTAGGGTTGGGTTACTAGGGTGCAGGGGGTTCAAGGAGCTGGGGCACCATGAGGGCGAGGAGCCCCAGCGCACTGTTGGATGAGGACACCACCTTGTGCCGTGCGTGCGTGTCTGGTGCCCTGGTGTGATATAGCCACATGCCCCCTGGGAGACCTCATCGATATGGGAGGGACATTATGCGTGCCACACCAGGGAAGAGACTCAGAGTGCAGGAGCCATGGGTGTCGCGTGGCTTGAGCAACACATTTTGCAGCGTTTTAATCTCTGATCCATTCCACTTCTAGGCCTGTTTCTTGGCCTGGCCCGGGTGCACTGCCATTGCCTTTTTTCGGGCACTATTGGTTTGGAGGACTGACCCCCCCTCACGATATCACACACTCAGTCTCACCATCACCCCTCATCCAGACAGTCACATGACATCAAACACACACAGACACTACTACTCAGTCACTTCCCTCAGCTAGCTCCGGCTCGAGTCGAGTCTCTCTCTAGTCCCCCACTCCCTCGCCTCGATAATCAAATGCCGTCGTAGAGTTCTCTGCACGCGTCGCTGCCTGGCTGCTCCACTTCGCTCTGGCCTCTGCACAAACTCAGGCTGAGGCTGCGCAGCAGTGCACTGCGCAGGGGCACGTGCAGTTTATTCCCCGGCCTGGGCATGTACCAAATGCTCAGGCGCGTGGCACGCAGCGAGCAGAAGTACTTTAAGCCTGCAGTCTGCAGAACTTGTACTTTTGCAAACTGATGGCTGTAGCCTGCAGAACAGGGCTCAAGTCGAGGGTACACGCGGGGGGACAGAGTCCACCCACTTTTTACAGGGGGTGGACTCAGTCCCTCCCCCAGCTAAAATGATAAACAGTGAATGTCCTCTTTGAATTTATGCATTAAAACCGACCACGGGGATCGAACCACAGTCGTCAGGTTTGTAGGCCGGACACTTCACCACTGCTTTATATAACCTGATGAAAAATAGCAAACAACTAAAGGTAAAATGTCTCATTTCGGTACTGCAATTCCCAGGGAAAACATTTGTATTGGTTCATGGAGTTTAAAACATACACATCTTTTAATGTTTTCAAAAACACTATTAAAAGAAATAAATCCTCTCTGGGCTTTGCGTGTGTGTCGTTTTTATGAAAGGCAAATGACATTCGTCCTGTTCAATTTGGGTGGTTATGCAAAGCAAATGTAATGAAATGTGCATATTTCACCTTGATATGCTAATTCCTGCGGAGGTCACATCCCATTGCATTTGTTGACGGTTCCCCCCACTTTAATTTTTGGAACTTGATCCATGCTGCAGAAGTATAGTTACACGCTGCAAATGTTTACACGCTGCATGCACAACACTTACATATTCTACTTACATATTCTGGGGGGATAAATGCCATTATATCCCCCACTTAAAATGTGGGGGGATTTGTCCTTCCTGTCCACCCCATGTCCTACGCCCATGGCATTCGCCTACAGTGCTTTGAGACCATAACATTGGGAAAAGGTGCTATACAAATGCCATATTACATTACATGTAGAGGCCCTCCAGGTCTGAATTCCTTGCATTCTTCTTCCTGAAACCAATGGAATCAGCTTAAAGTGATAGATTCAGCTTCATTCTGTGTAAAAAATATGTCCAGCTCTGTATGTGTTTTCTTTCGTTGCTCATTTTATCATGTGACCACCGTCTGAAAAAGAAGTCTATGGGACTTTGAAAGCTTATGCATCTATCAACTCAAAATAATAGTTTCAGTTAGTCCAATAAAATGTAACAACATTTGGATTTTATTGGATTTTTAAATTGGACTAATACTGCAGCAACCTTTTTCTTGGATAGCTAAATAATGTGTACTCGCTTGTTGGACTGAATCACATTCTATAAAGGGTTGACATGCAGAGTCTACCTTCCCAGGATCGTTGCAAACTGCAAATTCTCTTATCATGTGGTCTGTTCTTCCAGCCACCAGTCACTTCCCAGGTCTTTGAGCAGCATAACTATTTCCCCATTTGAGCAACTTGGGAACTGTACTAAAAAAGGCTGTGCAACAAAGTCCAATGGGAAACCATGTAAATATTCCTGATATCATCTTTTCCGCAATAACAGATTGAACTCTTTCCCTTTGGATCTACAATACCAGTGCACCTTTAAATGTAGGAAAAGATGGGAACAGCTCTAATTCCAAGTCCTTAAAATATGGACATTTGTTATCAAAGCGCAGGATGCCTAAAATGTTGGCAAGATAGCCTGTATGTCATATGTAGCGGATAATTGAATACGAGGGGTTAGAATCACTCTCACTAATCGGTCCATAGTTGTACCATTCACTGATTTCATTATGGTAAATGGATGTTACAGTGAATTGAACAGTACGCCTGCCCACCTAGCAGTGGAGCAAAGGGTTTTCAAATGATATATATTTTTAATACCCTCTGCCGTGTCTCTCGGAGACAATACGCTTAGGCTGCCTGGGGTCTAGGCTGTGAGCAGGAGAGGCATCAGAAGGTAATTGAATTTGCAACTTGACATGGGCTTGACCCTGCCGCAGCTGGGCTCCCCCATCAGAAGGGACAGTAAATCAGAACTCAAAGGGGAGGAGAGCAAATCTAGAGGCAGGAGAAGGAGCACTACCTTGAGGCTTTACCCTGAGGCGAGCGATTGAGAGCCATGGGGCGAATTGGTTCACAGTGGGTGCTGTATAAATCATCCAAGTCTTTCACCCAATGATCTATAGCTTGGCCCTAAAGTAGAGAGGCCCATGATTTGACTCTTTTTTGTGCTTTGAAGGTGCTAATCTCAATAGCAGAGGCCATGGGGGTCCCTGAACGTGCAGAGCCTGGTACAATAAGCACCGATAAGGAGGCCCTGGTGCCAGGGCCAGTTTGCTCCCCCGGAGGCTCCCCACTGCCAGAACGGACTTAGCTGCAGCTTGGAGAAAACTCCTAGCCATTGCACTTTACCTTTACAGACCCAGCACACCGTGGCAGTTTTTGCAGCAACTCAATCAACCTTAATGGAGAAAGAAAACAGACTAACCACTGCAGCAGAACTGACAAAGAGCAGGCAAACAGCTGCTTTTTAATAGTTTATTTAAAGATGATGTTCATGACAGATGTTTAATAAAAATAACTCTGTTCAAACGGAGAGGCCACATAACCCGTTCTAAGGGATGTGTAAATCAGGTCGAATTTGCCACCACATTTTAGCTCACTGTGGCTTACTACCGTAAAAATATCCCTTTCGATCGGGGTAATGTTTACACGGAACACATTCTAGCAGAATATGGCCCGCTGGCACTCTATTTTCGAGCCCGCCCGCCTCTCCCTTCGTTCTTCCTGACCTCCTGGGCCTGTCCCCAGGTCCTGGCTACCCCTCACTGGCCCCTGCCCACCCTGTCCCTTCTTTTTGTCTTTTTTTCCCCTGCGACGCTTGAGCACATCCACTGTGCATGGAAGAGGCAGGGAGGTGATCTTTCACAGGGGACACCACTGTGACCCCTGTGTCTTTTTTCCGGTGTTGTAATGAAATGCCGTTCACAAATCGGGTTGCCACCTTTGTTTGAAGCAAAAACCAGACTTGAAGCCCTGCCCCTCCCCTTTGACACACTTTATAGATTTAAAAACTGTAGTACAATAGCGAGAGGAGAAATAAAATCATACTTGCAGCTATATTTTTTTAGTGTACCTATACTGTTTTTTTAAATGGCATTATTAAAATAAATAATTATGTTAAATGTTAAATGTTAAATGTTAAAGGTATTTGTACCGCGCACTGTTACCAACGGAATTGGTCCCCAGGCGCTCAGGCGGATCTGTAAATGATAAGGGTGGGATGGGTTAGTAAGGTGAAGAAGGGAGTAGGATAGTGAGAGGAGTGGTGTTCTGTTGGCAGCTTCAACTCGGTATACACCGGGTGCTGAGCTTTGGTGCGGGTATCGGATCGGAGTCAGTCCGCGTGTGCTGTTGTTCCGGCTTATGTGTTGTTGCAGTGTTGTGAAGTGCGTGCGGCTTGTTGTGCAAGAGATGGTTGTGTGAGTTTTTTGAGTGAGATCAGTATGCAGAGTTTGAGTTTATATTGGTTAGTGGGTTACCTGACCTTTACCATGCTAACATTCACAGTTCTGTCTGAGTGTGGCACTTGTTGGCCCTCACATTCCCATCTAGACGCGGCACAGGCCAACGCCCAGGACTCCATCCAGGTGTGGCCACGCCAACACTCACACTCCCACCCAGATGCGGCGCAGGCCAGTGTCTAGAGACCCGTCCAGGTGTGGGCATGCTAACATTCACAACTCCCTCTGAGCGCCACGCAGGCTGGTGTTCACAACTCTAGGTGTGGCACATGTTAGCATTCACGTTTTTCTAGGTACAGGCATGTTATCCTTCAATCGATCCTATCCAGATGCGACGCAGGCCAGCGTCTATCTAGATGCGTCTGCCGGTCTGGATGTGTTCGTCCGGTACGTATGAGCGGGAGTGTCAATTGGGCTTTCGTGTGGGTCTAGGTATGTGGTCAGTCTCTGCAGCCTTCCTTTGTGGCTATTTTCCATGGTGTCTTATGCTCTGTCGAGTGGTTGGTTCTTTGGTTTGAGTGTTTGTCCAATTTGAGAGTGGTCGAGGTTGGAGTTATTTTCGTCATTGTTTTAATGTCTGGGCATTCTAGTGCGTCTCCGTTGTGGTTATGCTTTGAAGAGCTATGATTTGAGGAGTTTCCTGAATGCTAGGTGGTTTGTTGTATTTCGTATATTCTTAGGTAGATCATTCCAGGTTTTGGGTGCCTGGTGAGAGAAAGACGATCCTCCGAGTTTTTTTCTGTTGTAGGGTTTTGGTTCCAGGCGTATGTCGGTGCTTGATCTTAGTGTTCTTGTCGGTTGGTGTAGGCGTAGTTTGTCGCTTAGGAATTCTGCGCCTTGTTTGTGTATTGCTCTGTGCATGATGCACATGGCCTTGAAATTTATTCGCTGTTTCAGTGGTAGCCAGTTTAGTATTTTTAGCGCTGGTGTGATGTGTTCTCTTCTGGGTATCTTGAGGACGAGTCTGGCTGCTGCATTTTGTATGCTTTGCAGTTTTTTTAGAAGTCGTTCGGGCATGCCCAGGTATAGGCTATTGGCATAGTCCACTCTGGACATGATCAGAGCGATGATGGTAAGTTTTTTGTTGGCGAATGACAGGAGCGGTAGGATCCTTTTTGCTGCTCGCAGGAGGAAGAAACATTTCTTGATTACCGAGTTTACTTGTGGCTCCAGAGTGAGGTTGTTATCCATCAGGACCCATAGGTTTTTTACAGTTGATGATGGTTCTGGTGTGGTGCCAAGCTCTCTTGGCCAGGGGATATAGTTGATGTCTCCTCCCTTTTTTGAAACAATCATTATCTCTGTTTTGCCTGGGTTGATTTTGAGATGGTTGAGGTTCATCCAGTTGAACATGTCACGAAGGCAATTCTCTAGTGTGGTGTTTTCTTCTCGGGTGTCCTGTATGTTGAAGATTATTTGAGTATCGTCGGCGTAGTTGTAGCATGTGAGGCCGTGTTTTTTGATGAGTTTGATTAATAGGTACATGTAGATGTTGAATAGAAGCGGGAGAAGGATGATCCTTGTGATACTCCGCACATGGAGACTCTGGGTTTGGATTTACAAGGTTTCATCCATATTGTTTCTGTTCTGTTTGTTAGGAAGGATTTGATCCATAGTAGGGCAGTGTCTGTTATCCCTAGTCCTTCTAATCTCTCTATGAGGATGGCGTGGTTGACAGTGTCGAAGGCTGCAGACAGATCAAGGAGAATCAGGGCGATGCTGTTGTCCGAGTCTGCGTTTGTTTTTAGGTCATCCCATATTGAGAGGAGAGCCGATTCTGTTCCGCTCATAGGTCTGAAGCCAACTTGTGCCTGGTCTAGTAGGCAATGCTCTTTTGTGAATTCTTGGGTTATTTGGTAGACGTATGTTTCTAGCAGTTTGGCTATGCAGGGTATGTTGGAGATGGGTCTGTAGTTAGATAAGTCCTCTACGTTTCCTGTTGTGTCTTTGAGCAGAGGCTTGATGTAAGCCGATTTGAAGGCCTGCGGTACTTTACCTGTTGAGATTGAGAGGTTCAGGAGGTTCCTGTGCTATTCCATGGGGGTTCCTTGTTTGAGAATTGTTTTGTATATGTCCGGGGGCAAGGGTCTTCAGGAGAACCCAATTTGTTGCTTTGGTTTACCAGTTTGATGAACGCCTCAACTGATATTTCTGGGAAGTTTCGTAGCTTGTTTGCGTGTTCCTCGTCTGTGTTGGTGGGTTTTGAGCTGTGAACGCTTGGTCTGTTTTGTATGGTGTGTTGGATGGAGGTTATTTTGTTTTTGAAGTGGTCTCCGAGGTCCTCGCAAAGTTTTATCGATGGGATTGGTGTGTTGTTGCAGGCCGGTGGTTTTTTTTATTTCGTTTATGATTTTGAATAGTTCTTTTTGAGCGTTTGGTACTCTGAAGATTCGGTTGTCGTAATGTTTCCTCTTCGCTTTTTGTATTTCCTTTTTATATGCGCGGATCTGTTGTAGGTATTTCAATTTGTTTGCGGTGTTGTTGTTGATCCTCCATTCAGATTCTAGTTTTCGGTTTTTCCTTTTCATGGCGTTGAGTAGTGGGGTGAACCATTTTGCTGTAGTTTTGTTGCGTGATGGGGTGAAGGGCTTTTCTTCGGCGATGTCGTCAAGGGTTGTTGCGATCCAGGTATGAAGTAGGGCAACGTTTTTGTCTAGGTCTGCTTCTTCCATGGTTGATGCTTGTAGTTTGCTGAGTTCTAGGAGCTCGGTTAGATTGGAGTTTTTTAAGGGTTCTCCAATTTCTTTTCATCCTGCTTTTCTTGTTGCTTTTTTGTCGGGCGGCCGTTGTGATTATGAATGGAATGATGAGATGGTCGCTTCAAAGTATTTGAATTGGGGGTGCCGTAGTGATGAGATCCTTGTTGGCGAAGATTGCGTCCAGTGTGTGCCCTGCTGAGAGGGTTGCTGCTTTGACTAGTTGTTGTATGTTCATGGCTGCTAGTTGGGCGGTTAAGGATTTTTGTGTGGTTGTGGTTTCTTCGTCGAACCAGATGTTGCAATCTCCGAGGATGATCAGATGATTGTACTTGATGGCTAGGGTAGTGATTGCTTCTGTGAAAGCGTCTACGAAAGTCACATCGTAGGTTGGCGGTCTGTATATCAGTATGAATTTCAGGTTGGTTTTGGGGTTTACTGAGAGTCGTAGTATTAACGATTCGCATTTATCGATGTTTAGTGGATCTTCCATTTTGATGGCCAGGTGTTCCTTGTGGATGATCGCTAGTCCCCCCCTCTTTTGGATTTTCTGTTTGTTTGGATGCATTTGAAGTCTTCAGGCAGGCAGTTGTTGAGGGTGATCTTGTAGTTGTCGTCTAGCCATGTTTCGGTTACAAATAGGATGTCTATGCCTCCTCTGACAGGAGGTCGTATATTTCCGTTGAGTGTTTGGACATTGACCTTGCGTTTATTAGATTACAGTGGATTCTCTGGGTGAGATTTTGTTTTGAGGTTATTTGTTGTTCGAGTTTGTAATTGTCTGTTCGTGGAGTTTCCGCATTTATGTCGGTAGGATGAAGAACGGCGACAGCTGCTTCTTCATTGAAGCGGTCTAGTAAGTTGATATAGGGTGTTGACGGTCTGCTGGTATGGGATTTAGTTGGGTTAGGTAGTGGTGGGTTTCCGGGAATGGTAGAGTATTGAACTAAGCGCAGTTAGATTATTTGAGAGATCTGTATATTGGGTGAGAGTCCTATAAGTGCAATCTAAACATCACACAGTGCCGTTCGGAGACAAGGCCCCTGCTAAGTTTGAGAGACCTGCACAGTGGGAGAGACGTCCACTAGCGCAGTCTAAACGCCACACAGTGCAGTTTGGAGACGGACCACCTGCTAGATTTGAGAGCCCTGTATAGTGGGAGAGAGGCCTATAAGTGCAATCTAAACATCACACAGTGCCGTTCGGGGACAAGGCCCCTGCTAAGTTTGAGAGACCTGCACAGTGGGAGAGACGTCCACTAGCGCAGTCTAAACGCCACACAGTGCAGTTTGGAGACGGACCACCTGCTAGATTTGAGAGCCCTGTATAGTGGGAGAGAGGCCTATCAGTGCAATCTAAACATCATACAATTCAATTAGGGCACAAAACCCATGCTAAATTTGGGAGACCCGCACAGTGGGAGAGAGGCCTATCAGTGCAATCTAAACCTCATATAATGCAGTTTGGGGTTAGGGCTCCTGCTAGATTTGAGAGACCTGTATAGTGGCAGAGAGGCCTATCAGTGCAACCTAAACATCATACAATGCAATGAGGAGACAGAACCCCTGCTAAATTTGAGAGATCTGTATAGTGAGAGAGAGGCCTATCAGTGCAACCTAGACATCATACAATGCAATCAGGAGACAGCACCCCTGCTAAATTTGAGAGACCTGTAAAGTGGGAGAGAGGCCCGTCAGTGCAACCCAGACATCACACAATGCAATTAGGAGACAGAACCCCCGCTAAACTTGAGAGACCTGCATAATGGGAGAGAGGCCCATCAGTGCAACCCAGACACCACACAATGCAATTAGGAGACAGAACCCCTGCTAAATTTGAGAGACCTGTATAGTGGGAGAGAGGCCTATCAGTGCAATCTAAACATCATACAATGCAGTTTGGGGACGGAGCCCCTGCTAAATTTGAGAGACCTGTATAGTTGGAGAGAGGCCCATCAGTGCAACCTAAACATCATACAATGCAATTAGGAGATAGAACCCCTGCTAAATTTGAGAGACCCGCACAGTGGGAGAGAGGCCTGTCAGTGCAACTTAAACATCATACAATGCAGTCTGGGGACAGAGCGCCTGCTAAATTTGAGAGACCTGTAGAGTGGGAGAGAGGCCTATCAGTGCAACCTAAACATCATACAATGCAATTAGGAGACAGAACCCCTGCCAAATTTGAGAGACCCGCACAGTGGGAGAGAGGCCCATCAGTGCAATCTAAACATCATACCAAGCAGTTTGGGGACGGAGCCCCTGCTAAATTTGAGATACCTGTATAGTGGGAGAGAGGCGTATGAGTGCAACCTAAACATCATACAATGCAATTAGGAGACAGAACCCCTGCTAAATTTGAGAGACCCGCACAGTGGGAGAGAGGCCTATCAGTGCAATCTAACCATCATACGATGTTTGGGGACGGAGCCCCTGCTAAATTTGAGAGACCTGTATAGTGGGAGAGAGGCCTATCAGTGCAACCTAAACATCATACAATGCAATTAGGAGACAGGACCCCTGCTAAATTTGAGAGACCTGCACAGTGGGAGAGAAGCCTATCAGTGCAATCTAAACATCATACAATGCAGTTTGGGGACGGATCCCTTGCTAAATTTGAGAGACCTGTATAGTGGGAGAGAGGCCTATCAGTGCAATCTAAACATCATGAAATGCAATCATTTTTTACTATT
The DNA here is from genome assembly GCF_040938575.1 of Ambystoma mexicanum. Classification (NCBI taxonomy): domain Eukaryota; kingdom Metazoa; phylum Chordata; class Amphibia; order Caudata; family Ambystomatidae; genus Ambystoma; species Ambystoma mexicanum. The sequence continues at coordinate 491,192,298 of NC_090929.1, forward strand.
GGGTTTGGTAAGTGGCTCTAGTCCTGACCCAGGCCACTCCTACCTTACTGGTCCTTGTGGATGATGGTTGACGGCTGGCCACTGCTTCCCCTGCAGATACCGGCTGACACTACTTGGATCCGCCTCTGTTGGAGCCGCCTTTGGCCTTGGGGCCGTTAGCCGCAGGGGGCTGCACTGGGGGACCAGTGATAAAGGCTAGGGGGACCAATGAGAGCTGTTCTGGGCTGGTCGGGAGGCGGGAGAGCCTGGGTTGTTCAAAGGCAGAGAGCGCCTCCGGCAGCCACTTATGTAAGGCTGAAATGACAAAATTACATACCACACGTTTTTTCTTTATCTGGAAATGATGAAAAGCTAAGCTGGTACTGACAAAATTGTATCCAGCGACTGCCAAGCTGTTAGATTTTAACAAGATGTGCATTAACCCACTTGACCATTTTACCAGATAATTACATTTTTGAAAATGTTATTAATTTTAAAAGCTACTGTAAAAACATTCCTTTAAGAATAGTTTTAGGGGGTTATTCATAGAATACAGCGCACAAGTGGCGCACGCGGCTGGCGCACATTGTGCGCGTGCGACAGTCTGCGCCAGCCCCATGCGCTAAATCCATTTCCGCGTACAGCGTATTCATGTATTTTAACATCCAAACCAGCCGTGGCGCAGAGTGGCGCAATGACCCTGAGCAGTGCCAGTTACGCCCCAACCCCTCCCCGTGCGCCATGCACAGCGCACAAATCCCGTACATGGCGCACAAGCCCCCAACCACGAAAACGCCTGTAAAACTCCCCGCGCACCCCTCCGAATACATGTACACCCCGGCGCGGGGAGTTTCACACGCGATTAGCCCTGTGCGAGCGGGGTACGTGTATTACTGGGGTTCGCGGGAAGTTTCACATGCGATTGGCCCTGTGCGAGCGGGGTACGTGTATTACTGGGGTTCGCGGGAAGTTTCACACGCGATTGGCCCTGTGCGAGCGGGGTATGTGTATTACTGGGGTTCGCGGGAAGTGTCACACACGATTGGCCCTGTGTGAGCGGGGTATGTGTATTTCTGGGGTGCGGGTGAAGTTTCACACGCAAATTTGCTGTCAGAGTGGGGTACATGTATTTCAGGGGTGCGCGTGAAGTTTCACACACGATTTTGCTGTCAGAGAGGGGTACGTGTATGTCGGGGGTGCACGTGAAGTTTCACATGCGATTTCGCTGTCAGAAGTTTCAAACGCGATTTCGCTGTCAGAGCGGGGTACGTGTATTTCGGGGATGCACGTGAAGTTTCACATGCGATTTCGCTGTCAGAGCGGGGTATGTGTATCCAGTGTGGTGCGCGGGGAGTCCTACATGTGAATTGGCAGTGTGGGTCCTCCCAGGTGTCCCCTCTACCCCCTCCACGGCCCCTGCAGGCAGCCCACACTACAGGGGACTACCCTGCACCCCTGGTCATGTCCCGCAGGCAGCCCATCCACCATGGGCATGCCCCCCAGGCAAGCCACATGTCATGTTGCAATATAATCACCAACTCATGTCCCCCTGCACCCCCACCCCCCAGCAGTGAGGGGAACCTGCCAGCAGGCCCCCACTCATGTCCCACTCATGTCCCCCAGCACAACCACCCCCCAGCAGTGAGGGGCACCTGCCAGCAGGCCCCCACTCATGTCCCCCAGTACCCCCACCCCCCAGCAGTGAGGGGTACTTGCCAGCAGGCCCCCACTCATGTCCCACTCATGTTCCCCAGCACCCCCACCCCCCAGCAGTGAGGGGCACCTGCCAACAGGCCCCCACTGATGTCCCTCTGCACCCCCTCCCCCCGGCAGTGAGGGGCACCTGCCAGCAGGCCCCCACTCATGTCCCCCAGCACTCCCACCCCCCAGCAGTGAGGGGCACCTGCCAGCAGGCCCCCACTCATGTTTCCCCAGCACCCCAACCCCCAGCAGTGAGGGGCACCTGCCAGCAGGCCCCCACTCATGTCCCCCTGCAACCCCACCCCCCAGCAGTGAGGGGCACCTGCCAGCAGGCCCCCACTCATGTCCCACTCATGTCCCCCAGCACTCCCACCCCCCAGGAGTGAGGGGCACATGCCAGCAGGCCCCCACTCATGTCCCCCCATACATGAAATAAAGATGCACAATCATGGCCCACTTCTACACCAAAATACCACAGCACGCCACCCCATTCTTGAGACGCAATGATTTCCCAATCCACCCCACACTGACATGCCTATCTCAAGACGCAAACCAAAAGTCAACTATGTACATCAACACATGTCCGTCACACACACACACTGATTGATTGTGTAAACCCACATTTTCACATGCATTGACCCAATGAGCGAATCCCACCCATGGAACTAAAATATGAAAATGTTTTATGTACAAAAATAAAGCAATGAAATGAAAGCATAACAAAATAGCAAACATGAAATGAAAAGCATGTGCAAAAGATTAAATGAAAAGTATAACCAATCCAAAGAAATCCGAAAGAAAAATAGTCCAAACTCTCCCTCCACCAATGCAAATCCAAAGGAAACGTAAAAAGAAAAATCCATTGATCCATGGTGAAATCAAAAGAAAAAGTTCAAAATAATCCATTGTCCAACTATGTACAATCCATTGTCCAAAAGAAAAATCCATTAATCCATGTTCAAAATCAAATAAAAAGTTCAAATGAATCCATTGTCCAACTATGTACAATCCATTGTCAAGGGTCCATGAGCCCAACGAAAGAAATGAAACCTACCTAAGAAACTACCTAATAAAAAAACGATATACAAATGTGTGTGGCATAGTCCATTCACCACAAATCAAAGGAAAAGGAAACCTAACTCTGAAAACTATTTACAATTGCAGCGGTCTTTTTCCAGACAGGCGGTGAGTCGCGCACGTATTTACCAACTGTGCTTGCCCCGTGTGTCGCGTACCCCTTCAGAGGTCATTGTAGGCTGCGTGTATTACACGTACGCTTAATTTTGTGTTTCTGGGTGCCACAGTGTAGTGCGGGTTCATTTTTCCACGCACGTGGTCTACGAGGGGTTGCGTGCACGTTATTATTTGTTTTCGGGGTGCCTGTACGTTGCGTGACCCGTCATCTTCCCCCAGGGGTCACAGAAAGCCTTGCTAGAGCACTAGGGTACGAATTCTATCTAGTACCCTACCCCCTTCACCCCCAATTGCCCAGGACAATCGTTTACTGCTACTTCCATACGCACAACAACATCAGTGCCATGGTTGGGAGACGACCAAGCGGTAAGGGAGGCAAAGGTGGCCGACCTCCAAAAGGTGGCCGTGGTGGGCATGGTAGGGGACGTGGCCAGGATTTGTAGGGTGCCCCTAGACCCCCATGTGTGGAGGAGCAATCAGGGACACCCATGCCCCCCCATGGTTGTGGGAAACGTAGCTGACACCATCCCAGCTCAGCCCTTGTTGGACCAGCCCATTGTGGCACCTGAACCGGCACAGGATGACTCCCAGGCTGACTTCCAGGTCAGCAAGTCTACGCCACGTGTGGCGGTGCAAGTTGGTGTCACCAGGCCAAGTGGATCTGGGGCAGCTCTGTCATCTGCTGCCCCAAGTAGGCAGGGTGGGGAGGCTGCAGGGGCAGCTGCAGCTCGATCCACCCCAGCTCTGAGTCTCCCAGCCGGGACAGTGTCGGTCCCGGTCCATCAAACCGACATTGCCCCTGCCAACATCACCCTGCAGCCAATGCATGCACCAAGACCTATGGTCATTGTGCATTCGCACACTCCTAGTACCCAGTCCACCAGCGCTTCTGCCCCTACTGACCAGAGCGGCATAAGCCACTCAGGATCCGCACCACCTTTGAAAAAGAGGAAGAAGGGTGCTCTGGCACTACAGGCTGAGACCCCAGACACGGCTACACACACCGGCACGTCAAGGAAGCCTAGCTTTAATGACGCCGAACTTGATGCACTTGTGACCTATGTGTCGGCACATAGCCGCGAAATGGTGGTGACTGCAGGGTGCAATACCACATCTGGTCAACTTAAGGCACACTGGCAGACCATCGCGGACATCATTAGTGCCCTTGGATTTGTGAGGCGCACAGCTGATGATTGCTACAAGCGGTGGAATGACCTGAAAGGCAGAGCAAAGAACAAGCTGGCCTCAAATCATGCTTCTACTCTGGTGACTGGTGGTGGGTCTCTACAAGAGGACAACCAACTCACTGAACATGAGTCTGTTGCTGGAACCTTCATCACAGAGGAACAGATCCAAGGCATGGGAGACCTACCAGATTACGACGCATTGTCCGGTGAGTGCCCATGCATGTGTGTGTAATCCATGTGTATGTTGTGTGCGTGACGGGTTCTGATTGAGTACCAGGTGAGGGTGTGTGCACCTGAGTGGTATGGGTCACCCATGTGCTTCCTCCAAAACATTCACTGGCCTTGGATTTGGGTATGACAGTATCCCTTCTGCCCACAGTAGCCATTTAGCGCCACATTACTGCAGTTGCCCTTGAACTGTCATCTTGCAACAACATTGTTCAGTATTTTTCAGTGTTCATTCAGGCTGATTGTTTCAACTCTCCCACTTTTGCAACACATTTTTCAGCCCTATCGTCACATATGTGACATGCTTCTGTCATTGATTATACCCCACATTGGCCCACATTTGTTACCTTGTTATGTGAATGATTAGACCATTCAGGCTGATTGAGTATTGGCCTGCTCACATTGATTTTTGGTGCCTGTTTGTATGTGGTACATGATAGGTGTTTCCTGTCAAGTTTAAGTGACCAACCATTGATGGGTACATCTGCCTGCAATCACTGTATTCTTGTACACTGGATGTGTTGCAGTGAGTGGCACATGCGTATTTTGTCACACTGTGTAGCATTTTTCCTCTCATCATGTTCATCTCACATGGATGGCTGACAGTACTCATTCACTGACATATGGCTGTACTTGTCAAATGTACCATGGCTATGCTACATGCCATCTGTGTGCTGGCATGTGTCATGTATGTGTATTGGACATGCCACTTATAGGCTAATGTGTGATGCCCGTGCTACCCAGCATGCAGCAAATGTGTTGCTTTTCCATCTTGGTGTCATCAGTGTCTGCTTTTTGCCTCCCCTTCCAACTCAGTGACAGTGCATGCATGCCAGGGTTATACTCATGTGGGACATGTGTTAATCATGTACTGGATCTCTGGCTTGTCAGGCCTATGTGTGTGCTATGGTGCTAATGCCTGTTTCCATTTTTTGTCTTTCATGTTTTTGCAGGTGATGACGCACTTGATGCTGTTGAGGTTGAGGAGATGGTGCAGACCCAGGAGGAATCTCAGGCACGACCGGGCACTAGTGGGGGACGTGGTGTGGTGGTGGGTGAAAACCCAATCTTACTGCAGACCATACTGTCCAGGGGTGTCTCTGGGTGCACCTCCCCATACCTTTATTCAGGTGCTGAATCGGATGATGAGACTTATGTGCCGTCGCAGGTGAATGTTTCTGGCAGGGATTCTGTTCTGTCCAACCCACCTGCACCAGGGGTAGAACCCTCTATGGGGATGTCAGTGTTGGTAAGTCCGCCTTTGGCGGTTACGGATGCAGGGTCTCACTCCACAACATCTGATCCTGTTCCTGGGCCAGCAGATCAGAGGGGGAATGCAGTCCTGCAGCCTCAGGCAGATCCAGCACAGCAAGGTGCAGATCGCCTTGCCCCAAACAGGTGTGGTGCCCGCCGACGCGGTGGCCGTACGCCACCAGGCAATACTGTATGGGAAAACTCCATGTACGGTATGGCAACCCAACAGGCAGCATCAGTTGAAATGATGGCTCAGACAATGGAGAGGGTGGACACTTCCATTATCCCCCCTGAAAGGCAGATGGAGCAACAACAGCAGGCAACAGACTCCATTTGCCAATCACACAGGGAAGACATGTTGGCGTCCAACAGGGACCGACGGGCGGCACTGGAGACTTTGCGGGAAGCCATTTCTATAGAGTCACAGGGCCACAGGGAAGCCCGGAGGGTAGAACTCCATAACCTCAGGGAGACTCTTGTTGAATTTGAGGCTTCCACAAATTTGAGGACAGAACAGCAGCTGGAGCGGCTCACACGTTCGCTCTCAGCTGAGTTGCAGGCAACTCGGGAGGAGATCTGGGCATCACGGGAGGCCATGAGTGCAGAAATGCAGGCAACCCGTCAGGTGCTACACTGGGATCTCCGTACTATCATCCTCCAGAACGAGACCTTCCACACCCGCATGCTTGCTGCCATGGAGGACCATACCAGGGCTTTGCGTGGGCTGCCTCCCATAGCACCACCACCTCCTGATGCAGCAGCAGAGGGTGATGAGAATGACAGCAGCACTTCTCCCACAGTAGCGTAGCCGTGCAGGCCATGAGCCCATGGGGGTGTTTTTATTTCCGCAACATCCACACAGGTGGGTGTTGGTGTGCACCCTGTCCTCGGACCTCCTGGGTGGCCTCCCCCCCTGACCCCACATGGCCATTTTTGATTTTATTTACAGTGTGTTGCCTTGTGTGGCTCCTGTGGGCATCCACTGTGTATTCCGGCTGGGCACATGCATGCTTGTCATGTGTTTGGGTTAGATGCTTGGGTTCCTGACACACACACCCCTCCTGCTTCCCGTTTCCATGGGCTTGCAAAGGGTATGACCAAGTGACAGTGACTTACACAGTGACATTGGGCTCCCATGAGCTGTGTGGGCAGTCTGTAGTCATAACTGTGTGGCCATCCCTAGTGGGGTTTGTTTTTGTATTGAACACTGCATGGTGTATTGATATGTGCTTGTGCATCCATGTCTTCCTCCTTATCCGCAGGTACCTTCTTCATGTCTTCACAAGGCCGTCTCCTTTGCAGATGCAGTTCATGTTGTATGCAGTACACTGACACATTTGCCTGATAGCAACACTCTGGAGTTCGAAGGGGTCGATGTGCTGGTTTATTGAGGTTGTATGACTTACATTACTTTGAGTTTGTACTGTCATATCTTGGCAATGTTTCATGCTGTGTTGCTGTATTGTGTTGCTGGTAAGTATTTGGTCATGTGTGCTGCTTGTTATTGATTACTGGGAGCATATTGTCTGTGGCCTGTTTCCATTTGGGACAGTGCACTTTGTGACACTTGTGTCATGTGTTGTGCATTACTTTGTTTGCTTTCACATTGCAGGACATGCCATGGTGTGTTGGGTGGCGGAGATGGGGGGGGTTGGGTGACATGGCGCTATTTTAATGTTGTATTTTGCAAGGGGGTAGTCATTCATGCAGCATAAATGTGTGTCTTTTTGTGACACAGCATTGGTTGTCTTTCGGTAGGTAGGGATGCACACAATGTAACACTTCCAGGTGACCAATCTCAGGCTGGCATGGTTGTGACAGTTGACTGTCCCTTATGTCATCATCATTGATTGTCAGCTGGTATGTGCCAGGGCTGTGTGCACTCCACAGGGGTGTGATTTTAGGTGAAGTAATTAGCCACCAGCTGTGTACGGGATGCCTCACCACGTGCCCTTTCCCCTCCCATGCGCAGCGGCCGTGCTTGTGGTTGGGGATGTGGGGGCACCACCATGTCCACCGGCAGGCCCCGGCGTGTTGCAACGTTGTGCAGGACACATGCTGCCACTATGATCCTGCACACTACTGGGGGCGCGTATAGCAGCTGCCCACCAGAGCGGTCAAGGGAGCGAAAGCGTGACTTGAGCACTCCGAATGTGTGCTCCACTATGCCCCGGGTTGCAATATGGGCTGTGTTGTATCTTACCTCGGGTGGTGTGGTGGGGTTCCGAATTGGCGTCATCATGTGGGTGCTCAGAGGGTAGGCACTGTCCCCTGGGGAGGTGATGGTGGGTATTGTTGGGGGTCGCCTGCCATGTCCATCCGGCAGGCGCCCCCGGGGTGCTGCTTCCTCACAGCACCAAACAGGCCCAGCGCCTGTGGGAGTTTGGGGCCTGCCATGTCCATCCGGCAGGCCCCGTGGCACTATGGAACACCAGCGCCACCGGGGTGGGGGCACAGCCTGCCAGGCTCCTGACCATGCGGACCTAGGCCACCGTCCTGGCAAAGGGGTCCCATGGCAACAGGACCTGCAGGCCTGTGCCTCCACGGGTAGGCCTACCGCCTACATACATAAGTGAGACACGGACTCAGACCAACCTCTTGTGGAGTCTGCAGCCGTTCTGTCTCACATGCCTGCAGGGGCTCTTTTTATTAGCTTGGGCCATGACACAGTCATGGCCCATCTTAAAGGGGCAATACACGTGGGAGGGACACATCCCCTTAAAGGGGCAATACACGCAGGAGGGTCACCCATCACACTCCTCCTTTTTCATAACAATAAACAAACGTTGCTGAGGCATGCATGCATCCCCCCTGTTACAGAACGACAAACTACTAACCAATTCTACACACACTCAACGGGTGACAGTCGATCTCAGTGAGCTGCCGGAAAAATTCCGGCAGTTCTCCCAGTTTACAAAACCCTTTATTAACCTGGGGTTCGGAACAGCAAATGCCGGAACAATCCCATGATTAGCGGCTGGCACCACATGCACACCCTGCAACTGCGGGACCACAGCTTCACATCATAGTTCTTTCCTGCGACCAATTGAAACATGTAGTTACTATGCAGGTTCACAACATCAAAACACACAAGATTACTGAGTCCTCCTTACGCAATTGGAGGACCACAGACCAGTTCGCCCTTCATCAGCGTCGGTTCAGGAGTCACTTCCAGAGTCCAGGTCCATTGATGGCATAATTCACGGCCGGCAAGACCGCACCTGGCAGGTGGTGCCAGGGGCCACATCGGCATAGGTCCTTGATGTTGTGGGCAACTCGTGCACAAGTCACTTCCCCCAGATCCAAGTCCCTTGATGGTACAGAGCACAGCTGGCAAAGCCGCACCTGGCGGATCCCAGGGGCCACATCGGCATAGTCCCCTGTTGTTCAGAGCAGGGTAGTGAAATGCAGGTCGCGGGGCGTCCATGCTGCTCCTGATGCTGTTGATGGGGGACGTTGTGGGACGGTGCTGTAGGTCAGGAAAAGAGGTGACAGGATATCACTTACCCCCCCTGCCCGTAGTGCTCCCTCAGGCCGGAGTGTCCCCTTCCTCCCGGGGTGCCACTCCTGATGAGCTGCAACCCATGCCCTCCGGGTTCATGGTGTTGGTTCGGTCAGACACTAGTTGTTGGCCGAACTCGGGGAGAGGGCAGGAGGCACCGCCCCCAAACCCACGTTGGCCTGGTTTTACGATGGTATGGCAGGGAGGGCAACACCAGTGGCCGGCAGTCCAGGAACCTTGGTGGCTAGATGTCAAGGCCACCTGTGGGATAGGCAGGGTGGCTGTAAATTCCAAAGAGCATGAGGGTGGAAGTCCCACATTGGCCACGGGGTGGCCACAGTTGGTGTTGGGTCCCTGCCATACTCCGTTAGCATAGGGCTGCCTTTTATCTTCTCTGCTCCTCAGGTTGGTCGGGGCTGCAAACGAAACCCTGAGACGTTTACATTCCAAGCAGCGGATGCTGCAGGGTTTGGGCCAGCTCCATCTTCACAGCCCCGGCAATGCCGCCAGGGTTTGCAGGCTGGCTACCTCCCTAGCCTTCACCGCCGGGCCCAGGATTGTGCTGGGGCGGCTGCAGGTGTTCACTTCGCTCCTACCAGAGCACTGGCTTTAGCACTTCGAATAAGGTCACCTTCTACATGACACCGCTGCAGGGCCCGGGATCAGGCTGGGCCTCATTTCACTTCCTGTCTGCTCTGATGACAGGAGCACGCAGTCTTTACCGCCGGTAGCCCAGGATCACATAAGGGGGGCCACCAGCACCCATGGCGAGAGCAAGCGTGGGGCCTCTATCCTTTGCCTCAGTCTGGAGTCTGCATCACTCACACCGCCCAGCGGCCCGGGATTTCACACGGCCGCTCTCATTACATCTCTGTTGCGGTGGACACCGTATAGTTGTGCAGGTCCACTCCCTCCCTGGTCGCACGAGCACCCTCATTGCAGAGGGCCGCGGCCAGATAGGATCGCAGACAGGGCTCCTCTGCCCCCTCTGTTTCAGGGCATCTCCACTGCTCGCTTGGTTGCGGCATCAGCCGTTTCGTTTCTTTGCGGTTCAGGGGGCGGGACCAGCACAGCTTCTCCTTGTTTCGCTTGTGGAACTCCGCCGGGGGCACGATGAGGGTTCCTGTTGGCACAACTTTTGCTACTGGAGCACCTCCCTCCTTTCTAGCATATAGTCCCAGATTGCGGTATGGGAGGGGCAAGTCTTTCCCTCTGCTCAGGTGGAGGTGCTTGAGCAGGAGGCGCATACCCGAGGTGTAATCCAGGTGTTCTTTTCCATTCGGCGGGGTTTGCCGCGTTAGGCAGGTTGCCTCCTGCCTCCACAACATTGAGAGGCACGCTGGTGCAGGCCGTCTCACACCCCTTCCCACGGCGAGTCTACCCCCTCCAGTCTTCTTGTTCGCCATGGCCGACATGCCGGCCTCCTCCATGCATGCAGCGGGTGTTGCAGGGAGCTGCTCGTTGGACCCCACACGCACTGCGGGGCCTCCAGGCGGATCCCCACTCTGGCCGCACGAGCGCCCTCTTTTCCGAGGACCGCGGCCAGGGGAACAGGACCGCCAGTAGGGCGCTGGGATGGCCCGCCCTCTCTTCTCCATCCGGGGACCGGGGTAGCATAATTCCTCAGTGTGCAGCGGATGCCGCCGGGAAGGGGAGAGTCACTCTCACTCCTTCACTTCTTCGTGGCGGATGCCACAGGGGCTGCAGGCTGGCTCCTCCCCTGGCCGCACGAGCACCCTTGTTGCCGAGGGATGCGGCCGGGGAGGACCCACTGTACCACTGAGCCCGCTGTCTTCCAGCAGGCATCCATTCCCCCCTTTTTTTTTTTTCGGTTGATGTTGGGCCCGCCTCCCATGGGGGATGGGGTGCCGCGTCAGCTGTTTTGTACGCGGCGGATGCCGCCGCTTCGTGCGGGGGCAGCCTCTCCCTGCCGCGGCCAGGGATCTTGATGCGGCCGACGCCGCCCTCTTCATTGTGGCGGCCGAAGCCGCGGGCATTTCTCCCTTTCCTTGCGGATTGCGGGTGGGGGAGGGGCAGCGCCCCCACGTCGCGGCTACCGCCGCAGATACTTTCGGGGTGACAGCATCCTCTCCCCCCGTTCATGGGGGGGCAGACCCTCCTCCGAATGCGGCAGATGCCGCTCGCGGTTCGGGGCCGCCTCAGCTGTACGGCGGCCCCCTTCCAGCTGACACCTTCACGGCTCGCGCCGCCTCTTCTTTCCTCGGGACAATGAGGTGGGGCAGCTCACGCGGCCACCGCCGCACATCCCCCTCCACACGGGGTGGAGGCAGCAGCTCCTCCTCCCGGGGCCACCTCTCCTTGTTATGGGACTGCCTTGCGTCTCCCTCGGGAGACGGGCCGGTAGCTCGCCGTCCTTGTTTCCCTTTTCGCGGGAGGTGCCGCCAGCTCCTCTGCGGCCGACGCCGCTTCTCCTTGCGTGCGGCTTGCACCGCACTGCGAACCGGGGCACCAGGCGGCCCGGGCCCACGCATCCGGGGCCCTGGGCCACCCCCAGCTCCTCCATACCTCAGGCGGCCGACGCCGCTATGGGCTCCAGCCCTCGTCGCCATTGTTGGGGGTCGCCTGCCATGTCCATCCGGCAGGCGCCCCCGGGTGCTGCTTCCTCACAGCACCAAACAGGCCCAGCACTTGTGGGAGTTTGGGGCCTGTCATGTCCATCCGGCAGGCCCCGTGGTGCTATGGGACACCAGCGCCACCGGGGTGGGGGCACAGCCTGCCAGGCTCCTGACCATGCGGACCTAGGCCACCGTCCTGGCAAAGGGGTCCGAGCAACAGGACCTGCAGGCCTGTGCCTCCACGGGTAGGCCTACCGCCTACATAAATAAGTGAGACACGGACTCAGACCAACCTCTCGTGGAGTCTGCAGCCGTTCTGTCTCACGTGCCTGCAGGGGCTCCTTTTATTAGCTTGGGCCATGACGCAGTCATGGCCCATCTTAAAGGGGCAATACACGTGGGAGGGACACATCCCCTTAAAGGGGCAATACACGCAGGAGGGTCACCCATCACAGGTATCATTAGTCGGGTTGTGACATTACTCAGTATCTGACATGCATACATGTGCTGGGGCATTTATACTCACCAAGCAGCCATGTATCGCCATGCCGCCCAGCTTCTAGGTCCCGGTTTAGGGTTGACATTCTGTAAATGAAACTGTCATGGGTGGACCCTGGATAGTTGGCATATACTGAGGTGATGATTCCCTTGGCATCACATACTACCTGCACGTGCTCAGTTGCCCTGGGAGGACGTAGAGCCACATGGGAGCAGTCAATGGCACCTAGCACTTTGGGGAAGTGTGCCATCTCGTAATAATCCTGGACGACAGCCTGCCTTTCTGCAGGTGTTCTGGGCAGGTATATGTGCCTGCGTACTGATGGGCGTGCAGTCATGATGGCCAACACCTGGTGCAAGCAGCGTGACTGCGTGGCCTGTGACACCCCCCCCCACTATGGCACTTGTCGGCTGAAATGAACCAGTGGCCAAGAAGTGCAGTACATTGAGCACCTTTTCCAAGGGGCTCAGTGCTTGGGAGCACAGGGTGGGTGATGTGAGGTCATCCTCCCACACACTCACCAGGTCGAGTATTATGTGAGGTGGAAACCTGTACCTCCCATACACCTGGCCATCAGGCATCCCAAAAAGGCTGGTTCTAAGTGTAAAAATTCTGGCCCTGACTATCCTCCTCCTCCTCCTGCAGTATCCCACGACCACTGCTGCAAGGAACGGTATATTCATCTTAGCATCTGAGCTTGTTTGTTGTTTGCGTGCACTTTTATGCTGCGCGGGTCCACGTACGCCTGCTTCCTGCTGGTGTACGTGTTTCCGGATTAGTGCGTCTTTTTTGGCGCACGCGTTAGCCCCGTTCGATTCCATGAATACGTGTTGTAGGCGCACGTGTGGGCCTTCCGCGCATTTGCCTCCTGTACTTCCCCTGTAACGCCCACATTTTCATGCGTTGTTCCCCATTCCACGTGTTACGCCCCGTGTTACGCCTACTTTTGTTGTGTGCGCTGCGCTATGTGCGCTTTTGCTGTGCGCGTAGCGCACGCTGTTTGAAGACGTGTGTGCCAGTGTGCACCATGCAGGATTTTAGCGCACATCCATGGATTTACACGCACACAGACTTCCATGAATCGCTGTGCGCGGGTTTCGCTGGGATTTTCGCACTTGCTCTGCGATTCGCACGCATTCGCACGCTTGGGTGGAAATTTTCAGTGCACATTAATTCCATGAATCTGCCTGTATAGCTTTGAAAGCCAGTGAACCTTGAAATAGCGTGTTAAGTACCTGCTGCAGAGCTCCAGCTGCAGGTTTCACATACATCACTGCAGCTGGCACTTTAACCCACCAGACAAACATTTTTTGAAACGTTGCCCTTATTGCCCAACCAAATTAATTTGATTTGAGACAGAAACTTTAAAACCTGGTATGAGCACCTCCAGCATTAGTATGGTTCTTCCCAATAAATACCAAGCCTCTGGACAAGAGACCCTTCATAAAATCAAGCCAGACAATATTTTCCACCAGAATCGTATTTGTTTTGTCGAGTGAGATAAGGGGCTCAGCCGGGTTTACTGACTTGCAACTGTCCTCTCACAGTTCCTCCTCGCCTTTCACAGATACTCGCCTGTTATTAAATCTCCCCATTGTATCTTTGTTGTTGCACTTGTTACGCATATCATACAGTAACATTACATGTATCTTGCACCATAATCAAATCCCCCAGCTTTTGGAGATTTCTCAAGCATTTAAAATACTGCAAAATAAGCTGTCTTGCAAAAAATCATCAAAATCAGCCATTTTTTTTAAAAAACACGCACAAATACAGCAGTTTCTGAAAAGATTAAAATTTTCAACATACATACCCAATCTGCATTTATACAAAAATTCTAAACTAGTCACCATATGAGGGGGTCAGTGGGCCAGAGAAGGAGCAGTGCGCCAGAGGGGGATCAGTGGGGCAGAAAGCACAGAGAGCGGTGGGCCAGAGAGGGAGAGGTGGGACAGGGAGGGAATGGTGGGACAGAGAGGATTGAGGGGTGGGCTAGATAGCAAGGAGTGATGGGCCAGCGGGCAAGCAGTGGGCTGGAAAGAGATGGAACTGGGCGCCAGGAGGTGGGAGCAAGCTGCAGATTGGGAGAGAGGATGGGGGAAGAGCATGATGGTCTTGGAGAAAAGTTGTGAGATGGAGAAGGAGTGTGAAAGAATGAAGGATTTTGGATTGCAGGAGGAACTGGAGCGTGTCAGGTGTGAGTTGAGAGCACGAATGCGAGTGTAGCACACGAATGCGAGTGTAGCAGGGATGAGGGACTGCGATTTGTGGCCTGACAGTGTGACAGAGCAAGTAGGTATGGGCATGATTGGCAGAATGAGTGGTTTGGGAGTGTAAGTCATGCTCAACAAATGCTGAGTATATAGGTTGTTGGTAAGTGGGGAGCATGTCAGTACTTGGGGGATTGGAGAACATGCAAGGGAAATATTTGCAAAATTACCAGTGATAACAATAAAGTTATTCATATAAGATAGGCTCATACAACAAACCATAGAAGTAAAGCACAAGAAACAATGTTCCGTCAAACAAGGGACATCTGGCACTCTATTAGCTCAATAGCAGAAACTGCATACAAAAGGTGCAAAGAATGACATTCCGGCTCTTTTGCAGCCTCACACACACTAACTCTTTTGCAATCTAATTCTCTAGCACCCTCTAACCAATACAAAAGGTGAAGCAAAAATACTGCAACAAATACAAAAACAAACGTTGGTATTTTATGTCGTAAAATGTTCAAGTTCATGCTGAAATATCCTGGCGGGTCTAATAATGAAGTTTAATTTGTCCCAGTGGAAATACAGGTCTACACATAGCAGGTTTAAGGCTGATGCGGGCCGCAAGGTCATAAATCCCACAACTCTCATTAGAAATTGGTTAGTAGATGAATATGAGAGGGGGCTGCAATCCCAAAAAACATGTACTATAAAGTAGTGGGGCCATGGCATGTCAGACACCTCCCATCGTGCCCTGGGTGCAAATTCAACTGCAGCTGTCATTATGGGACTTGAAGTTTCATCTTTTCCAAAATGTATGTACTGCAAAGCAAATGCAGATTGACACTGGCTAAAAAGCAAACACGGACCACGAATCAGCTTCTTCCACACCACTTTCTCCTTCCACTAAATGGTGGTTGTGAAGCAGAGGTCTATATTCCCTGTGTCCTTGCTGGTCAGGTGTGAGTGATTCATCCTGTGCCGAGTGTTTGTCTGCATTCTGGTATTCATAGTTCTGCTTTTCATTCGCCAGTGCAGAGCTTTAAGTGGCAGAATGCAAATAAAGGAGGCAGGCTTGAATGCCCTATTGAAACTTCATGTGTCTGAAGTCTGCTGTGGGTTGGTTGTATTATTAATGTTATGTTGTGTATGTTACAACACTTGTATAGTGGCAAAAGCCCTAGGGTGTCCAGGGGTTGCCAGACATTTGGTCGAAAAAATTTGGTCGACTGGACAAATGGTCGAACCAATTTGGTCGAAAGCCAAATGGTCGAATTTTTTGGTTTTGTTTTTTTATTTTCACCCTTTTTTGTTTTTTTTGGGGGGGTCCCCCCCAAAACCCCTTTTTTTTCTAAAAAACCCTTTTTTTCCCTAAACGAAAACCAACAAAATACATATATAAATAAAAAAAAAATTCGACCATTTGGTTTTCGACCAAATTACGTCGACCATTTGTCTTTCGACCAATTTACAGTCGACCACTTGTCTGGACAGCGTGTCCAGGCGCTTGCAACAGACAGAGACAGACAAAGAAGGCTAATGGTGGAAAAATGTACACAAAGAACGTCGTTTTCAGGCTTTTTCTAAAGGCTAGGTGATTTGCTTCTTCCCTGAGTCTTTGGGGCAGATAATTCCAAGCATATGCAGCCAAAACTGGAAAAGAGCGTCCATTTCCCCTCGTTTTCTTTACCCTGGCCACTTTCAAGAGGTAAGCTGAGGTAGATCGAAGGTCTCTCGTAGGCTTGTGCACCAAGACTTTTTCCTTCAGATAACTAGGTGCTGATATGACATAAGGTCAGAAGTTTGAAGGAGATCCTAGCTGATATGGGCAGCTAGTGCAGTTCCTTCCTGGCTGAGAAAGTTGGTTCATTCCGTTTCAAGCCATAGATAATACGTATGGCTGCATTTTGGATTTTTTGCAATCTGGAAATATTTTCCCTACTGGTGCCACCCAGTAAGGCATTGCAATAGTTCACTCGTGGAAGAATAACAGCCCAGACCAATTTTGCATGATTTTCTTTTGAAATTAACGGGGCCACTTGCCTTAGCGCTCTCAAATGGTATTGGGTGTTTTTCACAATAGCATCTACTTGGGCGCCTGCATTCAAGGTGGCTTCTAGTTACGTCTTTACCTTATTGACTACTGCTATCTGACAATCCTCCACTAGAAAGCTGGCAAAGGTGGGAGCTAGATTTTCCCTGTACTTCTTAGACCCATATATAATTAACTCTGCTTTTCTGGCATTTAAACACAACCAATTTGTGGTCATCCAATTTTTTATGACTTGGTAAACCTCACTAAGCCTGCCCTGGTCCTCTTGATAATTTCCTGACAGCACCCGGGACAGCTGGAAATCATTGGCGTAATTAGTGAAAAAAAAGCCTAGTTTTTCCAGTTCTCTACATAAGGGAACTATATAGATGTTAAAAAGTAGAGGGGATAAGCACGTCCCCCTGGGGGACACCACACATGATGATCTCCACCTTGGATGCAGAGTTTCCCCAGTACACCCTAGATCTTCGACCTTCCAAAAAAGACTTAACCCAATTTATCGCCTCTTCGGCAAGGCCACCAGTATCTCTCAGAGACGCTTCAGTAGGATCTTGTGATCTAGCAGATCAAAGGCTGTTGACAAATCCAATAAGATCAGCAGCCCTGATCTACTTTTCGCCACTATAGTCAGCATATGAGTCTGGTGATCCAGCAGGGCACTCTCCGTACTGTGGTGATGTTGAAAGCCTGATTGCCGGCCATGCAACCAACCAGAATTTTCCATATAAAATTGAAGGTGGGTCGTAGCCACCTTATCAATCAATTTTAGGAAAAACAAAGTGTTAGTAATGGGTCGGAAGTTTGTGGCATCCTTAGGATCAAGACCTGGCTTCTTCAGAAGAGATGTCACTGCCACAGCTTTGATGCCTTGCAGTACACTACAGTAACTAAAGGAAGCATTTATGAATCTACATAAAAATGGAGCAAAGATATCCCTGTGACTCAGAATAATCTTTGAGGGGATAAGTTCCCCTGGACAGCTGGTGGGATTCATAGCTTTCATAATATTTATGGTTTCTGTAACTGACATCTCTGGAAACTGAAAACCTACCGAGGATGGTTCCTGGTCAGGAAAGTTATAACTAGGTGCCTGAGTGTCGGTCACACCACTAATGTCCACACTCCCTACAGTGAGGGTGTCTGTATCTGGTTTCTGACTCTCCTACTTATTTTTGATTTTATTTTGGGCACATAGCAATTTATCCGAAAAAGCTTTCTGAGTTCTTGTGCAATCATTCTGAGTAGGGATGATATTATGATTTAGTACATTTGGTTTCTCCCATGACCTAAAGAGACGGAAGAGTTCCTTGGTTTCATTTCCTGCAAACTCAATCTGGTTATTATAATAGTTCAATTTAGCTTCCATAATTTTAGCTTTATAGGCTTTTTCAAGAAGTTTCCAAGCCACTTTATTATCTATATTTTTGTCTTTCAGCCTGGCACGCTCTGCGTGTCTTTTATTAGCTTTTAATTTAGCCAAATCTGGCGTAAACCATTTTTGATGATGAATGGACTGCCTAGTTGTTCTTGACTTCATAGGTACGACTTTGTCCAGTAGGATTGTCACCTCCCTGTTGTATTGTTCTATAAGTGTATCAGGATGGTCCGAGGCACTTGTTTTTGTCATAAGGGCATTCATACATCTGGATAGCGAATCCGCAGTATGGTCCTTATAATTTCTCTGCACAACTTTACACAGCGGTTTATGTTTAGGCTAAAGGGAGGGGAGATGTATTTTACCCGAGATAACCGAATGGTCTGACCATATGCAGGGTGTAGTCATGATCCCAGTTAGTGCTATATTGTATCTGGCCATCCAATCAAGGGTGTTCCATTTAATATGCGTTGGGTCATTGTTATGTTGTTATATTGTTGTTATATTGTTGTCATTAAGCAATTTCTCCAATTCCTTTGCTTTTTTGTCTTTGGCATTACCTTTCCAAAGATTTAGATCTCCTACTAATATTATAGCAGAATTAGCTTTCTGCATTGCATTAAGGACATTGATAAGATGTTCGTTAAAATCATCAGAAACTCCTGGCGGCCTGTATACAGTTACCAGATGTATACTATAGTTGGGGTTGGGAATACATTTAGTATGTTAAATGTCACAGCCTTCACATTCAATTTTAATCTCATACATTTTTAGGTCTTCCTTACAGATAATAGCCACACCACCACCTGGCCCATCTTTACAATGTTTACCACAGAACACATAACCTGTTGGGGTTACTTGCTGAATGGTAGGCCCGTGTGCCTCCGATAGCCAGGTCTCCGTGACACACATAATGTCAATATTGTGCTTCAGGACGTAATCCTGAACGTCCAATGTGTGTTTGACCAGCGACTTGGTGTTCAGGGGTGCTAATTTCAATAATGGAGCAGCTGAAGGCCTTGGGGATGCCTTGGTTTGCACCAGAGATTGTTGAGGTATAGTATTATTTTTACTTTTATCCCACCCAACTTGCATGGTACCGGGTAAAGCATTTGTACTCCCGCATTTGACTTTTGTATTTGCCCCTTCGATATCTAAAACCTGTTTAGTCTTAGTGGGAGTCAATGCTTCTTCACATGTCACTGCAGCTGAGTCTGATGATGCAGGGCCATTTTGCACCAATGGCATGTTTATAATGGGTGGCGGGTTTTCTCCCATATATCTGAGAGACATCTGATGGTCAATAATAGGGTCAGCGTTTGGTACCACAGGGGATAAGGGGGTTCTATCCCACTTAACTGGTGTGCGTATGAGTGACTTACTTCTGGCAGCTTCGATGGTTGCAAGCACTTCCACAATGCCCATATTGCCGAAAAACGCCAAACAAAGAGTCTTACCGCACTTGCACGTCCCGGCATGGACCGCCACAGACCAGCTTGTCACGTGTGCGCAGGCGCGTTTGCGCCTGGTGGCAGTATTTCATTGAGGCCAAGGACTACAATCCTGCAGGGGATTGTAGTTCTTTCCTGAGCTTGCGTGCGGAGAGATGAGTCTCCGATTCAAATCGCAGCTTTGCAACAATAAAAGTAGAAAGGTAAACCTGAAAGACATTGGCAGGTGCAAAAAGCAGTCCAACTACCTGTAGGCAACTCGAGGCACACAATCTTCACATAGTATTTTAAAACTAATAACGAGCGAGCATAAAATCAATAACATTCTGGCAGCACGTTAACACAAAGTACCTGTCTATGATAAACCTTGCTTGTGTTTTTCATTATTGAAAACAGGGATCCACTATATTGCTGTGTGTAGGTGTATATAAAATGTGCAGTTTGGCAAACAAATTGTGCTTTTTTGCTTTCAAACAAGCAACTTTGTAAATTTCTTTAAATAAGCACTTTACCTTTTCCTCCACAAATAGCCCAAATAACTGGTGCAACCGGTTGTGTGGACTTCGCTTTAAAATGCACATGGGCCATCAGAATGAACAGCCCTAACATTAGCACTTTGCTTGAAGAGTTGAAATTTTGCTCATGAAAGGGTCACTGAAGGTAAATCTACCCCGTGGCTCTTTATCCATTAATTGCTGTTTACTGGGCAGCCAATATCAGACAAAAGGGCTGCAAATCACAGCTCCCAGTAACAAACCAGAAAGCCCGCTCACGTCTGCCTGACACACCTTGTAACCCCACGGGCCATCCCTGGCTTATGAGTCTTGAAACTGCGCCTGCCATCCCAATAAATAAATCCGGATTTACTGTGTGTAAACTGGAAACCGGACAAATCACTGAAAATTCGGTCTAAATCTAAATCTGGATGGGTGGCAACTCTATCCATAAAATCGCATCTGTGAAATAGTGACAGGCTGCCATCGATTTGCCTATCAGTCTGTGTATGCCTGCAAGGACAATCAAACACCACAATGCGAGAAAATTCTGCTCCACACAGTCGTACCAAAAGCAAGCCCAGACACATCTTTCTTGGATTGGTCTTTACTCACCCACTGTGACTATAGACTGGTCACGCCTATATCCAGAACACTTTCCTTGAACTGGTTGAGAGCCAATGATTCAACTCATGACAGTCAGAAATACACACATCTTTGTTCTGACTGCATTAGGCTCCTAGTCTGTGGGTTGCCCGCTTGATACAAGTTCATGTATACACAAACTGCTTGGTTTTGAATGTCTTTATATACCATGTCTGTTTAATACAAAAGACGCTCTGTGCTGTATGTATATCTGTATATTAATTGTCCGAGAGTGCACTTAATAATGTAAAACGTGTACTCTCCTGCTAATATGCTTTATCAACGTCTGTTGATTATTTTGTCAGAAGATATCTGAAAATACAGTAAATAAATAGCAGCCACTAAGCTAACCGCTGATTTGTACTGACACATTTGGAATGGTTCATATATGTGTGCTAGTTGAGTGCAACCTAATTAATGTGGCACTACCCTCCCAAATGACTTGAATTTTCAGGGCTGTGACCGGGTTCACTCATTCTTCAGGCTAACTTTGTCATAGTCACCCTTTATTGAAAATGACTCATACTGAAATCATAAGTGTGATTCAAATATTGTGTATGGGAAGACCATACCCCCTTAGTTTCCTAGTATTAAATGCCCCTTGCGTCTTTCCACATTACAGGGCTCCCCCTTGGGTTAATTACCCACCTTGTTGGGCATCATCAGCGAGGCTGGCCTTTCACTGCTTGCAAACATGTAGCATTAATGCTCTCTCTGTTGGCCTGCTTGACTCTATCCCTTCAGATATTCAAGACTGCGGTGGTGAAAATCAGAACTAAATGCAAATTGTAGGTCCAGTCGATGACTGGGAAATGTACAAAGCATGGAATAAAATAGAACTTTCCACCAGTGTAGATTCTGTGCAAAAACTATCTTTCACAATAGTTAGCATTGTTCCATCAAAGAACAATATTTATTTTTACACCAGACTAGAGAAATCAAAACAAAAACCGGTATTTGGATTAAACGGTTTTTCATACAAGTTACTAAATTAAGTGACTTCAGAATTCTTTTTAAAAAATCATAAAATTCTCAGCCGCCTGCTCTGCCCTTCATATCCTCCATGCCCCAGTGACCTGTTCCCCTCCTCGAGCTTGATCCAGGGTCGAGTTTCTTCATAAGGTACGTGCCTTTGTCTGCAGGTGGACCCCCATTCCATCATGGCCGCCGGCGTGCCCTCTACAACTAAGGCTGACTATGACACTGTTCCCAGGTCCTCCTCTCCTAAGGATCTTGGGTGCGTTTAGTCTGTTTGATCTTTCAGTTCAGGCCAAATGCCCACCTTTATGAAAGGTGAGCTACTTCCCTGTAGTATATCTAGCAATGTTGCTCCCTCACTGTATTTTCATCCACCCTTCTTGGAATTCCCGCCCCCACCTTCCAACGACCAACTTTCCCTGCAAGCTTGTTTCAGCGTCGCACTTTAATTGTTTTTACAGCAGCTCTGTGCCTCTATCTGCCAGTGGCCTTTCATCCGTTGTGGCTGCCAGCACTCGCTACATCTTAGGCTGACTCTGCCACTGTCTCCCAGTATGGCTCCTTGACAATCCTAGGTGTGAGTGGCCTGTTAGATCACATGGCCCAGTCCTCATGCGTGAAATAATTTTGGACTAGGGAATCCTCTCCGAGGTGGCTCAGCAAAAGGAAGCTTGGAAATGGGTGAAGGCTCTTATCCTACTCGTCAAGCTCACCCTTCCCTCCACTGCAATTGGCACCTCAACCTCTCCCTGATTGATGACCTTTGCTCACTGGGAGTACATTAGTTCACTACACTAAATTCATTGTGTAATTCTGTTGTTTCACTGGTATTATGCTCTACTCCCACCTTCATGCTCAATTGCTTGATCCCTGCACACACTTTTCCAACCTCTGGCTCTAATCACCCATCTTCTTCCTCTGCCTCATTGGCCTTTTCCCAATATCTCTACTTTGAAAAATCACTATGCAAATCTCTCTTGCCTTGCTTCCTCCAACTTCTCCCCGTCTCACCTGCTAAATGTTTCCCTTTACTTCACCATAGTTCTATGGCTTCTATTTGCCCCTCTTTTTTTCACTCTTGAGTCAGAGCCTTGCATGAACAACCTCTACACCGCTTGGCCTCCCTTTTCCGCCGGTTCGCTCGCGTTCTCATCCATTACCTCCTTCAATGGTTCACACTACACTCATCATATCGCCTCTTGCTCCTGCTTTGCTTTGCCTTTGCATGACTGTTTGCGATCTACTTTATTCAAGTATCCGTTGCTGCTCTGGCTATATCTCTTTCCTATTTCTCTATATCAAACAGCAGCACTCCTCTGCTCTCACTCTTCCCTATTTTCAATGCACACCCTCTCTCTTCCTTCCCCACCGCAACATCCTGGCTCTGCTGACCCCTTCTTTTTCTCTCTTGTGTATACGCTTTATCTGCCTGTTCTCTCTCACTTAGATCCTCTTGATTCCTTACCCCTCTCTGAATTGCTGACACCCCACCAACCCTCACTCCATGGCCAAATATTTTACATCAGTCCCACTCCCCGCATATGATCCTCTTTTCTACCCCTTCACACCTTTTCCTTCTCAGTGGCGCACCATCAGGCCAACTAGCTCCCTCTCTCTCTTCCTAATCAGGTGTCTCCACCTGATTAGGTAGAGAGCACATTGGTATTCTCTCCCTCCTCTTTCCACACTGTCTGACATCCTGTACCACCTGCTTTATACCTTTTATCTCTAGATCCTGCCCTTCTCCACCCGTGCATTACTAGCAGTTAGTTATCCTGCCCTCTCCCTCCCTCCCTTCTCTACTCACCTCACTCCCTCTTTGATGTTTACTATGTATCTGTGATTGATCCACTATAGCTCATTTCCCTTCTTCCAAAAGTATTCTCTGTGTTATTCTGGAAACTGTAGTTCCAAGTACCATCAGGCAAATGTTCCTACTAAGTGCATTTTCGCAAGGGGATTCTCATTAATTTCACTCCAAACACTAGTTTGCAACAGTTATTTTTGTCATCCAGTCAATGGGCCTCTTCACGGATCCGGTGGTAACCGTGCCGGTGCTACCGGGGGGTTGCCGCTGGACCAGTAAATATTTACCGGCGCCTGACTTCCGGTGCCACTGGATCATGTCAGGCATCTGTGACGGGTTTGCCTACCCTGTCCGCTGTGTCTGGCAGGGTCAGACCTGTTGGTCACAGCGGCCCCGGCAGGCAAACACATAGTTTGCGGGTCCGGAAACAAGGGTGCCAGTGAGCTTACCGGCACACTTGTTTTTCGGACTAGCAAACTTGTCATGAGGCCCAATACATCTAAAATATTACTGAGTGGTAAATTGCAGAATGGACCATAACACCGAAAAACACTGCAACCATGAATTAAATAAATAATGGGTATTGGGGAAAAGGGGTTAAATGGGTCGGGATGGGGCTGCGTGGTGTTATAAGGATAAAAACACAAGGAGGTTGGGGGGTCCCCCAAATTAGAAGAAATTGTGATTTTTGGTATTTTGTCCGCAATGAAATGTACCACTCTATAATTGTGGTTGGTAAGATCACATATAACCTTATTTTTGAGGATACTATCTAAGTGTGTGTGTCTCTGGGAACTTTGACTCCTAGTTCCAACATGCAACAGTTCCGGACTCTTGAGTTCTCCTCATAAGGGAACACATTACGAATACCTGGGTTTTAAGCCCTCCCAACTCACAGGAACTCTTGAGCACATCTCAAGGCCACCATACATCCATAACTCGATTTTAAATAATACCAACAACAAGTGATGAGATAATGAAATTGACCGATATGGACATTTATTGATTCTTTCCAAGAACTTTTTTGTCCAAACCCATGGTACTATACATGCATCTCATCAATCACTATCACTCAGCCTTATGTCTTGTTGGATCAGACCAAAATTGGTCTCCAAAGGAAACTCGCCAGCTTACAAACATATGTCAAGAAAAATCACCTAAAGATCAATGCTGTCAATTCTGCCGTTATGGTTTTTGACAACAAGAAAAAGAAAACAAAGGATTCTTGGATCTTGGACAAAGAAAGGCTCTATCCAGTCTGCAAGCAAAAATACTTAGGTGTGATGGTAAATGTGTTTAAAAGTGAAAGATCCTGGATAGACAACATGAAGGAAAAACTAAAACAATTGACAGCACAGGGAAAAGCTTTAGACAAACGTTTTCGGAAAATTCTCACTAATCCCGGATTGGGTGCTCAGATATGGGATGGATGTGTATGATTTTTCTGGAAAAGAAATCTAAATTTACCACAATCCACCCTAGTAGCTGTAATTCGACACGAGTGATGTCTGAACTCTGTAAACTCCAAAATCAAATCCAACAAAATCTCACTATACAGGAAAATAATCGTAGAAAATGGTTCCCCCCAATTTGAGATCCTCAAAAAAAAGATCTCTCGAATTGGAAATCAGAGTGCACAAAACTTCTTTCATATCTTGCAACATCAGAAGATGTCCTGTGTAGAAACCCGATTGGCAAATTACTGAAGAGAAGGGAGCCACATCCCGACCCCACAAAAATTGGTCTTCTGTTATCTGAAACCAACAGTGGAGCCTTAAACACAACAAGAAGTTATCTGACGAAATTCCCAAATAATAACTCAAGGGACACACTCATGAGGCTCAGATTAAACCTCCTTCACAACAAAAGTACTCTAAAGAGGTACAAGAAAGAATTAACGGAGGAATGCCAATTGTGTTTGCAAAAAAAGGAAACATTGAGACATCTCTGTCTATTCTGTCCAAAACTCAAAGACTTAAGAACAATTCATTTCCTCCCCGCATTGGAATAATCCAAAGGCTTAGACGCTGAGAGATGGTGGGAGTGTATCTATCACACAGAATACCAAAAAGTCAATTATGCTACAGTAAATTTCACGAAAGCGGTTCTACAGAAACTGAAAGAAAGTACCGAAAAAGAAACAAACGACAAATTATTCAACCCAAGTTGAATGTCCATGACGTAATAAACATAATCATGGGGAACTGTAGCTTAAGTTCCAGCTCTCAATAGAAACTGTAAATAATGAAGGAGGAATTTGGAGATACAGTGGTTAATTTGAATTATACTTTAAAATGTTAATAGTTTTGTTTAATCATGAGTATTCTTTGATGATAAAGAAAGCAAAACAAGTTTGTAATAAACTAAATGCTAACAAAAAAAATTATGTCATGTTTCCCTTTTTGTGGTGACTCATTTCCGTCTGTTTTGTTCTCTGACTTTCTCCCTCTATGCCATTTCCTGCTTACCTTTTCCTTGTTTGTATTCCACCCCACAGTATGATTATGCCCTGGGTTGCGTTACAGTTCACCCATTCGGACAAGGTTTTGGCACCTTAAAACCACTACTGTGGTGTTGTGCACAGTATAAAAGCCAATTAACATAGCATAACTTGTGGTTGTATTTTCCCAATGGGCTTGTAGTTACTTTTGATGCCAAGTTCCAGCATGTAAAGTTATTCTTCTTAATCTCGTTCTTAATGAAATGCATTATTTGATCTGTCCAGGGGTTCTAGGAAATATGACTTCAAGTTATTACTGCATTCAGATTCACTCCTTGCATTCACTTCCTCAATGGATGGCATGATCCATGCTCTCAGGATTCTACAGGAAGTATGACTTCAAGTTACTGCATTCAAACGTACTCATTGCATTCCCTTCCTCAATGGATGGCAGGATCCATGCTCTCAGGATTCTACAGGAAGTATGACTTCAAATTACTGCATTCAAACTTACTCATTGCATTCCCTTCATCAATGGATGGCAGGATCCATGCTCTCGGGATGCAACAGGAAGTATGACTTCAAGTTACTGCATTCAGATTTACTCCTTGCATTTACTTTCTCAATGGCTGATTCGTGTTCTCAAGGTTCTACAGGAAGTATCATTACAGGTGCCAGCACTCAGTTTTACTCAGCTTTACTCCTTGCTTTGCTTTATTAATGACTTATCTGCTCCTGCTTCTGCTACGGTTTTGTCCTCCTCACGATCTTGCCGTCTCTGTCTGTGGTGGCCGGCATTTGTCCATGGGCTGTGCTCATGAAGCTCGGTGTTCATCTCCTTCATGTGTTTCTGCACCAGGATACCACGCAGACACTCCAATGTTTACATCTCCCCTCTGTATCACTCTCTTACTGCTCCCTGATGTGGTACCAGGTACTCCGGTTCTAACAGGGTTTTTGATTTCCATCCTTGCTCTTGAACCCCACTATTACTGACATTGATGGATCCTCTTGTGCTCCACAGGACTGTACACAGTCTCCACGGTCTTCAGTTGGCCATCTGCTTCACCTTGTCTTTTGCACTCCTGCACCTCCTTCTAACGATCTCCTCTTCGTTTTCTCACTCTGTGGACTTTGCATCCAGTCGTGGTGCCTTGGGCTTGGCCCAAATGAGCTTTAAATAGAAAACAGACTCAGGTTTTGGTGTTTTCCTCATTCTCCTGTGGACCCCTCACCACAACAGCTGAATCTATCTGCTTTTGAAAAAATAAAAGGTATGATCAAGTTCAAGATTACTATTTTTGATAAGGCTTGAAAAACAATTATTAGCAGTTATGTAAAGTTCTTATGTGATCCAAGGACATATTTAAAATGACGCTGATTAAATGCCTATACTTTTCAGCTTAAGTAATTTATGGAAGTGTCTGTTCCCATGGCACTCCCTGTGCCTCCCAATATTATTATTATTTTTTGTATTATTTATTGTGATTTAGTCAAAAAAATCGACATTTCACAAATTACAAAAATTCAGAAAAACAATAATTAATGAATTTCATGTATCATGACAATATAAAAAGGCAGAGGAAAAAAATAATGGTAGAGAAAGAGAAGCAGATTGGAGTATAAGGGACTTCAGTCAATCGTTTCACTTCAGAAGGCCCAATTTGTGTAGGAATGTTACTACTTCCCAAGTCAAAAGGCTTTTGTGGCCTGAACACAAACAGTCCCAACGGTTTGAGTGTTCAGCCACCATTACTTGTCCACAAATCTCGTGAACTTTGCCACTCTCTCAGCTTGTTTGCCCAATCAGTCAATCAGGATGTGTCTCACTGTCTCTGTACATGAGTGGTTACAACGTTGGCACAAACTGTCACTATAAAGATCCTTGTGTCTTGATAAGAGAATTTCCCTTGTGTGTTATATATTAAGCCGAAATCTTAAGAAGTCAGTCCGACATCTAACCCTTGGGAAACGCCCTAAGTAGCATGCTAAATATCCCTGTGGTTTGTCATGCAATGAGTGGGATTGAGACCATTTTTTAGACCTCATTTCTGTGATGGCTTGGATCCAATCCTTTCTCGTTAACTGCTTTTTTACATACATTGGATTATTGCTGAGGTCACTTACTCTGCATTCACAGGATCTCAGAATTTCAAGAGCATATTTAGCCAGACGTGACAAAAAGAGGTTATCATTCTTGGCAAGTTCTATTTTTAGATATTCATACAGTGTATTTACTTGTGGTTCCCAGATTAATCTATTAACAGACAGTATTCTCCACTCAATGTATGAGTGAAGAGATAGAAGACCCAATTCATACCTTAGAGTTGATATCAGGAGGGAGTGAGGGAGGGAAAGAATTTTTATTCCATAATAATCCCTCCAATTTATCACAATTTATTTTTCTTACTAGCTGTCCCCAGCCACGCGTTGCTGTGGCTCATTCTGGTTAAATGGAAGAGAAAGAAAAGAGAAAGCGTACGTTTGTAATATATTTAATTTCACAATGCTTGTGGGTAGTTTTTAATGGCTCTGGTGGTTCTCCAAGGTGAGGCAGTTTAATTTTGCCAGCAGCGCAACACATTCTTTTCATTCATCCATCAAATTTCAGAGCCTTCCAATAAGGACACACTTCAGTCATGGTGCCGATGAGAACATGCCGGCTCAAACTATAATAATCAGCTGGGTTGTACCGAAATGCAAGGCGATTGTAATCTCGTGATTGCTGAGCACGGAGTCATGTTTGACGCACAATGCTTGTGGGTAGTTTTGTACTGGCTGTGGCGGTTCTCCAAGTTAAGGCAGTTTAATTTTTCCCAGAGGTGCAACACATTCCTATCGTTTCTCCATCAAATTTCAGAGCCTTCCAAAAAAGACACACTTCATTCATGGTGCTGATGAGAAAATGCCGGCTCAAACTACAATCATCAGCTAGGTTGTACCGGAATGCAGGGCAATTGTAAGGCGTGATTGCTGAGCACAGAGTCGTGTTTGACGCTGATCTGTTCAGCCACTCACAGCCTGTCGCGTTTGAAGCAGATCTGAAGCTGCAGAATGCGATCACCGTGCTCGCAACCGTGCATCCTAAAGTCTGGATGCTCGATTGACGACAGTCGCTCTGGAAAAAAACAAGGAAAGATCTACTTGTCAACTGTCCAATCCAATGGAACAGTTGATAAGAGACATCTGTTGGTCGCACCGAGCTGGACCCCTTACGGAGGCAATGCAGGTGGCATTGGGAAGACGGGTTGAGCCATGGGACTGGCTGGAAAATTACGAACATCTCCATAAGTTAAAAAGATATAATTTTGTACAATCTAGATTATATACATTTAAAAAATCTCAACAATATCTGATGTTATGCCCGTCCCATAGGCTGAGAAGATTTATACTCTTGTTAAGACTAGAACATCTTCCCATTAAAATGACTATGGGGATGACAGAGAATATACCCAAAGAACAGCGATACTGTCGCCTCTGTATGAAACAAGAAATACCTGAGACAGCTAGGCATGTCCTCACTGAATGCCAGGTAATGGTGGTTGACATTAAACAACTGCTGGGAAAGTATGTACACAATTGCGATATTATAGGGGAGACCTGGTTTTGGAATCATTGTGTTAACTCTGAAAGTATGCACCTGTTAACGGCACTATATAACATTTGGTTGAAGGTGGAAGCCAGATTGGGTATATCATTATGAAGTTTCCTACGATATATTCAGGCCCGGTTTGTACAGCGAGAATGTGGTAATGAAGAACAAGGTCAAACTTGGAATATTACATCTAGACTAAGAGACAAACGATTATTATGTAATACTTTATTTGATTTTGCTAAAATGTATTTTATTTTTATTTTATTTAAAAATGTATATACTCTGTTTGGTTTTACATGTTTTATATTATGATGAATATGTGTTAAGTTTATCATTTAAACTAAATCACATTAAAGATATTATAAAGTCTGGCTGCACGCCGCTCAGCTGCTTCCTCGGCACGTATTTTTGCTAGCTTGTGTTGCTTTTATGTCCAACAGATGGCGCTGGTTTGCAGTAAAATGTTTAGAAAAGGGTGTGTTGCTTTTACGTCCAACAGATGGCGCTGCTTTCAGAAAAAGCATGTTTTTACCTCTCACAGATGTGACATCTATGTATATTAGGTATATAAAAACACTCGCCTATTCAAATGCAACGTGTGTCAAAATTTCAAAGCAAGCAGAGATTAAAGGTTTTGAACAAACGAACATTTACATTTTTATTTATATAGATTGCTGGATTTACATCCACTCTGTATGTCAAGATGGGGATCACTTTACTGGTATAGTATTTTTTCAAGGGAAATAACGAGAACTTACAATAGTTGGAGTTCAATTTCTTCATTTGGCACCCTAGTTGGATCAGTTTGCCCTCCATAATGCCCTCTACATATCCCTGTGAAGCAAAGGAATGAACATTGAATCCCAGCTATAGAACCTCCTTACCAACTGATACAACTTGGCCAGAGAGCCTCCAGACAAAATTAGGATCTTTTGTCAAGGGGTGTTTAAAGACGACTATTTTAGATTTAATGGGATTTATACTGAGATTGTTGATCACAGCAAACTCACCCAAGGCATCCAATAAACGCTGCAGTCCTACAGAGGTATAGTCTATCAGCACAATGTCATCTGCTTATGCTACCCAATTCAGTCTCTTTGAACCCACTATAGGACTTGAGAGGCCCAGCCCCTGAAGACTTTTGGCAAGATCTGCAATATCCAGATTAAAGAGACAGGGGGCAACTATGCCCCTGTGTCTCACCCCTTGTGGGTCTGAATGCTAGTTGAAAGGTTACCTCTTGCATCTAGCCTTATCCTCAGAAAGCACCGCCTGTGCAGTTCAATAATTATAGCTAGAAGTGATTCAGGGAGACCCCACTGTCTCAGTTTCTGCCATAGACGTACTCTGTTGACTGTGCCGAAGGCCTGGGATAAATCGACCCAGGTCCCAAACAGACTTGGACCTCCCTTCTGAAAGGATTTACTCAATGTTGTACTTAAAATCGGGCTATTCAGTGTGGTAGGCAGGCTCATGCGGAACCCTATTTGATTCTTTGCGAGGATTCCATACTTGTTTGCCCAGCATTCGAGGTCCTTCAGAACCAACCCTGCAAATATTTTGCTGTCGGCATCCAGAAGGGAGATCGGGTGATAGTTCATTGAATCTGCCTGGTCTGCTTCCTTATAGATGGGTATCACCCCAGAAACATCCAAAATGACCGATAATAAAAGCCTGAATGCGTGATTTGGCCGAATTTCAGCCGTCCGAAAATTCCAAATGGCCGAAAAGTTTTACCAAATCACGCATTCGTGCTGGGAGCTGCGGGGGGTTCCCCCACATCCTTACTCACTATATTGTGTGCTTGGGTTGCAGGGGTGTCCCCCGCAGCCAATCCCAAAAACCCAACAAAAAAATTAAAAGGAAGGACCCTGCTGCGCCTGTTTGCGATCACGGGAGTCGATGGCTGCCGCAAGGTAAGTAGGAGGGTGGCAATGTGGGTGGGGGTGTTCAGGGGAGAAAAGACTGGAGAGTATTTCGGGAAAATAATCTTTGGTCTTTTCTCCCTCAAACATTTCCGTCACGATCTTTCAACCCCGATTCATCACCACAGCTTCTCTCCACGATTCAGGCAAGATCCCAGAGCGGATTATCTTCTGAAAGAGATTATATAAGATATTTGACCATAACATGACATCTGCTTTAAAAATCTGATTTGTGAGACCATTTGGGCCAGAGGCCCTAGAACCCAAGGAGTTCTTTATGGCTTCCTTTACCAAGTCCAAAGTAAGATTTAGGCCCCAACTACATTTGTTTGAACAGGGATCCAGAGTATCATCCAGTGGACCATAGAGAGTGGAGAATGCTTCTCCCATATCAGCTGCTGTATAACATTACTCTGGGCAGTCACTTGCCTCTGCTCTCTCCTGTTCACTATGATATGATAGTTTATTTGTATATGGCACAGAGGTTTCTGGAATTGAACTTCCCAAGAGCCCTCAACATCTTTTCTCCGTCATTCTGTAATCGACTGTACCTATGGGACTTCGACCAGTGTTTATATTGTTGACGTAACCTTCTCCTCTCTGATTTCAATTCCTCATTGCTAAATTGTTTGTTCTTCAGCCTACGTAATTCTTTCTTTAATTCCCTTTTTTTATTCTGGATTTCCTCATTAAAGGAGTGCGGGGGGTTATGCCATGGCCGCTCGCCTACAGATTTAGGCGTTTGAACATCCCACAGGAATTATACAAACATTGTAGGGTTGTGGAGGAGTCTTTACTCTTGGTCTGACTTACACTGTAACCTTCGTGTTAGTCCTAGGTTCAAATGTAACACACCCCCTTCAAATTTTACGAGTCGATTTTTGCCACTATTCACAGTGAAGGCTGGCAAATACTGACCTTCAGTATTCATAGTAGTTATTTCGAGGGACCCCATCAACATATGATGATCGCTCCAACCTGTCTTTTGATGTTAAATTCTTTACATTGATCGAACAGCTCTTTAGTTAAAAATAAATAGTCAATGGTGGAACCCTGCATGCCCCTCGTCCAAGTGGCTACTGGAGAGATGTCCCCCGTGATGTTGCCATTGGCCATGAATAAATTCCATTATTTTAAGAATGACAACCACTGACGGTCATTCAGCGTAGGATCCTTCCGATGATCTTTATTTATCTGTGAACTAATACACTGGCCATTAAAATCGCCTGTAAGGATTATACTTCCTGCCCCATAATGGATCCTTAGCTGGGTCAAAATGTGTGCCAAATGCCTCAAAAACGTGGGCAGAGGTAAGATGGTGAGGTTCCAAAAGATATTAATCACCCAGAGCACCATAGCGACTTTGGTGTCCCTAAATTTGGTTTTTATTGCTAGGATTCCCGGGATATCATCATTAACTGTCTCCAAGCCTGAAAATATAGAATTCCGCAAAGCAATTAGCAACCCCCCGGCCGGTCACCCATTTCCTTGGTGCACAGCTAATTGTTGTGTTATTGTGATCCCATCCACCTTAAATGTTTGCTTTAGCCAGGTCTCCTATAACATTATTATGTCATATTCACAAAAAATCTCCTCTCTGCTTTCCCTATTTTTAAATATACTGGAGCCACTTGTGTTCCAGCCTAACCATTTTAGCTCATGTGGGACTAAATTGATGCCTCCGCCAGTTCCAATTTATGGAAAACCTGGGAGATAATCTCGGGCACCAACGACCAAGGATTTTGGAGTTTTGTCAGGGGTAAAGGAGACCTTTGCGTGGCCTTAATCTCTTTTGAATACGTATTTGTCTTTTTTTGAGATTATAAACTTCTTTTGGGCTCTGTACCTTCCTGGGTAACACTTTGGGGACCTAATAGCCCTTTCTGCTCACAGAAATGTTCTGCTGATTCCTCTATGCCTAGCGTCCTTAACACTGGAGCTGCAGCTAATATTGCTTTTGCGCCCAGTATAGACTACAGTCCCATCTCTGTAATGTTATTGTTTCTATGGTCAGGAAATTTAACATATTCAATGTCACGCGAGTAGAAAAAAAAATCTCATCGACCTGACAGAAGATAAACAACATTCCGCTCCTGTTTAGAGACTTTGTTTTATTCCTTGCACTAATGTGTTTACCCAAATTTTCGAGATGGCAAATGGATTTGAGACCAGATCGGGTTCCTCGGCAGCATTATTACTATTATTACTTATTTATTATTCATGGGCATCAGGGCTTGGAATATGTCTCAGTAGCATTATATATCTTTATGCAATCAATTTGAACCGACTTGATGTGATCAGAGTAAAACATCCTTTACTTTACTTCATTATATTTATATTGTGCACCACTGACCCTGATGCTTAAGGGCGCAAAACAAAGACAGAAACAAACACTGAGCACGTAGCTCAAACATAATGCATGTATATTCTAACACACCAGACCTAGGGATAGGGATACCATACTTCTATATGACAAATGGAAATAGGTTATCTAAACAAGAAAGTCTTTAACCTTTTTCTGAACATTACAGTTGATCTCAATTCCCTTAGATCAGGCGGGATGGAATTCCAAGCTCTACGGCCAGCCACAGAGAAGGCACACTTCTTCACCTGGGTCAATTTATGGGTTAGGATTTTTAATTGGTTGGTGTTATTTGATCTGAGATTGCAAACACTTGATTTAATCTCCAATGCTTCACTCAGATATATTGGACTCAATCCCATCAAACACTTGTGTGTAATTAACAGATGAAAATCGATTCTCGCATCTATACTATCTACACCTGGCCTCAGACACATGACCTCTTCTATTGAGGCCTGTGATCACTCTCACAGTATGATTCTGTATAAATTGGAGCCTTTTCCACTCAGATTTAGATAAGCCCACAAGCAGACTGCTACAGCAGTCGATTTTAGTCCCAATTATGGCTCTAGCTACCACCTCACAGTTAGCTCTACGGATGTAAGGACACAGTTATACGAACAATTTAATGTAGTAAGCAGACAATGAAACCAGACTGCTAACATGAGCCCTCATATTTAGATTTCGGTCAAAGAATACCCCCAGTGTTTGAACATTTTCTTTAGTTTTGATGTTGCACCCTGCAACTTGAAAGTGGGTGTATTCTGCTCCCATTGTCCATATTTTAGTCTCTGTGCCAATAACCATTAACTCTATTTTTGATGTGTTAAGTGGCAGCCCATTATTATCCATCCACGATTGGAACAGTCCAAATACCTTATTAATGATTTTCTGATCCTCAGAGTACTTACCAGATAATGGGATGACACATTGCGTGTCATTCGTATATGAGTAACAACAACATTACTTTGTTCTAATAAGTTGAGGAATGGCACAGTGAAATGTTATACAAGCAGGGTGACAAGCATGCTCCCTGAGGCACACCATGAGTCATGGGAACCGGTTCCGCTTCTGCAACCTTACTACTAACTCTGCACCAGCGGTTACTCATAAAGGATTTAATCCACAGAGCCGCATCATCTGAGAAACCAGCCACCTCCCTTAAGCTGGTGACCAGCACAGAATGATCCACCAGGTCAAAGGCTGCAGAAGGATCCAATAGCCTCAACAAAGCTGTCTGCACTTAGTCCAATAAATGAAGACGTCGACACTTCAAATCAAGCAAGGCTGTTTCGGTGCCATGATTTTCCCTAAAGCCGGATAGCCACTTATTACGGATCCCGTTAGAATTCAGATGTGTCACAACTTGTGTATATGCTACACGATCGAGAATGTTCAGTAGAAATGGCATGTTGGTGATTGGCCAGTAGTTCAGGGGTATCATTGGGCACAAGCTGGGCTTTTTAAACAAAGGAGTAATGCAAGAATTCTTGATGCACATAGGAACATGATTTCCAGTAAAGGACGCATTAACAAATTTGCATAGGGTGCCCATCAGTAGCGAGTTGAACATGTTTTTATCCCCACCATCACCACCATACCGGACCAAACGCAACAAACATTTCCCAAACATGCAAACACATCTGGCAATGTGTCTCTGACTTGTTGCAAGCTTTAGCATCTAACTGATGCATTGTCCTGAATGGGGCTCTTCCAGATTATGCAAACATCTGCTGACATATCTCTGAGAATCAGGGTTTACCTGCTTCCACACAATACAAACCTGGCTTCATCAACACACAATGAAAACGTTCTTCAACAAATGTGTCAGTCCTAGAAAACTGCACACCTTTTGTAAGTGATTGCTCAATATCTCTGAGACTGCCCTGTCACACAAACACAAACGCAAAAGGGCCAGTTTGAAACTTGTTACAATAATTTTTACTAGAAAACAGCACAGCAACCTCATTCTTTTTTGGCCCTGCCCTTATCCTCTGGCAATGTATTTCTGTGAATCCACGAACAGCTGATGGTTATTCTTTCAGTTATTAATTGCTGAATGGAATGAAGATGTTCTGCCTTACATTTTTCTGTTCTCAAACTAATGCAGTATTTAAAATGTGTTCTGCGCTTTTTAGTGCAGCGAAGAATTCGATGCTTTATTCGTCCAGTTTTAAAATCACACAAAATGCAGGCTTTGATTCCTTTTATTAGACTAACTGAAAATGCTGTACAAAGATGGAGACGAGGCCACGGCTTTCGAAGTCCCACAGACTTCTCCATCAGAAGTTGCTGAGTGAAATGATTAGTAAAAGAAAGCCACACTACAGATCATTCTCAAAACGAAGGGAGTAAAAAGGAACTTTTTAAGCTTCATTAGCTCAAGGAACAGTATGCCTGGAATGTAGGTATGGAATAATCTGTGGACTTCGGAGGCTAATGCTTTGTTTCCATCTTTGCAAAGTATTTTCAGTTAGTCGAAAAACAGGTATGGAACTCTGCATCTTATGTGAGATTGCCCTTTTTTATAAATACATTAAGGGGCCCCATTGGGCACGTAGGTGAGGCTGTTTCTGGTGTGGGCTCCCTGCCCATTCCATGTCAAGACATGCTTCCACATTCAATATAACCGTCTAAGGTTTTTTTTTCCCCCGTTGCCAGTGCCACAACCAAACATCTTGATCGGAATGCATGTTGACTCCCACCATCCAAGCCCACGTTTCAAACAAGCTGCAGGCTGCTCACACCCACTCCATTTTCCTCCACCTTCCCTTCCCTTCCCACCGCTGGTTGGCTCCACCTACCCACCCTGCTTCCACTCCCTCCATCCCTTCCTCCCTCACACTTACCTGTTCTTTCTTGTGGCGAGTGCGGCTGCCTTCTCCATCCTCGGCTGCCATGGACATGGAAGAGGGTATCCGCATGGAGCCCCACTTTCCATTTCCATGGTGGCCATCTTGGGTGAGTATTTGGTTGAATGAACAGGTTGCACGCTCGCTGCAACCAGTTAATTCAAACAAGTACATTACTACTAGCACCCCAGGATGTTACCCACGGGTGCTAATAGCAATAATAGCCGGGGTCCCAAGTGGGTACCAGGTGGTAATGATATGATAGGAGATGATAGGTAATTTATAACGCGCTTAATACCCAGAGGTCTCTAAGTGCGGACCCGGGGATCGAACCTGTGGTGCTCTGTGACATCTTGATTCCAAGGCAAGAATGTTGCCCCTGAGCTATCCTCCCGAAACGAATGTCCCGGAGACCCTCGTTAAAGGCCCTCACTTCACTAGGTCTATTAACTTAAACCCTGGCCCAACTACACGGTACAGCCTGGGTACCCGACTATAATTGCTTAATTAGAGTAATGATGTCTGGCCACTCTACCAATAAATTAAGCAGGGATGTCATTTGGGAGTCCCCAGGGGTCGCATTTGTGACCCCTGAGGTCTCCCTTGCTACCCATGTGGTCTCCCTTGATACCCCTAAAAAAACGTTTAAAACACTTTTTTTAACGTGAGCTCCTTGGCTGTGGCCAGCACCATGTGGCTCTTTGTTTCTGGAGAGGCTGGCTTTCTTTTTTTCTTGTTTAGGCCTTTTAAAAAAAACAGGGGGTTCCACAAGTGTAACACTTTGAGCATTGACCCTAAAAAAGAAAGAATGGGAATAACAAATAATTTGTCTTTCTGGAATTCTATACAATAATTGCTAGACTTAGTAAAGGTTTATTTCAGACACACTTCTTGGGGTGAGTAACTGATTTCATCTGTTCTTAAACACAACTCAGCCTTTCATCCTTCTGAAGTCGATAAATGAGTACCAACACAGGTTGGGTGATATTGTATGTATATTTGTTCTATGTAGAGGGCTAAAGCGTGACTGCTATATTAGAACACATCATTATCATTTGGCCTTGGACGTCTGCTTGCATGCACAATAATTTGGTAATATGGGCCTATACACACTGATATTAACGATACATATGATGATCCATTCTTGTATGAAATGTATATCACATTATAGTGATATTGTAACCATATTTTTGTAGTGTACTTAGGAACAATGCTATGTGCTGCCACTTCCAGTTTTGTCAAGTGGTGAAAGATTGTGTTCCATCACTTCCCGTGATGTCACTTCACGGTGGGGTCAAATGACATCACTCCCTGTGATGTCATCAGAGATCAAGGTTCATGTGATGCCCTTTCCACTACCCCTGGCCTTTTGGTGAAATGACATCCCTGAAATTAAGTGCACATTTAATGCAAAATGCTAAACACCCTGAACTCGACTCACAATGATTTGTACTGAAGTAAATCAGGAAATGCTCAGAGCAACTCAAATCTGCTTCTGCTCCCTTATCCCTTACTCAGAAATCCTTAATCCTGATCAAACCTGGAGCATCTTTGAGATGCTCATGTACAAATGTGATTTGCAAAGGTTTTCTCAAGGGCATTTTAGTGATGCTTCAGGCAGCTTTACATTTGCTCTAGTTTTAGTTTTTGTAAACCTGGGGCCAGATTTCAGAAACTTTGTACAGGTACAAGTGCACGTTTGTACACTATTAGCAACATTGCCCTATTTTTTTTAAGACACTGGGACATGTATGAAAACCTTTGCATGGTGACAAGTGCAGTTTGCCGTGTTATAAGCACCTGGAGAAAACCATTTGCTGTTCAAAAAGGTACCATTTAAAAGCATTTTTGCCCAGGGCAAAGTTTGCCCTAGTGCTAATACACATTGGCATTGAAGCGTTGAATTCTTGGAGCTCTAGCTGGTTACATAAAAAAAAAAACAATGGTTTATACATTTAACATTTCCCATAACTGACATCATACTGTAATCTTAGCTGCCAATTCCAACCGGGGAACAGGGATTAGTTAATAGTGGTGATTACATGTATATTCTATAGGGGATAGATTTCTAATTGGGTAACACTTGTCTGATGGCTCCTCCTGCGACCACCACTAAATTGATAAAAGTCAAAAGACATCAGCTCTGCAATATGTAATTGGCTGGCACCTTGCTTCATGGGTGGCTTAATAGTGGAGATTTTCATTGGTTGGCTTCCTCCCAACTAACCTTGGACATCTGACAGGTCGTCAAAACATGAGCCAGACAGAAATAGGGGGAGAGAAGTCCATGGACTGCTTTCCTTTCAATTAAAGAAAATATCATCCCTCAATTCTAGGTCATGCAATATAAGACCATTACATCTTCTGTCTACTGAGTTAGACTCCTGGATCAGACAAACATACTAGAGGCTTTTTTTTGCAGGTTAAAATAATGCGTCATCCGGACAACAGCAATCAATTCCTACAGGGAGAAACAGTGGGAAGAGGAGAAACCCAGTTGAGTTGACAAGTAGTCTGACTGTCTGGCTCTCAGTCACCTGCTGCTGCTGAAAATGAAAGTTATTGTCAGTGTCACATGCCGAGATGGGCCCCTGGTGACTTTGTCTAGTCTCTCTGATGCGCCATGGTTAATGATATGCTGCATAACAGAATGGGTAAACCGTTTTTTAGCCCCCGATTCTCTGTTATGGACACATACCTGCTCCCTTATTGGCTCTGATCGGTCCTATATCAAGTCTCTGTCAGAAGCTAATACCAACTGGTGTGTCTCATTGCAAGCATCATTAAAGGGGCCTAACTCAGCCAATATTCTCAAAGCCGCAACAGAATGACCCTTCTTAGACAGAAAATACTTGACAATGTAGGCACAAACTTTGTTAATACTCTGGAAGCCAACTTAGAGCAGAAGGGGGACGTTTGCACTGGGAATGGGAAATATTAAGCAGCACAGGTGAACATGATGCTAGAGCAGTGGTGCTTTGAAATTACTACAGTGGTAATTCAGTGCAGTGCAAAAGCATAGTATTTATTTTATGTATTGGTCATTTGTAATGCGCCTATACACAAGTGTTTCGAGGTGCAGCAAGGCAGGGGGGATGAGGGGGAACAGGTAGGAGAAAATGACCATCCTAATAGGCCATGCAACATTCAGATCGTACTAGAGCAGTAACAAGAAGTGCAAAGGAGAGGGGAGGTGGGGATGTGCAGGAGCTGGGTGGAAGGGACCATAAGAAGGAAGAGCCAGGACAGGCCGGATGGACAGGGCCAGGGAGAGCAGAGGGTGAAGGGAGTCCACAAATAGGTGCAGGTTAAGGGGCTGGAATAGCTCCAAGGGGTGCAAGCCAGGCAGGCAAGTGTTGGCAGAGGCAAAAGGGCAAGTGCAGGTTGAGATTTGGGGGTGGGGGCAGGGGAGCACAAGTGCAGAGGTAGACTGGGCAGGGGGGGTTGGTGCCCTGTATGACTTTGAAAGAACCAGGCTGCCGGTCTCAGGCAGAAGGGGACTTTAGCATGGGAGAGGGAGTGGGAAGGAAAAAGAGAAACAGAAGGTCTTGAAGAGCTTCTGGAACTTAAGGAGATCCGGCTCAAGTCTCAGAGGAGCAGGGAGGTCATCAAAGAGGGAGGCACCTGCAGAGGCGAGAAATCTACCCCCCACTCTCTGCTTGGAAAAACTACTGGTTTGCAGAGAGTGAGAGCTAGGCGAGTGGAGGGCTCTAGTAATGAGGTTTTGGGGAGAGGGAGTTGGATGTAGAGGGGTCCCAGGCCCCATAAAGCTTTGTAGATGATGCAGAGGGTCTTGAACTTGATCCTTGCAGCAACCGGGAGCCAGTGGAGAGATGTAAGGACTGGAGAAATGTGGTCCTTGGGCTTGAGGCCAAGAATAAGTCTTACAGACCTATTCTCGAATTAGTTGAAGGGGGCGAAGGGAGGAGTGAGTTAGGAAGATTGAGGAAGAGTCTGTTGAAGTAGTCCAATCTGCAGAGAACCAGAGCTCTGGAGACATTGGACCTCATTACAACTATTCCAGTCTGGAAACAACGGTGCCAGTAAGCTTACCGGCACTGTTGTTTCCGGACCGGCATATTGCAACTCTGTCGGCGGGTGCCGTCCCACCCGGCAGGTCAGACCTGCCGGACGGAACAACACTCTAAGGGAATGGGGACTTACTATTTGCCGGTGCCTGACTTCCCGGATCGCCAGGGTTGTAATCCCCTGGTGTTACCGGAAATTCAGGTGCCGGTAAACCATTATGGGTCCCGCGGCAACCTGCCAGTAGCACTGGCACGGTTACCGCCAGACCCATAATGAGGCCCATTGAGTTTATGGCGGAAGGTGAGCAAGGGGAGAATGCCTATGATGAGGTGCAGCTCAAAGTGGGCTTCATGGCAAGGTCTGTGAGGTGAGGAGAGAAGGAGAGAGTGAAATCAAAGATGATGCCAAGGTTTTTAGCTTCGCAGGAGCATGAGGGGAGGGGGCCCAAGGAGGGTGGCCAGAATGTGGGAGGAAAAAAGGTAGCAGGGGTCCCGGTGTGAAGGATCTCTGTTTTACTAGCATTAAGGCAGAGATTGTTAGTAGTGCACCATGCCTGGATAGCAGACATGCAATCAGGAATGGAAGAGGAAGAAGAGGAGGTAGATGAGGCTCACTTGAAAAAGAGCTGCGTGTCATCAGCATAACACTGAAAATTATGGGAGAAGGTGGAGATCAAATGGGCTAGGGGGCCAAGTAGATATTGAAGAGCCAGTGTGAGAGGATAGAGCCCTGAGGGACACCACAGGTGGGGACTGAGATGGTGGAGAGAAAAGAGCCCAGTTGAACCTGGGAGGATCGGTCAGAGAGGAAGGAAGTCAACCAGTCCAGAGCCAGGTCTGTGATGCTAATGTTGTCATGGAGCCGCTTTATCATGGTGGCATGATTGACTGTGTCAAAGGCAGAGGAAAGGTCACAAAGGATGAGGACAGAAGGAGAGCTACAATCGAGATTAGTGAGCAAGTCTTCATGGGTGTTCCGGAGAGCAGTATCCATGCCTCTGGCATCTCTAAAGCCAGACTCGCGGTCGTGGAGGCAACCAACAGATTCAGCATGGTGGACAAGCTGGGAGATGGCCAGCTTCTCCAAGTGTATACCCAAAAAGGGGGTAGTGGACTTAGGACGGTAATGTGCCAGACAGGAAGGATCAGAAGAAGGTTCTTTGAGGAGAGGGTGAACAAGGGAGTGCTTTAGGAGTGAGGGGAAGGATGAAGTGATTCCAGAAATCGGCCAAGGCTAGAGCAAGGGAGACAATGATGTCCTTGATAGTTCTAGAGAAGCAGGGGTGAATCTGTTTGGATGAACCTTTCATAGAGCAGACTTGTCTAGAAACCTCATCAGGTGAGTAAAAGAGGGGAGTAGAAGGGGAGGTGTGAGGGGGACAATGGAGGCCTGAACTAAGGGGAGGGAGAGGGATGCGGAGTAGAGGTGAGTGAGGAGAGGATGTAACATGACAAAACAATTATCGTGGCATAACATTCACTATGCTGGCAAGGACTGATGGGATTTGTAGCCCAAAACATCTGCAGAGCCGAAGTATGCAGACCCATTTTCTAGACCATCTGTGTAGCAACATCTATTCTACAAAAGGAAATGGGTGCAAGGCAATGCGGCTGCAAGCTGGAAAGGATAATCTTTCAACATTTTGCGATACCAGTGGCCTTTGCTGAGAAGACACTTGAGCAAAACCAACAACCCTTTCATCCTACCAAGTAAAACTCAAGTTGGCCTGCTTGAGCATCAGAACATCCATGCACCCAGGTCCTGGAGCCAGCAGCGCCCTGGGTGAATTGGCGCCCCCCCTCCCTGTGCGCCCCTGGTCGACAGGGGGAGTGGCGGGGGAGCAGGAGCGCCACATTTTCTTTGTCCCTCACTGCTCTGGTGCCTCGCAGCGGGTTAATCGCTGGAATAGGACGCTCATGCATGCTAATGCACGAGCGCCCTATTCCAATGAAAAGCTCTTGGCTCCTGCGTCGGAGCAGGGAGGTAATCCTCATGCGAATAGGGTATTGTTATTAAATGCGCCCCACCGCCGCAGGCGCATTGAATAACAAAAGGGTGCCTGGCGCACCTTTTTCTCACTACGCCAGCTCAGGGGGAGCCCTTAAAAGACTCCCCCGACCTGGAGTGGCGGGGGCTAAAGGCACCCTGGGGAAGGGCATGGCACCCGGGTGGTTGCCCGGCCCGCCTCCCCCCCCACACTAAGGCCGGCTGTGTATGCACCTATCACAGCCCCTCTGTGCTGATGGTAATCTCACCACGATGCGAGAAAGAGTGTCAGTCTGAAATGGATAACCATTTGGATAATCAATTCCATTTAGATGAACAAAGTATTCAATACCACGTGAAGAGACAGCCTGGAGGTGTACTAGAAGTCCCCATTCTACTCTCTTCTTGAGCGTTAGGCCAGGTCTATTAGTTGGGTTCAGCTCAGTGATGCTGCGACCTCACCGTTTCATATTCATCCATTGCAGTTTATTGTACTCAATCCTATGGGTCTCAAATAGGCCTGGACTGACCCACCGGGATACCAGGAGTTTCCCCGGTAGGCCTTACGACATAGGGCCTATTTTCTTGGGGGAAGGATACCTAGATAAAGAAAATACACTTTTCTTGCTTGAAATGGTTCAGTTCATTTTGATAACCGTGATTACAATTGCAAATTTCAATTCATTTTCTTGTGCTTTTTACTCTTAATTTTGCAGTTTAAGTGACTGAGAGTCATGATCTCTGCCGAGCAGTTTGTTTGGAGCTGAGTAGCCACTGCCAGTCAGGCATGGTGGTGGTACATAGCCTGACCAGGAACGTGGGGCAGGGGAACATCACACGAGGGCCAGCCATCCTGGGTGTAGTTTGTTTGCATGATTTTTTCTGCCCATAGATTTGGGGATGTGCGCCTGCGCTTTGTTGGAGGCAACGGGCATAAATAGGTAACCGCGCATGCTCTAGTGTGCTTGCATATAATGTGCAGGTGCGGCCTAGCCTTGCAAAGCACCTGCTGCGAGTCTGCGGTTCTAGGCTGTCTGGGTGCACTGGCTGAGGGCCGCAGTTCTGAATAGGTAAGGATTGGGCAATTGTCACTCTTTCTTTTTTTTTTTTTTCTGGTGCTTTGCACAGGACAGGAATCGTACTTAGCAACACTTTTTGTTTGGTACAAGACGATACGTGTTTTCTGTATTTGTGACATGGCAGTATTCCAGGGCCGGACCGCAGGTCAGAGCCGAGACATCTGGTGACCACCACACATCCGGGTAGGTAAAGGCGAGGGGCACTTTACACCTATAAGTGACACCTGATTGTATGTTACTGCGCCAGCCTTGTCCTGTTAAGGGACCCATGCAGATTAGAATCAGCTAGCCAAAGAGGCTCATAAGGTGATCCATTCCTTTCCCTAATAGTTGTTGGTTGTGTTTCTGCTGTAGTTGGATTTTTTTGTGTGACTGCTCCCTTGCTGTGGACAATGATGTCTTTCTAGTGCAATATGTTCTTTCCACTAATATTTCATGTCAATGTGAGGCGCTAGACTAGGTCAGGTGAGGATGCAAGAATTCCCCTCCACCTCCATACACAGCATCAAGATAGGCCGACATCCCTTGCTTTCTGCACTTCTGACTGGGGACATGAGATCCTCTGACCTGTTACCACGTTACAATGACCACTATAGATTTTTCGCAAATGATTGGAAAAAAAGCTAACCTTGTGCCTAAACTGTCTCGAAATAAACGAAAAAACCTAATCCTTGTTTTGTGTAATTGATTTGGGTTGATACGGTGGGGGATGGTGGGATTGGAGGCATGCAGAAGCTGTTTTTTTTAGCTTTGTTGATACCTCTCTCTGGAAACTTGACAGCGTTGGTGACCACCTACTTCGCAATGCCTGGTGACATGTGCCCACTGTGTGCCCTTGCATCTAGCCCTATAGTGCAATATGCCTGACTGACCAGATGCTTTCTTCCCGTGCTGCACCCCTGTCATGCCATTACCTGTTATGTGCTTTTGTTTTAAATGCACATCCCTCTTTTTATTTACTGGTAATGTCTGTAAACTGCCCCACGTTTCCCTTTCTGACTCTTTAGACACACCGCAGCCTCAACCCTGCTCCCTGCCGTGAAGTAGGTTCTACATGGTGTTTGTTATTTGTGGGGAATTGGGGGCATGAGTCCACTGGTTGGTTCCATCTGCACATTTCTTTGTACAACGTGCGTTCTTGCATATATCGTCGCTCGTGCATACTGCTTGCTTGCGGGGAGGAGAGGAGGGGAGGGGCAGGGTAGTGCTTTGAGTCATTGGGGGGGTGAGAAGAAGGTTAGTGCCATCGAGGGAGAAGAAGGGAGGCACAGCAAATAGGGGGGGTGGCTGGGAGGCTGTCGGGGTCTTTCAATCTTTTCAAATGAAAGGGGTCTCAGGGGGGCCCACAACAACTGCCCCCATGTTACCAGTCCGCAGTATTGTAACACGGCAAAATAGTTATTAATCTATTTTCGTTCTGGGCCTTAAAATGTGTGCTTTGCAGTGCTCGCAATACAAGCTGCATTTTCTCTTCACTC
Source organism: Ambystoma mexicanum (assembly GCF_040938575.1). Lineage (NCBI taxonomy): Eukaryota > Metazoa > Chordata > Amphibia > Caudata > Ambystomatidae > Ambystoma > Ambystoma mexicanum. The sequence continues at coordinate 491,237,180 of NC_090929.1, forward strand.
CTTGCGCCATACAGAAGTGTTATCACCTCATTGCCTTCTAACACTGGTTCCTTCACATTAGCCCCTTGCTAGCTCCATGCTGGCTCGTAGTCTTGTGTCAATCGGCAGCTATTTACTTTTGCCATTTTAATGAATGCACCACACGGGTGCCTCAACCTGTTTTGGCTCTCACCAGGGGGCCCCCAACCCTCATGTTGAAATGGGACCCCACACATCTTCAGCCATGCCTGCATGGGGGTGAGTGTGCACAGCAGAGCGTGTCAGAGGGAAGGGGAGAACAGTTATGCTCGACTGGAGATGTGTCAGGGCTTGTAGGGCCCCATTTCAACATGATGTTTGGGGCCACCATGGCCTACAGCTGGGAAAAACACTCAGAGCTACTGGAGGGGTGCTTTGATTATAATGGACAACTAAAGGCATGTAGTGAGGGGGTTAAAAGCTGCAGATTGTCACAGGTCAGGAAGCCAGTGGGGAGCTGAAACACCAAATGGCCTCTGAAAAGTTATTAATTGCTCTTTGTCAGCAATATGATAATGTACTCGAAACTAGAGTAACAAGCCACCATTTGAGATTTTGTGCAGGCATCGAAAAGGCACTTGCCAGGCACAGCCCTGGTGGTATTAACTACTCATTGTTGGTAGCAGGTGCAAAATGGTGCAAGTACCTGGGCATATAATAGCAGTGCCTGGCAAAAGCTTAAAACATTTTAACAAGCCAAACAGTTTGCCTTTGTCAATGCTTGTTTTAAACAGGACTTCTGTGAAAGACACAGAGAGTACTTATAAATCAAATGGCTGAAGGAAGCCCTGATAAGACATTTGTATTACTCTAATAACGTGTTTACAACTCCAATTAAATCATGAACTATCAATAAGACTGCTTTGAAGAAACACTGCCCAGCACTTTGAATGCAAAGCTTGATGGTAAAGCTTGATTAAAGTTAGCTCAAATAGTTCCCATGAGGAGGTGTTTTGAGCAGGTAGAGGCAGGAATGAGTGGGAATAACCATAGAGATTAGCATGGACAGGCAGTGGAGTAACGTTGCTGAAAATGTTGGGGGGGACATGTCATCTGAAAAAAAAATGCCCCATTCAAATGAATGGGGACACAATCGTGTGCCATGAAAGTTGGGGGGGACAAACACCCCCGTCCCCCCCTAAAATTACGCCCATGTGGACAGGCAACGGTTGGGCACACAACCAAAATACACATACCGACAATGTGTCCCTCCTCGTATGTCTTTCCACCAGATCTGTACTCCAATGCAATAGGTTCTGCGTATAGGATAGTCCCAACTACAAAGGTTAAAGGTCTTGTTGTGGTCCTTGATTGTGAGTGTGTAGGGCCACAGAACAGTGGTGAAACTGCAGAAGCAGCAGCAAAGTTGACAATGCACAGCTGAGAGGATGCAGAACGTGTGGGAGTGACATAACATGTGTGATTGGGATAGACATGAGGGGGAGCACTCATACATCATATGGGTCATGGGTGTAAGTGTAAGTTAGAGTGTGGCACAATTGGAGCGAAAGTAAGCTAGCATGACTGAATGAGAGTGAGAGAATGACTAAGAACGCAGTGTTGGAAGTGAGCGGTAAGGGGTGTGTGTTGCATGGTAAAGAGTCTGGGTGAAAGTGACAGTTCAAGGACATAAGAGAGCAGGTCTGCGAGCATAGGAGCATTGTGAGATATGGGGGCAACTGCAAAGTGGGGGTAGGCATGAGTGAGCAGGGTTATTGCCATAGAGTAGCGGCAAAGGGGAGAGAGCACTGGTGAGGGCAGGGGTGGACTTGCCTGTAGGGAGCTCTGGAGATTTCCCAGTAGGCCTCTGCATCCTGGGCCTCTTTTTGTGGTTACCTATTTTATTTCTAAATTTTCCCAAGGAAAAGGGTTTGGGCCTGCTGAAAATGTGTAATATGGGGCCACTTTGAACATTATGTCCAGGGCCTCTTTTGGTTCCCAGTCCACCCCTGGTCTCAAAGAATGAAGGGATGAGTTGGCCCTGACAGGACAGAAACACGTACCCTCAGAAAGTGCGCAGATGTCAGCAGTGAGTGCATAACATGCACAGCTACATTACGTTGCTAGAACACGCACAAGGACCCAAGAGAGCAAGATTTTAGCAAATGAGATGCCAGGGGTCCCCAGATACAAGCGGCTCTCAATTCACATGCCTCAACAATATATCGCCTCAGAGAAGCGTGGCAACCGTCTCCATGATAACCTGGGCATCACTGGTTAGGCTCTGGCGTGGCTGACTTCTTTCCTTTCCAATCGACCCTCCCAGGTCCCACTTGGGTCCTTCCTCTCTGACGTCTTCTTCTCCACCTGTGGTGTTCCCCAGGGATCTAATCTCTCTCTCTGGCTTTTCAACCAGTACCTGTCTCTCCTTGCCCACTGCATCGCCGCCCTCTGCCCCAACCTTCAGTGCTATGCGGATGATACCCAGCTCATTTTCAGGCTACCCTCGGCCTCCTCCTCTCCTTCCCTCATCTCTGACTGTCTGTCTGCTATCCAGGAATGGTGTGCCGCCAATGACCTCTGCCTTAATGCCAGTAAGACTGAGATTCTACTCATTGGCACACCCACTCCCTCCTTCCCTGCAGCTCTCTGGCCGGCCTCTCTTGGCCCTCTTCCTGCTCCTACCTGCAAGGCTAAAAACCTCGGGGTCATCTTCGACTCTACACTCTCCTTCTCTCCTCACATATCTGACGTCTCTAAGAAGTCACACTACCAGCTGCACCTCCTCAGAGGTATTCTTCCCTTCCTCTCCTTCCCCCAGAAGCTCACTGTCTCCCGAGCCCTGGTTCTCTCGAAGCTGGACTACTGTAACAGCCTCTATCTTAATCTGCCTGCCTCCACTCTCCGCCCTCTGCAACTCATCCAGAACAGAACTGCAAGACTTGTCCTTGGCCTCAAGCCCAGGGACCGTATCTCTCCAGGACTGAAATCTCTACACTGGCTCCCAGTGGCTGCGAGGATTAAGTTCAAAACCCTCTGCATTATCCACAAGGCCTTCTGGAGCCTGGGGCCAAAAATACCTTCAACTCTCTCTCCCTAAATATCTTCCTTCCCGAGCCCTTCGCTCATCCGTCTCCAACTCCCTCAGGGTCAGCCGCTTCTCAAAGCAACGAGCTGGGGGTAGATCTCTCTCCGCGGCAGGGGCCTCCCTCTGGAACAGCCTTCCTGCCTCCCTGAAACTTGAGAAGAACCATCTCCGGTTCCGGAAGCACCTCAAAACCTTCCTCTTTGCTTCTGCTTTCTCTGTCCCTCTCCCCTGCTAAATTCTACACTGAAACTGCACTGAATCTGCAACTGGGCCACTCTCACCGACCTCGGTCCTGGGCCCAGCCACTCTCCACTTGCACTGCCTCCCTGGCATCGCATCCCCTGCTCTGCGGGACTGTCTCTGTATCCCTACAGCCCCCCCTTCCCAGCACTTGCCTGCACTTACCTTGCACTTGCCACCAGCTGGCCCTATTTATTTATTTTTATTCTACTTACTTGTACTGCACTTCCCCCTCCCCCTCCCCTTGCACTTTTCCCTTCCCCTACCCCTGCACTTGCGCGGTCTGAATGATACCTGGCCTAGTAGGATCGTTGTCTGTCTTCCCCTTGTTCCCCACCCCCTGCCTCGTCGCGCCTTGAAACACTTGTGTATAGGCGTGTTAAAAATGCCATATCATATCATATCATATCACTGTGTCTGTTTCTGCACGATGCTCTGTTGTGCATTCACTTCTCCATAAAAGTCTACCTAACACAATCGAAGGAATAGACTGAGAGAATTCCACTTAGATTCTGGGAGCAGTCATGTTTAACAAGAGGCCACACTGATGGAGACTTTATTTATTTATTTTGTCATTTCTAAGGCGCGCCTAGCCCTGAGTCATCTCGGCGCCCCCCCCCACACTTTGCCCATAGAGTAGGGGAGGCTACTGCGTCTACCAAACGGATGTCTCCAACTAGTTGGCCGCTTCGTCGGCTAGAAGTAGACCTGCCAGTTGGGAATCTGTTTCTGAGTGAGAGACAGTGCATCACAGACATGCATTAGTGCACCAAGACTGAGATATGTTATGCTATTGTGACTTATACAGCACCTTATACAGTACACAAGGAAGGTATTCTCAATTAAGAGATTACACTCTGCCTCCACAGGCATGGGCTGTGCCTTGCAGACAAATAGCTATGCCTTACAGATGAGGAGGTATTTCTCAGAGACACAGGTCAGAGCCTCTTAGGCAAGGGGGTTTGTGTTTTAGGAGAGGGACTGTGTCTTGGAGCTATGCCTCCCAGGCAAGGAGACATGTTGCAGGTGAGGATCAGTGTCCAGGGGAAGGTCAGTGCCTTCTGGAGGTCTGTACCAGATTTTGCCTGTAGGATCTGGAGGAAAAGGATGGATTTGCTTTCCCCTTTGCAATATACTGGTATGTTTCCTGCTCTTCATGTCTTAGAAACCAGCCAAAAATAAATTTCAATGTAAGATCCACAAATCTTACCTGTGTCCAGACTGCACCTTCAGGCGGTATGTCCTGTGTAGATTAGTTCAGGACCTGTGGACATTAGCCAGACATGCCAGATCCAAAATGTGACCAACTAACCTCATGGTTTCAAGCTCAGCAGGACTCGCGTCCTGCCTAGATTTCTTGACTCCTGCACTCGGAGTACAGGTGGGAAATTGACTGCCAATGGAGTGAAATTGGTGAATTATAACTTGCACTTCATTTCCACTTTGTTTCCATTGAAAGGGGATTATGTGAGCTAAAAACTCTGTGACAAAGACTGAAACATCTGCCTGTGCTTCCTGCACCCGAGTAAATATTTAGCAATTTCTCTGTTTTCATGAGGTAAATTGTGGTTGTCTGCCAGAATTTCCAGCCCACAGAGTGGAAATCTGGGCCAAAAAAAGAAAGTGGAAGTGGATGTCAGAAATCTGATTTCCGGCATATTCCACACCCGCTTCTGTAGGGTTCTTTTATTCAATAAGCCCAACGCCAACCTCAGGGGCATGGCTTCGTGAATATTATTGAGGAGGGGTCTGAGGTTGTCCCAACCAAATGGGCGTGGCTTTGTGAATAATATTGAGGCATGGGTCTTAGTTTTGCCCCACAAGCTCTGTGTCATGATCCGTCGATCACGCCCTTTCTGGTCTTCCTGGTCCCTGGCACATCGGGGGTTACTCGCTGTAGTACACCCAACATGGCCGTATACACGGAACGTGGTCTATAGACCTTTACGTCCTATGCAGCACGTTCTATAAATTAGCCACTCCCCTGCGGTTCCACGCGTCTCAACGCTACCGATAGCTGTGGCCTGACGTGCTCTGTAGCTCGTTCTCCTGAACTGTGTTGCTTCCTGATTCCCGGACCTTCTTCCTTCTCCTTTCCTTCTACCTTCCTTGATCCTGTTTCTTCTGCGTTCTGCGCAGACCGCCTCCGTGTGCTGCCTCCATTCCAAGCTTCCTGGAGTTTCCATAGATCCCGGACGAAGAAGCTGAACGAATCCTGGAATCTGAAGATGGCCGAGCGGGCTTGTACAAGACCCGAACTGCTCGGAAGAAAACCCAGACAAAGGACTCTGCAAAACAGAGAAAACAAGTGAGAAAAGGGGAAACCTGTGACAGATTGAGACACCACCTGACCGATCTCGATACAGACATGGAAGCGGCCATCCAGGATCTTATGCGTGGCATGCAAGAGCTGACGACCGAAGTGCAAAACTTAAAGGCGGAAAACGCAGCGTTAAAACAATTGGTGTTATCCCGTGATTCCGCCACGAAGGAGAGTGTAATTCTAGGCAGTGTCATTGACAAGTACGACGGTTCAACAAAGAGCCTTCGTGGATTCCTAGATTCTTGGTTGGTCCACTTTACATTTAAGCCTTATTATTTTTCTACGCCCAGGGCTAAAGTGGGCTTTATTATTTCGCATCTTTCCGGGAATGCCTTGACCTGGGCCTCCCCATTGGTTAACTCTGGTGATGCTCTCCTGGATGACTATGACGGCTTTATAGAGGCCCTCAAGACCATGTTCGAACGCCCGGAACAAGTTTACAGTGCCCAGGAACGTTTACTCGACTTTCATCAAGGTACCCAGGATTTGCTCTCGTATGTCACATGCTTCAAACAGCTGGCTAAGGAAGCGCATTGGTCCTCTGAAGCTTGTTTTACTTTATTTCGAAGAGGGCTAAACGAAGAGATCAAGGACAAACTAGCCAGAGTGGCACGCCCGGGTTCCTTTCAAGCCCTAATGGATCTCGCTCTACAGATTGACTTTCGCATTAAGGAGAGAAAGGCAGAAAAAAAGAAAACCAAGTTACCACTCCAGAAAAACCCCATTGGAACCCCTTCGAGCTCAGAAGGCATTTCTACTCCAAGCAATGAGCCTGAACCTATGCAATTAGGGGCCTTCCGTGGACCCATTACCCCCCAAGAGAGGATGCGAAGGATTCATACTGGATTATGTATGTATTGTGCATCCGACAAACATTTAGTAAGAGAATGTCCGATTGCCCCCCCACGGTGCTCGGGAAACGCCAGCTCCCGATCCTAAACGGAGTGCAGGTTCGGGAGAGAGATGTCTGCTCCACCTCTATTCCATCCTTGAACTCTCCTGGACAAAATTCCTTGGTAATCTTACAGGCCTTCTTGACAACATCCAAGAAAGAAATATACCCCATCCTGGCACTGGTCGACTGTGGAGCTATGGGGGTATTCATAGATCATGAATGGGTCCTAAAACACCATATTTCTTACGAATCCCAGACTATCATGCAACCTGTAGAAGCAATTGATGGAAGACCCCTTTCTTCTCGACCTATAACCCTGCAGACCAAGGAGATAGAGCTTGCTATAAATCAACATCGAGAAAGGATAAGATTTGACATCATCAAGTCAGCCCATTACCCCATGGTTTTGGGAATGCACTGGCTTCAAAGACACAACCCCTATATCAATTGGGCAGTGGGATCCTTCTTCCTGGGTTCTGAGTTTTGTATGTCCCACTGCTTACATCCAGACCTTGATCCGAAACCATCGAAAGGACTTCCTACAACTCATCAGAACACAATCTCAGTCTCAAACATCATCCGGGTTCCGGAGGCTTACCAGGAATATTCTGATGTTTTCTCCTCTGCCCATGTTCAGGCCTTACCTCCCCACAGACCTGAAGATTGTGCTATTGAAACTGAACCTTCCGCGGTGATTCCTTTTGGAAGGATGTTCATCCTATCAGAACCTGAAAAGAAAGCCCTTCGTGAATACCTGGATACAAATCTTGCAAATGGCACCATACGACCATCTAAATCTCCATCAGGGGCCTCCATGTTCTTCGTTCCTAAGAAAGACACTTAAGAACTCAGACCGTGTCTGGATTATCGAGGTCTAAATCAATGTACTCTCAAGGACCGCTATCCGTTGCCCTTGATCTCAGACATCCTGGAGGCAGTAAGAGGCGCAGTTGTGTTCACCAAGCTGGATCTCAGGGGCGCCTATCATTTGATTCGTATCAGGGCAGGTGACGAGTGGAAAACAGCCTTTAGAACACCCTTTGGGCATTTTGAATACTTAGTCATGCCCTTTGGACTTGCTAATGCCCCGGCGGTGTTCCAACGTTTCATGGATCGAGTGTTCTCGGACATGCTGTTCCTTTTTGTGATTGTCTATCTGGATGATATTCTAATATTTTCGAAGGACCCTCTCAAGCACGAAGAACATGTGAAAGAAGTATTACAACGCTTACGCGAAAATAAACTCCTGGCGAAGCCCGAGAAATGCATCTTCCATACTTCTACTGTTCACTACCTAGGGTTTGTCCTTACTCCCGATGGTATCGGTATGGATCAATCCAAGGTTAAGGCTATTTTATCCTGGCCTAGCCCTGCCTCAGTGAAAAAGATACAATCCTTCCTGGGCTTGGCTAATTTCTATAGGAAATTCATACATTCCTTTCCCGAGATTGTCCAACCAATAATTGCCTTATTGAAAAAAGATGTTCCCTTCCATTGGACCATGGCCCAAGAGAAAGCCTTCCAACAGTTAAAGTCTGAATTTACACAAGCTCCCATTCTTGCTCAGCCTGATGTTAATCGACCATTCATAGTGGAGACAGACGCCTCCAATTACGCTATTGGAGCCGTCCTAAAACAGCAATTCGAGGATAGCTTGGAACATCCCATCGCCTACCTTTCTCGGACATTAACTCCTAGTGAAACCCATTACTCCGTCCTAGAAAAAGAGCTGCTAGCCATCAGTCAAGCCTTCACAGAATGGCGTCATTTACTTCTAGGAGCCAAATTTCCGGTCCATGTCCGCACGGATCATCGAAACCTACAAGTGTTGCAAGCCCTGGAATGTAGGAATAGTCGCCAAGCTCGGTGGGCCTTCTTTTTTGCCCAATATCAGTTCCAGATTCACCATGTCCCTGGAACCCAATATGTAATAGCTGATGCACTTTCTCGTCGTCCAGACTATGAACCTCCGGAAGATCGGACGTATCCCAAGATGTTTCCTCATACCATATTCGTAGCTCAAGCAAACAATCTCCTGGAAGAGATTTGTATGCAAACTCAGACTTCGGAACTTTTGAAAGGAATTTCAGAAAGGAATCAATGGGACTTGAGAGTCAAGGACGGATACTTGTTCAAAGATACCAATCTGGTCATTCCTACACAAAAATTACAACAAAGAATAATAAATCTCTGCCATGATACTCTTCATTCCGGTCATCGTGGTATTTCCAACACCCTCCGTCTAATACAAAGACAATTTTGGTGGCCCAAGATGAAGACCTATGTACAACTGTATATTCAATCTTGCTCCGTCTGTAATCAGAACAAACATGATAACCAGAAACCAGCAGGTCTCTTATTACAGCCTACACCACCAACCAGACCTTGGGAAATCATTGCTACAGACTTCATTGTGGAATTGCCGCCTTCTAGAGGTTATACCACTATCATGGTCACCATTGATCTATTCACTCATATGGCTCACTTTACTCCTCTGTATAAACTACCATCCTCCTCAGAACTTTCTGGTATTTTCCTGGAACACATCTTCCGACTGCATGGACTTCCTTCCAAGATCATATCGGACAGAGGACCCCACTATATCTCTCAGTTCTAGAAACACCTCTGCAGGATACTAGGGATTCAACAAGCTCTCTCCTCGGGATATCATCCCCAAACCAACGGTGTCACAGAACGAGTAAATCAAACCCTTGAACAATATCTTCGTTGTTTCTCTACCAAAGTCCAGGATGATTGGTCACTTAGTATCAGTAGCCGAATTCGCTTACAATAATTCGGACCATTCGGCTGTTAAGACCAGCCCTTTTTTCTGCAGCTAAGGATTTCACCCTTCGGTCTTACCTTCTGTTCTTCCTCACCCTACACCTGTTCCTACTGTCGATTCCTGGATTGAAACACTCATAAATGTTCAGAGAGAAGCCAAGGAACATCTCGAAAGAGCGCAAATCCAAACCAAACACTATGCAGATTCAAGGAGAAAACCAGGGCCTTCATACTCCATTGGGGATAAAGTATGGCTATCCTCGAAACTTCTACCCCGACATCTCAGACCGAATAAGTTGGCTCCCCGGTATTATGGACCCTTCTCTATAAAAGAGATCATCAATCCTGTGGCCTTTCAACTCCAACTCCCGGACTCCTGGAAGAAGATACATCCAGTTTTTCACAAATCCCTGTTGAAGCCTTTCATCCAAACTACCCGGACTACTCTTAGACCTAGTCCTGTGCTTGTCAATGACCAGCTGGAATATGAAGTTTCTCGTATTTGTGATTCCCGATATAGACAAGGCAAACTTCAATACCTGGTGGAATGGAAAGGTTATCCACCCAGCGAACGTACCTGGGAACCAGTCTCAAATTGGAACTCCCCCAGATTGCTCAGAAGGTTCCACCGAATACATCCAGGTAAACCCGGTGGAATGGGTTTTAGAAGGGGGCATGCTGTCATGATCCGTCGATCACGCCCTTTCTGGTCTTCCTGGTCCCTGGCACATCGGGGTTACTCGCTGTAGTACACCCAACATGACTGTATACAAGGAACGCGGTCTATCGACCTTTACGTCCTATGCAGCACATTCTATAAATTAGCCACTCCCCTGCGGTTCCGCGCGTCTCAACGCTACCGATAGCTGTGGCCTGACGTGCTCCGTAGTTCGTTCTCCTGAACTGTGTTGCTTCCTGATTCCCGGACCTTCCTCCTTCTCCTTTCCTTCTACCTTCCTTGATCCTGTTTCTTCTGCGTTCCGCGCAGACCGCCTCCGTGTGCTGCCTCCATTCCAAACTTCCTGGAGTTTCCATAGATCCAGGACGAAGAAGCTGAACGAATCCTGGAATCCGAAGACGGCCGAGCGGGCTTGTACAAGACCCGAACTGCTCGGAAGAAAACCCCGACAAAGGACTCCGCAAAACAGAGAAAACAGGTGAGAAAAGGGGAAACCTGTGACACTCTGCAGTGTACCGAACTAAAAAAGGGGAGTGTGTTGATTTGGTAACCAGCACTTTATTATGTAATTTTAATCAAAACAATGGCTTTAAAATTCTGTGACTGCTGTGTCTTTGCAACCTGTATTGTATCGCCCTACATTTGCAGGATGTACCTCAGTCTTAACCGCATCTCTTCATGTCTCCTACAAAAACGTCTCATTTGCACTCTCAAATCACCACCCTAGCCATCCTACACTCACAATACTAACATTGTAGTATCCGTTGTTTTTTCACTTAAGCTACGAGGAGAGAACAATGGTTCAAAATTGATGTAGCTATAGGCGACACATCACCCTGTTAAAATGCACTATATACAAGGTCAGTGCATACCTAAAAGAATTGCTTCAAGGAGATAACAATGTTGTCAGATAAGGAAACTAAAATAGTGAAGAAAAGCGATTGGGCCAGGATCACGTACTTTGGTCAAGTGGGGAAGCTGACATTTTAGGACAGCTTTCCTCATTCTATCAGTTGTAATTCAGGTAGTAGACTATGGGGCCATAACCTGTATGGTGTTGCAGTAAAAAGTACTGGTAATGAAATTACTGCCACTTTCACCACACCACCAAGTTAAGAGTTTGGTGGTAAAGTGGAGGAACTAGGTCCAGCAGGAATGGAAACAAGTGTGTGTGTATTAAACGTATCAACGAGATAACTCCAGGACTCTGCGCCAGTGGAAAAATTAACTGTTTCTTTAATAGATAACCAAAAATTAGACAGTTTGTTAACATGAACAAACAGGAATATTGAATTGTGGGGATTTGTCCCAGTGATTTGGCATACTGACAACATTCTTATGGACTTTATCGTTTCAACATTGGCCCAGTTTTGAAAAAGGCTCATGGAAAGCCGAAACGCGTGTCAAGAAGACGGCTAACTGTCTAATTTTTGGTTATCTATTAAAGCAACAGTTAATTTTTCCACTGGCGCAGAGTCCTGGAGTTATCTCATTTCTACAATCTTTCTGTGGACGGCGAGGGCTTAGTTTCCGTCCGAATCCAGTGACCTGTGACTCTTTGAAGATTAAAAGGAAGAAAATAATCATGTTTGTGGCCAATTAACAGGGATTGTAAGGAGTCGCCTGCTAGAGCAACTTGCAATTAAGCCCCACAAACCCTGGTTAAACTTAGTATTAAACGTATCAACCTACACTGATTTACCATGAGTAACGATGTAAGAAGTTGACAAACTTGGCAAAACCCATACGCCTATGTATGTTTTAGCGAATTATTAGTGTGGCATGTACAGGTACATACAATAGCATGTACCTTAACATGCAAGACTATGATTGCAGCATAATTCAGTGGGCGGAGCTGCTGTTGTGGAGATGTGTGTCTGTGTGTGTGTCTGTATGTGTGATAGTGTGTGTGTGATCTCTAAGTCACAGATACAAATCTTGGTAGGAAGGACATGGTGTTCATTGCTTCTGAGGTCAATTAAACAAATAGAGCATCAGTGAGAGACAAGCATAGAGAATACAATCTGGGTGCCTGTTTATAATGTTCTAAACCTCTGCCACTATACTCCTGTGAAAGACTTACTTAGCACAAACTACCATCTATTAGAACTAACCTACTTTGCTCATGGGGAAACAAAGAAGGACAGATCACCACCTTCTGGGCTATCCTTCCAGGAGCATATTTTAGCCTGAAACTTAAGGGTTGTATTTATGATGAGATTTTCCATTAGCAGCACAGGGAAGTGGTATAACTTGGATTGTTTAGCCACATCCAGTGCTTTAAGTGGGACGGGGCTAGTCAGGGCCGAGCCCCGGCGGTCTCCATAAAAGGCTCCTGAGCCTGGGCCCTGCCGGGGCCCAGCCCCGGCTAACCCCAGCCATGCTGACAACTGAGACAGCCCGTGTAGCGGCTGCACGGTTACACGAGCTGCCTGCAGGTGTCAGCACTTCGGATTAGAAGAAAAGAAAAGGCATCGCCTTTTCTTTTTTTCTTAACCGAAGTGGGGACAACTGCGAGCAGCAGGTGTAACCGTGAAGTGCGGGCTGCCTGATGGACCTGTCCTCTGAAACAGGAGGAGGACAGGGCTGCTCAGCCCTCCTTTTGTTTCTGAGTAAATAGCCATCACCCAGCATGAAGCCCCTGCGGTACACCTCCCTTCGGCGCGGCCAGTTCGGCGCAGCCCGATTTGCTGCAGCAGGTTTAGTGCAACCATTCCGGCTCCGGAATATTTTGGCACAAGCATGTTTTCGGCGCGGCAATATATTCCGCGCTGTAGGGTGGATAAGTGGCTAGCACACTGCTGTCCTGATGAGACTACAGAACACTAGCAAGCCTGCACAGGCGTCTTCCCTGCCGGATGTAAGCCTATATGCTCCTGATATTTCAGAATCCTTACCCGAGGTCTCCATCTCTGAGGCGCCCACCTCACTTGGTTGAGAAAAACAGCCGGGGCCAATCTGCGCTCTTTCATCTGACCTCTGTCATGACCACTCAGAAGCCTTATCTTGCACACGTGTGGTGTTCGGAAGCTAGTGCTAAGCACTGGATAGATGAAGGTGCTGAGTGCTGTTTGCACAGTAGCACCTCCCATCGGAAGTGCGAGCCATGCTGTGCTGTAAAAATGCTATCCATTTACGCCTTTGCATAACAAGACCCTTGTGTATTATTGACTTACACCCTGTTGTGCACCGAAGGGCCAACCTCCTGAACCAACTCTACACCCCCCTTTACCACACAGAAGACTTAAAAGCCCCTTCCGCCCCCATTGCACAGTCGTACAAGTGTGTGCGACTTTTATGAGAAACGCTTCATAGACTTCAGAATACCCTCATCACAGTTAAGCATACACGAATGGTTTCAGCTGTCCAACTGTGCTTAGTGCCAGCATCCTTTTCACTTGATTGTATTGGTGTGTTTGGTAATGCATCGTTTACAAGTTGTAAGCACACTGACTGAGATTGTACTATTTTATTGTTGCTGTATGTCTACAAGTCATTCATTGTAGCTCACAGCTCGTCCAAGCATTGTTAGAGGTTAGCCCAGTGGCTCACCAAAACAATGTCGGTTCCAGAAGCCAAACCGGCTTCTGCAGCGAACTGGCGGTGCGCCGAACCTGCGGCACCGAAAATGTCCTGCTCCGAGCCCCTGGGCTCCTCACGCTGGCTGATGGCTATTTATTCGGAAACAAAAGGAGAGCTGGGCAGTCCAGCCCTCCTGTTTGAGTACAAAGCCATCAGCAGTGGGCAGCACTTTCATTCAAGGAGCCAGTGGCAAAGCATTGCACCACGTGGCTCCTTGAATGAAAAGGCTGCCTGCTGGGTGTGAGCTGGGGCACACTGATGTCACACCTTTGGTGCGCCCAGCCACTACTTTTGTTTAAAAGGAGCGGCTGGTCGCATCAAAGGTAATAATGCCAGTGCGCCCCAGCTCTGTTTCTTTTACCAACCTCCACCCATTAGGCGAGTGGGGTGGGCTCCCAATAGAGGGCGTGGCCTAAGCACACCCGTACCTAGGCCACACACCCTAATGAGAGCCCCCCCCCAATTTCTAATCCCACTTAAAGCACTGGCCGCATCATAATAGCCTACATGAAAAGTAACTCCAGAGTAAGAACATTTTGAAGTCTAGTAATGTTGACAAACTAATGGCCTCTTTTGTCATCTAACTTCAATTATGCTAATTTCAGAAAAAAACACTCAGAACCAAAGCTACTGTCCTCTAATGGACGATACAAATTTTCTGCTGGTGTGTGTGTTTGCCATTTTGCTCCCTTACACAATAGTGAAGTGTAATGTCTCCATTAACAGCTATCTACGGCCTAAAGCAGGCCTGGATGCCATGACTGGTGGAGTATCTTAATTCTTGATAATGGGATAGCCTAATATATGTATGTATATACATAAATATATACATATATATATATATATATATATATATATATATATATATATATATATATATATATATATATATATATATATATATATATATATGCATATATATATATATATTAGCTTAACTACCCGGCTTCATCGGGGATTTCTATTCTCGGATTTTTAAATCTCTGATCGGTACGTCTCTCTGATCGGTGAGCCTCACTTCAGTTTCTTCAGCAGTTTCATTGCTTAGTGTATGATCGGAGCAGGCACTCCAATGGGCAAAGGCATTTTTTCCAGAAAAGACCTTCAAAACGACTCCAAGAGCATTGGCTGCCAATAGTATTTCTGCCCCATATGGCAAAATTGCAATCACTTTCCATCTATAGAACTGTATCATTGTTAGGCAAGAAACATGCCCAAATCTAGAGCTAATGCTGCGAGCCTGTGCAGCCAGCATCCCAGTGTTTTGCTTCATGATAGTAACCAGATTTTAATTGTGCCACCCCCACCAAACACCGAGAGAGAACCCCAAATATATAAATGAGGGCACCACTTCTAATACTGATTCATTTAGGTGCCAATTCAAGTTGGTGTCCATTCTTTTTTTTGAGATCCCATAATTAACATTTCAGTTTGTATTGTATTAAAGGTTACATCATTTCTACATTGTCTGTGGAGTTCTCTCGGAGTCTAATCCAAGACCACACATAAACAAGCCATCTCACCTGGAAAGAGGAAAAGATCTAGACCCAATAGAGTTTCACCAATATGGGATATAAATGCATTCAAAAGAATGGTAGCCAGCATGCATCCTTAAACAAGGATGCATGCTGGTTACCATTCTTTTGAATGCATTTAAATCGGGGAGCAGAATCGGGGAGCAGAAAAAAAAACATCTTAATTTAGTCTAATCTGAATAGGAGGATATGAATAAAGAGATTGTATTAGTCACTGAAGGTGGGGGCCATCCCAATTTCAGCAGTTTAGACCACTAGAGGGACCGATTGACACTATCCAATGCCATAGCAAAATCGACTAAAGTCACATCTACTCCAGCACCCATACTATTTGCTCTTTCTCTACTTCTCTACTTTCTCTACTATAGCCTGGTATATATCATACTGCTCAGGTGTACCCCACTGACAGCAAGCCCCATACTACCCCATAGATGTCAGTGGGCTCTCACCCATCAAAAACAATGCATTTCACCAGCCTTCGAGTCCCTATATAGGATGGGCGATGTGAGATCTACAGAGTAGGGGCTGCATTGCAACAGAGCTTTAGGTATTGCCAAGTGGCCCCATGGCATGTCTAACATCTCCATGCAGAACTGGCTGTTCAGACAAGAGCAGAATGCATTCTCAGACTGGTGGTCACTTTCCCACTAATATTTACTTACCCTGTATAGGGGTTTGGAAGCATAGATATATATTTCCCCTCACTATGTCCATGCCACACCAGCTGCACACATATCCGGTGCACCCACGCACCTTACGACTCTCTCTTTCTCTACTGACTTTAACTACGGTTCCCGAGGGCGTTCAACCTACCAGCGCCTTGAGATCATACCAATGGTACATAAGGCGCTATATAAATGCAAAGTAACATAACATAACACAACTTGTGTTGGCTGTGCCCGTAAAGTATGCTTTTCCCCTATAATTCCAGAGGGATAGGTCCCAGATTGTAAAGACACCGCCAACTTTGGAATGGATTGCTCACATGTGATATTGGACCGCTTCAGTTGTCTGCAGTATTTTCATGACAGGGTACAGAGCACAATTAGACTGAGTAATATGATATGATATTTATAACACGCTTAATACCCACAGGTTTCTAAGCGCAGACCCGATGTCGATTTGCTTCCAAGGCGAGCACGTTGCCCTTGAGCTATCCTCCCGAGTGTCATTGAATTATTTTGATTTCTAAGGCACTATTCTTAATATTCGCTTTGGAGCACCTAATGCAGCTACCCGACTATCCTTCGTGATGGGTGGGAGTGATATATGCGCTGCTGTGTGTTTATCTGCATTCTAGTAATAACAGTTTTGCTTTTCAATTATAAATGAAGACCTGCAGGTGACAGACGGCAAGAAAAAGGAGGGAGGGCTGGATGTCCTATTCCTATGTGATGCTGGCGCAATTTGAGATGACAGTATAGTCTGCTGGGCTTTGGTTATATTATCTATTAAGGATGCTTTCTTTTGCCATTATTTGGAACAAGCAGGCAAAAGGTTTTGCATTATGTCGATACAAAGTGTAGCTTTGCAAAAAAAAAATATGTTTTGCTTGTCAAACAAGTTGTCAGCTTTGTACTTTTTAAAGGTAATCGGTATGCCTTTCTCACAAATAAACAAATCATCTTCTAAGTGTTGCTGCGAAGCGTGGTTTAAAATGCATATGGTCCATCAGGGTTAACACTTTCCCTAAAGAATTAGAATTTCGCATATGGAAGGATCGCCAGGGAGAGAAGCGTGCCCATGACCCATTTACCATTAATTGCTCTCTGCTGTGGAACCAGTAGGTGACAATGGAGCTGTGAATCACACAGCTCACAGGAATGAAACTAGGCAGGAAGCCCATTCATGACCACTGTGATTCGAACTCACCTCTTTAGACAGAGTAAACAGTGGAGGGGTGGCCATCCCCCGACGCCCTTTCTGAGGCTAGGCCCCCGGCCAGCCCAGGGATCAAGGCCCCTTCAGTACCGCTGGAGCGCATCAGCCTTCGGAAGTAGGTTTTCGGTGTTCCTGTGGGCCTGGCCAAAGTCGACCAATTTCAGCTTTGTGGCACAGGGTCTTTCTGATGGAGAGACAGAAAAGTGGAAGCGCTGACATGATACTTCCATCCTTAAAGGGCCGCGAATAAGTCGAGCCTGAGAGAATAACTTGCACCCTAATAACAGCGTGCCTCGAGTGGGAGAGGAAACGAGAAAGGAGAGAGAAAAAGGAGAAGAGGGAGGGAGAGGGAAAGAGGGAACGAAGGAGAAAGAAGAAGCGAGTGAGCGAGAGATAGAGAGATGGGGATATTGATCCACAGGCTCGGAAGAGGAAGAGACAGAGGACAGAGGGGGCATGAAGGTTAAATAATAGCTCATACATTGGCACCAGAATGGGAGATGGCGAGAGAGACATAGAGGGAGAGAAAAGGAGTGAAGGAAAAGCACAGTGAGGATAGAGGCACAGAGGGGAAGAGAGAGAGAGCTACAGAGGAAATGAAAAGAGACAGGGAAACAAAAACATAGCCAAACAGGCGGACAGACAGACACACACACACACACACACACTGAAAAATCGAGAGAGACATTTTGAGAAATTCGACCATCCGCACAGTGGGTGTGCACAGGCCTGGGCTTTTTTTTATTTTTTAAGAAATTGAACAGAGGAGATCAACCATGGAAAATGTGTGCGGCTAATCCGCACACATTTTCCTATGCTCACCGCACAACAAACCCATAGGTCTGTGTAATCTGGGGGGACATGGCCTACAGGCACAGTCCTCCCCGCCACATTTAGTTGGAATGTGACACCATGGAGCACATTAAGGCATTGCAAAAGGGCGAGGGCAAATCCTTCCTACTGCCATGGCCAGTCTAATTAAATATCAAAGGGTCCATGGATCCCCCCTGCCCATTGTCAGTTCTGCTGGTGGTAGTGCATACTGATGAGAGTTAATTGAAGCAGGCCTGTGAGAGGTCTGGTCAGAGAGCTCACAAAGGGGATAGGAAACCCAACACCTTTTTGATATGCATCTGTGTCAACCTGAAGTCTGCTCCTGCCACTTAGTATCAAGGGCAGTGAACTGTCATGTCTGGGACAACTGTTTACAGGGAACCACCTTTCAGGGGGTAGAAGTATGTGATTTGATGGAGACAGAACATCTGGTTTCACCACAACTTTGAGGGAGACCTGCGCTTTTATCAGGAACCACAGAGAGCTCAATTAAGCAGAGAGACCCATTGATCCACAACAGACAGGAAGATGGGTGGTACTTATTAGCACATGTTTTCACCCCTTTACCTTTCCTGTTGCAAAGTACTCTGGTTATGACCTCACGCATTATTGAAGATTGTTGGTGAGGATCCAGGATTGGTTCATTAAAGTAGGCTGAGCGAGCACCAATCACTGGAGACCCTCTCTTAGCAGGTCATCTGAAGACTTTGCAAGGAGTAGCAAGAATAACTCATTGGTACCCTGGCTGAAGGTTCAGTCTTCCACCAGTGAAGGAAGGCCAGGAAATCCAAAAGGGAAGCAAGATCCCTCCCCTAAACATCTCCCAGGGAACAAAGGGAGATACGGAATCCAGAGGACCCTCCAAGCAGCTCCAGAACCGTACACAGCGTGCCCTGATAGGCTCTGCAAGCAAGCTTCCTAGGTGGGAAATGTCATAGAGTCTCTGAACCAAACAAAGGACAAGGCCGTTGCTTGCAACACTCTCCTCAGCTTTGGGCCGTCTGCCTTAAAGGACTACACAAGCCCAGCGAAGAAGCTAGGAGGACTGCACAGTGAAGCATCAATCAGCGTCCACTTTTAAGGACATTTTTGAGGCAGTCGAGCCCCTCGAGCTGCAACCAACTGCACCGCTGACTGTTGTCACACCGCAGTTGCTCACGCTATCTGAGAAGCTTCGGCCAGTGCTTCAAACCCGCCGACCAGCACTGAGATGATTCCTGACCCAGAGCCGCTGTGTAGGCCAGCCTACAGCCATCTGTCCAGCCTCACTCCCAAACTTCCTGCCGCCTGATTCTGTCTTGAACTCTGTTGCAGAAGCTGCAAAGCGCCCTGAAACCGACTCTACGCTGTAGATCACCAAGAACTTCTACAAGCACAAGGTACATTGTGGTTCTGTCTGTCTGGTCCTTCCCCAAAGGCCCCTAGTGACATTTTACGACCTATTGCACCGTTTGTGCTGAAACCAAGTATCCTTGAACTATTACGAATAATTACGTTACGGCTACCCTTCTGTCAGTGTCCAGAGTGCATCCCCTTTCCTTCTTGAAACTGACTGTCCTTTACAGGGTGGGTTATATTTTGTAGTGAGCTAGAACTGTCTATTGTGATGATTATAAAGTAGATATATCTATACAACCTTGACTGGACAGTCCCTTTTATCATTGGGTAATAATTGTATTTTCGCTGTCTTGCAACTAACCAACGATCCACGGCTTTGCAGAGATAAGCCTGCCGTTCAGCCCATGTTACCAAAATTGGCCAAGGAGGTTTATAATTCACTTGTGTTTCCAATCTGTTCTCATCCCTTCCTGTGTGCTAGAGGTGTGTGGCTGACTGATGGTTTAGAAACCAATATTCATCCCTGGAACGCTGTTGCCCTGGGAAGTTGATTTGACACTTACATAGAGTGACAGGAAGAGAGAAAAAGAGAGAGAGAAACATGGAGCCTGAAAGAAAGAGACATACACACAGAGATACATAGAGATATGAACAGGGAGATACACAGAGAAAAACATACTTTCACAAAATACAGAAGCCAAGATTCCTGTTATTCTTTTATTCCAAGTATTTTCCAGTTACGATATTGGGGTACATTATGCTGTGCAGAGCTAGAATGAAACAGTTCCTGTAATTACTTGCATGGTTACATTGCGTGAAGACCCTTGTGGCAAACCTTCTGAACAAGGCATGCTGCACACCTGACGCTGGGAGTGGATTGATTACTCTTCAGGATACACCATTCTCTGCCAACACATAGTTGTCTTAATAATTACATTTGCATTGCGTGCTGAATGTATTTGTGAAATGCTTCTAACAGCGACAAGAGGTCATACGATGGATGGAGCAGCCCAATTTCTGGTACATTCATGTAGCAGTGAATAGCCTCGGGGCGAAGGGCAGCTGATGCCATCATAAACTAAGGACGGCAAAGACAGACATCAGGCCGCTTTGCACAACACATCCAACAGCCCAGTAAAGGCTGTGTGTGGTGACCAAGGAGGTAGAGTGATGGCCATGCATATCAGAGTCATATATACGGGGTGGCTTTCAACCATGTCTACTCGGGGACAGACTAGATAGAGTTCCAGTGGTGGCAAGGCAGAAGGGTGAGAGAGTGGACGTGGGAGGCAGAGGTGGTGATGATGAAGAGGGCTTGCAATCATAGAGAGTGATGGGGCGATCGGGAGGGGTTAGTGTCCGCCAGATAGCAGGGGAGGTGTCAGGGGGCTAACCCATGCACAGATTTGAAGAGCAATAGAAAGAAGTTAAGGTGGGAGCGACTTTGCTTGTAAAGGCGCCCGTCATGGAGGTGGTGAGCAGAGGTGTATGCGGATTAAGAGAGAAGATGGAGGACGTTGGTAGCAAATTTCAGAGGGAAGAAGGAATGGATAGAAATCCCATGAGGAAGCTGGGGCAGTGATCCAGTCTGCTGAGGAGTAGACTGGAGATTGGAGTTCTGGTGGAATGATAGCCGAGTGTTGTGAATCTCAGGATGTTGGTGCTTGAGTGCTCTGTCAGAGGCTTGGGGGATGGAGCGAGGAGATGGGGGAAAGGAAATGTGGGTAGGTAAATGGGTGTGGGTTTCAAGGAGAGAAGATGATCACTTCAGTCTTAGAGGATTTGAGTGTCGGGCAACACAGCACCATCCAGTGAAGAATGGCAGGGACAGTGATGCGAGAGGATCGCTTGCGGTTCGGGGAGGGGCAGAAGAACACATGTGGGTGTTATCAGCATAGAGATGGTTTGAGAAAGCAAATTAGGAGATGTGTTTGCTGAAAGAGGAGGTGCAGAGCGTGATGAGGGGGAGGGGGAAAGAAAGAACCTGGGGGGAGACCCATTGTGCCCGGAGCTTAACTCATCGTTCTGTGCCGAATCTAGGACCATAACCAAAATCAACAATACATCTCCTTTCCAGTGACTCAAATCGTTGAGCCCCAGCTCAATTCAATGCCATGTGGCCCAACCTACCTCTACAGAGCCACTGAACTATCAGCCAGGGCCACTCCCCACCTTCCGGCAGGGGTGTTGCTAGGTCTGGTACCCGGGGCTACGCTGATGTTGGAACTGTCAGGATTGGGGGCTAGCTAGCTAGCCTTTTGGTTGTAGCTCCTGAGATTCTATCCGGGGCTACAACCAAAAGACCAGCCCCCCCCTAGCAACAGCTCTGCCTTCCGGAAACAATACATATGCTCAGCTCTCCAGATTGACTACGGCCAGACTCCATGACTTCTTTCCCATTGCACCCCGAAAACACCTTCAGACCCACATACTCTCTCCCTCGTCAGACAGCCTCCTCAGTATTCTTCCTCCGGATTAAGACAACCACAGTACACTTCTTCAATTCCGTGCGGCCACCCGAAGGAGTACCCTTACTTGCACTTTTGTCCAGTCCACCGGCCATGATTCCCGGATCATTCCCAACGTCATTGGGTGTCATCTAGAGATAAAAAAAAGGTTAACACATTATATGCTAGATCCCATACACCATGACGGTATCCGGTAATATTATCCCTATAAATATATCGCCATACATATAGTCGCCGGGAAACGGCATAGGTGACATTATTTATGGGGACAATATATGGGGAAAATGGGAGCGGGTTTTGCGATAGTGTCCACTGCTCCCTTTAAAATAATGTGGGGGTTGCAGGGATGTCCCTGTTGGTTCCATATGGTAATATTGCAGCAAAAAAATGATGTCATTCTTGTATGGCCTGTGTAAAAGAGATGGGTATCCCCTTTGTCGTGGACATAGGGGAAGCTAATAGAACTAAAGTACCAAGGGGGTTATGTCACAGGGAACCATACAATTATTTTGAATTCATTTTTTATGATGGACTTCTAATGGTTGATAGGAAGGTAGGCTAAGTCAGAGAAACAAAGAGACCAACATATACTTCATTTTTATTAACGATATATATATACCCAAAATGTTCATAATACAATTAATACAAAACATCAGGTATTTGTTAAAAAGCACAAGGCATCATGGAAAACGCAGTCCCCATGGCATAAAAGTGCAAATGAGCTATTCAATCTATGTCAATATATATATATAGTAAGAGAGGAACAGAACTCCCTCCACGTGATCCAAAGATCACGAGTAAAAAGGCTGTGACTCTCTAAGTCATACAATAAAGTGCAAAACAAGTGCAAGAGAAATACATCGAGATTAAAGTGCATTAGGTCCATTCTTGTATGGTGAAATTTTTAGCATGGATATTATCATATGGAACCACCATGACAAGACAGAAGCTTACCGCTGGGTAGCGCTAGTCGCACATACCTGCCTGTCACGGGACAACCAATGGTACGTCCCGGAAGCCCACTCACTGCCCAATGGCGACCTCAACAGCCACACTCCAGTGTGTGCTCCCGGGCACTTATGTGGTAAAAGCCGTGCAGTGCTAGCCAGACCCACATGCCAGACCCATACCCTCCAACGGTGCATCCGGAAGCCTGCTTGCCACCCAATGGCGACCTCACCAGCCCCACACCAACCACCGGCATGCCAGGCCACATCCGTGTGCATCCTGAGACCTTGGGGGTTAACCACCGGGCAGAGCTAGCCAGACCCACAAACCCAGTCCATGCCAACCAGCAGTCCCAGGGGCCCACCGGTCATCCAATGGCTACCTCACCAGCCCCACACCAACCACTGGTGTGCCAGACCACCCCCAAAGGACAGCACTGCCGTAAAGGGAAAATCATCTATCCCACAAAACTCCCCCAAGCAAACACCACTGACACAATTGTCTTTTCAGTAACTGCACTGCTCAGCATACGGGTGTGACCCCTCACCACCCCAAACTCTTGAGAAACAATACCCAGGGAGCCTGCAGACCCTCTGCCTGCATCCTGCGCCCTCAGATTCTGATCTCCCAACCCCCAGACACCACAAACAGAAAACCTCTCCCTTTCTCCCTCCGGAGCCTGTACTTTGAGGGGGGTCTCTATTACTCTCCTTCTCTTTCTCTCTCTCTCTCTCCCCCTCACTCTCCCTCTGAAGGCTTCTTTTCAGCACTGCGTGTGGTGTTCTAGTTCCCTCTCTCCCCCTCCCTCTCCCGGCTTGCCCCCTCTCTCTCTCTGTGCCTCCATATCTCTCCCTGCGGATCCTGCTGGTTGAGAAAGTCTCTCTATCATTCCCTCTTCCATTCTCTTTATATCTCCCTCTCATCCTCTGGCCACCTCACAGCTCCTATCTTTCCCTATCTCCCTCACTTTGTCCCCCCTCCCTTTTGATCTGCTTTTTCAGCTCTGGCCTTCTCTCCCAGGTACACACTGATGTGCACCGAGGATGGAGCCAGGGCTAGAGACACTGGGGATGTCTGATCTGAGGCTGGTCTGTGTGCGCATGCATAGTCCACACTGCACAGATATTCTAAGTGGTATAGGTATATTTGTATATGCGTATCTGTATATGCATATGTTCTGCTCTCATGTTTTAGGTACAATGATTTTCATGCCTTTTTAAACCCACCATAACATTGATGGTGTTTGCCAAACATACCCAATGCTCCAATTACAATGATGCCAGACTATACTAGACTGATCATCCCTAATGAGGCCGAAAAAACATGTATGTGATTGTCTGCATCTATGTGAGTTGTCTGTTCCGATTGAAAAAGGTATGTATACAATAGTGCTACCCTACAACACAAAGAACATGTGTCAACGAAAATAGCATGACTTTGAGTTAATTTGTATACCCGCAAGGCTTTGCTCTGTGGCTATGAAATGGAGGTGCACTTCCACAAATGGCTACTGGACGATGCTGTGGCACACGTCGGATGCTAGCTGAAATGACCTATCTACTCTCACATTTCAGGTAGAAGGGACCTTTCATGCACTTTTAAACCAAACCCACAATAACATTGATGGTGGTTGCTAAACATACCCAAATGTCTATGTGGTTGTCTGCATCCTTGAGAGAGATCTGTCTTGGGTTGATAAAGCTAGGTATAAAATAGTGCTGCTTTATAAGATTACAATGTGTTGGAGCAAAGAGTGTGCTAATTTGCGTAGCCACAGGGACTTGTTGAGTGGCTCTGAACTGGAGGTAATCTTCTAGGGAGGGATACTTCCCTTAGAGCACTTGGAGGCCCATGGGTGTAAAGCGCTATATAAAAAGTGAATAGATAGATAGATAGATAGATAGATAGATAGATAGATAGATAGATAGATAGATAGATACTGGCTGGTGCTGTGGCATGCGTGTCTTCTTATCTGAAATGGTGTATTCTACATATGTTTATAGTTAAGGTGCAATCTTTCACCTAAATACAAATGTCTAACAGCGTTTGTCACGTAGGTCGGACCACCAAGACATTTTCCAAACCAATTGTCTGGCCCAGGCACCCCAAAACTGGAAAATGTGGTGCAAATATGTGTAAAAAGCGTGTGTTTTTCATTCTTTGCATTGATTTTCCCATCAGGAAACTGTTCACTTTTTGCTCAAGTGCACAGGCATGTATGTATATCTCCTATGATGAATTGCTGGACCAAAGACTTTTCATTTCTGAAAACCTGCCATATTGAAAATCAAGAATGTTTCTTTGAAACGGGCCATAAATGATTTAAGAGGACATAGTAGCATAATTATTACCGCAGCGGAACATGTGGACAAGCTAGCGAGGGGGATTTGTGAAGGTTTGGGGCCTGAGAAGATTGTCACCATGTTCGAGGGCCAGGATTTTTATTCCTATTGAGTGGCAAGAGAAAACAGTAAATGCCTCACAAATATAGAATAATATGATGTGGCAAGCACAGTGTATGCTACTTGGGAGAAGAGTGGTATTTTAAGCCAATTTAGGAAGCAATCCCGGTTTTTATTAAAAAAAGAAAAGGTAGGATTTCTTCCTAAATTAACATAAAATGTGTGGGAGGGAAGTATTAGGTGGATTTTATGGTTTGGGGTGTTGGATTATCTTAGAAAGCTTTAATAAGTGGATCGAAATTGTAAATAAACTTTGCCACAAATGTGCAATGAATGTTTTCATTATCCATTGTTTTGAGTGGGCTAGTTTACACGTGATTTAGCAATAAATATTTCGATTTTCACGCCACTCCAGCAGTAAAGATCTCGATCTTCATATAGGGCACATGTTAAAATACATATATAAAATTCATTTGGGATTTGATGGATCAAGGGAACATGTAAGGAGCATTAAAAAGAGGTGGGTGTCAAGTCACTTTGGAAATAGTGAGCAAGGAGAAAAATATACACTATTTCAAAGATCTTGATTTCCATCCCGAATCTTGGAGCAGGTGGCCTGAAGATCGAGTTTTGTGTGTTTCGGGGTTGCGCTTTGTTTGCCTCTTAGTTAAAGTAGCGTGTCTTTTATTGCATTAAATTGGTACTTGAATGTCCCTAATGTTTTTCACTGAATTTCAAGGGTTTTGTTGCACTGAACTTAATCACCTTAATAGTCAGTTAATTTCGCCACTGCCGTCATCCTCCATGAAACAGAACTCAGACCCATCTATAATCATGTAAGGGCTGCCACTTTAAATAAGTTCCACTCCTGATGGCCACCAGGGGGCCTGCAGATGACGGCAGCCTCAGCGCAATGTTCTCCGTTCACTGGGACTATGGGGGTTAAGACCCCCCCCTATATGAGCCCTCGTTAGAACGCACCAGAGTATCCTCATTGGGAGCACCCGGGCTACATCACCATGGTGTTTGGGGCAAAACGGCCCCCTGGGAGGCGAGATACCGAATGTAGAAGAACTCTCGGGAAAGGGAGGAGGAGGTGCAAGCCTCACTGCCCTGTGCCGAAGGCTGCGTAAAGGGACTTCAGTCCGTGGCACCATTGGAGTCCAGGGGCTCTGGGCTGAGTTGCTGTTGATGCGCACACCCCGCCGGGTCCCCCTGCCCACAGAGGGTCTTGACGGTGGGAGAGGGGGTTCTGGTGACTCCAGCAAACACGGCTGGGACACAGAGGTGAAGGAGAGCTGCGAGGAGGAGGAGCAGAGCATGTGGGGTGCAGCAGGATGCCTTGAGATGGGTGACTGCTCCCCCTGCAAAGTGGACACATTGGCGGCTGAATCACCCCCAGGGGTGAGAGGCCAAAGGGCTCTTGAGAGGCATGTGCTTGAGGCGGCCCAGCCCCATCCCCTGTGCAGCAGTGGGGGAGGGTGACTGGCATTGGCGGAGCGGAGAGGGATCGACTCCAGGGGAGCTGTGACCATGTGGTGACACCAGAGAAGATCAGCAGGAGGTGTGGGCCCCCATTTCAGGGGCGTGTGCCCACCCCAACCCACCTGAAATGGACAGAGAGGTGCTGCATACCCCCCGGGAAGCTGAGGGAACCAAGGGCTCTTGCGGGCCTACGCCCAGCCCCTCCCCCAGGGAACAGTGGGGGAAAGTGACTGTCACCAGTGGAGCTGAAAGGGAGCGATTCTAGGGAAGCTGGGGTCACATAGTGACACCAGAGAAGACCAACTAGAGGTGTGGGCCCCCTTCTCAGGGGGTGTATTCCCACGTCCCAGACACCCCACTCCACATGCCCAGCTCCCTAGGGACTGTACCCCGGCGAGGGTGGAGTAGTTGAGAAGCTGAAGGAGGGCCACAGATAATGAGCTGGAGAGCACCGTCCCCCACCACCCGGAAGGGCCTGGTGCAGTGTACTCAAGGTGAGGCGAGCGAGGGGGCAAGGGAGGCAGAGAGCGGTGGCTACCTGGGAGCATTGGACCCCATGACGAGTCACCGGAATGGGACCCTTCTACTGGCTGGTCAATCGATAGGGCTTAAGAGGCTTCTCTTGGAACATACTTGGAAGCAGGTCAGCCCAATACAGTGTGGCCCTCCAGACACAGAATAACAAGCCTGACAGTTAGGGAAGTCACATGGATGTGAGATCTAAGCTAGATGGCTTCGAGTACACGCAGAGGGAAGAGGGAGAGCAAGGGAGGGACGGGTCCCCGAACTGCCATGTTGACCAGGGGGTGGGGGGAATCCATGGTGACAAAAAAAGGTGTTGCTGCACTGATGGAGGAGATCCAAAGCTTGCGGGCCGACTGCGGGAGAAGGGTCGACAGAATAACTCAGAGGATCGACAAGATGGAAGATAGACTTGAAGAAATGGAGCACAACCAATCCTTTTGGGATGCCATGTAGATTCAGATGGATGTGAGAATGTCGGAAATGGAAAGGAGAGAGGAGAGATCACATTCATTAAAAATGGATGAGATCAAAAATAGAGAGAACAAATAGTGGAACAATCTGAGACTCTTTGGCATCCCAGATAAGGAGAGGGGAGACTGAGATGAACTTGAGGAGCATCCACCACGAAGTCAATAAACTCATTTTTGAGGATGACACCATTGATGAAGTCAAAATAGAGAGGATTCACACAGCAGGGGGTCCCCGATTGGCTCTTGCCCGATTCCTTGAGAAGGCGAGGAAGAAGGGCCCGGTGATGTAGAGTAACTCCAGAGTAACAATTTTACAAGACCTGTCCTCGCTAACACTCACAAGGAGACATCTGTGCTCACCCCTAATGAAGTGGATAAATGAGAAAGGAATCTGACATAGGTGGGGTTTCTTGTTTTCCATAGCCTTCAACGTAGATAGGACTAAATACAAATTGTCCAATGAGGATGAGGTACGGAGGTTCAGGAGGTTGAACACGTCCCCGGCAGCTGAAATCTGATGGCAGATGATGTTGTATCTTTTTTCTTTGTGCGGGACACTGTGGAGGGGGGTCGGTCCTCTTGGTGGGTACAAACAGGGTGGGATTTGACTTGTCGAAAATGACTAGGAACAATCCACCTGGCATCTAGTAGAGAGTGCACCCGAGGGATTGCTGGGAAGAGGTTAAGGGGTGTTAAACAAAGAGGGGAGGAGAGGCTCTCAGAAAAAGTGGTTTGTCGTGCTGGGACCTGTGAGATAGGGTCCGGTTGGTGGTTCGGTTTCACCTTAGTGATGTTAACTGGGGCAGGCTGGGTGCCGCTCAGGGTTGGGGGAGGGGAGGAGGGAATAGGGAGTGAACACAGGGGGAGGGACCTCTCAGTGTTCAGTTTTATTAACCAGTGACATAGTTCAATTTGGTGGGATAAGGCTAGCCAAATGGCAAGGATGAGGGATCCATAGTGGGATAACATGATGGTGACAGCAAGAGAAGGGGTTCAAGGGAGCTGGCTGAGGATTCGGACTATTAATATTAAGGGCTTGAACTCACCAACTAAAAGGTCACTGGTTGCAAGGGAATTATGCAGGGTAGAACTGGATGTGATGTTTCTCCAGGAGATCAAATTTTGTAAGGGGGAGGAAAGAAGAATATCCTGCGATTTGCCGGGCCAGGTATACTGGGGGTCAGGGCTGGTAAGGAGGGTGGGGGTGGGAATTCTATTTAAAAGGAAACTTAAGATGAGGTGTCCAAGGTATGGTCAGATGTGGAAGAGAGGGCCTTGCTGGTCTCAGGCACCATTAGAAAGGTGTGTTTTACGTTCACCATGATTTATGCAGCCAACAAGGGACAGCTGAGATTCTTGAAGAATATCCTCCCGAAAATGATGTGGAGAGTTCGGGACAACTCATCATTGGAAGTGACTTCAATATATGGGCGGATGTGAATTTCGATTGGCATGGGATGCAGGACAGGGCACAGGATGTGGGGAGGCCCGGCTATGGGGAGATCCAGGAGACTCTTGAATTATATAACTCAGAGATTCGCCCGACATCTTGGTCGGTCCACGATATGGTGACAGTGGATCTGGGTTGGATGGGCATGAACCCAAGGGGGCCAAATGGAGATGCAAGAAGTCTTTATGGAAGGACTTGGTGTTCAGAAAGGAGATGGCTAGCGAAATCGAGTAATTCCTCATCACTAACCACACAGGGGAGGTGGATATAAGGACTGTGTGGGAAGTGGGGAAGGCAACCTGGAGGGGGTTATTGATCACAGAAAAGGCATGGAAAAAAAGGGAGCAGGGGCTAATTGAGAATAGGCAGTGGGAGGAGATAAAAAAACCTGGACAAACAGGCGAAGGGAGAGGGAAGGGAGGAGAGTATTAAGACGGTTAGGGTGAAACAGTCTCCGGCTCCTTGACGAAGGTAAGATAATACGCAACCTGCAATTTCTTAAACAGAAATTCTATGAGAAAGGGGATAAGGCAGATGTGCTCCTGGCAGCCAGATTAATAGGGCAGAAAGCTAAGAGATGCATGGCAGAAATTGAGGGGGCGAGGGAAAACAGACATCCATGTAGGGGATGCAGGAGGCATTTGCCTCCTTCTATGAGACCATATACAAATCTGACCGTAGCCCAGGTGCAGGAGTGATTGCAGTGTACTTGGCGAATACTCCCCTGCCAAGACTGAAGGGCGATGAATCTGCCACACTGGAAGCCCCCATAACAGCAGAAGAAATTTGGAAGGCGGTGGGGAGACTTCCATTGGGGAAAGCCCCGGGGAACGATGGGTCCACCGCAGGATTTTATAAAGCCTTCCTCAATGTCTTATTGCCATTTATGATGGCATTTTTAAACGACCTGATGAAGACGGGTAAAGCCCCAGAGTCTTTCTCGATGGCATTCATCTCGGTGATACCAAAGGAGGGGACGGATCCCAAGAAATGTGGCTCATATAGCCCGATCTCCCTCCTTCACATAGATGCCAAAATATATACCCGGGTGTTGGCGGAGAGACTCAAAGGCTACATGCCATGTTTAATCCATCTGGACCATGTGGGGTTCATTAGGGGCACATAGGGGGAGGACACAATGAGGAAGACTTTACACATGATGGACGAAGCCTGTGGAATGGGTGACCCCTCCCTTTTCTCGATCAATGCCAAAAAAGCCTTTGATAGGATGGAATGGGAGTTTCTCAAAGTGAGGCTTTCTCCATAGCATAATGGCATTATATACCTCCCAAGAGCCTGCGTAATGGTGAACGGGGGATACTCCCTGTGGTTTGAGTTGGGCAGGGGGGCCAGGTAGGGTTGTCCTCCCTCCCCTTCTTTGTTCGCACTCTCTTTGGAACCCCTTACCTAGAGGATTAGGGAGGACATTGGTGTGGAGGGAATCTGTGTAGGAGGGGTGGAATACAAAGTCACCCTATACGCAGACCACATGTTGCTGCACATAGTGAACCCTCTAACGTCCACAACGGCAGTGGTTCAACAGATAGAGCAATACAGTGCACTTGCCGGACTGAAGAGCAATATGTCTAAATCAATCTTTTTCCCACTGGACAGGGATAGAGAGGGTGACACAGGAAGATTTGCCCCTCCAGGGATGCAAGTTAGTTTGGGGACAGTAAGATACCTGGGTATCAATCTTACTAGAGACATGGGGGAACATTTTGAGGCCAATTTCACCCCACTGATGTCCATTATTAACTGGACCTGACGAAGTGGAGTAAACTTACAGTATCATGGTTGGGGCGACTCAATGTGATAAAAATGGTTGTCCTCCCAAGACTCTTGTATCTATTTCAGATGCTCCCTATCCACATCCCAAACCCTTTCTTTCAGGAGATGAAGCGCTCCTTATTGACATTACTGCGGGTGGGGAAGAAGGCCAGGATAGCAGCAGAGGTACTGCTGCTTCCCAAGGGAAAACGTGGGTGGGTCAGCCAGATGTGAAACGGTACTACAAGGCAGCTCAATTTAGGGTATTGATACCACATCTTAGGGCCAAAGTGGACCTCCAAAGGATCGCACTGGACAACCGGCACCTGCAACCAGCTATGGTTGGGGAATGATTATGGGTACCAAGAGACAGAATGCCCTGTAGAATCAGGGAACATCCTATATCGGGGACCATCTGGTACATTTGGAGAAAAGGTGCTGAAATGAAGGGAATCCCAACGCGGCCTTCCCCACTGGGACATCTATGGGTCCCGCGAGTCAGAGATGCAATCTTGAATCCGGAAAGATTCCAGACATGGTTTGAAGCTGGACTTGAGAGCCTAGGCCAGCTTTGGAGGGGAGACACGTTCATAGATATACTTGAACTGGAGGAGGCTCTGGGTATAGGGAAACTGTCTTCCTGTATTTACAACTGAATGGGGGCTTACAGAGAGGGCCTGGATTGAACAAATATGGCCGGCCCTTACTCCCTTTGAAAAACTCCTGGATACTAGGAAGGGGATGAAGGAGCTGATTTCAGTGATGTACAGGGCTCTTGTTGAATCCAGGGGTGGGTCCAAAGAGAAATTGAGGGCGAGGTGGGAGCTGGGTCTGGAAGGGAGAATAGACCCTGCCCTGTGGGGAAGTCTCTGTAGCAGTGCCTCCCAGACCTCGATTTCGAGTCAATATAAACAGCATGGCATCAAGCTCCTACATAGGTGGCAACTCGACCTGGTCAGACTCGCAAAACGTCAGCCCACTTTGTTGGCAGGAGTGTGGAATTAAGGCCAGCTACTGGCACATGTGGTGGGGCTGCCCACGGGTGCAGTTTTACTGGGATGAAGTCTTGGGTTGGATTAAGAAGGTGGAGGGGATCAGCCAGGCCAAATCCCCCTTTTTAGTCTTGTTTGGAGTGGAGGGGCAGGATGGGGAATATTGCAGGCTGCCTCGGATGGCCTCTGACTTACTACTAGCAGCGAGAGCATGTCCTGCAACGAAATGGAAACGTTTCCACATGCCGGATAAAAAGGAGTGGGCA
This sequence comes from Ambystoma mexicanum, assembly GCF_040938575.1. Lineage (NCBI taxonomy): Eukaryota > Metazoa > Chordata > Amphibia > Caudata > Ambystomatidae > Ambystoma > Ambystoma mexicanum. The sequence continues at coordinate 491,269,093 of NC_090929.1, forward strand.
AATGTTGCAAATAATCTGTATGTGATGGAACGGTTTTAACAGTGGGATTGCAGGGCAGTGCAGGTCCGTTGGAAGTGGAGTAGGGAGGTTTCGCTGACAAATACCAGAGACTGGATGGAAGGCAGGTTGAGGGGGAGATGAGAAAATGAGAAAATGGGCACAGGTCTCAACGTGTCAAGAACCAGTGAACGGGTCCGGCATTATTAAGGAGATAGGAGGACAAATGACGCCAGAGCAGTGACATGCGCTAATGGTTAGTGCCTTAAGTAGTCACAGGAGAATAACGGTTTAAAGAAGGGCGTTTGGGAGGGGTTGACGCTAACAGGGGGAGGGATAGTGTGGGGCAGTTGGGAGAGGGAGGGAAGGGCTTGTTTATTGTTGAATCTTAGGAGAGGGAGGCAGAGGGCATGTGCTTTCCTTCGTTATGCTAAAAATGATTGAATGTATGCCTCGCAAAGTTGTGCTAAGACTTGTATCAAAACTTTCAATAAAAACGAATTTGAAGAATAAAAAGTTCCACTCCTAACCCCTCAGCTCATATTGTATAGGTGCAACTCATATTCCCTCAAGCTAGGTTCGCCCCACAGCATTTTGCATCCAGATATTCTCCTAACTTCACTCCTTCACCTTGGTGCCCCCAGTGTGTTGTATCACCACACTGTGATTGCTCCTGGTTTCCCACCTGTGTTCGACATTGTGGCCCCATTGTGACTGTGGTTTTGCCCCACTGTGTTTATGCTCTCATGCTGAGTTTGCTCCTAGGGTATGGCCCACTGCATGTGAGCTCCATGCTGTGAATTATTGTCTAGGTTATGTAGTCCACTCTTCTCTCCAACCAACCGACTCTTCTCTCTAAATCTCCTATCACCTTACACTGGGGCCACCTCGCACAAGGCAACTTCAAAACGACCAATACCGCACAACCGCAGAGAGAGCTATGGCAAAGCTTACTGCTTTAGCTCTACGGCATCTCCCCGCAAACATGAGGCTAAGCCAGATTTGCAGCGCAGGGATTTATAAGATCCAGCAATCTCCACTTGGATAAAACAAATACTCACGAGTCACCACCAAACAACACAGAACCATACTGGCACTCAGGATTTGGGTACTTACAGCCCAAGTCTTCTTTAATCATCAATGCTCAGGTTTTGCATCTGCCACTACCACTACTATCCCACTAACAACCCTCACACCCATTTTTTCTTCCACGTCAACGTGCAACAAGGCTGTCAAAATGGCATTGGTGCACTACACAAAACCATTTTACATTATAGCAAACTGTCTACGCGTGTCTCTGTCTATCCTGTCTGCTTTCTGGAGGCTACTCCTTTCTCTGACAGTGAATCCTACAGCCAGGGCTCCTATTGCTGGGATGGTAAGCCCTGTAAACGACATTGCTGAGATATTTGCATTCGCCGCAGAGACTTAAACCCTCCAAGACCTGAGGGACAGACAAAGGCAATGAAGTATTCGAACAGAAAATCAGAGGATTACGCTGCTGGCAGCCATAGTGCCGGAAGATTATAGATAACAGGCAGGGCAGCGGTAATGATGCTTGGACGGGGTGACAGGCTGGAAGCGACCTTGTTACAGAGCTGTTTGCTGTGAGGGATTTAGATGGTGTTATTGGAATCAATGAGATGTTTGTGTAGGACACACTGCAAACTGATCTGTCTCCTGGGCCTTGGGAGAATTTATAGTTTCTGTCTATTGCTCATAAAATGTGCCAGATTGAGGCCCATCTCTGACGTATCTTGTGCCAATTCTTATACTGTCCAGCACTCATCGGAAATGCCAAAGAGGCATGAGCAGGAACATCAGACTCTGTGTCCATTCTTTCCCTAGCTCAGGGGTCTGCAATCAGTGCTCTGCATAGGTTTTCAGACTACGACTCCCATGATCCTTCACCATTTACTATAGTGGCTATGGATGATGGAACGCTGAATGCTCCGGCAGCTAACGCGGGACTCTGGAGATGCAGACACTAACTTTGTGCTATCAGATCACTATGGTCTGGTGCTAATTTTCAGAAACGTTTTCGGGGTTTCTAATCCATGTGAACCACACGAGCATTCCACTGCTGGCGCTACTGTGAGTTACTCTTATTCTCTACAGCGGGAACTCCCCATCTCACCGACTTGTTACCGTGATGCACAGAATCGAGTGGATTCATAGTTACGCCTCTACAGGAACCTAGAGGTTCCCTCACAGTGACTCACAAAGACCCCACATCTCCAATCCAGATTCTCTATCAGAATCGATATAGAGACAGACAACGCCCTGATGAAGGACATGAATGTGAACAATAGAAGCTATTGCAGTATTTACATATGGCGTCACCAGGTCTGGTATTGTGTTATACCAGACATTTCTTTGCACCAGGAAGTTTTAGTCCAAACACCTGGAAAGCCAAAGGTTGCACACCCCTGTCATAGTCTCCGATGCTGCAATCTGCAAGGCTGCAAAAGAGCAAGGGGCATGAGGTTCATGCGCTCCTCCATCTTTCTTCAAAGAAATTCAGGCGGTTATAGTTTGAGACATATAAAGAGATTTGAGTTGATTCGATGGTTACACATGTAGGTTTGTGAAGCTTTCAAGGTCCTAGTAGCCCATTAAGATAGCTCAGTGGGTTGAAGACCTGACACAGGCATCTGTGTGCAAGCTGTTGATAACAGATCCATCAACCTCAGACGAGTGAAATGCTGAGTCCTTCTTGCCTGCATTCCGTACGCCACTAGTCTCCAAATGCCTGCTGCATTTTCCATTAACCGACAGAGCTGTCCTACACATGGGAAGAAGTGTATATTGATATTTGATAAAAAACAGATCAGTCAGTTAGTGGACCTGCTACAAACATCTATATGCACCCTGTACAGCACAGGTTTGGAAGCAAGCAGGGAAGACTAGGCCTTTTTCGTCTCTGCTGTTGACAGAATAAGTACTGCTACGCTGGAAAATAACAATTATTGTTGCACCTAGAATGAGTTTCATTAGTATTTTGTGCAATCCACAAATTGAATGGTACCTTGGTCCAGTATTATGAATATGTTCCCATCTTAATGGTTCTTACATCGACAAGGTGAAAGGCTGAGTCCTTCTTGCCTGTATTCAAACCAGATGTCTCTCCATAAACATTCTTGAACTATGACTTGAAACAGCTAATTCGTCTTGATCTTTAGCCTGCCTTTTGCATGTCATGACGCAAGAATGGGCCGGTTACAAGTAAAGAAGTCTGTAGCCAGATTACAGAAGGGTCTCGCTTTGTGCAACACGGTGCTGCGTCAGCACGTGGCTTAACTCTGGCGCAGCTGCTGTCTTTGCAGCTCCACCGCTGCAGGGCCATGCGCTAAAGCAGATGTGTGCTGTTCATGGGGGCAGCACAAACTACTGTAAGAGGGCCCAGGCTGTCTCTACTATTTTCCTTTGCAAAGTACCCTTGATTGGTGTGGTCATAGCACCAGTTGACCTTGTTCTCTGACAAGGGAAACGTGTCTGCTGTAAGGCTACTATAAGGCAGCAGTTCATTTTGGCTGTTGGACTATGCAAGGAAAATCATTAGCTTATGATGTTCGAGCCTTTAAATTTGTCGGCAGCAAACTTTTAAAAACTGCTTGCATATACCGACTGGCAGACACCTGCTAGTATTTAGCTTTGAAGGTTATGTTGTTTCTTTTTTCTGAAGCCCATTGAACTTTTTGCCCCATGTTTATAACATGCTTAGCTAACGAAGCAGTTTGTACATTTTCGTGCAATCTCCCTTCAAAGTTTGAGAATGTTTACCTGGTTGGGAGATTTGCGTTTTATCCAAGTTAGTATTCCCACATTTATTAGCAAAATATTTCACTCAAGCCTAGGACAAATAGCTGGGCAGCAATGAGCTGGTTTCTTGCCAGGGTTTCCACCCAGAAAGGTTGTTTTGGTTCCAACAGAATAATTGCTTGCCAAGCAAAGCCTGACATGTGACTACACCTCCCCAGTCTTACCAGCCTTTAAAAGTTATGTCTAATCAGTAATTCTCCAGATTTAATAATGCCGCCCTTTTAGAGGGTACATCTCATTAATAAATCTGCGCTTAAAATACTCATAATACTAATATCAGATTTTAACGTAGTGCTTCATGTCTGATTTATTTTATTTTATTTTGAGTGTTTACTTAGTGCAGATTTAGCTTCGAGAAGCAGGGGAGCGCTTTACAACAATGGGCTACTAGGACCCTATGCAAGGGTACACATGTAGCAGCAGGCCAGTAATTAATAAGGAAACTGATTTCCCTTCTCTCCAGCCTGAACAGCGCACTGGTGCCACAAAATATCAAACTTAATTCAGAATATAATCAAATTTTACAGCCAAAATTATCTCAGCCACGAGACAGAGGACATACAAAATGTATCCAAAATATAACTTTATTACAAATCAAATATACATATATATAAAAACATAGCATCTCAAAATCCAGTATAGGACAAATCTAAACCAGAATCATGTAGTCCATAAAGTTCACTTCATATGTTCAAAAACAATTCTTTGTTTAACAAATCATTAAACAAAAATCAATCAACAATTATATGAAATCCAATAGATTGGGGTTCTAATTATGCTGTTGTATTATACTTCATCCTCACTCATCATGGATGACAAAAAAGTATAGCATAGGTTCTAAAAATAGACACATGACCTATGAAGTTTATAGATGACAAACCGTTCTTATTCTTTATACATCAAATAATTCAACGAATCTTAGTTGTCTCAGAGGCATATGTTGGCTTCTGGCCAGCAAAAGAATTAGTTAGTTCCTAGTCTTAAAGATGGTCAACATGTTTCGGCCATTATGATCAAAATTAGACACTAGCTCTAGTGGCATTTTAGAACAAATTTCCTTGGCTTTCTTCAGGACAGACTATTTGTTGTGTTACAGCATATATCTTGTACACTCAATGTTTCAGTCTTGGATGCGTACTTGCACTACAAATATACAAAAAACATTTCAATGAATGTCTCAGTTGACTTGTGACGGAAAAATACACCTTAAAAAAAACTCCCAGCTGGCATGAAGAAAGGGGCTAGTTAAACCCTTAAAAACGCTGGAAGAATAAGAATGGTGACACCAGTGTAGTTACACTCACGTTCAGGGTGTGATCACTTTGATCCTTTCATGTATTTGTTTTAGCAAAAGAAGATGATTTCTTATTTTTGTTTTTGGAGAGGGCTTCCTTTTAACCCCTAAGGATACAATACATGAGAAACACTTATTAGATGTTTATTGTAGGTTTCCTCTTTTTATATATAGGGCACATGACCAATTATTGGTTCTCAATTTTACTATCCCTTCTTTTACTACAGTATTTGACTTCATTCCAACATATCTCTATAGTTAATAGCAAGACTTCGCTTTAGTTCCACATGTTAAATTGTTTCAGGGATATATGTGAAACTGCTCATGACTCGCAGTGTTGTTCTTCGGTACAGACTAATTTCATTTAATCACCTGTATATATCTCTTATTTCATCCCCTAATGTGCGTTTACAATCTCAAAATTTTAATTGTTTAAGAAACAAGGCAAATGAGAGCATTAGGTAGCATTTTTGGATATTAAGGCATGGAAAGGTGGTTCAGGTCATCTTTGTATTTGGTGGGATGAGTTGGAAGTTGTGTGTAATGTGTTTGATGTTTTGACAGATCTTGTCAATGAAAAAGTTGTTGATGGTCGTGGATTTCTTCAACTTTTAAGTGCTGTGATAAATGTCATTTTTATCCAATTGAATGGCAATGGTTTACCCCACCTCCAGCATGTTTTCTATGTACTCCTCCCTCTAGGATACTGCATCCAACATGGTGACCGGCCAGGGACAGCATGAGGTGGAGTTGCAATCAACCACAGGTGCGAGTGGCCATGCTCCATCATCCCCTCTCCCAGAACAAGCTCATTCGAATCATTTGCCTTTAGGTGCCCTTTATCTCACAAGGAATCCATTAACTTTCACCTCATCTAAAGACTACCTCACAGGAGTGAATCTTTCACTGCTGACATCTGTAACTTTCTCTCCTCTGCCAAACTAGCACACACTAATAATGTCTTTCACAGTGACAACCACACCCGAAGCAAGCTTTTTGAACTTATTGAAACCATGGACCTTAAGCAAATTGTGCTCTCCCACACGAAGAACAAAGGCAACATCCTAGACTTGGTCTTTACATCATCCCCCACATCACCTGCGCAGACCCTCTCCCACTCGACTGACCTGACCAAGCTGCCATCCCACTGTCGATCACCCACTCGACCACGGCCCACAAAGGTCAGACTAAGTGTCTCCTTACTCAGTGCCCCTCATTCAAAACCTTCCAGGTCAATGGGCTATAAGCACACTTTGCAGACTTCTCCACCACAGGGAATGCCTCTGTCCTCCTAGAACTATTCGACAACTCATCTATGAATCTGGTGGACACTCATCCCTCCCCTAAAAAGCACCCGGGATAAGACTAAACAATCTACCCCTTGGTACAGCCCGAGTTTGCCTCAAACAAATGCTGAATCGGAGCCATAGGGAAACGTTGGCACAAAACCGTAACTCTGGAGATACCACCAACCGCAAATGTGTTTGTGCCAACCGTAGGATTCTGATTACTGAGGCCAAAGCTGCTTACTACTCCACCACCATTGCGGCAGCCTCTAATAGAAGCACAGCCCTCTTTTATGTAGTGAAGAATTGTACCAAACCCTCACCCTATCACGAACTGCAAGCAACTCAGGAAAAATGCAACAGAATCAACAATTTTCTTGAAAAAATAGACAAAATTCGACTGATCATCGAATCACCTCCAATAGCATTAGCCCTTTCCTGCACTCCAGCATGCACGTTGCACCTCCGGACTGAATTATCTACTATCTCTCCTCCGGACTTCCTAAAAACAATAACGTCTCTCAAACCTACTTCCTATTCTGATGATATCATCTCGGCCTCCATCATTACACAATGGCTGGGCCCGGCGCTCAATGCATCATTTGTACTTCCCTCACAAAGGGCTCATTCCCAGACGCCCTCAAGACTAGTCTCATACAACCACTATTGAAAAATTACCCTATGCCCAGACAACCTCCCAATTACCCCAGGTTTTTGTTAAATCTTGGAAAAAGTTGTTTCTGCATAGCTACTCACCAGAATCAATCAACTACACCCCCTAGGGGACTATCAGTTGGGGTTCTGTTCCAAATGTAGCACAGAGAAGGCTACCATCCAGGTAGTGGATGATGACCTCCAAGTCATGGATAAGGCGACTCATGCCTCTGTGTTCTCCTTGACCTCTCAGATGCATTTGACCCAGTCGACCACTGTATCCTCCTTTCCCTCCTCACTGAAAGGATGGGATTCTCTGGCACTGCCCAGAATTGATTTACCTCCTACCTCTCAGACAGACACCAGGCCGTCCAGATGAGCATATTACGTTCTAAAAGACTCCAAGGCACCTGCTGAGTCTGCTAAGGCTACTTCCTCTCCCCAATCCTTTTGACCATTTACATGAACCCTCTGGGTACATTCCCTAAAGGTCCCGATAAAGCCACCCACCAATAGGCGGATGATACTCAGTTGTATATGGTAATAAAAACCCCACAGGACATCAGCCATCTCCACGATGACCTAGCCTTCATACAGTCCTGAATGTCACCTGACTACCTCAAACTTAACTCAGCCACGATCAAATTCGTCCTCATTGGTCCCCCCACTAAACAAAAACTTCTTCAACAATGGCTAAATCCTATGCGTACAGAAGAACTTTAATTCCACAACTCTCTGATTCAGCAAAATCCTTAGGCTTCATCACTGAGAGCAGCATATCCTTCCAGGCCTAAACATCCTGGCTCTAAATTTCCACCCTTTGCAAAATAAAACCCTTCATCCTGTTGCAGAACATTTGCACAGTAGTGCAGGCCCCTGTGGCACATCGATGCAGGGAATACCCTCCTTACAGGGCTTCCAGATGCTCTGGTGACTTGTCTCCCCTAAAAGTAGACCACCACTCTGCAGCACATTGTATTAAGTGTGCGCTGAAATTTGACCGAATCACACACTACACTGGCCTCTTCTCCAGCCCAGGATACTATTCAAGACTGCATGTATCATCTACAAGGCAGTCACTAGTAGCACACCAGCACATCTGGCAGCGAAGCTTCACATATCTGATGGGACACACTCCTTGCTCAGATCAACCAATAGGCTTGAATCACAACTTGTCTGCAAAGAGAGCACCTGCAAACAATCCTTCTCTTGTCACACACCCACCCTCTGGAATTCGATCACAATATTGGTTCGGAATGCTTCCGCAATTATCCAATTTGATAAATCTCTCAAAATGTGGCTTTTTCAACAGCACCCAACCCTGAACTAATCCCAATGGATGCACAGAACGCAACTCACAGTACTGCGCTACTGTTAAAAGATGCCAGCCCAAACGCTGGCTACCCAAACCTTTGGACAGTGCTCCGCTGCTCTCGAGGTTGGTCCATGCTTTAAACAATTACATTAGAAAACCTCCATTTTACAGTACTGCAGCTATCAAAAGATGAAGCTATTGGGGGAAGTGAAAGGCTGAAATAGAGAGGGGCTGGTTATACAAATAAAGTTTTCAGTTTTAGGTTTTAATTAGGCAATTAGCCAACTGATTTTTCACATACAAAAGTGAATAATTCTTTTCAAAATAGGGGATACGAAGGTGCCCAGAATGTAGCTAATGTGCTAAGAGCGTGAGGTTGGGTTGAAGAAGGCTGAGACATGTCTTAGGTTGCCTTTGTTCTATTGCAAATGGGGCATGGCCTAGGGGTTGGGACTGAACTGCTCCTGTTGGTGACGGACCAAAACTGATTTGGGTCTGGCTCGAAACTTTCTGTAATGGGGCACATGGGATAATAAATGTTAAGTGAGGTTTGCCAGTGGTTATGATGGATTCGCACCGGGGGGGAGAGCCATTGGCTAATCAGGTAGCTGGAAAAGCGGGCGAGAATATATATTCTCGCCCGCTTTTCCCGCCACCCACGGCCCTTCTCCCGGTGGTGCCATTGTTTCTTTTTTTATATGGGAAGGCAACAGGGAGCTTCTCCCTGTTGCCTCCACAGCCCAAAACCTCCCAAAACCAAATGAAACCTCTCCCCCACATCCTCCTTCCCTCCAACCTTACCTGATGGACCAGAGACTCCTGCTCTGGCTGCCGCCATAGGAAAAAGGGATTACTTTTACTGCAGGCATCTTTTTTTATTTTATTTTTGTATCCCCCTCGGGAGATTGGCTGCGCAAGCAGCACGAATCTCCCGAGAGGAAAAAAAGAAAGCAAATCGCACCCCAGATGAACCCCACAGTATGAATCGCTTTCACGTCCCGGCAAGGGTGGAGGCTGAACCTGGCCGGCAAATTCCCATAGCCTGAGCCGAGGCCATGGCTCGAGCTGGTGAGCCGATACTGGCCATGTCCCTACCCCTTTTGATTTTGCCTATTAGGTGGCACTTTAGTACTACCAGTAAGTTAAAACGGTTACATTGGAGTACCGATAGAATGGTGAAGGTAGATGGGTTGTGAGGAAGGACACACAGTTTATGGGTGTTGTTTGGTGTTTTTTTGCCCAACATTGACTTCCGACAATTGACCACCTATGGCCATTCCCACCCACTGCCTGCCCCTCATAACCGAAAACACAGCCCTCATAGGCAATTTTAGTTTAGTGACTATAGATATCTCTACTCTTATTCTTGTGCAGAGGTCATTATTGTAATTCATAGGAACAGGTGCGGTTCCAGTTATTGATTTGACCCTAGAAAGCACAACTGAACATTTGCACTTCACAATAACTTGAATAACATCTCACTATTAAATATCCATTTCACAAATGTTGTCTTTGGTTTTTATCACCTTTCAGAAACTTCCATAAAAGGTTTGAATGGAATCTGAAATTGTTTGATAATATTAAATGTTGGGGAACGTGATTGTACAAATTTGATGCAAAATTACTGGTTGAACTTGGTTGAGAACTGAAACATGTCGAGTCTTTTGACCCAAGTATGACAACTAGGGTTTTTTAGATAAACCCATTGAAAGAGCCCTAGCTATCTCAAGGTGGCAATGGCCTCTGAGTTAGTTATATATTGAATTACAGTCCACAATACAACTATTCCCTTAGTAGACCAAGGGTTCATATGTCATGAGTTAATTGTCTGTTTTTTAGACATATTTTATATTGAATACTTGTGGCGAGAACATATAATTCGTGTTGTTTTTCGTCTTTTTATACTATGAATAAAATGAATTATTTTTGTATCACTGAATAGTTTTATAATATAATATACCTAAATTGTGACTGTTGATATGAGCTAACTACCTCCTCAGTACTAACAAACTGTACTTGGTTGAGGTCAGTGAGTTCACATTGAGGTGCCAGACCACCAGGGGCGATGGAAATCTCCCGGGAAAAGCCATCTGCTGCAAAAGACCCTATACTTTCAATGGGATTTCCTATAAATCTGTCCGCCGGGCCCCCTTGGGCAAATGAAAAGTCAGCTCTCCTGCAGACCACTAGCCCTGCGTTCGGCTTTTTTCCTCTTCCTATTGTCTTTATTGTTTTGTTCACATATCTTGTTTTTACCATCCATCGAATGTGAATTGATTCATGTATGAAACAGACCTTGAAGAATCGTGTTATGGCCAGCATCTTACCCCAGCGGGAAGCACGTGTTGGTCAGAGTGACTATGGTCCAATGTTTTGATTTATGTGAGTAGACCTGCTGTTCTAAGTTACTGAGGTTTAATGTCTGATTGAATAGGTTATAACTACTAGGGTCGGATAACATGATTAATCACATTATAATCATTTAAACTGTTAGTGGTACTATCTAACATGAGGTGCGAAAAAGTTTTTGATTTAAAAAGAAATTAAATGTTTCATTATCATTAGAATTGCAAAGTAATTCATTTGCTGTCACATTTTTGGTCTTTCATATGTAGTGCATGCATTCTGCTTTGTATTTTCAGTATCAATATTAACTAATATACATACCTTCATTTTTTTTCTGTTTTAGTGTATTCAAGAATGCTGCCATTTTTCTATTTGTTTAATTTAATTGAAGAGGCCTGCCATCCCACTTTTTGTCTAATTCTGTTGAATACGTTTATCCTTCGCTTTGTTTCAGTGTATTGAACTATTTGCCATTCTATTTGCGTCATTCTATGCCATGATTATTCTTAATTGTTTTCAATAAACCTGTCTTTCTGACATGTATGAGCAATTCTTCCTTTTTGATAATTCCCTTATTCGTGTATATACACACACACACACACACACGCACACCAACATATCTCCCATCAACTTAATCATCACTTTATGGGCATATGGGAGTCCCTCCTGCATAGAGATATCTGAAGTGCCCTCGACACAAATCACCTAACAAACAAACCCACTTGCAGAACTCAGGTTCTTTCGCTCTGCATGCACCAACACAACAGCAAATCTATCCTTTTCTCTGTGGCACTGCTAGCCTTGTACGTCTTGCTAATATGTTGTCCCTGTTGCCCACGAGTGAGGTCCTTGGGATGGATGGAGAGTCACTGTGCCCCGCACTCCATCCTGTCACTTTAGCCGGGCGAGCCAGATGACGCGCTGGCATGCCTCGGCAAAAACAGGGTCTCTAGCCCGACCCTTCTTTTGGGGCAGTGCTGCCCCAGGCAGAGACCAGCCAGCAGCCCTGCTTGCTGCCCACGTGCCCTGAAAGGGTTTGCCGGCTGAACTGCCCGGACAGAGCGTACTTGCCAGAAGGTTGATTGCTTAATGTGACCACTGCACAGAGCGTTGCTGCCTGACTTCATGCCGCGCACCTCTGCCACTCATACAGCTCATTGATTGACTGGGGCAGGACCGGGATCCCACTGATTGCGCTTCCTAGTTTATTTGATATTCATTGGCTTAGAGTGGAGGGGTGGAGCGGCGAAGGGACCAGCGGAAGCTTTGAAACATTTTGCGGCACAAGACAAGTGTTGTTGGCCGCAGCATTACACCCCATCCCTGCTCCACTCATCCAGCACTGACCCCCCTGCACACCGTCCCACAGCGCCGCCATCCACAAAAACACTGTTGCAGGCAGTCCCCCCCGCTGTCCAATCCCTGCTTTTATGCATCCCCCGCCCCATCTCAGCTTCCACATCCAGGGCAGGGCAAACATTGCCCCCCATGCCCCGCATCTGCTCACAGTGCAGTGAACACCATCCCCATTTCCCCCTTAACCACCATCGCTACTATTCAAAGACTGGTGATGGCCCCCTCTGTCCCATCCTGGAGCACCATCTCCGTTTCTCATCCCTCTCTCTCTGGCATGTGAATGATTAATTGACATACAAGAAGTTGCCATGAGTAAGGCAAGAGGTCAATACATGTGTGATGGGCAATGCAAGAATGGTCATTACTATGTATGGTTGGAGCAAAACTACTGTCTAGTAGACCATAAATGAGGTTATTTTTTAATAGCATGCACTGAAAACTGATTACCTTCTAGGGTCTTCCCAATTTCGCCAGATAAGACCTGAGGTTGAATGATTTGCCCAGAATCACACACTCTGTTAAAGTGGTGAACCCGGGGTGTGAGCCGAATCTGCCATGTAGGCATACCTTCTCAGCACCGCCTATTGTTTTTTAAAAAATATGTATGCGATTGGCAAAATATTCCATTCCATGTTCTACGTGGCCATTTTCCCGGTTCACTTTCCGTTTGGCCATTTCAGCCAGGATAGACCCCATTCCCCAGCCCATCCACGCTCTCCTGGCTCCCCCAGTTCTATCTGACACACAACAGCGGCTCGCTTTTCTCGGTCCGGCCTCTGGGACTTCCAGTTTCTTCTGTTCAACTTCTGTCACCGAAGCGCCGTGTACCTGTGTCCGCGTGATGAATATTAACCACCTTCAAATTGGCAAATTACCATTTTCGCACAACAGTCTGGTCTGGAGCTGTGAACGGCGGCCTCTGCTCGTCAACACGGATCGCTCTCTTCCATTATTGATGAACGCGTAGCTGAAAAATTGATAGCGAGAACGTGAGAGGCGAAGGCCAAGGTGGGGGGAACGTGGGGAGGGTGCGGGAGTGGGCAAGGGCAGGCAGTATCGCTCCCAATGCTGGGTGCTGCTGGGGAAATGAATAATTCATGCCACGTCTTCTCATCAGCCTTCATTTTTTTCCGATAAAGATTTGATCAGTGAGATCAGTGACGCTCTTGTCAAACCTGAGAAAGTCAGGCTGCTCGTCAAAGCCATGCCCAGGGCAGTTTCTGGGCAATATGGCGCCCAGGGGAGACAGCTAAAGCGCGCCCGCTCCCTCCCCCAACTTGTACACATCTCTCTCAAATGCTGCAAACTTCCGCCTGCATGAAATCTCTCCCTGTGGCATACCCAACATCAGTGTGCTATGTCAAATGGAATCCAAATTGTGCCAACACAATAAACTTGTCAGATTGTTGTCGTATTTTAATTGTGAAGTTTTTATTTTGCTGTGATTCAATAAGAACTGTGTCTTAAATTTCATAAAGTCCTTGATACGTATTTCCCCACTTAACATATAGTGGTTTGTCAGGAGGTTTAATCATACATTGTCATAGGTCCGTGTGCCCCTCTGCCTCAGGCGTATCATAGCAGAAGGTACATCTTTCGCAGCTATGGCCCCAGTGACCTGGGAGTGACAAATCAACTTCCGGGGCACCAGTAGTCCAGGGATGAATATTGGTTTCTAAAACATCAATCAGTCCCAGACCTCTAGTACACCAGAAGGGATCCAAACAGCACAGAAAGAAACACAAGCAAATTATAAATATCCATCCATGTTCAATTTTGGTAACGTGGATGGAATGGCAGGCTTATCTCCGAAAGGTCGTGGATCGTTGGTTAGTTGCAACACAGATAAAAAATACAATTACCCAATGATAAAAGAGACTATACAGACAAGATTATATACTAATATCTATTATTATCACAACAGACACTTCTATCACACTACCAAATACAACCCACCCTGTAAAGATATGCAGAGGACAGACAGTTTCAAAGAAGGAAAAAGGATGCACTCTGGTAACTGAAATGAGGGTAGTCAGTATACTAAATATTTGCAACAGTTCAAGGATACTTGTTTTCAGCAGAAAGTGAGCAATGGGTCGTAAACTGTCACTAGGGGCCTTCGGAGACAGAGCAGGGGTATAGCACCACAATGTACCTTGTGCTTTTAGGTGTTCTTGGTGCTCGACAGGGTCGAGTCGGTGCCTGGACGCTTTGCAGCTTCTGCGACTGAGTTCAAGATGGGAGACAGCTGTGGGTATCAGACGGCAGCAGTTCGGTGAACGAAGCTGGATGGACGGCTGCCGGCTGGCCTACATGGCAGCTCTGGGTCAGGAATCGTTTCAGTGTTGGTTGGAGGTTCTGAAGCACTGTTTGACGCGTCTCGGATGGCATTAGCAACTGCGGCGTAACAACAGCAAGCAGTGCAGTCGGTTGCAGCTCAAGGGGCTCGACTGCTGGAAAATGTCCTTTAAGGCAGACGTTGGAAGATGCTTGTCGATGCACTTCTCCTAGCTTCTTCACTGGGCTTGTGTCATTCTTTAAGTTGGACAGCCCAAAGCTGAGGAGAGTGTTGCAGGCAGCTGCCTTGTTCTTGGTTTAGTTCGGAGACTTTCTGGCAATTCCCACCTAGGAAGCTTTCTGCAGAGCCTAGCAGGACATGCTGTGTGCTGACTGGGTACCAGTTCTGGAGCTGCTGCAGGGTCCTCTGGGTACGGTATCTCCCTCTGTTCCTGGGAGATGTTTAGGGGAGGGATCTTGCATCCCTCTTGAAGGCCCTGGCCTTCCTTCACTGTCAGAAGATGTAAGGCAGACTGTAGCTTTAGCCAGGGTCCAATAATGAGTTCTTCCTTTTGCTTCGGGTGAAGCCTTCAGATGATCTGCCAAAAGAGGGGCTGAGGCCTCTTTTAAGCCAAATGGGCGACAGGGATTGGTGTAGGCTAAGCCTACATTAATGAACCAATCCTGGCCCCAACAACAATCTCCTGTATGCGTGAGGTCATAACCAGAGTGCTTTGCAACAGAAAAGGTATAGGGGTGAAAACATGTAATGCTAAGTCCCACCTATCTTTCTGTCTGTTGTGGATCAAAGGGTCTCTCTTGTTAATGGAGCTCTCTGTGGTTCCTGATTAAAGCGCCAGGTCTCCCTTGAAGACGTCAATCCACATAGTCGTACCTTCAGAATGTGGTCTCCCTGCAGGGATGACTGATGTAAACACTCAGTCCCGGACATGAAATTTCCCCGTCATTCGGTACTGAGGGCCGTAGCTGGCATCAGGTTGACACAATGCATATGAAAGGGTGTTGGAGTTTCCTGTCTCCTTTGTAAGCCTCTGCAGCCAGGCTCCATGTGATGAGTATGGGAATGCTACCACCAACTACACAGCTCAACAAAAGGACAGGGCGGATCCATGGAGCCTTTGTTAGTCAATTAGGCTGCCATGGCAGGGGGAAGGTTTGGCCCATCCCCTTCTGAGATGACATAGTGTACTCCTGGCTGTCATATCCCAACAAAATATGGCAGGGCAGACTGCGCCTGTAGACTGTGTCCACCAAGAGTACATGGGTCTATGTGTATATCATGTGGTGAGCATAGGAAAATGTGTGCAGATTAACCCCACACATTTTCCGGAGATTGATCTACCATAATTCAATTTTATTTAAAATTTCAAAAAAGCCCAGGCGAGCGCACACCCACCGTGCGAATGGTCAAATTACTCACACTGGAGTTGGCAAAAGCAATTGTGCATGCTGGCTCCACACACCCAGCCAAATGCCTTGCCCCAGCTAGATCCACCTCTAACCACCAAACAATGCAGTATATTATTCACATTACCCATGCATCTCAATCTTTTTGAGCCGCCCCAAGTGGATGAAATCCAATTTAGCACAGAGAGCCCTTGAAATCTATGGATGGTATTTGCCTATCTGTGTTTATCCACTGGCTCCATGGTGGGTGACATGACCCAAAGCTGTGTGAGTTGCGAGGTATGCTTCACCATTCTTTTAGGAAAGGATGATGTCAAGAGATAAGACACAGGTCAGTCTGTGGTGGATATCACACAAATGATCAACATTATGTATACAATAGTGCAGACCTTAAAACAGTGTAGGAACACTTTTTTTTTTTGGAGTGCAGGCTGTTGTAATTATGGGCTGCAAAATGGCCTGACATCTTTCAGGATGAAGTCAGTCACATTGCGATTCCAATACGTTTTCAGGAACTGTTCGCAACCGACCTAAATACCAATATTGTAATTGTCTTTAACGTCTATCTCGCTCCACTTGGTCACCTTACTTCCACCTTCTGCCCCCACTTGCAGTGTTATGCAGATGGCACCCAACTCTTCTTCAAACATCCCTCTGACCCTCCTGCTACCCTGTCTACCATTCTTGACTGCTTTTCTGCTATCCAGTCCTGGTATGCCTCTAACCATCTCTGACTCAATGCCAGCAAGACTGAGATCCTTCCTATCAGGATTCCTGCTCCAACTTTCCTCCCTTCTCTCTGGCCACCCTCTATGGACTCTCCCCCTCCTTCATCTGAAGCTAGAAACCTATGAGTTATCCTTGACCCCTCTCTTTCTTTCCTCCCTCACATCATGGACCTTGCCAAGAAGTCCCACTTCCAACTCCCCCTCCTCAGGGGCATCCATCCTTTCCCCACCTTTCCCCAGAAGCTTAATGTCTCTAGAACCCTTTTAATCTCTAGGCTGGCTATTGCAACAGCCTCTTCCTTAATCTACCCTCTTCCTCTCACTGCTCCCTCCAGCTTATCCAGAATAGGGCTGCAAGACTTATCCGTGGCCTCAAGCCCAGGGACCATATCTCTCCAGCCCTAAAATCTCTTCACTGGCTCCCGGGTTGCTGCAAGGATCAAATTCAAATTTCTCTGCATCATCCATAGGGCTGCCAGGGGCCAGGGAACCTGCCATCTAGAACTTACTCTCACCAAATATTTTCCCTCCATGTCTTTACGTTCCTCGGCTCCAACTCCCTTCGTGTCAAGAGCTTCTCTTTCCTCTTCACCTCCTCCTTCCCCTCCCGTGCTAAACCCCTGAGATGCTGAGATTGGTGGCCTTGGCCCTTCTGTGTCCTTCTGAGCCATGGTCTTCCTCCCAATCGCCTTAAGCCCCTCCCGCTCCCAGCAGTTGTCCTTGGGAAACCCTCTTGCCCGGTTTCCCTCACAGAACTGTGCACTTATTGTACCAGCAAACGACCACTCTGTACTATGTGACCTCTGCCAAGCACTTACCGGTTCCCGGCAACTTGCTACCTAGCACTTCCCCCTCTGGGGAATTTCCTAGCACTTACCCCCCAACCACAAGGGTTAGCAGGACCTCCTCTATCTTGTTCATTATCGTATTCTATTGCCTTTGACTCATGTTCCCTCCCCTGCGGGCGCTTTGAAAGACAATTTCTTGCTGTATAACTGCCTTACAAATGCATAATAAAATAAAATAAATAGGGCAGAGTTTCTGACACCGCAGCCACCACAACCAAGTAGGTAACATGCAACTTGTCCAGGCAGACAACCAGTTTGTAATGGAGTAGGAGGCACCCAATATCCAGGGAGAGATATAAGCTTCTTGTTCCCCTTTCCTGATCGCCTTCTACTGAATCTTGCTACTTTTGGCAGCATTCTCTCCCTCTTACATCATTTCTTTTTTTCATTCCATATTCCTTTTATTTATTTTTTTAAATCCCCTGCTTTCTGTTGATCTTATCCCCCTTTCCTTTACTGTTTTTTTCTCATTGACACTTAATTTTGTACTCTTCCTCGTTAATTGCCTTTTGTTTTCCATGCAATGTTCACTTTCTTCCTCCCCTGAACCCCCCCCCCCCCGCTTTTCTTTCATTCTGGCATTCTTGTACATTTTCTTTCTGTGTTTTCTCCTTTCATTCCTGTGTTTATGTTCTTTGCCCTTTTCCACGAACTAACCCCATCCTTGATTTTTCTCCCCCTCATTTTCTCACTAATTCCGTCCAGCACATCAAGTTCCCCTCTCACCCACCCTGCCTTGCTCGTTAGTTTCACTTGGATTTGGCTTTAATTGTTAGGCCTTTCAGCACCAGCTCATCCCTGGCAATCTGCTCCCTGTGGAGCCTAATGATCCCAACTTGTCTAAGGCTGGCAGAGCCCTGTGAAAGTTAGGGCCATTTAGGATGATAAAGAGGTGGTAAGTGCTTGTAGGGGGGCCGCGAGGCAGGGAAAAGCAGGCTTCTGTCTTTTGTCCATGGTCAGTGCGCCACTGACACGGACGTTAACCTGATGAAACAATCAGTAACTTACTATCTGTCCCTGACGCAGGGAGACTGATACACACCTGCCCCTGCGGGCCCCCCCCACCCCCCCACTCTAAGCTCCAGGCCACTGCCCCCTTCGCAGGCCCCAAGAAACGGGTCTTGGCATGCCCTCTCTAAGCAAATGATGACAAAGCCAATAGTGTTGGCGTTTGCATAAAGAAAAGGTGTTCAGTTTTAGGAGGATGGGAAGAGAGGCGCCAGGGAAAGGAACAGAGGGTGTAGCACACAGAATGAGGAATGTGAACAAGCGTTGGAAATACCAACAGTTTGGGATTTTGTGTAGGCATGCAAAAGGCATTTGTCAAACACTGACATAGTGGAATTAACTTGCCATTGATAGTGGCAGCTGCAAAATGGTACAGGAACCTGGGCATCTAATTGCAATGCCTGGCAAATGCCTAATACTTATACACAAGCCAAAACTGTTGGCTTTCCCAATGCTTGTTTTTAACAGGACTACAGTGAAGGACATGCATGGT
Organism: Ambystoma mexicanum; assembly: GCF_040938575.1. Taxonomy (NCBI): domain Eukaryota; kingdom Metazoa; phylum Chordata; class Amphibia; order Caudata; family Ambystomatidae; genus Ambystoma; species Ambystoma mexicanum. The sequence goes on from NC_090929.1 coordinate 491,287,945, forward strand.
GCTTATAAATTGAGCGACTGAAGGCAGACATGGTTAAGACATTTCTATTACACCAGTAGCGTGTTTACAACTCCAATGACGTCATTAAACCTCAGAAGACTGCTTTGATGAAACACTAGCAGGCATTTTGAGTGCAAAGTCTGATGGTAAGGCTTGATTAAAGCAAGCTCAAAGAGTTCCCATGAGGAGGTGTTTTGGGCCTGGAGGGGCAGGAGCCTGGTGGGAATGGCCATAAGGATTAGTATGGCCATGGGCAGTCAATGGGTGGGAAAATAACCAAACAACACTTAAAAGCTGTGTGTCCTTCCACATATGCCATTTTTCCCTAGCGATACTCTAATGCAATAGTTTCTGCTTATAGGTGGTGCTAAGGCACCACCTAATAGTCGAAACAAAACAGGAGTAAAGGGAGATCAGGGCATGAAGAAGTGTGCGGGGGAAGAGCACAGCGGGAACAGAGCCAAGGAAGAGGTCACAAGAAATGGGCACAGAAGGAAAAGGGCAGGGCAAGAAGGGACATAGGAGGGAAGGGAAGGGTGACAGGAGCGTAATTCCAAAGGATAACAGGGTGAAAGGATTCAGGAAAGATATGATAGAGGGAAAAGTAGGAAATAGGAGAATGCCATGGAAAGGGGGGGCAGGAGTAAGGGCACAGGGCCAGGAGCATAGCTAGATGCTTAAACATAGGCACACACAGCGAAATCGAGAAGGGACACATGCCACCTAATGTTGCAACCTGCCTCCATTTGCAGCAGGCCTGTTGTTCTGGGGAGCAGGTGGGGTGCAGATGGGGGAGGCTGTGGGAAGCAAAAGCAGGGGCTGCCATCTAAAGCGTAGCCAGATTCCCAATGGAAGCAGTCATCCTGGGGCTCCTAACCAGGGCCACATCGCGCCAATGCCAATGAAGGTGGGTCGCAGAAAAGTGAGTCACCAATTTCATGGGTCCTTGCAGAGCCTAGACCCCACTTTATACCAGGGTGGGAGTGAGGTCTCATGCAAGCACGTGTAGGTGGCAGGAGGGGTGGTTTGGCTGGGGGAGAGGACATATCCCCCAAAGAACAGAGACTTTGAAGAAACGGGGTAACTTCGAATGAAGAGTCTCTTCCGTTTGCCTCCTTGGCCAATTAGCAATGCTGAATTGGTGAATCTTTTCCACACTAGGTGCACGCCTTCACCATTAAAGTATTGAGTGGATGCAAAGTCTGTTACAAGTCTGAAACTGCACCTTGAAACACTTGTGTATAGGCACATTATAAATACCCAATAAATAAATAAATAAATAAGCAAATAAATAAATAAATAAATAAGCAAATAAACAAATAAATAAATAACGTCTCAATACTAAGGGGTGCATGGTCAACCGGGCCAACATTTTTGGGAGCTAATTCTTTCCACCTTGTAGCTAGAAGAGCCTCCTTAACTTGAGGACAACAGCTTCCAGGAGCTACTTTTGATTTTACAGCCAAACTGGTTGCCATACTAGCATAGCTATGTGACATCAACTGTGTGCGTTGGCATGTGTATAAAGGTGAATCGGGATACAATTCAAAAGGGGGCCAACATACCCAAATAAAAGTTATGGTTTGCATCTCATGTAAAGGTTAAATTGGCTGCATTCTGTGCACTAGTGCCTCATTCTCTAGGGGTAGCTCTTGCACAGTAGGTGATGCCTGATACCCAGAAGCTGCTTCTAGACCTTGCTCATCACCATTTTATTGAGATCCTTGTTGTGCCTGACTGTCATGATCAGGGTAGTGGCTCTTTGTACTTCAGCCTGGAAAATGGAGGGCTGCATCTGGGGATCATTCCCTGATCACCCAAAAACTGCCAAGGTGCCAGCGCAGCTCTGATCATGAAATCCCAGAAGCCTTGTGTGCTGTGCAGAAAAGTCCATACCCATGATTGGAGGAGCAGCTATTCCAGGCACTTCCATGACTTGGCGCTGTTCCCTTCTGAGTGCTGTCTTCTCAGGCCACAGGACCACTCTATGTCCACTGCTTTGCGGCTGTAGTAAAAAGAAGGGGGTGACAGAGCACATACATATTCCGGGAGCGGAGACAGGGACTTTGATCTTTGGGAGACAATTGGCTTCAATGATCAAGAGATAGGCCAAGAGCTAACAGGCGAACAAGCGGGACATGCGCATGTGGGACTAGACCCTCTTGCAACCCCATAGCTTCATCTGGATGTCAGTGTCCTAAGATCACAAATAGGAACAATATTTAGGCAGATGTGAGCAGAAGGATTTTGCAGACTTCTGGAAATCAAGTTGTGAGATCTTGCCACCTGGAATGGTCCAAGAGTGAGATGTCTGCATAACATTTCAGGCGAGGACTGTGAGCTGCAACACTCTGCGTACTCTTGTGGAGTCTGACGTTCCAGCCCAGCCTCGAGTTTTTACGGATCGACGTTAAAACAACGGAAAAGGGCTGTGAACACCACATTTGTTTCATCGAATTTCCTAATTTTATTGTCTGTTCTTGTGCAAATGTTTTCAAAATGTATTGCGGGGGAAGACACCTAGTAGCCACCCCACATCCCCCCACCTTATTATATTCCCTAACCCAACTCACCATCTTTCAAATCGGTAAGATCATATGAAGATCCTTAAAATAGGACTGGTGCTCAACACAAATCCCAGCAGCATAAGGTAACAGTTGCGTCATTGGCATTGTGGGCAAACCCAAAATAAAAATTCGATAAAAAAAATCAAAGTTAAAAAATTTGAGTTACTCTACAAACGCAAATCAATACCTGAAAATGAGCACCTTTGTCGTTTTTGTAAGGTTTCTCCAGAAACGTTGAAACATCTGTGCTCAGTCTGCCCTGCGTTACTCATTCTAAGAATCAAGCATATGAAACCCTTGCTGATAGATCGTATAATTCTTACCAGTGACAGATTGGGGGAACTGCTATTTCATACTAACAACCAGCCATTGAGATATGTAATATTGAATTTCTTGTACAGTTTGAAGTTGAAAGACAAAAGATCGACGCAGAGTAAATTATGATTGCATGCATTTCTTTCCTGTGATATTCTATTGCTTATCATTTTTTTTCAGTGAAGAGCTATTGTTGTTTCATATTGCTAGTTTGTCTGACCAAGTTGAGTTGTTATTTTTATCATTTTATAGTTTCCCTTTTTTTCTTTCTTCTTATGTTTGTTATTCTGTTTGTTTGAGAGTTGGGTATTGTTTTAATGAATTTCAATAATATTATGTAGTTGAATTTGTTGAAAAATCAACTTTACTTGATTAAAACAACTTTCTAATAAAAACATTAAAAAAAATCAGTTTTTGCCCTTGCTATTTTACAATTCGATTTTATTTCAGGTGATACTAGTTTTTACATCCTAAACTGGGCAGACTCACTCTGGCTAGAGAAAAAGGTGAGCATGTGCCCCTGGATTATAGAGGTCTGCCTCAGACAGAAGGCGGGTGCCTGCTGGGCCTTGTGAGAAACCTGAAGGTGTCTCACCTGCTAGTCCCCGGGGATCTGGCATCCAGGTGGCCAGGACACGTCCATCGCTTTTGGATCCAGTTCCTGGGGATGAACCAGTTTGGGAGTATCACCTGGATGTGGGGTCCTCAGGGAGTGGAAGTGGGACACCGGAGGGTAGACGTGGTATCCCCTTCCCAACAACATCTTTTCCCCATCCTACCAGGTAGGAATTTTAGGAGCTCAACCCCCTACCCCCTTTTCTGACACAAACACTTTCTCATGGACAGTTCACTGTGAGCGACAACGGACTAACATCCAAGCCGTATACCTGACATGTCCCAATATAAGGGTCAGGCAGAGTCAGGCAATTACGGATAATTACACACACCTGACTTTCATCACACCTCCCCACACGGATAAAAGGTGGAGCTCGAAAGCACACTGTGAGCAATGCAAAACACACAAGGAAGCAGCAGTTTGTTTGTTTATTTTATTTATATAGCACACCTGACCCGTGGGTATCTGGGTGCTAATAAATGAACAATTGGTTACATGTTGCGAAAACATATGCATATACATAGGTCACTTAATATATGTTACAATCATTTAAGATTACAGATGTCACTTAGGGTAAATCGTACAGGAGAATACTTAGGACATAATATACCAGGCAATTAGAATCAAAACAGTGCATTGGTACAGGCATAAGTAAAAAAGTGTAAAGTCATACAATAACAAGTGGAGTTATATATAGGCAAGATAGGTGCAGAAAGCTGGAATGGAGATAAAGTTAGTTCTTATTGATTAGCCAGGTGATAGCACATCTTCTGAATTTTTTGAAAACTTGTATCGTTTTTATATCCTGTGGGAGTGTGTTCCATAGCTGGGCGGCCAGGACAGGGAAGCTGGAGCCACCCGCTCTTTTAAGGTTACATCTTGGTACCAAGAGGCAGGGGGTGTTATAGGATCTAGTAATGCGGGTAGACAATCTCATGGTGAATTTGTCAGTCAGATAGGGTGGGGCACTGTGGTTCAGTGGTTCAGTGCTTTGTGGGTGAGGCAAAGAGTTTTGAGGTTAATTTTATCTTGAATGGAGAGCCATTTGCAAAACGTTCTAGTTGCAGATATGTGCTCTCTACTAGATATGTTTAGGGCGGCTCTGGGCACGTTATTTTGCAGAATCTGCAGTTTGTTCAGAATGGACTTGTTGGCACCTAAGTAAAAATCATTGCAGTAGTCCAGTTTGGTTTGTATAAGTGCTCTGGCAAGAATGAGGCAGCTTTTAGGTGATAGTAAAGGTCTGCACGCCCTGATCAGCTTACCTGTATAGGCAGTAGCTGAAGCAGAGTAAAAGCCTAAGGCTTTTTTTTTTTTTTTACTTTTATATTTGTTGACAGAGGCATATAGCATACACACACATCAGAGCCGTCAAACAAGTATGGTACATGAATAGATAAGTACAAGGACTTACCAACAGTAGTGCAACAACAGTAGATGAGTAACGAAATATTGCTGTGCATCAAGTTCTCAAGCAGTCCAGGGAGATGGCTGGGGGGACTCGTCCACCGAGGAGGTGTCTTTTAAACTGTTCAAATAGCTGTTGAAGGCAGACCATATATTTTGGGGACGAGAGCGGGCTGGGAGCATACCCAGGAACTCCTCCTTGCAATTTCGGACCAAATGGAGCCATTTCTGGAATGAAGGGGGGGTGGGGCTCTTCCAGTTCTGCAAGACACATTTCTTGGCTACCACATAGCTCACGTTCAGGAACTTAACAACATCTTTAGCCCCCTCAGGATGCCACACCCCAAACAGTACCCCCATCGGATCGGGACCAACAACAGATTCAGTGATTACAGACAGCGTTTCTATGATCTTACCCCAGAATGTGCTAGTTCCGGGCAGTCCCAGAACATGTGCAAATGGCCAGCATCCTCCACGCCGCAGCGCGGGCAGGGCCGAGGGTCAGAGCGCGTAAACCTAGTGACTCTGCGCGGAGTGTAATACAGCCTGTTTAGCAATTTATATTGTATGGTGCGGTAGCGGAAATTTAGGGAGACCCTGTTGGTATGAGAGCACATCCTCTCCCACTGTTGATCAGTGAGTTCCAACTCCAGCTCGGATGCCCAGTCTTCCCGGGCCTTAGATGGCTTACGAGAGGCATCTGTCAGCAAGAGTTTGTATAGTGAAGAAACCACCCCACGAGCACCCCCCGAGTTGGCGATGTAGGCAATCCCAGGGGAGTCCTGGGGTTCATTGGGAAAGTCAGGCCATGCATTTCGGAAAGCAGCGCAGAGTCCGTAAAACTGCAGAAGTTCCAGAACGGAACCCGAGTGACCTGGCCTCCACATCTACAATGTTATAAACTGTCCCTCTGGATAGAAATCAGTGAGAGCGTGGTATCCCAGGGCCTCCCAGTGTCGCGCCAGGGCGGTATCATGAGTGGGTTCCAACCCGGGGAAGTTCCAGGCGGGGAGCCACTTGTAGTACGGGTATTGTTCGGCACAAGTTTTGAACATCCGACCCCAGGCTTGCACCGTGGTTTGAACCGGGTCAATGGGTGAATCCAGATCGTACTGCCGGTTTAGAATTAAGGACATTACGTTGGTGCCTGCCGCCGCCAGAGCTTCCAGCTTGACGTGAGGACGGGGTGTGGGCCCGGGGTACCAGTATGATGCGAACTGTGCCTGTGATGCAGTCCTATATCGTAGCATGTCTGGGGCAGTGAAGCCCCCTCTATCGTAGGGTAATGACACGTCTGACCACTTCTTACGCACCGCGCCGGAGTGCCATAGGAATTGAGCGAGCAACTTGTGCAGGTTCGCGAAGTATCTCTTACCCGGCCAAATGGGGACATTACTAAATATGTATAGCAACTTGGGGAGTAAAATCATCTTTACCAGCGAGAGTCTTCCAGCTAGGGATAGCGGAAGGGTTCGCCAGTGCGTAATTTTTGGCCTCGGCCTGTTCTGCCACTGCCCAGTAGTTGTCTGCCAGTAGAGTATCTTTGGTCAGGGACACCTGAACTCCTAGGTACCTGATCCCATCCAGGGACCAGCGGAGTGGGTACTCAGTGGTGGGTTGTAGCGTGGAGCTGGTGAGGGGGAAGATCTCGGATTTAGCATAGTTTGTAGTAAATCCGGAGTATGTACCTATACGAGTGATATCACGTAAGATTGGGTCTAGATGAACGGCCGGGTCTCTTATGAAGAGTAACACATCATCCGCGTAGAGCCAGATAATCTCAGGGGAGTCTTTCAACCATATCCCTTTGCGTGCATGCCGCCACCCAACGTAGTCCGCCATTAGCTCTATTGCCAGGGCGAACAGGATCAGGGAGAATGGGCATCCCTGTCGGATGCCTCTAAAACGAGGGAACAGATCTGACGTCTGGGAGTTAACTCGAACCCTGGCCACCGGGGACGTGTACAGCAACTTAATATATGTGATCATATTAGGGCCTATACCCATAGTTTCCAACACCAACCACAAATACTTCCAGGACACCATGTCGAATGCCTTCTGGGCATTCAGTGTCACCGCAATAGCGCTCACACCTTGCTCAATGCGCGCCATGACATTAAGCAAACTTCTAATGTTGTGGGATGTTGATCTCCCAGGCACAAAGCCTGACTGATCGCCATGGACCTTATATGACATAACCGGGAGGAAGCGGTTGGCAATTACTTTGGTGAAGATTTTGGTATCCAAATTAATTAGCGAGAGGGACCTGTACAATCTGCACTCATCAGCGGGTTTCCCCGATTTGAGTAAGACCGTAATAGTGGGGAAGGGTGCCTGACCGGAGCGACTCGTTCCAAACTTCAAGTAGCCTAGGGGCCAAAATGGCCACGTGCTCCTGATAGAACTCTGCTGTCAGCCCGTCAGACCAGGTGCTTTTCCTTTGGGGAACTTAGATATAGCCTCGACTATTTCGTCCAGAAGGATGGGGGAGTCCAGGTGGTCTCTGGTTGAGGGGGAGAGGAGAGTCGTGGGGATCTGCCCGAGGAGGTCATGCATATGGGACTCACTATGTTCGGGGGGTTGCGAATACAGTTCTGAGTAGATGTCCGTGAAGACTTCCAGGATTTGCTGGTCGGACCAACGTTCCGACCCCAGAGTGTCCTTGACGCAGGTAATCTGAGTTTGGCCCCACTCACCCCTAGCCAATGCAGCCAACGTCCTACCGGGTCTATCCCCCACTACATATTTCCGGGCCGCCTGCGGACGGCTGAAGTATTGGACCTCCCTGGTGGCCTGTTCATTAAAGAAATGGAGTTCTTTATTGATCTGGGAGAGAGTGGCAGGGTCAACGGATGAAGGGTGAGCCCTCTCTAATTCACGCAAGTAGGCTTCAGAGCGGGCAAGGGCTGCTCTTATGGCTTTGAGAACTCGCGCCTCCCTTGAAACGGACATTCCACTGATGTAGACTTTGAAAGCCTCCCAACGGACCCCCAAGGAGGTGGACTGGGGAGTATTAAGCTCAAAAAAGGGCTGGATGTCAGAAAGAATATCAGCCTTAAATACTATATCCTGTAGGGCCAGGGACTTGAAACGCCATGTGTTAATGGTAGGGGCAGGAACTCCTAACTCTAGGGATATCCGGATCGGCGAGTGGTCTGATAAGGTGCGCGCCAGTATCTGAGTGTCCACCACCTTTCCCAGCAACGCACTGGACAGAAGGAATATGTATATTCTGGAGGAACTATCATGCACGATGGAGTAATGGGTGTACTCACGAGTCTTTGGGTGCAGTGCCCTTCTCAAATATCAAGTGTCGTGCTGTGTACTTGGAGTCTGCGCGCCACGCTGGACAGCAGTCTGGGGGCTGTGCCTGTTCTGTCCAGTGTGCTGTCTAATATAAAATTCAAGTCCCCCCCCCAGATGATCTGCACTCCCACATAGCCCAGCAATGTGGATACCACCTGGTCAACAAAGTCGGGAGAGTCTACATTAGGGCCATAAGTATTTACTAGCAAGTATTCCCTGTTAGCTATAGCACAGTGTAAAACAATATGGGCCTCATTACGAGGTATGCCGGTGGCCATGCCACTATTGGCGGCATGGCTGCCGGCAAAACCGCATCCGTGTCCGTATCCTCGGAATGAGGATTTACCGGACCATTACGAGTTTGGATGGCCCCGTAATTCCTCACTCGAGGACACGGACACGGTTCATCCCCATTCCCATTTCAGCCCCCATAGGGCTGAATGGGAATGGGAGAGGGAGTAAACAACGGGCCATTACGAGATGGCCCGTTGTTTGCTCCCTCTTCCCCTCGCGGGACCCGGTATGCACGCCTGGTTTTCCCAGGCGTGCTTAACGTGTCCCGCGAGGGGACCTCGTAATGTGGCGGAACGTGTTGAACGGCGCTGCAGCCTTTTACGGCGCTGTTTAACCCGTTCCGCCAGGGTCGTGATGAGGCCCTATATCTCCCCTCCGGGTCTATATAGCTCTTGCGGAGTACAAACTGAAGTGACCTATGGATCATTGTCAACACCCCTCTGGCGCGAGTCGAGTAAGAAGTAGAATACCTATGGGGACCCCATGACGGTGCCATGCACTTGGTCAGATGGCCCGCGGAGTGCGTTTCCTGCAAGAGTAGTATTTTGCATCCATGTCTACTGGCGTAGGCATGATTTTGCAGGCCTTGGTGTAGTTACTTAAACCCCGGACATTCCAGGACATCACTGTTGTCGGCATTTCAAGAGACTAGGGTACATCCCACCACAGTTGTCGAAACTTGCACAAAGAGTGAAGCAATCCCCAACGGGGGTGCCCTGATGCCGTGCGTTCTGCCAACCTGCTCCCGTCTTTTACATTACCGTTACCCCATAACCCAACATTACCACCCCCCACCCTCACTGCCCACCCCCAACTTGGAGTAGAAAACCCCCCATCCCGGATGCAGGTGTCACCATCTAAGCCGACACTCACTGAGAAGTAGAGGTCGGAGGGCAATATCCAATGGGGATATGCCCTTCCCAAGGCCCAACCGGGGCCAACAAGTCGTAACATCCAATAAAACATAAGCATTGCAATTGCAGTGAGGTGCGCTGTTGCCGTGAGGATGGCTACTTGAACGTCCATATAGGACAGTATGGGCCGTCAGAGACGGGTTCCTGTGGAAGACGGAGCCTATGTTGGGCCCCAAAGCTGGTAAGTCATCAGAGGCCAGATGAGACTGAAGAGGTGTCCAATGCCAGAGTCCAGCTCCACTCCCTCGAGGGGAGAAGGAGATCAATGTCCACAGTCCCAAAGCCGTGCCACAATTCGGATGTGTGTAAAGGAGGCCTAGCTTGCATGATTAGCGGTAGATTATTACCAACGTCACATTCAGAATCAAGGATTACTAGCCAAGATGAGCCACGTCGGGCCGAGTTGAATTCGGTTAGTCATCGCCGGCACGGTCACCTGCCGGATTATGCAACGGTATATGTGCCTCGATGAATTTTACCACTTCATCCGGGACAGTGAAGAAGTACAATTTGCCGTTGTGAGTGATTTTGAGACATGCCGGGAACAGAATGGCATATGGGACATTGCGTTCTCTAAGCAGTTTCTTAACCCCAAGGAATTGGCGCCTTTCCTGTTGCACCACTATTGAAAAGTCCGGGAAAATCCTGATAGCGTGGGACTCAAAGCGAAGGGCACCCTTCTCAAGCGACAGGCGGAGGATAAGGTCTCTGTCCCGGTAATTGAGAATCCTGGCGATAATGGGCGTTGGGATATCCCCCGGCTTGGGGCGCGGTGATAAGGCTCTGTGTGCGCGCTCGACAGTGAAGTACGGTGAGAGGGACGGATTGCCTAGTAGATCTTTCAGTAAGGCCTCGACGGCATCCTCAATGCGCCCCTTAAGAGCGTTCTCAGGGACCCCAATAATGCGCAGGTTGTTTCTGCGAGAACACAATTCGAGGTCGTCACACTTAGCTCTCACACTCTTCATGTCACGCGACAAGGAGGCGACCATATTCTGTAGCACATGGATCTCCTCTTCATTCGTTGATATCCTGCTTTCAGCTTCAGTAATTCTGGTACCTGCCTTATCTACTCGGGTTTTCAGGGAGGCGACATTCGCATTAATGTTGTCTAATTTTTCGTGGAAGGAGGCAAAATTCTTGGCCATAGACTCCATGAGCGTGGTCAGATTGGGGGTCCTCACACCCGAGTGAGCATCAGGTTCAGGGTCCTCCTGCAAGGCTGATGAGTGCCCTGCCTCCACCCTCGAGACAGACTTGGTGAATTTATCCATGGCTCCCCTCCCAGAGGCTCCCTTAGATCTGTTCGGCATTACTGGCAGGACCCGGAGGCGGTGGAGGCCCATCAGAGCAGTCAGTGGAGGAGGATGGACAGGCCAGGGTCCAAGATGTCGGAGAACCCGCGGGCACCACCCTCGTGGCAGCCGGGTGGTCAAACACTGGCAGTAATAGAGGCGAGGGGGCACAGCTGGATAGCGAGCGCCTGGACACCCATGGAGCCAGGCAGGAGAGATACCCAACCAACAGTTGCAAGTAGTGGCTATGGCCCGAGGGACCCCCCCCTATTGCCGGGATGCTCTGTATTAGATCAGCCAGCTGGAGTACACCTCCACAAGGCCCCAGGCGCCGCGAAATAGATATGAAGTGGATACCAAGTGTAGCCCGCCCAGGGGGTGTTCCAGTCTAGGAATGTTCAGCAGCCCGTAGGCCAAGCCGCGGCCCGAGACCCTGGAATGGGGATACGAGAGGTGGCTGGCGTCAACAGTACGATATCCCCTGGGCGCAACCTCCAGGCTGGGCAGAGGGGGTCTTCCGGGCCAAAGCTGAGAAGGAGGAGGGGTCCCACGGGCCCAACGCCAGCTGAGCAGCGGACCGATGAAAGATTCAGGGGGGCCGCGGCTCCCCCAACACAGGCCCACACCCGCTCCTTACCTGGTCGGGGCAAGCCTCAGCCCCGCGCAGCAGCCAGGCTCTGGCCCAGCCGCTCTGCGCCCCACGACGCCGCAGGGTATGGCAGTCAAAGTCCAGGGAGAGGCCAGGGCATGCTCCAGCGCAGGCCCCCACGGTGAACTCGTTCTCGCAGTAGCGTGGTCCGGAGGAGAGGGCCGCCACAGCCGAGGGCGCAGAGCCACCCCATGGGCCGAACGCGGCCAACACAGTGTGGGCCCCCAGAGGAGGGGTGAGGGCAGAGCAGTCGGGCGACCCGTCCCACGCCTCCACGCCAGTTGAGGGAAGCGGGAGTGGAGGAGGAGGGAGCCGGACGCGCGCCAAGGCTCCAGCAGGCCGGGAGGCCGCCGCTGCAGAGGGTCTGTTCTCTGGCTCCCAGGCATCGATTTGAGCCAGAATTTCTCTGGGATACAGCCAAAGGTGTAGGGGCAGCAGATCGGGCAAATGGGGGATGCTCAGGAAGGATTCAGCCGCAGTTGTAGGCGGATTCTCGCCGTAGCCACATGGAGCCCAAGAGTTAAGCAGCCATCTTGGGCTGCTCAACAGCACCACCCCAAGCCTAAGGCTTTTACATCTTTGGCAATGGGTATGTTGTTCACATCTATACAAACGCTAGTGAAGTGAGGGCTGAGTTTCTGTAGGTTGGTATGTGATCCTACCAGGAGAATCTCAGTCTTCTCATCATTCAGGCAGAGGCCGTGGAGGGCCATCCATGCCTGAATGATGGTATAGATTTCATTGATCCTGGCTACATCTGTGTCATACGTACCTGATAAAGGTAGGAGTATCTGGGTGTCGTCTGCATAATTAGTGTAGGTGACACCCGGACGGTCCAGTTTATCAAATAGGGGTTTGTAAAGATATTGTACAAAGTGGCCGACACACATGAGCCTTGTGGCACTCCACAGGTGATAGGAATTGTGTCAGCAGCTGCCGAGGGTGAGAAGACCTGCATGGTCCTGTTATCAAGGAATGATTGAATCCACTTGATAGCTGATCTTGAGAGTGGTCACAGAGTAACTTGTGGTCGACCAGGTCAAAGAACGCCGACAAGTCAAGGAGGAGTAGGATGGCCACTCTCCCTTTATCTTTTAGTTCGTCGGTCTGGCTTTTAAGATCAACAATGGCAGTTTCCGTTCCATGTTGCAGTCTAAAGCCAGATTGTCGTGATCCAAGTAGTTTATTAGTCTGAAGGTAGTCTTGGATTTGCAAATATGCAACCCTATCTAAAAATCTTAAAAGGAATGGGACCCTTGTAATCGGTCTATAGTTAGTGGGTATCAATGGATCTAACGTTTGTTTCTTGAGTAATAGGAGCACCCATGATTCCTTTAAATTGCATGGTACAGAGTTACTGGAGGATGATGAGGTAATACGTTTAGTGATAAAAGGGGCCAGATCTCTGGCTGCATCTAATCTCTGCTGGACAACTGTCACCTTTACAGTTAGAAGGTTTTAAGGATGCTATAATTTTTGTACCTCTGGTACTGTTACATTGGTGAATTTAAAACCTAAGTCAGTATTTGTGGGGGTAGGTGTGGTTGGACTGAGTAGATTACCAGCAGTTATTTGGTGTCGTTTATTGGCTATTTTAGTCTGGAGACCAGTGATTTTGTTGGTGAGTGAATTTTGGATGCTAGTGCACCAGGGTTTGTCCTTAAGGCAGGAGTCTGCAGGTGGGTTGGGATTTTCCAACTCTCTTAAGATGTTGAACAATTCTTTGCATTAAATGTGTCTTTTTTAGTGCAGATAATCTCCCTTTTGTAGGTGGCAGTGATATTTGCTATGTTGGTTTTGTTCTCAATGTAGGGGTTGTTCTTCCAAAGAGTTTCGAATGTACTCTTTTATGTGCGAAGTAGTTTAAGTTCAGGGGTAAAACAAGAATTCAGATGTGCTCTTGGTTTCCCACTGCACATTTTTAGAGGCGCTACAGTGTCTAGGGCTTTGATAACAGATTAATTGTACAGATCTACCATCAGATTCGGGTCACTGATGGGGGTAGCGCATTAAGTATTGGGATGACTAGAGGTAGGATGGCCTCTGCAGTTATATTACGTTTATTCCTGGTCAGGCAAGGTGGTACAACCAGGCTTTTTAACAACTCTAAATTGTTGATGTTAAACTCAAATGAGAGGAGGTGGTGGTCGGTCCATAAGAGGGCAGATGACTCCTTTATTGTGATATTGCAATTTAGGTCTGCTACCCAGTCGAGTGTCCTACTTTTCTCGTGGGTAGATTGGGTAATTTTTTGTAGGAAGTTAATACGAGGAGAAAGACGGCAAGACCAGAAAGAGTTGCTAGGAGGAAGTTACCCATGGCCTTTTCAGAGGAAAACTGCTACTTTCAAGAGCCCTCGAGAATAAGAAACATAAGGCCGCAAATTCAAGCTGAAGAAAGGTGCATTGTGTGTCAAAGGTGCCCGGGTCTCTCCCGCATCGATAGCCAAGGCAGGGAGGAGCGATTGCCGCTATGGTACTGTCTTTGGCTCCCACGAGCAAGAACATATGAGACTTGTTCAAAATCTAGTCTGTACTCATATGGAAAAGGCCCAAATCCAGCGAAAATCTTCCTATGACTAAAAATTGAGCTTAAGATCGTTTTCCGTACAAAAAGTACTGGTCCTCTAGCATACCTCAGAAAACAAGCGTGTCTCTAAGTGGCATGGGCCAAACGAAATACTGTAACGAACAGGAAACTGTACTTATAAGGTAGTCAAACTTGACAGGAAACAGAAGGTCCATCTATATCATGTGAATCTCTTAAACGAGTGGAAGGAAACCTTGTCTGCCACCAATGCCACAATACTATCCTGTTTGGTGCCAGAAGAAGTAGACAACTTTGAATTAATTCCTCAAGAGCTATCTAGTCAACAACAAAAGGATTCAAAAGTCTTAGGGCCTCATCACAAGTTTGGCGTTAACCCTTAAATGTGGTGGTATTACGGCCGCATTTAAGGGTCTGCCAAATCACGGGCTTGGCGGATTTACCCCCAGCTCTGAGCTGGGGCAAATCCGCCCCGAATGGGCCCAATGGGGAATGGGGACTTACTGTTCCACCAAACCTGTGATCCGGTGCTAATAGCCCCGGCTGTAATAACGCCGGGGTTAGCGCCCAACTCATGATGAGGCCCTTAATGTTCTCATTCTTCGATGTATCCTCAGAGAAACCAGGAAGAGTGAAAGGCACCTATCACTACATTAGAACACCTAAGGGAAAGTGGTTCATCTGAAATCATATAGACTCCCGTAAGCCTGCTAATGTATAGTGGTTGAGGAAGTGAATAAAATGTTAAGCGCAAACATTATCACACCCTCTTCAAGCCCATGGTTCTCCCCTATTGTATTGGTCACCAAACCAAACCTGACCATTCCTGGAGGTTTTGCATAGATTTCTGCCAGGTTAATACCATTTCCGACTTTGATGCTTATCCCGTGCCAAGCATCAATGACTTAATTGATAAACTCGGAAATGCCACCTGATAAACTCGGAAATGCCACCTTTCTATCAACCCTAGACTTAACAAAAGGTTACTGACAGGTCCCAGTGTACGGACCTGATGAGGAAAAGACAGCTTTCTCTACACCCCTTGGACTGTTTCAGTTTAAAGTCCTCCCTTTTGGCTTACAGAGGGCTCCAGCCACTTTCCAATGGCTTATGGACAAAATATTACAGCCCTACTCTGATTTCTGTGGAGCTTATATTGCCAATATCGTCATTTATAGTAAAACTTGGGAAGACCACATTTTTATCTCTTTACCATTATGAGAGCTCTCAGAGAAGCTGGCCCAACTGCAAATCCGTCCGAATTCAGACTGGTCCAATCAGCCGAGAAATACCTTGACTTCTTTGTAGGGAATGGTAGTGTACAACCTCAACGTGAGAAAGTGAAAGCCATATTAGATACCCCTACATCTAAAAATAAAAGAGATCTCAGAACATTTCTAAGGCTAATTGGTTATTACCGTAGGTTTATCCCTAGCTTCTCAGACAGGACAGAAAAACTAAGGAATGCCAAACACCAGAAAATTCATTGGACTAACGAGGATGATATATGTTACAACAACCTAAAACAAACCCTGTGCCAGAACCAGATCCTAAAGGTAGTAGATTTCTCAAAAGAATTTGTACTGCAGACAGATACCTCCCTTACAAGGTAAGGAGCAGTCTTATCACAAGTTTGTGATGGATTGGAACATCCCATCTTGTTTACGAGTCGCAAACCTTGCCCACGTGAATACATTACTCTGTGCTGGATTTCAAGGCCCTTGCCATCAAGTGGGCCATTATCCATCTTAGATACTACCTCCTAGGAAGAAAGTTCACACTTGTCACTGACCATTCTCCACTAGTTTGGATTAGCCAATGTAAAGACTCTAACCCTCGAGTCATGCAATGATTCTTAAACCGGCAACCCTACTGTTTCACTGTGGAGCACCAAAAAGTTAAAGACCAAGGGAATGTGGATTTCCTTTCCCGGTTCCCCTGCCTGTCAAACAGATGCGGCTACATCGCATAGGGGAAGGGTATGTGAGAAACCTGAAGGTGTCTCACCCGCTAGTCCCTGGGGATCTGTCATCCAAGTGGCCAGGATACGCCCATCACTTTTGGATCCAGTTCCTGGGGGTGGACCAGTGAGAGAGGATCACCTGGATGGGGGTCCTTGGGGAATGGAAGTGGGGCACTAGAGGGTGAGACGCAGTATCCCCTTCCCAAAAACACCTTTTCCCCATCCTACCAGGCGGGATAATTACATGCACCTGACTTCCATCACACTTCCCCACACGGATAAAAGGTGGAGCTCGAAAGCACACTGTGAGCAATGCAAAATACACAAGGAAGACCGGGAATTAAAGCTGAAGAAAGGTGCATTGGGTGTCAAAAGCGCCCGGAGCTCTCCCGCATTGATAGCTGAGGTGGGGAGGTGGGGAGGAGCGATTGCCACTGTGTTACTGTCCTTGGCTCCCACAACAAAGCAGAGCCAGTAAAGTCAGCACAGCTGGTGAGTCGGAGAGACTGATAGCAGACTGGTCTGTGTTAGAATCAAGGTGGCAAGCAGCAACATTGTATAAAGAGAACTGTGTGTGAAGCATTGGCGATGGGCGACACAAGTATAATTGGAACTGAAGTAGTAATTGAACTTTGTGTTTGAACTTTGGGAGCCAACCCAAGATACCATATACAGAAAGGTCCGGTACCACGTGGGTGCTCACTCGAAGGGCTCTGTTAGGTATCCAACTGAAAGTGTAAAACTGTGAACTTTTACATCGAAGTGGTCCTGCAATGGGTCAAACCAAACCCTGTGCGCATTTAAAATTCTTTGATAGCTAATACGAACTGTAATTGGTCCGAGCCTGGCTGAGGGAGACTAATTGTGAAAAGGGGATCTGAGCCCGACTGAGGGAGGTCTGGGGTGAACCGTGAGTCACCTGAGCAGGGATGTCATTTCACCAAAATGCCAGGGGTAGCGGAAGTGACATCACACGACCATTGACATCTGATGACATCACGGAAAGTGATGTCATTTGACCCCACCCCAAAGTGATCTCACAGGAAGTGATGGAACACAACCTTTCACCCCTTAACAAAACAGGATGTGGCATCACATAGCATTGTTCCTAAGTGCACTAAGAAACACATGGTTACGATATCACTTTAAATGTGATATATATTTCATACAAGAATGGATTGCCATATGTATCATTAAGATCAGTGTGTATAGGCCCATATTACCAAATTACTCTGAATGCAAGCAGACGTCCATGGCCAAATGATAATGATGTGTTATTATATAGCACTTATGCTTAAGCGCTTTATATAGAACAAATATACATACAATATCACCCAACTTCTGTTGGTACTCATTTATCGACCTCAGAAGGATGAAAGGCTGAGTCGAGGTGTTTAAGAACAGATTAAATCAGTGACTCACCCCCTGAAGTGTGCATGAAATGAACATTTAATGATTCTAGCAATTATTGTAGAGAATTCCAGAAAGACAAATTATTTGGTATTCCTATTCTTTCTTATATAGTGTCACTGTTGATAGTGTTAGACTTGTGGAACCCCTGTAGTTTTATTTGTTGTAATATTATTTTTTAAGAGGCATTAACAAGAAAGCCAGCCAGTCCAGAAGCAAAGAGCCACGTGGTGCTGGCAACAGCCAAGCAGCTTGCATAAAACATTTTCTTTTTTTTAAAACTTTTTTTGTAATCTTTTTTAAGGGGTTGCAAGGGAGACCTCAGGGGTTGCAGGTGCGACCCCTGTCAACCCCTAAATGACGTCCCTGCAAAGGGAAGGGATTGTGGAATAAAAAGGGATCTGAGCAACCCAGGAGGGGGGATGACAGGGATCCAGGGTGAAGAGTGAATCACCCTATGTTAATATTTTGGAAGGGAACTTTTCATTTGTTTGATTCATCAGGCCTTCTAAAGAAAGAGACTTTTGATAACTTAAGAGACTTGGGCATAGAAGGCCCTGATGCTTGTAAGGGAACTGTGTCCTTGTGCTGAAGAAGCCCAAGAGTGTCCTGTGCTCGAGTGACCTGCCTTGTCCCTTGCTGAAAATGTAGGGAAGGGAGGCCAACGGCCTGAACATCCTGACATCATTTTGTGAACACTTCTTTCTTGTTCATAACATTACCCCACACTATTTGTAATTTAGCAGTAAGGATTGACAATAGTTTTTTTTTTAGTATAGGCCCTTTTTATTTTGATGAGACTCCACTAGGACTGCATTATTATTATTTGATGGTCGAAACTTGCTCCCATCTTAGATTTAGGTTTAGAGAGGCGTTTATCACACCCATGATAAAGTTCAATAAACACCCTTGAACTGTGGTCACTTGTGTCAGTCTTACTGTTGATACCATGCCTTCCTTACAGCCTAGACACTCAAGCTACTTGCTAAATGCGTGTGGTCTCTTGCATAAGGGATGTGACTTAACAGTTTGAGCTGGACTTCCCCTTTTGGGGGTGGGACCAGGCCTGATTTGCATATGGTCTTCCCCCTTTGTAAAGGCTTGGCAGGTGAAGAACGATAATCTGGAGGGTTGCCCAGAGCAATGCCAGAGGTTAAGATTAATTCTAAACCTTTCAGCCATCAGCATTTTCTGTTTTGCTGCATTATATATCCAGACCATCTGTTACATATCAGTTCATTATTTTCTTCTAGCGCAGTCCTCTAGGTTATAATCATTTCAATCAAGTTTTCATTCAATAATGTTACGCTCACCTGGTCTCTGCGGGGACGTTGGGGCACGGTTGCAGCCCTCCCTGGAACTGGCTCCCCTTGGTCAGGCTTCTTCTCCTGCTCTTGTGTTGTGGACTGCACTGGTTGTTGGCACTGCCACTGCGAGAACATGAGAGGCCATGAGGATGCTGTGATATGACTTTGGTCCGCCTCAAACCCTTGTTCCCAGAATGTGGTGAGCATGTGCCGACCCATATAGTCTCACCTGTTTAATTATGATGGTGAGCTCTCCGTCCTTCTTCTCACTGCAGGGGCGCTTTAGATAGACCGAGTTTCTTCACTGGTCCATGTGCATGGCAGCCCAGACCGGCTGTGGCTGAACCACTCCAGAGGTAAGTATCCTATCAATAATGATTATTATCCGTATCCTTTTGTAATGTCTTTCCTTGATTATTGTCTGTATATTTTTGTAATGTCTTTCCTTTTCCCCAATAGGTGGTATGAGGCCCAGCGGTAGTTGTGGTGCAAGAAGCGAGCCCCGATGGAAGAATAGGGAGTTCACGATGTCCCAATAGGTGGTAAGTTTGGTTTTAAGGTCAAGCGCAAGGACTGGTCTAAGTGCGACCTTAGCGTAATGTCTTTATGGCTTTTCTAACCTTGTTTTGTCTTTTTCTCTTGCAGGGATTGTCTGGCGATGTCGGACTGGAATGCTGTTATCCGAAGATCTGCCAGCAGGTGAAGGATGCCTGGATCCGCGATGATGCTGGCCGAAAGTGGATTCCCGAGTAAGTGTTGTGGCTGGGAGCCGGAATCAGGTAAGGATGTGCCCCGACTGCGGTTGCTGCTGGAATGAGATAAGGATTCACTTTAGGCGGCAGTTGTTGCTGGAATCAGGTAAGTATTCGCTTCAGGCTGCGGTGAGCGTTACACTACTACAAGCAGACTAGCGTGAAGCATTTGCATGCGGGCGGGGCAGGCTCAAATAGCCTGGTCCCAGCCACGCCCATTTGTTCGGACTCATGGCCCGAGTGTGAATGGGGGTGCTATTTGCTTTGCTATGGCATGTACTGCTCTTGTAAGATTTCTGAGATACTCATGGAACTCTTCTCCTAGTACTACAGCACTCTGGTGTGCATCTGACTGTCTGCGAAAGGGTGAGTGGGCTGTGTGCATCACGATCTCATGGAGTGACAGGTGGTGGTCCCCCAAACTCAAAGGAATTATTGACATCAAAGTCAAAAAAGCAAGATAAAGGGACTGGATAACCTCTAAAGAGGCAGATTTCCTAACAAAAAATAAACCAAGGATACCTCAATTCTACACACTGCAGAAAATACACAAATCCCTATCAGATCCACCTGGGAGGCCTATTGTGTCAGGAGTTGATTCAGTATTAGAACCTCTGTCAAGGTTTGCCGATGCTTTTCTTCAACCACTAGTCTGGCAAATGGCATCATATGTACAAGACACAGTTCAGATGATCAAAGAAGTCGTAGGTGCTGCTTTCAACCCTAAACTAGAGATTCTAGTTGGTCTGGATGTAGTAGCATTATACACCAGCATTCCACAGAGGGCGTCCATAAAAATGCTTGAAGAGAAACTGTTGGCAGACCACACAGTAAATAAAACTCCTATCTCCTTCATTCTTTGGTGTGGCGAAATGAGTCTGCAAGAGAGCTACTTCCATTTCAACTGAGATTTTTACCAGCAGATCCAAGGCACCGCGATGGGTGCCACATTGGCACCAAGTATCGCCAACCTTTATATGGAGCAGTTCGAACGAACCAAAATCTTACACAGTCATAACCCGTTTGAAAAAAACATAAGGACATGGCGTAGATATATTGATGACATTTTTGTCATATGGCAGGGTACAGAAAGTGACCTACAGTTTTTCGCCTGGATAAATACTCAGGACAAATTTCTTGAATTCACATCAACTTATAGCAGAACCAACTTGAATTTTCTAGACATCACCATTTCATGGAATGAGGTCTCTAACAAACTATTTGTCAAACCATACAACAAACCCATCTCATTATGAGTCAGGCGTTAAGGGGTTAACGGCGCCGTAAACGGCGCCGACCCTTAGCGCCTGATTACAAGGTCCCTTAGCGCCATGGTGATTTTAACGCCTGCTTTTTGCAGGCGTTAAAATCCATGGCGCTAAGGGACCATGGTGCTAATTACGCCACCGTAATTTACGGTGGCGTAATTAGCGCCTTCCCCACTCCCATTATGCCCTATGGGGCAAAAATGGGAATGGGGAAGGGTAAAATGGGAAATGGGGATTTAACGCCCCACTCACCTTGGAATGGGGCGGTAAATCCGCCATCCACCATGGTGTAAACATAGTTTACACCATGGTGGTAAGGCTACGACCCAGGCGGTAACTTACCGCCTGGGTCGTAATGAGGCCCGTTGACAGAAACTCTATGCTACACTACGAGAGTTTCCACCCGAAACATGTCAGGGATAACCTGCCTCTGGGACAATTCCTCAGACTCAAACATAACAGCTCTTACAAAAACGACTTTTTGACAGATGCCAACAAAATGCAGGACAGCATGACAGGACGAGGTTACCCAAAGGAAGTGACGAACAGATAATTGAAAAGAGCCAAGAATAAGCATTGTGAGGCTCTTTTGGAATATAAGGAAAACAACACCTCTAAAGAACAGGATAAATTAGTTTTCGTGAACACCTACAGCAACATGTCCAATCAAATTAAGAAAATCATCTTAAAAAATTGGATCATTCTGGAAAAAAGTGAGACACCACTGCCAAGACCCACAGTAGCTCTTAAAAGAAGCAAAAACATCAAAGATCTTGTCACTCGTAATGACATAACTGTAAGACATCATAGCCAAAAAACGATCACTGAAACTTGGAATATGCTCCCCATAATCGGCCATTTGCCCTGCGGACAATGTACGTATTGCAAATTCCCCAGCAAAAGCACAGAGGTCGACATTGGTTTATCTTCCCCCTGGCAACAGAACAAACACACGAATTACAACTCTGCGATGGTAATTTATGCCATCTGTTGCCCATGCCAAAAGATCTTCATTGACAAAACAGAAAGAAGAGTGAAACTACGGGTTGTGGAACACAGAAGTTGCCTCAAGAACAGAACCAGCAATGCCCTGATGGTAGACCACTGAGTTGAAAATCAACACTCAGTAGATGACATCAAGTGGACAGTTTTGTATAAACTATTACCCAGCATGGATACGAATAGAGACAAACGTACCCTGTTTCGAAAGGAGCAACAAATCATCTTTCTAACTAAAAGTGCATTAACGGTCTCAATGAAAAAATCGACTGGCAACAAGTTTAATACATACTCACTATACCCTCCAATGAGCTAACGGTAGCAATTTGGGCGCCCACACAGTGAGATATAAATAATTGGTTCCTACTGTGGGACATTTTGTTCCCCTGCTAAATACCTTTTTGACTGCCGGCATTAGGTCCCTGAGGCAACAAGGTACTGCACTTTAAGTATTTCTCTCTCATGTGACGACAGTTTATAGCCACTTCGTCACACAATGCCGGTAACCTCCGTATGCACCAGTCACCACCCGGCCCTAGTTCCATCAATCCTTTAGTGCCGCCTTAGTTCGATAATAAGATTCACGGATTCCACCTCTGACTCACTGGTGGGAGTGGTCACACTCAGCAAGGTTCCCCAGTGCAGCCCCTAAGAGTTTGCATGCCAGAAACGTGCGAGATGACCCTTACAAACTCACACTTTCCCCTTTGGGTCTCTAAACGTGTTTGTGGTCTCCCATTTCCATTTTACCAAGGGCGAGCTTTGGCCCGGGTAAAAGACTTACGCTAACATTTATGGCGTATACAGCGACCAAAATCCCTTCGCATTTTTCCTGATGCAATTCCGTTTTGGAATCTGGGGTACCTCTAATAGTATACCTTATCTTTTTCCTTAGCGGCTCGGCACATAACGTTATTTCAAACGGTCGTTCCTGCCAGCCTCTACACACACACAGTGCCATACCGTGACTCCACTGGGCAGTTCCAAGCACACCCACTATCCCAAAACAGTGACAGCACATGCTCACGCAGCAGCACGAACCAAAAGTGTAAGCTTTATTGACCTAAGGAGGTTTTTTAGCTCTGTTACCCCTTTACTTATTGTAAGAAGGCTTGATACACTGATTCCTAGACAATAGCTTCAGTGACCGCAGCTGTGTTTCTCTCTCTTCCCATTTGATAAACAGCAGTTCGGTGTGGACTTTGGGTCACTTCTCGTACTGGCAATCTACTCCATCATGGGAAGTTCTCCTTGACAGGACGTCTACCCGCATCTCATGCTCCCGAATTCAAGCATTTTGCAGCCAACGGTAAGCGGTTTGCACGCACTTTACCATTGGAAGTATTTGAGCTTTTGTATGTATTTGGGGCCGGGCCACAAGACCGTTTGTTGTACCTAGACACACGCGGTGGGTGATAAGTTACTCTCTCCTCTTTCTCATTTTTGACTTTGTGAGCTCACCCTTCTCCTTGTTTCTCACGCCTTGTGTTCTCCTCTCGACGCTAGCCCGATGGGCCATTTAGTTGCCCTTGTGTATACAGGCACGATATTAATACTACATCTAGCAATCTTATGTTGATTATAGGACATGATAGAATTTGACAAAGGGTAATTTTCCACATTGTTTTACTGTTTTCAGGCAATCCGTGGTGACTTTAGCGACCACTCCTTGGACACATCACCAACCCGATATTAAGCATCCTGAGGCCCGTGAAGTGTCTTTCAGTAACACTCCAACGAGTGTTCATGTCAAATCTATATTGCTCTCTATAGTGACAGGATGCTTACCTTGTCGCGTTTTAGCAGAATTTTCACATTGTCAATAACAGTGTCTTGTTTGTTACTTCATTTTGACAGTCCCTGATGTATTTTCTTGCACAATCTTTTCACTTTATTTTGGAAAGAAACATATTGGAATGATTTGTATGTATTTGGATGAATGAGTAACGGCGAATCTGTGTTAGATTCAGCCTACATGTGTATTTGCACAGCACATGACACTTTTATAACACCACTGACATTTTAGGCCATTTGACCCAATACTCATGACATATTGTTTTACTGTCTGCAACATCTTCTGCACTGTTTGTTTACTACTTTATCAATTGTCATTTCTATCTTGCGTTGAAATTTTATGGTGCACACTGGCACCTTGTAAAAATTATTTGTTTATATATGTTAATAAAATTGTTTATATATCTTTTTGAATTAAGACCCGTTGTGTGCCTCTGAATTTAATGTATTGCAAGCACCAATTGGTCTCATTGGTTTTTGATCTTGTCCAAGGTACAAGATTGCGAAAACAGTACCATTATGTTGCCTAAACCTAATGTTTGTTGTTAAAGGTGAAAAACCTTAATGAGGGTCAGTTAGCAGTGGGCAGTGCCACTCCCTCGGGCTCTTTTTGTGTGTAATGATCGTTGCCCCACCCTGCCACTCTTAGAGAAAGCTGCACGTGCGGCCCCATTCACTCCTATGGCCACACCCGACCTGGAGGCACGTGTAGGCCCTTCAGGAGGTATAGCAGCACGTGCACCAGAATAAAAGTGTGCAGAGCACACTTTCTCATGAGCCTGGCGTGGGTCCAACTGGACCTTTTATGTAGTGGAGCTTGTGGTTCTTGCCCAGTGGCAAGTTGAGTCTTAATCTCAAACATGTATTTCTCCACTTATAGCAGGGACATTCTTTTACATTGGAATGTACAGTGTTGTAACGCTGCTCTTCCCCATCAAGATCATAAAAAAGGGCGCTTTTACTTATAGCATTTTATGCGCTACACCAGTCAAAATACCCAAGGAAATTTGTTTACCAATTGGGGGTATTCAATCTATAGTTGTTTATTTGCGTTAATCAGAGCCAGAAGATTTTTGCACTAATTCGGCCATCTATTGAGGTGCGCACACCAGTTCCGTATCATTTCCAGATTCAAATCAACAAATCGGCAATCTTTTGGGGGATTCAATATCTTTCTATAAAAAGATATCGTTTTCCATTTGATCCGGCTAGTCATGGAGAGTAGTCCCAGTTCATATCTCAATACCACTAATGCAACAAAATTGGGAGGGAGAGTACCTTTCTCCAAATCAACCCTTCCATCTTTTGCCATGCTTCATCTTTAGTTCTGAAAAGTATTCAATAATCATATAAAAGGACAGATGTCACCTTCTTATTATAGTATTTAAGTATGGGCAACAATGAGAAACGACCAAACTTACTATTTTTTTTTTCATTTGTGCAATGCATACCTGGCATTTCATTTGAAGTTTATCAAGGTGGGCACCCATCTTTAGTCTATTATACATTGTAAACCCAAGGTACAGATGTATAATGGCTAACTCTTTCCATCTCGCCCACATTCAGTTTCCAAATAAACTTGCTTTTACCATGTTTATTGAATACATCATTATTTTTGACTTGCTAGAATTCACCTCTAGTTCATGTTCCTTCATATGGGACGCTCTAGTTCATGCTCCTTCATATGGGACGCTCTAGTTCATGTTCCTTCATATGGGACGCTCTAGTTCATGTTCCTTCATATGGGACGCTTTAGTTCATGTTCCTTCATATGGGACGCTCTAGTTCATGTTCCTTCATATGGGACGCTCTAGTTCATGTTCCTTCATATGGGACGCTCTAGTTCATGTTCCTTCATATGGGACGCTCTAGTTCATGTTCCTTCATATGGGACGCTCTAGTTCATGTTCCTTCATATGGGACGCTTTAGTTCATGTTCCTTCATATGGGACGCTCTAGTTCATGTTCCTTCATATGGGACGCTATGGCGTCCAAACTGCGCTGCAAACCTGTCAGAGTTAAGTCCAAAATGACCAGATCGTCCACATACTCTAAATATTGCAGTGTAAATGTGCCAATATGGGGCAGAAAGGCCCTCGCTTTCCCCAAATGTTTGCCTGTGTCTGACAGGCATACATTAAAAAGGGCTGGCACTAGTACATAGCCTTGTCGGAGTCCCCGTTTGGTATTAACAGGCATTGACATACAGCCCTTTCCATCCAATCTTACTTTTACCTTAGAGTCCATATGTAGGGCCTTAATGATTTCCCGCAGATTGTCAAGTATCTTCTACTCTGCAAATTTCTCCCACAATTTGACTCGGCTCAGCGCATCGAATGCAGAGGACAGATCTATAAAGGCATCCTTAAAATAACTCATACTTAGCAGCAAAGTGAGAATGAACCCATTCAGTGGGGTATCCAGCACCTTACGAAAACCAGACTTGGTTTTTGTCTAGGTGATTGCCATCCGCAGCCCAGGCATTAAGATCCTTTGGGATAAGAGAGAGAAGATCTTGCTCCCCACATCCAGAAGGGTGATAGGTTGGTAGTTCACGAGTAGAGGCCTATCACTCTTCTTGAAAATGGTGATCAGATGAGAAGGTTTCCATGACTCCGGAATATCTTGCTATCAATCACATTTCTATACAGCACGATTAGGATAGCGGCCCATGAGCAGGGATCTCCCTTTAGCACACAGTAAGATTGGATAGGCCATACAGGCCCACTGCTCGAGAAGGATTTGCTTTCATAACTAAATTCCTCACATCCTCCATGCCAAAAGACACATTCAATGTTTTATGTCCCCCCTTATGAGGATGTTCTCCTGCATCGCCAGGATGATCATGGAGGTTCTTTGAGTAAGTTTCCCAACTACCTTCCGGCATCTGATTGATCTGCTTGCATTCTTTGTCAGAGGTGGTCCACATTTATCAGGGACCAAACACAGTGATGTTGGCTTTTGGCTAGGATTTCCAGCATATTCTCACCATCTGACTGCCACGGTGCTATTCTATTTGCTGTGAGACAATTTTTAAACCGTTGCTTCAGGGCCTTTGCTTTAGGGATATTTTCTGGATTTTATTTTAACCATAGCCTCTCAAGTTTACCCCTTAATTTCCTCATTTCATCTTGAACTCTGTAGTTGAATACATGCCTTTTCATGTACCTTCTAGTGAATCCATGTGTTTTTGGCTTCCCATAGATTCGTTCACAGAGGAGTTGAAGAAGTTAGAGAAAGAGGTGGCCGAAAACAGAGGCAGTTTATCATTCTCATCTAGATTCGAGTGCAAACCAAGGACCTTGCTAATAAACCTTGGAACAATGTTTCCTCACCAAATGATACCATTCCCATAATCAGCAGGTCACTCATCCCCTCACGCACACCAGGGGCAGTAACCCCAGAGAACGAAGCAACCAATAGACAATGGTCGCTCCAATCAGTAGATCTCACTAAAAAACCCATTCATTAATCTTTCGTGGATTGGGAAATTAACATAAAGTGGAGCGAGAGAAGCTCTTTGCAAGGTATAGTCCATTATGTTATAATGTGAAATTCCACATTCAGGCAGCACAGGTCCCATTCATACATGAGAGATGCCCATTTAGCGCCATAACTATTTGCTGTTCTTCCAGGCCTCTTCCCTGCCAAGGATTTAATATTTAAAGCCTTATTACAATCACAGTTTAGGTCCCCCATTAGCAGGGCTTCATCCGAGTTCCCATTACTATGCCAATCCATCAAAATACCAGCAATACATTCCATTATGTCAATCTCACTTGCAAAGAACAAGTTACTCTCTTACCTGGTAATGTTCTTTCGATGGGATGGTCCTCCGACGTATTCCATAAGTATGACAGTAATCACCGCAGCACAGCTGCAGTGATTACTGTCATAGATATGGAATACGTCGGAGGACCCAATCCCCTCGAAGGAGGGGTTACTGTAGAGGTTTATAATCAACATATTCTTATCAGAAAGGAAAACGTCTGAATTTTTCAGAAGCTCCCCCACCAGTAAACCAGGATGTGGTATATATTCCAGCTCTTGCAATCTGCCCCAATAGCATTGCTAATGGTAGTAATGAGAGCTTAAAATTGTCACCCATGTGGACTCTGTTGGGCAGGTTACCGGAAAGTAGAATATCCATCCAAGAAAGGGGTTTCATTTAACCAGACCTCCTCAAGGGTGATGATCTGGAATTCTAACAAATCAATACAGTCCCTTGCCTTCTTAAATAGATGGTTGTTACTGATCGTGTTGCATGATACTGGCGGGATCCTGTTATCCTGTGCTATATATTTAATCACAATTGGCATCATCCCCTGAAACAAAATATTTGGGAACCACGTCCAATCCTCTACTTTCATTCTTTCACATTCAGGCTTGTTCCCGTAGAAAACTTCTAATTTCTGCCTCATTAAGTCACAGTAAAGGAATTTATCATTATTGGATCTTTTGGATGAAATCCTCATTCCATTTTCCATCAAAGGCTTATTACTAGCAGCATCCTCTCTATCCCAAGGTCTGAAAAAATCATAGCCCATCGATAACAGAGACATTTATTTTCTGACCACAGCAAATGACAAACCGATTTGGAGCATGCATGCATTATAACTCTATCATTTCTGTCCTGGTCCACATATTCAGTCTGATCAAAGTCGCCTGAGTATATATGTCATAGACTTGGGATGTTTTGAAAAAGCTCTAGAATGTTAGACCAGTTTGTAGGATTGAATTATCCATCCTTAGGACATTTTCCAGCCTCAAACGGTCGAACATTCCCACCCTCTTGTAACATCTCAGTACTTTACCAGGACACACATCAGGTGTCTGGTTACATATTCTCTGGTCCTGCTGTAAGCTGCCCCATGCTTGATAGACAATATTCCCCCCACTTTTTTTTATGTATAATCAGTGGCTTTTTTAGCACTTCTGCCATGTTTATGCCTTCCTCTAATAGGAAGGAGTTGTCCAGGCTAGCCTGAAACTCTTGAGTCCCTGGTTCGTCATGAGTAGAAAGATCTTCTGATGCCAGGTCCAAATCCACAGGGCAAGATTTTTGTAGGAACGGAAGGATGTTACAATCTGCACTCACAATGGTATCCTTTTGTGTATTTATTTGTGATTGCCTATTTCTCTTCTTTATCTTGTTTCCATCCTTTACAGTCTTAGGCCATGTTCTCAGATCTTCATGGGTTGCTGACTTGCTATTAGATTCCTTGATGTCCTCAGAAACTTACGGGATCCTCTGTTTTTGGATGTAGGATTTTTTATATATTTGGACTTTTTCTGTTTTGTTGGTGTACTGCTTCCCGGCAGCATAATGACAGAATGTGTCCGTTGGCCAAGATGAGGTTCCACCTCACTTCTCGGAAGTGTCCAATCTAGTCTCTCCTCATCTACTCTGGGGGATTCAATAACATGGATTGATTCTGCCGTAGGAGGAAGATCTTCCACAATCACATGTTGGGTGTCCACCCTTTCCCCACTCCAGGAATTATTTTCATGTTTGTGTACTGACTCTGTTAGGGTCCCCATCCTGTTATGAGCAGACGGTGCACCCCACCGCTCCACCCCAACTCTTTTTGCCATTATGTATCTTTCAAGAAGCTTAATTTTGTATTTTATGTATGTGCTGGGTCTTCCCTAGGATGGTCCACTGGGGTTGTATCCTTAAATAGGTCCAGGAGATCCTGCAAGTAGTTTGTTAGTGCCTTCTTTTGCAGAATTACGCCTTGTGGGGATGATGGTAAGCATACTACGATACCGCCCCCAATTAACTGCACTTGATCTTCCATACTGGTAGGCACCCTATTTTGTAGGATTACTTCTTCCGTGGGCGGAGGTAAGCATGCTACAGTACCTGCCCCAATTAACTGCCCTAGATCTTCCATACTTCTAGAGCACAGGAGGTGTGTATGGTCATGAGACCTCTATCCCAAAATACCCTTAGAATCTAAGGTGACTGGAGTCACTGGAATCACCTGTTCAATTGACACAGGAAAAAAACCTTTTTGATTTTAGGCGTCCCCTTAAAGGTATTGATGGTGGAGCGGGACTAACTCCGCCCAAGTCTAACGAGCAACGGTGGTTGAGATGTGGAAGCAATTTCCAAAGAGGAATTGGGGAGGCTTGTCTCTTCCTGCTTATGGGAATTCTCCCCAGACGATCCCATCTGCCGACCAGTCTTGCTTCTGGGGGCGTACATTTAAATCACAATAATGTCAATGGATAGGTTTACTCACAGAGGTCAGGAACTAATGGGTATGACAGTCCCTTACTTTTCCTGGCCATCCTTCATCGTTCCCTTACTTTATGTGTCCTGGATACTGTTCCAGGACACAACTTTTGTTGTTGTTGTGTTTTAAACCTCTTCAGTACTGGAGACTCAAAGCTGAACCCTGCCAATAACACGCCAAGGTAACACCTCACTGTGCTATCTTGCAGGTGCTGGATTTCTGTTGTTTAGTTTAATAGACTGCGTTGGACATGAAACCCAACCCCATACAGCCAAAAAGCCCATTTTGGCATCAGCATCTGAATTGCTGTAGGGGCAGCGGTGTTTGCAGGGAATGGTGTGTGTGTGTAGCTATAGTCATGGGCATGTCCCTTAAGAGGTGCCAATGGGGGGTGATTGGAAGCGGAGGCAGCATGAAGCCAAATGCTGTGGGGGACAATAACAGACTAACAGGAGTCATTTAAATACACTTCCTTTAACTGATTTCTTCAGTTTTGCTACAATTGTTGTAAAACTCTGCGATGGTAATGGGGTGGAGTGGAGGAAAGGAAGGACTCAAGCATGGGGTTTGAGTTCAAGGGGGTGAAGTGAGTTGAGAGGATGAGTGGGCATAAAAGGGGGCAAAGCAACATCGCTCCACTCCTTTATTTTACAGTTGGACCGCCGCCCACTTCCCCACTCCAACTGCTGCAACTGCACTTTGCTGTGCACTTTGCGTGTGCTTCGCGCTGCTCAGTGATGTTTATAGCTGCCCCCTCTTCCTCCCCGCGCTGATGGTGTATAGGGGAAAGATGCACCCTGTGTAGTCAGTTCAACTATTTATTCATCTATTGATCATCTATACCTCCATTTATCTATCCATCTATCTATCTTTCCACCTATCTCTCTTGCTACATATCCAGAACTACCTCCACAAACCATCCCACACACAAACATAAACACACATTGCTCAAATGTTCATATGTTCCTTGATACCTACAAAAAATGAGGAAGAGATTTCAAGTGAGAGTTCAATATAAGCATCCCTATTCTCCTTTCTAACAGCAAAAGGAGGCCCAGTGAGCCCCCACCCTCAGAGAGTGCGACATGCCTGCCAGGGCGGGCCCGGTTCCGTGAATATCAACACCATTTGTTTTTGAAAGTCATCTCCGGTGCTCATGGGGACTCCCAGAGTGACTCAGGAATGGGTTGCCATGGTAACACGAACACGCTTGTAGTAAGACATTGAGGGGCTTCCGGCCAATCAGTATTACTATTGCCATCGACTGACCGACATACAGGGGACTCGGAGGCGGATCTGCGAAAGGCTTACGGGGCTAGGACAAAGTCCTCATATTACTGCTAAATGACTGGCATGGCAGGGGCACAGTCATTCCACATGAGCCCTGCAAAAGTATGCTACATGCTGGAACCGCTCGAATGTGCAGAGATTAGGCAAGCAGCTGTGCTTGGAAAATACCCTGTTAGTCCGGAAGTCTATGCGAGTGGAAAATCTAAGCCAGGGTAATTCCCCAGTGCATGACGGGACAAGGACAGTTTTTGCACATGCAGACCCGGCTGAGGATATGTGGGGACCCATTTCAACATGTTGATTAGTAGCCACCCTAGCTTTGAGCGTGGGGTGCATACAGGGCTCTAAGTGTGCCGGGGCTAGCCTGGGCTGAGCCATAGCAGTCTCAGAAAATTGTGTTCTAGACGGGGGTCTGCAAGGGCTCCTTAAAGACCCCTGGTAAAGACAGCCCACTAGAAGTCAAGGCATTTTTTTCTAAAGCCTGTAGCTCTCGTGTATAAGCGAGAGATTCAGGCTTTAGAAAAAAAAGCCTAGCCTTTTCTTCCATTGTGACTGCCCCCACCTGGCACCCATTCAGCTGGAGATGCAGGGATCATCACGCTCACACTCCAGTGCGTGGATCCAAAGGGGTGTCTGGCAGGGGGCCAGAGCCACAATGAAGCAGCGACAATTACCTGACACGATATGAATGCCACCTGTTAGGCTTTTTTGCTAACTCGAGCTGCAGCTATTACTGCGCCGTGGCTGAAAAGGGGCATGACTCCGTAAAAGCCTTGGCTTGATTATGCATAGCACTTAAAGTATTGGGTGCATATATTTTAATAGAGACAAAGAAATACAGCTGGGAGTTAATAGCCATCAATCATCTGAGCTCAGAAAGACGACAGTGGCATAGCCTGGACAGGTGAAATGACAGAAGCATTCAATGAAGTAAAACGGGCAATATGCACAGCACCTGTTCTAGGGATTCCTGATTACAGTGCAGAATGGTTCCTATTCGCTCATGCAAATGGAGTAATAATGACAGCAGTTCTCACCCAGAATACTACCCTAGGACACAAACCACTAGCGTATGTGAGATAAGCATGGTATCAAGAGATGACATAGACAAATAGATAGATTTGGAAAACAATTATTGTTGTTGATCAGGATGAACAAATACCTGTCTTTCCTTAACTCTAATATGGGAATGTTCCCTAATGAAAAGAAAACTAAGGGAAGTCTAAGTCTGTCAGTCAAAAGTAAACTACTGTCTATGTCAAAACCTATGCGTGCCCTAACTTCACAAAGCAATAGGGGTGTGGGATTTGGCCAACTTAATAGTGTTCAAAGCAAAGTCAATGTGAATATGGACCTCTTCCAGGGCTCCCTTCCTCAAGTTCAAGACACTCCGGGTAAGAAAGATCCACAGGTTCTCAGGATTCACTTCGCAAAACTCATAGTTCCTTCCCTTCGCTGAATTCACTTCTTCACATGGTTTCCCAGACTCCCCTTGTCTCGAGCTTAGACCATCCTGGTTATCCTTCAATGTACCAATGTTCAAAGTTCGTTTTCAAACACAAAAGTATAGTTCACAACAGTTCCATTAGAAAATATCACTATTCATTTGTTGCTTGTGGGACTCAAATCCCCATGCAAAACAAAGTCCTTCTGACTTTCAACTTCATTATCTCAAATGATTCCTTCTTACACTAAGGCCCCCCCTGCCGTGGCGCAGTTTGCAGACTGCACGGTCAACCCATTACAGGTAGTGCAGCCAGGTGCCTAGCTTTGTTTAAGTCTCTCTTTTGGTCTTTAAGGTGGGGTTTGTTCGGCCCTACTGGATCAACCTCATGCCTGTGGGCCACCCCAATGAATCTCAACACTCCTAATGAATTCACAGTTTATTAGGATGGGGTCTCTTTGGCCCTCCTGGATCAGCCTACTGCCTGGGGGCCACCCCAATGCTTCTCAACACTCTTAGTTAACTCACAATGTCTCTTTATTAGTTTCTTTTCAGCTTTGCTCTTATATCAAGATTCATGCAGTACACTATTGTCGTCGAGCTTTCAAAAGGATTTATATTATGCTCACACTTTACTTGCGCGCGGCTTGCCTGCTGTTGCGATGCTTCTTCATGGGGATTTCTATTTTGCTCACACTTTGCTCGTGCAGAGCTCCCTTGCCACAGTGCTACTTCTTTTCATTCATAGAGACTTGCGATTGCGTACACTATTATGCGTGACCACTCTGCTGCTTAATATCATTTCATACATTCTTTCTCATTGTTCATATCTCAGCGGTATTCTGACGGCTTTCTGGAGCAAGTGCTCTTTCACTCACGATCACAATGCTGCAAAGTATGCAGTCTTTTCTTAACGAGTGTCAGGTTTTATTTTTGTTTCAGAAACTCACTGGTCATGATTTTCGACCGCTCCTTCCTTCAGCGGTTCTGCCGCCTGCAGTCAGGGTCTCTCCACCTGCTCCTCAGACTTCCCTGGGCCTTCTGCTTTGCCAAGGGGAACAAGCACTTCTCTTGCCACACAAAGTACATGATTAATACGCTCCATGGCTCCCATCTGGCAATTCATATCGCTCTCTGGAGAAATGACCTTCTCACTGCGCTTTCTCCTGCTACACCCGGCAGTCTTACAGTGTCCCGGTGTCTCGGTCTCCATGGCCTTGGTTTGGGCAGCTCTGGCTCTGCTTCCTCTCCTGCTCTCCATCCAACATGCTCTCTTTGCCAAACATGTGTGTTTCTTTTATATCCATCTGAGGTGTTTACAGGCTGCAGGCGGGCATAGTTGAAATCAATTGCCTGACCCTGCCTGGCCTCGTTAGTGGGACATGTCCATTGGGGAAGTTGGTTTGCCTTTATCTGTATCTTCTGCGTCCCAGTTCTATAGTGGTGCTTCTCATGGGAAATCTGTGCTCCTCTTGACTTACTCTTCTTCGTCTCACTCTTTGCATGGTGTTTGGGAAGGGAGGAGTGTGTGCTTGAACCTACCCTATAGAGGCTGAGGGGGGGGGTTGGAAAAGTCACTATCAAGAAAAGGGGGATTCCATGTCTCAACCTCGGGTATTCCTTCCCCGATTTCCAAGGACCCTCTACCCTGGTGATCAACCCTCGCTTGTCCACCCCCAGGTTTGGGATCCAAAGGAGATGGCCTGCTCCTGGCCAACTGCGTAGAAGATCCCCGGGGAGTAGGTTGGAAAAGACCCTTATGTTTTTCACACATATTACAGTGGGATCTTAGATCCAGTGATGAGAGGCCTTTATCCCTGTGAGAAATCATTGGCGGCAGCAGCCTTTGCAACTGAGAAATCAGCCAGTATTACAATGGGCTGTGTAGTAATGTTATACGTGGAGCATGCCTTATTCGTAATTCTGGAGAAGCCCAAACGCACATTGACCAAACAGAGAGCATCAGTATATGAGGTGATCATCGCAAACCTGGCAATCAAACTTGTCAGATGCAGAGTAGAGCATCCAGCAACGTTAATAACAGAGCCAATGGAGGAAGGAGATTACTTGCACGACTGCACCAAATACACTGAATATTATGACGATATACCCCATGTTAGAGAAAATGCCCTTTGAGAGGGGGAAGTACTCTTCATTGATGGTTCCTCGTCAATTCACTAGAATTTAGGGGAAAAGTCATAAAGGGACGGCAGTGGTAAAAGTAAAACTGAATGGCAACTTTTAAGTAGTGGTGAGTTCAAGATTGCCTTTACATTTTTCAGCGCAAGTGGCAGAATTAGTAGGGATTATTATAGGCCTTGAAACACATGAATATGAGCAAATAACAATGAATTCAGACTCCGCTTACATGACACCAACAGCACTTGCAGGACTTTCATGTTGGAAGAGACAGGGCTTCCTACGCGCAGACGGCACACCAGTGCAGCATTCGCCACTATTGGACAGGATCATAGACACACTACAACTACCATCGGCCATCGCCATGCTGAAGTGTGTAGCCCACACTAGAGGGGGAGTTTAAAATTTCTCACAGTAATACAAAAAAGCAGCATATTTCCCGAAATATCTGAATTTTACACACCACCTAATAAACACACACAAGTACACAACATGATATTGAAAAAAGGCTTTAATACCTTTCCCCTAGCACAGATCACTGATTTACAGGGGCACGCATCACCAGAATAACAAGATTTATGGAAACATAGGAGTGCTCATTGTCCCCCACAGATGCAATGTGGTGGCAGGACAGCACCGGTAAACCATTTATTCCCATTGGATTACTTAAAGTAACATTAGAGCAGCTTCACTACCCAGCGCACACAACATGAGAGAGTCTTGCAGCTCTGCTATTGGAAGGCTGGTTTGCACCCAACCTCACTGAACACATTGCTGCTTTTATCATAAACTGTACCGTTTGTCAAATGTTCACAGCAGGGCACATGCTGAGGACAGTGAGAGGAGCAATACCCCGTCCTACTGGACCTTTCCAGCATTTGCATATTGAGTATTTGCATATGCTCCAAAGTTGTAACGGCTACAGATATATGCTAGTATCATATGTCCTTTTTTCGTGCTGGATTGAAGCCGGTCCATGCACACATCATGATGCCACATGTGTTGTGCAGTTTCTGGTACGTTAGGCCTTCCCGAGGTGGGGAGTGGGCAAAGTTCTTCGGGTCTAACGATGGACTGCACTTCATAAATGAATTATGTGAGCATATCACAATCCTACTGGATATTAAGCATACATATTCTTCTGCTTATCACCCGCAGGCAAAAGAGGTTTGTGAGCCTTTCAATGGCCTTCTAAAAGAATGAATAGGCAAGCTAACAAA
This sequence comes from Ambystoma mexicanum, assembly GCF_040938575.1. Taxonomy (NCBI): domain Eukaryota; kingdom Metazoa; phylum Chordata; class Amphibia; order Caudata; family Ambystomatidae; genus Ambystoma; species Ambystoma mexicanum. Next base: position 491,323,683 of record NC_090929.1, read on the forward strand.
GACCTTGAAAAAAGGATGGTTCCATTGCCTGCCCTTATCCCTATTTGCATTATGCAATTAGCCCGCCTCAGACCATCATCCGACTCCTCACGAGCTGGTGATGGGACACAGTATGCATATACCTCTGGCTTCCCCCACTAGAGTGTGAACTGACGCCCATAGTGCCGCTGATATACTTGTCTCTGAAATGCATGAATACTTGGCTGCTATGATGTAGAGTGTCACTTTTATGTCTCAACAGCTTTAAGATCGGCAGGCGGGGTCAAAGAAGAATGAGGAAGACAGCGAAGAAATACATCTTTTGACTCTGCTTAAGCCATCGTCCTGTACCCTAGGGGCAAGGTCCTGATAAAATGTTTTACCAGGTTGTGCAGTAGCAACTGGAGTGTTCTTATACACAGAATGGATTGGACCCAAATAACCGGACAGACTCAAAGAATATGGTAAAATACTACTTTATTATCACTTCAATAAAGTAGGGCAATCTGGCGAACAACGAATTGTAGTCCACACACTCACAATGCAGATTGGTTACACAGCGGCTTTATACCTAGGTGTGCGTCAGCTATGATGTCATCCTACGTGGCAAATAATAAACCCTATCGGGTTCAGGGATTGGTTAGAGGAACATGTCTAGTTACAGAGTCTATAAGTGTTAGTAACTTTATTGGCTGCCCCTTCTCTGGCAGGCAAGCCTTGAACTACCCTCTAACTACATATAATACAGCTTATACCAGCAAAACAGCAGTGAATTGGCCATTGCAACAATGTATGCTCACCATTGCAGAAGCCCTCTGATTGGCTGGCATTCTCTCCCAACCTTAGACACTCGGCTCACTAGCAGCACGTAAGCAAAATGAAACTCAGGTGCACAGAACAATATCAGACTACTGCCCACTTGCCCAATGAGTCTATCATCTCTCATCAGCCAAGTGTTCAGCCAAGGCCTCTCCTTTGTACTTGACCTTCCTGGATGTTCTCTTGAATGGAACTTTAAAGGGAGTTAATGTACATCGTTATCTTTAACCCGGGCTTATGAATAGGCCTTGTTTTCTGGTCTTGCACCACGTGTGAAGAGACCATGATTTTGTCCATTTCACGTTTTATTTAGTGCTATTTGATACAATTATTTCAGGTGTCTTTACCCTCTTTGGCCTCTGTAGAATTGGTTGCTCCGTCTCACATATTTCTATTTTATTTATTTATTAAATTTGTTATACGCCCAAACCCGAGGGTATCAAAGCATAGGTTACAATATTCTTTAAATCTGGTTACAGGTAGGTAAAGGTTACAGGTTAAGGTCACCTTTCACATTTTGATTAGGTACATTGACATTACTAAGTCAACAGTTGCAGAATAGCATCAGGGTATCATCAAGGGTATCACGGCATAGGTTCCAAAATACTTTAAGTCTGCTTACAGGTAGGTAAAGGTGACAGGTTAAGGTTACTTTTCACATTACGCATAGGTATAACGACATTACTTACTAAGCCAACAGTTACAGAGTAGCATCAATTCCTAAATTGCATTCTACAGGTATTATACTGTCATGTTCTCTGTCCTGAATTAGTATTTGTTAAAGACCCAAGTTTTCAATGACTTTTTGAACTTCTGGTGGGAGGGCTCATTCCTAGTGGTGTGGGGGAGGGAGTTCCAGATTTTAGGCGCCATTACTGAGAAGCTAGACCCTCCCGCTCTTGTGAACTTGAAACGTGGGATGAAGAGTTGGGAGCTGGTGTTAGATCTTAGATTTCTCATAGTTTTGTTGTGGCTGATAGCTTTCTTGAGGTAGGTTGGAGCTGTCTTACTGTTGCATTTGTGGGTGATGCTGAGGGTTTTAAAAGGGGATTCTGGCTTTGATGGGGAGCCAGTGCACTTCCCTCCTAGTCTTAGAGATATAGTCGAATTCTTTTATGCCTAGAGCAGCTCACAGTGCCTTATTTTGCAGGTGTTGGAGTTTGGCCAAGTTGGTGTTAGAGGAGCCTAACAACAGTACATTGCAGTAATCCAACTTGGACAAGATAAGTGCACATGCCAAGGTGCTGCAGTTCTGTGGGGTCAGGAATTGTCGGTTGAGCGTGATGAGTTTAGAAGTATATGAAGTGGTTGATGCTAGTGCATTGACGTGTTTATCCATTGTAAGGTTGGTATCTAAATAGACACCCAATATTTTGACCTGTTTAAGGATGGGTATTGGTGTGCCATTAGAAGCATTGCATATCCTTCCAGGGTTTCCAAAGGGCAGGGCCTGAGTTGAAGATTGTTTTTTGCAATAATAGCTACGACTCCTCCTGTTGAGTTCTGGCAGTCAGCCCTGATTATGCTATAGTCAGGGGGGATGGCTAACATAAGTAGTGGGCCAGAAGCTTGATGCAGCCAAGTTTCAGTGACAATGAGGAGGTCAAGGTCGTGGTCTTTGATGGTGTCGTGGACTTTGATGGCATGTGCTCCTAAAGAGCGTGCATTGAGGAGTGCACCCTTTAGAATAGGGGCAGGCTCCTGCTCAGATTCCGGATGGTCCGCTTGGGGTTGTGTAGGTTTTTGTGTCCTCTTTTCCGGTAGGTTCTGGGCTTTTACAAAGGTGGTGGACAAGGCAAGATCATGGATGAAGCATTGTGCTAGTCTTGTGTTTCTAACGTTGGTTTGTATAGGGGTCATAGACACTGTGGTGCATACAGGTAATCTGGAGCACAGTTGTGTTGTGTGGTGTACACTGGTGCAGGGGGTACTCTTGGTGATAGTAGTCTTAGCTGTAATGTTGGGGTTGATTATATTGGTGGGTTTTTCAGTAGTGTTCCTGCTGTGGTTTCTAGTTGGACTTTAGGCAGGAAGGGGGTGGGGCAGGGGAGTGGGTGGTGGCGTGGACAGCCAGGTTTCACCAGACCATTGCCCGGGGAGTGTAGGAGCCTCCCGTGCAATATGCAAGCTCATCTGATGTGTGTGGGGGATACCAGTCCATGGTGGTGGTTACTATTTCGGAAGGACGACTATGTTTGTTTGCTTGTTTGTTTTATTATTCGTATTGCGCAAGTGTACCCGAGGGTATCAGGGCGCAGCCTTTACAAGAATGTGCAAAGCTTGGTTACAGTGGTCATAGGATATAGATGATGATAGCACAAGGGTATGGGTACACCTCTAGGTGTAAGTGATGCGGTGGTTAGCTCAAAGGGCACTGCTTATGCTGAGGTTTTACCCAGTAGTGGTGATGGGGAACAAATATACTATGGGTGTCGACCAAGGTGGGCTATTGAAGCAAGAGGAATTGCCGGAATTAATAAGTCTTAAGATAGTCGAGCATTAAAGGTTATGCTAAGCCCAGTGTCCTAGGCACCAGGTACTAGTATATTGACAATTGTAGCTGCAGAAATCAATTGAGCAGCACCTTAGTGCTGGTGGGTGTGAATACACGGCGCTATAGAGGGGGGCGGTCACACAGTTATAATGGCATTTATGGCACTCAGGGTACAATTTACTGGCATTTGTGATAATTTGGGTGCAACATTCTAACATATGAGGCACACATGTGTAAAATGGTAGACCTTAAATACAGTGATTACGCGGCGCTAAAGAGGGGCTAGTCACACGGTTATACTGGCATTTATGGCACTCAGTGTACACTTACTGGCATTTGTGATAAATCGTATGCACATTTTTTAACATTTGAGGCACACGGGTGTAAAATGCTAATATTAATACAGTGAATATAGGGTGCTGTGGGAATGTCAGTAGCACGGTTATACTAGCATTTATGACAGTCAGTGTACATTTTACTTGCAGTCATGGTGACAGAGTGCAGTGGGACTGCGCAATAAGGTAACAAGGTGCAAGCATGTTGGCAAGTAGATAGTGCGAATATGCTGAACAATGATAACGGTATTGACATTACATACGCTGGTGTATCTAATAACCACACAGTAGTACTTGGCTACGAGAAAGCGGATCAAAGTTAGCTGGGGATAAGCATTGCGCGTAGTCCAAGGATCAGTGGTAGGTTATACTGTGGCGGTAGGCACACCGCTGAGTATGAAAAGTGTATGATGCGACTGCTTGGGATACTGCAGGCTGGTCCATGCTTTTCTTCATCTTTTATTGTCAATACTTGGCAATATGAATGTTTGCTCATTTACTTAATCTAAGAGAAATATGTCCTGCGTGCGTTGCTTATCCTTAGTAACTCCCCTTGTACCCTTCAGTAGCTTCTCGCTGTGGCATCCTTGATCTCTGGTGAGCAGCTATTCTTTGTTCATGCACAAATTTGTATTTCTAGCCTCTGTCAGCTCTGCAGCTCTGGTATCTCTCCTTCGAGCTCTTCGCTTACTATCATTGAGCGCCGGTGTCCATCTTTTCAACGTGGCCACTTCACCCGTGTTCTGTTTTCTACTGCAGCACGCTTCTATGTGACTCATCTACCTTGCGTTTCTGCAAATATGCATACACTACTCATCTGGTTACTTATCTTTTTTGTGTATATGGTTTCTTCTCACTCGTATATATGTTAACTTTGTTTTTTCAGTTACGTCTTCATGCTTTAAGTATTATTATATAATTTTAGTGCGTTGTTGTATCTTCTCCTTATGACATCACTTTGCACTTGTCAGGTTTTCTTTATAACTCCTTGATATTCAGTGTACCTGTAGATCTCCTGCTACCACTTCAGTTCGAGGGTACATTTGGTTGGGGTGTTTGAGTGCATAGCGTTTCTCATACATTTGGTGCGGTATTGGGATTATACCCAGTGATGGAGCTGAGGGGGCAGGTTCTATTAATGATGTGTACGTCTACTTCTTTACAAAGTGCTGGCACAAGCTTCACTTTGAGAGACCGTACCTCACTGGGGAGGTTTCACCCACTGCTGTAAAGGTCTGAGGCAGGCATGCCTGGCTCCACCTTGGTGATGTCAAACCCTACAAAGGAGAGACCCCCCTGTCACCAGTCCCTGAAGCTGAAGACGAAGAAGAGGTTACACGGATGCAGACACGATCAGCAACAAGGAGCAGTCAGCAACCAGCAGACGGAGAAAATTAATAAACTGTCCTTTCTTAGATCAGTAAATAAACAGATCGAGTGAACTTTCGCCCCTAAGGATTTTACATGCATAAATAAAGAGTCCTTTCTGTTCTGCTAGCACTGGGGCTTTCCAGTGCTCCATCTTTACAAAACGACCAAACCTACTATTTATTTTTTTCATTTGTGCAATGCATACCTGGCATTTCATTTTAAGTTTATCAAAGTGGGCGCCCATCTTTGGTCTATTACACATCTTAAACCCAAGGTATGTGTGTATAATGGATAACTCTTTCCATTTTGCCCTCATTCACTTTCCAAATAAACTTGTCTTTACCATGTTTATTGGAACACATCCTTATTTTTGACTTCCTAGAATTCAACTCTAGTTCATGTTCCTTCATATAGGATGCTATAGATTCCAAACTGCCCTGCAGATCTCTCGCAGTTAAGTCCAAAAGGACCAGATCGTCAGCATACGCTTAATATTACAGCGTAACCGTGCCAATACGGGACGGAAAGTCCCTAGCTTTCCCCAAATGTTTGACTATGTCTGGCAGGTATAAGTTAAAAAGGGCTGGCACCAGGACACAGCCTTGTCGGAGTCCCCATTTGGTATTAATACCCTTGGACATACAGCCCTTTTCATCCAATCTTACTTTTACCTTAGTGTCGATATGTAGGGCCGTAAGGATTTCCAGTAGATTGTCAGCTCTCTTCTACTCTGCCAGTTTCCCCCACAATTTGACTCGGTTCACCTTGTCAAATGCGAACAGATCTATAAAGGCAGCATTCAAAGGCACTTAATCTAAATAACTCATCATGAGCAGCAAAGTCAGAATAAAGCCATTCAGTCTTGCTCCTCCACATCAGGAAGGGCGATAAGATGGTAGTTCAGCAGTTGAGATCTAGCACCATTCTTGAAAATGGGGATCAGATGGGAAGGTTTCCATGATTCTGGAATTATCTTGTTATGAATCACATTTCTATATACCACGATTAGAATAGCGGCCCATGAGCAGGGATCTCCCTTTAGCACACAGTTGGATTGGATAGGCCATACAGGCCCACTGCTCGAGAAGGATTTACTTTTATAACTAAATTCCACACATCCTCCATGCCAAAGGACACATTCAATGTTTTATGTCCCCCCCTTTGGAGGATGTTCTCCTGCATCGCCAGGATGATCATGGAGGTTCTTTAAGTAAGTTTCCCAACTACCTTCCGGGATCTGGTTGATCTGCTTGCATTCTTTGTCAGAGGGGGTCCACATTTATCAGGGACCAAACACAGTGATGTTGGTTTTTGGCTAGGGTCTCCAGCATATTCTCACCATCTGACTGTCACAGTGCTATTCTATTTGCTGTGAGCCAATTTTTAAACTGTTGCTTCAGGGCCTTTACTTTAGGGATATTTTCTGGATTTTATTTTAACCATAGCCTCTCAAGTTTACCCCTTAATTTCCTCATTTCATCTTGAACTCTGTAGTTGAATACATGCCTTTTCATGTACCTTCCAGTGAATCCATGTGTTTTTGGCTTCCCATAGATTCGTTCACAGAGGAGTTGAAGAAGTTAGAGAAAGAGGTGGCCGAAAACAGAGGCAGTTTATCTTTCTCATCTAGATTGGAGTGCAAACCAAGGACCTTGCTAATAAACCTTGGAACAATGTTTCATCACCAATACCATGATACAATTCCCATCGTTATTAATCAGCAGGTCACTCATCCCCTCACGCACACCAAGGGGCAGTAACCCCAGAGAACGAAGCAATCAATAGACAATGGTTGCTCCAATCAGTAGATCTCACTGAAAAACTGATACATTTATCTCTCATGGATTGGAAAATTAACATATAGTCTATTGTAGAGCGAGAGTAGCCTCTTTGCCAGGTATAGTCCATTATGTTATCATGTGCAAATTCCACATTCAGGCAGCACAGGTCCCATTCATACATGAGAGATACCTGTTTAGTGCCATAACTATTTGCTGTTCTTCCAGGCCTCCTCCCTGCCAAGGATTTGATATTTAAAGCCTTATTACAATCACAGTTTAGGTCCCCCATTAGCAGGGCTTCATCCGAGTTCCCATTACTATGCCAATCCATCAAAATACCAGCAATACATTCCATTATGTCAATCTCACATGCAGAGGAGGGGTTCCTGAAGAGATTTATAATAAACACATTCTTATCAGAAAGGAAAACGTCTGATTTTTTCAGAAGTTCCACCACCAGTAAAGCAGGTTGTGGTATATTCCAGCTCTTGCAATCTACGCCAATATTATTACTAATGGCAGTAATGAGACCTCCAAATGGTCGCCCATGCAGACTCTGTTGGGCAGGTTACGAGAAAGTGGAATATCCATCCAAGAAAGTGGTTTCATTTAACCAGACCTCCTCAAGGGTGGTGATCTGGAAGTCTAAGAAATTAATACAGTCCCCTCCTTTTTGTGGGGAATGTGTTCCATGATACTGCTATGATCCTGTTATCCTCTGCTATATATTTAATCCCCCTTGGCATTGTTGGGAAGGAGCCTAGAACTTTCCTACATTTTCAAACTGTCCCAAGCGCTTTACAAATGAGGCAAGACTTCTCTAAGCACTATAGCGCTGAGAAAGCTTTTTTCATGTAAAATAACCACACACAGGCATGGCCAGTCGCTAAATATAGGTTGGTAATATTTAAAATACAATGTACAAATAAATTAGTTGAAAACCTGTGTAAGTGTTATTCTGTGCAGTTTTAAAAATCAAATGTCAACACACGGTAAAGTCAAGCTGTGCTAAATATAGACTAGGCAGGCTTGAACAGAGAGTGGCTGACCAGCTGGTCCTGTCAATCACAGGCCAATGGAGACTAAAAAAGATTCAAGGCACGATAGAATACTATGGGAAAACAGGTTTTTTGTAGGAATTATTGGACCACATCAAATATAATTTTATGGAGTTAATGTTGAGAGAATGGTGTGAAGATGTGTTTATGTATGAATGTTTATAACATAGTAAATTATGCTAAACAAAAGCGACACAATATTCTTGCATATTCAGCATTCTGTTATGTAGATTGTCCCAAACAGAACCTGGCCATGCAACACTGGAGCTTCTGCAGCATCCCTTGCATGGCAAGAAGAGCAAGTTTGAAGGAGCTCTGCAGGTATCCAGTGACCAACTGAGGAGTATTTAAGCTTCAGGCCCAGGAGCAGTCTCCAGGACCTTGGAGGGAGCCAGCGAGGACGACAGAATGCTGGCCTCAAATGGCAGAGTCCTCTGCCATTTCCCCAATCCTCATTATCTGTAAAGATTAAAGCCTTGTCATCATCTGCAAGACAGACTCATGGCTTTTTATTCCCTAAAGGGGTGCATTTACTCTGGTTTATGGTGATTATGGATCCCTGTATTTAAGGGGCAACCTGGTAAAATGGGGTTCGCTTTCAGTGGTGACGACCCGACATGTTACTTAGTTTCTTCACATGTGCTTTGTGAAGCCCCAAGCAGGTCAGCCACGCCCAACTGTAGTGATCAGACTCCTAACTTTAAAAACCCATGTATCCTGAGCGACTTTAGTAGAAGCAATTTTAAAAGAAATCGTTTCTGCTCACTGGAGCAGGGCGTGGCTCCAGAATGACCGGCATGGGGACTTCGTAACAGAGGGAAACTCAAGTGAACAACGCCCACGTGAGTATACTCTTGCAGGTGATGACAACATGGGAACGTGTATGTGATATGGTGATAGGGTGATAGGGTGATAGTAGTGATAGTAATAGTAGTGATAGTGGTGATTTAGTGATGTGGGTGATATTATCGTGATGTGATTGTTGTATGAGGTCAGTGGAATAGATGGAATAGGGCCTTTGGTGATGTAGTATTGGTGCTGAAGTATAAAATAGGACTTTTGGCGATAAGTGGGTCATGTATTGAAATTGTCACGTATTTCTGTTTTTCTACTTTTTATAATGGAAAGGAAAGGAAAGGGATCCCCAGCTTATAAGGACTGGGAGGTAAGGGATCATCAGCCGCCATACAGGTTGAGAAGTGAGTACCACACAGTATTCTTCTTATGACGATCAAAGCAATAAGTGGTATTACGTAGTGGCTCGCTATAAGGAATGAGCCTGGATCTTAGTCTTTTATATTTTATTGTGCTGTCTTTTGTGGTAAAAAAGAAAGGAAGGTGGATGAGTCGCGGTGTGTGTGTGTTTATGTGTGAAATCAAAGTGAAGAAAGTGTAAAAGTGGGTGGGGGAAAAAGTGTGTTGATCTGTATTATTGAAGCACGTGCAACATAGCAGTAGGGTTAAAGTGAAGCATTAGGGACGCGCGCAATATTATGGAGGAAGGAACTCCAATAAAACACATGCATAGGGTTCTGCCACTGTGTTGTGACAGAATAAATAAGCAATTGATAGTAGAAACAAAGGATGGGGGGGCGTCCTGCTCCTGGCCAGAGCAGGGCTCCCATAAATCCCATAAAAGAAACATGCTAGAAAAAATATGCATCTTTGTAGCAGCAAAATATGAAGGGAGCAAGTCCCAAAAATGAGAAGAGATTCTAGATCTCTGTAAATTAGTTGAGGATATGGGAGATCAGGAAGGTGAAAAAGAGATCCAATGTAAGGGGATATACCCCGTAATGCCTAAACCTGCAGTAGGGTATAACCACCCAGTCTTTAAACCTCCAGAGGTAGAGAGAGTGTCAACAGGATTATCAGGATTAGCAACTAGGAGGGGGGACTTGAGAGCTTTTTTACCTCTATATAACCCCTAAACAAGCGCTAATATGCGTGTAGCATTAGTGTACCCAGAGGGTCCACAAGTAGACTTTGACAATGAGCTAAAACCATTGAAGGAAAGGCTGGTAAGGTTTCAAGTGCCTGAAGAAGTATAACTAGAAATAAGGGTACCGGTGCAGAAAACAGGGGATTGGAATTCAGGAGATTTTTTGTTTAGGTTTAACCCTGGGGCAATAAGCAAGGGATAATGGAGGGGAAGATCAAGGTGGTAGAAATAATGAAGAGGCAGGGCAAGAGGATCAAGGAGAGGAGGTGGCGAGAAACCCGTCCCGGCCACAAGAGACAGTGGGGAGGGACAGACCAAGAAATAGACCAGATTTAATCATGGTAGTACAAGATCAGAAGAATACTAAAGGGGTAGAAAACAAAATAGATATGCAGATGCCTCTAAACATAAAGAAGTAGGGATAACGCAGTATGTGCCATGGCCTCAAAAGGACAAAAATAATGTGATTAAAGCTCTCCCCCAGCTTATAGCCGGAGCTAGTAAATGGATCTATGAATTTGAAAAACAAACAGCAGGGGTACCCTTAGCAGTTGGAGACTTTAAGAGTTTACTGGTCACCATAGTCGGGGACCAGGCTGGGGACATATGGGCAAGGGCTGGGGTAAGTCTTGCAGATAATGAACATGATGGAGTAGCCTTTGATGAGGTAAGGTCAAGGGTACGGGCTGCCCTACGAAGGATGTACCCAGATACCCCTGACTTACATTCTTTAATTCAGTGCACCATGGGTGATGATGAGGACCCAGTTAGGTTTATTTGTAAGTTACAGGAAATGTGGAGAGTTGAGACAGTACCATTTTTCTATTTTATTGTAAAGAGGGGACTACCAAAAGAGGTCCAGAAGGCACTAGATAACATTGTGGGAATTGAAGCCAAAGGGTGGGCAGAGATACAAAGTATAATAGTTCGCAATTATGAGAGAATCAAGGAGCAAGACAGGGAGACAGTCCAGAAGTGGAAAATTGACAAGGCAAAACTAGTGGAAAAGAAACTAAATAAGGTTGTCATTCATGCACCAGTGAAGGCAGCGGCTCAGGGGGAAAGGACAGGGGATACTCAACTAATTGAGAATGCCACAATTGCGGCACTATGGGGTGAAGCAAGACAGGGACAATGGGGTGTGGGGGACAGTACCCCAACCCAAAGGGGCAGTATGAAGAAGCACCAAGGGGAAAAGGAGGATTTCGAGGAACAAGAGCAGGAGGCTTTGAGAGGATAGGGCCTCGGGAGGAGGATTGGGACCATCACAGTGCTGGTGTTGCGGGAAGTGGGGGCATTTTGCAAGGGAGTGCAGGAAAATACCTGGGATGAGATTTAATTATGGGCCTTCACCTTCAGACAGGGCAGGGATTCCAAGGGCCTTAAGGAAGACGCCAACAGCAATTTGGGCTAGGGGGTCAAAATCAGTCCCCCTATTGGGCTGACAAGCAAGGGCAACATGGGCAACAACTACAGCATGGTGAGGGAACACAGTTTAACAGAATGGCAGGGGGAACAGGCGCCCCATTCCAAGGAGTTACAATGACGGGGCAGCCCTTTTTCATTCCACGGGACAAATACATATTCTGATTAGGACAGCCCACAGAAAGCACTTGCATGTCCAACCCTATTGATAACCGAACGCCCTGAAGAGGAGCCCTTGGTGGAGGTGGAAATAGGAAACAGGCAATTTATATTTAAGGTAGATTCAGGTGCAACCAAATCATGCATCATGGAGGGGAACTTTATTATCAGGTATAAACTCTTTACATGCAGGGATTCTCTGGGGCTATTTCTAGAGTTCCATAGACAGAGGAGCTGGATATAAAAGTAGGAGGGGAGGTAGTACGAGCCCTTGTTATAGTCAGAGAGTTCCCCTGTAAACTTGTTGGGTAGGGATCTGCTCAGTAAAATAAATATAACTATTATTCACAGATCAAGGGGTAGTGTGTTCCACTCCAGGGATGTATGTAACTCAAGCAATGGTAATAATCAATGCAATAGCAAGGGAGTCAGTTGTACATGGGGTTCCTGTGGTCGCAGATAATCATTTGTTATGGTATTAAAGGTATTAGTAAATGCAGTGCCTCAGAGTGTGACAAAGTGTTAGCAAGTACCTACAGACTTTATTTTCTGACCCATGGTGCCACCCGAGATGGTGGCAGGGACAATATTGTCATTAGATTTGCAAGGACTAGTAGTGTCAGAAAGAGTAGTCCTGATTGGAACAGGCCAGGACGGTAGCGAGTGGCGCAGAATATAATGTATAGACCCAACAGTGTATTTAAAGGAAATGACGGACAAGGAGTTATTTGAGGACAGTGAACACAATGGGAAGATTATTTTGGGAATCTGCATCCCGTGTGATATCATGGTGCAGTATAGGGAGGTACATTGCCCCCTGATGGCAGTAGTAACTCAGATGTTTTTATTTTTGAGGAGGACATGGGATATGTGCCAGCATAATTATGGACTGTTAATCCACACGATGTTGGGTTACTGAGAGCTGTGACCCGTGTACAGGTTAAATTGAAGTAAGGTGCTTAGCACAAATCATCCAGTATGTGGATGATCGCTTGGTATGTAGTAAAAATGATCATCAGTGCAGGAGGGATTGTGTTGCATCATTGAAATTGCTGGCTCACAAAGGGTACAAGACGGATATAAAGAAGCTACAATACTGCCAACAGGAGGGACTATACTTGGGACAACTCCATTTTGTAATAGGGAAAAATGTTTTTATCGGATAGGGAGGTGGCAGTACGCACCACCCCTAGGCCCAGTACTGTGAAGGAAATATAGCAGTTTTTTGGGCTTATGCAATTTTTGTAGGGCATGGATCCTAGACTAAGCAGTCTACACTACACAAGGCCACTGTTACAAAGTTTCAGGGAAGGACAGAGGACTTAAAAATACATTTTAATGGACTGACAAAATGACTAGATAATTTGAGGACTTAAGCTATTTGCAAGGCCCCTGTTTTAGCAACTCCGGTTTATTTACAGGAGTTTTATTTATTTTCTCACTCTGATGAACAGCTCATGAATTGACGGAAGGAGACATATTATATGGTGATGGGTCATTAATAATTGACCAGGGGACGGGACGGAAGCACACAGGGGCGGTAGTGGGACACGGTAAAAGGGGGGAGAAATAGTGACCACCCCTTTAGAAAGCGAGATCATGGTTCCATACACAGAATTGCCCATACTGGACCATTATTATCTGGGGAACTGATCAGCCCCAGGTTTAAAGGTCCATATGAGGTGGTGTTCTGTACACCTCTCGTCATCCATATGAAGGAGTTAGATATTGGGTGCGGCTTTCGGGTGTTCTAAGAGCACCTGAGAAAAGGTAATGTTTAGTAAGGGCATGGCCAAAAGAGAGACATTTTTGAGGATCCATGCCAGGGTGGTGTGCAGTGGCGCACGCCTGTTTTTTTCTTTCTTTTTAAATGTTTTCATTTTTTCTTGTGTTTTCTTTTGTCCATTTTTTATTTTCTGTTTTATTTTTGTTTTTTGTTTTCTGTTTTTTTGGAAGGTCCAGGATCCGGTCGGCCTTGGTGGAAAAATGTCTCTTTTTTTGTTGTTCTCTCTCTGTTTGGCTGTCTCTCTCCCTTTCCCTCCCTCTCTCTCCCTCTCTCTCCTTCTCTCTCCCTTTCTCTCTCTCCCTCTCTCTCTCCTTCTCTCTCTTTTTTACTTTCTCTCTCTTTCTCGATAACCTTTTTTCTCCTCTCCAGGAATAAGCAAAGACGGCTGACCGACCTCACTGTTATGTAGGGATAATAAATAAAGACGTTATTTAGTATAGAATTGTAGTACTAAGATGTTGTTTTGTATGACACTGGTTGTGGTTGTTGGAATGGATGAAGGGATGTTTGTTATATGGGGTGGCCATATAAAGGGGGGATGGACAGTTGGAAAGAATGCTAATATGTCTATAAAAACGGAACTACAAAATGTCTCACTTTTTGCCGGCCACCCCTACAAGGTTTCTTAGATGAATGAAACGGGAAGTATGAATGACGTATGATTTAAATAAAGTGTTGGGTTTTGACACTATTTCTGATGTCCAGAATGTAGAAACATTGAATAGCTAGTACTCTGATGTGCGCATTGCAGGAAGGAAATCAATGAAAGATGTTAAGTGTGTGCATTTATCCCCCACACATCAGGGTCTCCTAAGGTTTTTTAGGTCCACATCCAGTCCCAATTACACAGGCACAATGCTTGGTACATCTTGCACTATAAGGGATAAAGGGCACATTCCAGGCACATAGTGTGCAGTTGAGAAGCGTTGATCTAGACCCAGCGTTATGCAACAGCAACAAAAAATATTGCCTGTGTCTACAAGGACCATATTTCGTCTTGGGAGATTACTCAAATGACAATGACAAATGGCAGGGCACCACAGTGATGTGCCTGGCAGATGGGCTAACAGTACAGCAGAGAAGCAATATCCCAAATAGAGACTGTGTGTGCACAGTATGCTCCCAATACATCACAAGGCTGACACGGATTGCAACAATGAAGATCGCAGTGCGAATAGATAGGGCCAAACATTTTGAACTTTGTTTTAGCAATGAAGGAACAGTTCCTGGTGGTGCAAACACACAGTGCAACCACTCTTGTGATTCCTGGTATGACAAAAGGTACAGCAGCAGTGATGGATTACTACTGGGTTTGTGGCCGACAAGCCTAATTGCAACTCTACCATCTTGGAGGGGTAGGTGTTCACTGGCCACCCTGCACTCAGGGCTACTAGTAATCCTGGAAGGACACCTGAAGGGAGAAGAAATGCCTGTTGAGGTGCCAACACCCACTCTAGCACCTAAAAGAAACAGAAAGAAGCTTGCAGATCACACAATAATGTGGTATGCTGGCAGAAAAAGGACAATTTCAATGGCGGGGAAGAAAGAAAAGCTCAAAATGTCAAAAGACTGTTCCGCACTGCTCAGAGGAATACCTGAAAAGAATTGGATTTTTAGCTCAGCAGAGACTTTTTTTCCATCTTTTTTTGGCTCCTGGCGTACAAGCAGCTGCTGCACTTTTCTGCCCCCGGAGGATGCTGAGAATGGGTCACTAACCCACGTCATCAAGGTGGTGCACAATCTAGGTGTTCAAATGGAAAAAAGAAGGTGGAGTTCAGAACACAGATTGGCTATTGCTTGCCTTTGATTGAGTCCTGTCATGGTTGGGGGCAGCAGTAAAAATATAGGTTCCTGTGATCATGTTCTTCTTGGTTCTCTTCTGCACATGCCAGTGGGGCCTCTGATGATGTGTTCCTATAGTCCCTAATAGTGCAAAGATGATGGTATCAATTGGGGGATCTAAAACACATTGCCATACAATAAACAGAGAAAATCAAACTAATATTTCTGGGGTTGTAGATATGTGGGGTGGGGATCGGTTTGTTACTATAGAAGTAACGAAAGGGGGGAATGTTGGGAAGGAGCCTAGAACTTTCCTACATTTCCAAACTGTCACAAGCACTTTACAAATGAGGCAAGACTTCTCTAAGCACTATAGCACTGAGAAAGCTTTTTTCATGCAAAATAACCACACACAGGCATGGCCAGTCACTAAATATAGGTTGGTAATATTTAAAATATAATGTACAAATAAATTAGTTGAAAAACACATGTAAATGTTATTCTGTGTAGTTTTAAAAATCAAATGTCAAAGCACACGGTAAAGTCAAGCTGTGCTAAATATAGAGTAGGCAGGCTTGAACAGAGAGTGGCTGACCAACTGGTCCTGTGAATCACAGGCCAATGGAGACTAAAAAAGATTCAAGGCACGACAGAATACTATGGGGAAACAGTTTTTTTGTAGGAATTATTGGACCACATCAAATATAATTTTATGGAGTTAATGCTGAGAGAATGGCGTGAAGATGTGTTTACATATGAATGTTTATAACATAGTAAATTATGCTAAACATGAGCGACAAAATATTCTTGCATATTCAGCATACTGTTATGTAGATTGTCCCAAACGGAACCTGGCCATGCAACACTGGAGCCTCTGCAGCATCCCTTGTATGGCAAGAAGAGCAAGTTTGGAGGAGCTCCAGTGACCAACTGAAGAGTATTTAAGCTTCAGGCCCAGGAGCAGTCTCCAGGACCTTGGAGGGAGCCAGCGACGACGACAGAATGCTGGCCTCAAATGGCAGAGTCCTCTGCAATTTCCCCAATCCTCGTGATCTGTAAAGATTAAAGTCTTGTCATCATTTGCAAGACAGACTCATGGCTTTTGATTCCCTGGAGGGGTGCATTTACTCTGGTTTATGGTGATTATGGATCCTCTGTATATAAATGGGGTTCGCTTTCAGTGTCATCCCTGACACAAAATATTTGGTAACCACGTCCAATCCTCTACTTTCATTCTTTTACCTTTAGGCTTGTTCCCGTAGCAAACGTCTAATTTCTGCCTCATTACGTCACAGTAGAGGAATTTATCATTATACGATCTTTTGGATGGAATCCTCATTCCATTTTCCACCAAAGGCTTATTACTAGCAGCATCCTCTCTATCGAAAGGCCTGAAGAAATCATAGCCCATCGATAACAGAGCATTTATTTCTGACCGCGGCAAATAACAAACAGACTTGGAGCATGCATGCAATATAACTCTATCATTTCTGTCCTGGTCCACATATTCAGTCTGATCAAAGTCGCCTGAGTATATTGTCATAGACTCGGGATGTTTTGAAAAAGCTCTAGAATGTTGGACTGGTTTAGTAGGATTGCATTATCCAGATTTAGGACAAATTCCAGCCTCAAACGGTCTAACACTCCCACCCTCTTGTAACATCTCAGGACTTTTCCAGGACACACATCAGGCCTCTGGTTACAGATTCTGTGGTCTTGCTGTAAATTGTCCCATGCTTGATGGACAATTTTCCCCACACTTTCTTTATTTATAATCGGTGGCTTTTTTTGCACTTCTGCCATGTTTATGCCTTTCTCTAATAGGAAGGAGTTGTCCAGGCTAGCCTGAAACTCTTGAGTCCCTGGTTCGTCATGAGTAGAAAGATCTTCTGATGCCAGGTGTACCTCCACAGGGAAAGATTTTTGTAGGAACTGTAGGTTGTTACGTTCTGCACTCAAACAATGATATCAGTTTGCGGATTTATTTGCGATTGCTTATTTCTCTTCTTCTTCTTTATCTTGTTTCCATCCTTTACAGTCTTAGGGCCTGTACTCAGATCTTCATGGGTTGTCGACTTGCTATTTGATTCTTAACATCGCAGAAACTTACGGGAGCCTCTGTTTTTGGATATAGGATTTTTGTTTACATTTTTTGACTTTTTCTGTTTTGTTGGTCTATTGCTTACCGATAGCACAATCACAGAATGTGTCCGTTGGCCAAGATGAGGTTCCACCTCACTTCTCGGAATTGTCCAATCTAGTCTCTCCTCATCTTCTCTGGGGGATTCAATAACATGGATCTGTCCAGGATGAGGGCTTTTGTTGTGTTTAACCCTCTCCACTACTGGAGACTCAAAGCTGAGCCCTGCCAATAATACGCCATGGTAACACCCCACTGTGCTATCTTGCAGGTGCTGGAATTCTGTTGTTTATTTTACTAGACTTCTTGGGACATGAACCCCATTCCCAGCCAAATAGCCCACCTTAGTATCTGCATATGAATTGCTGTAGGGGCAGCGTTGTTTGCAGGTAATGGGAGAGGTGTGTGTGTGGCTATAGTCATGGGCATGCATGTCCCTTAAGAGGTGCCGATGGTGGGTGATTGGAAGGGAAGGCTGCATAAAGTCACATGC
This sequence comes from Ambystoma mexicanum, assembly GCF_040938575.1. Classification (NCBI taxonomy): domain Eukaryota; kingdom Metazoa; phylum Chordata; class Amphibia; order Caudata; family Ambystomatidae; genus Ambystoma; species Ambystoma mexicanum. The sequence continues at coordinate 491,341,247 of NC_090929.1, forward strand.
TGTGGGGGTCATTTTCTTTAACAGTTTTCTTTGGTTTTGCTACAATTGGTGTAAAACACAGAGTTGGTAGTGGGGTGGTGTCGGGGAAAGGAAGCACCCCGGTATTGGGTTTAAGTTTAGGGGGGGTGACAGTGAGTTGAGGGGGAGGGGGGCAGAGTAACATCGTTCCTCTACTTTTTATTTACACTTCAACCACCGCCCACTCCTCACCACTCCCCCACTCCAACTGCTGCAACTGCACTTTGTTGTGCACTTTGCGCGTGCTTGGCGCTGCTCGTGATGTTTATAGTTGCCACATCTTCCTCTTCTTCCCGGCGCTGATGGTGTAGAGGTGAAAGACGGACCCCATGTAGTCCATTCGACTATTTGTCCATCTATTCATCATCTATACCTCTATCCATCTATCCATCTATGTTTGGAACTATCCATCTATGTTTCCACCTATCTCGCTAGCTACCTATCCAGAACCCCCTCCACACACCCACACGCACACACACGCACACACACACACAAACACACATTTCTCAATTGTTCATATGTTCCTTGATACCTATAAAAACGAGAAAGAGATTTCAAGTGAGAGTTGAATGTAAACATCCCTGTTCCCCTTCCTAACAGCAAAATATGGGGCCAGTGAGCCCCCAACCCCAGAGAGTGCAACATGCCTGCCAGGGCGGGCCCGGTTCCGTGAATATTAACACCACTTGTTATTAAAAGTCATCTCCGGTGCTCATGGGGACTCCCAGAGTGACTCAGGGATAGGTTGCCATGGTAACGCGAACACGCTTGTAGTAAGACATTTGAAGGACTTCCAGCCAATCAGTATTGTTCATTGCCACCGGCTGATCGACGTACTGGGGATTCGAGGGTGTATCTGTGAAAGAGCGACAGGGCTAGGAAAGAGTCACTTTTATTACTGATAAATGACTGGCAGGGAAGCAGGGTCACAGTCTTTCCACGTGAGCCCTGTAAAGGTATTCTACCTGCTGGAACCGCTCGAACGTGTAGAGATTAGGCCAGCAGCTCCGTTTCCGGAATTCTATGTGGGTGGGAAATCTGAGCCAGGATAATTCCCCAGTGCATTTCGGTACAAGGACAGTTTTGGCGCATGCAGACCCGGCTGAAGATGTGTAGGGAGCCATTGCAACATGGTGGTGGTTGATGGCCGCCTTGGCTTAGAGCGTGGGGTGCATACAGTCTCCAAAAATTGTGTTTCGGGCGAGTGCCCTGGTTCGCCCATCCCACTAGAAGACAAGTCATTTTTTTCTAAAGCCTGAAGCTCTCAAAAGATTCAGGCTTTAGACAAAAAGCCTAGCCTTTTCTTCTTTTGTGACTACCCCCACCAGTCACCCCTTCAGCTACAGATGAAGTGATCATTACCCTTGCACGGTAGTGCAAGGGTGATGTTCGATTCAAAGGGGTGCCTGGCAAGGGGCCGGAGCCGCAATTAAGCAGCAAAATGTACCTGACATGAATGCCACCTGTTGGGCTCTTTTGCAAACTTGAGCCATGGCCCATGGCTGAAAAGGGGCATGGCCCCGTAGGAGCCTTGGCTTGATTATGCATACCACTTAATGCACTGGGTGCATACATTATAATAGAGACAAAGAAATACAACCATGGGTTAATAGCCATCAATCGTCAGAAGACTGCCAGCCAGCAGGGAAATGAAACACTAAATGCATACTGAAAAGCTATACATCCTTCTTTGTCAGTAAATGGCTGATGTGGAGAAACTGGTCAAATACAGCTTGTAAGTCCAGCACTACAAACTAAAGTGATATAGAATGGAATATATTGCTGTGCTATAAGATTGCTGACTGGAAACATGGGTGCAGTTGCTCAGGGACCCCTTGAGGGCTGAGGCCCCTTTCAACTGAAATGATTTAAAGGCAGTGACACCTTCCCTGTGCATATGAGCGATGAACGTTAAGGACGCTGCTGCAGGAGTGTGATTTGAAGCATGGACAGTTCCTACTAAAGTGTGATGGGAGCTAATACAATGCAAGTGTTTCATGGCCGCTTGTACATTTTCCAGAGGTGCGTGCTGGGAGCTAGGATAGTTCATGCAGGCTCTTGCTGGGAGCTGGGACCATTTCTGTAGGCACATGGTGGCAGCTAGCATACTTGTGTGCTTGGAGGCGAAACAGTTATTTGTGGTGCACTGGGAAGCAAAGTTCGGCTCTTCATGTAAGAGAGGCACCAAGACCGTCAGCCTGTGAACAGAAGAGTAGTCAGTCACACAGCAGGTGGGCTGGTTATAGGACTGACAGGCGGCCGTGCATGAGCAGGAGGGAATTGGGCTGTCGGTTGAAGGAAAAGGTTTGGTCCTGTGCCTACAGGTTATACGCAGTTCAGGTGGTCTATTAGGTAAGGTACGTTCAGTAGAACATGGGATTTCTGATGGTATGCTACAAACGTCTAACAGTACAAAAAGCACAATTACACTGGTTAATTAAAAAGATAACAATCACAACCAATGAAAGCCATTAGAAACTGGTTCTAAACTGCAGCTGAAACCATGGAGAAATCCCCAAGAAACTAAAACATGCCGTCATCAGTCTGGTGTTGAAAACCTGATGCAGACACTGAGATTAATCTCTGGTCGCCCTTGCATGGCCAACATCTTGGAAGCAATGTTGATATAATTATCCTCTTAACAGCACTACATGCCTACCTTGGTGTCTTCCATTCGGGCTTCCGGCCAAGACATGGGACTGAAGCGGCCCTCATTGACATCAGGGAGGAACTACTCACCCCCAGGGGTCAATGTCAAGATTCTACCATCCTCCCGTAGGCATTTCTGTGGACCCCAATAGGTGAGATCAAAATGCCCCCATCCATCTGGTGGCCCCAGTGTGTGAGACCTATTCTGCATTGAATCCTTCCTCCCCTATCAATGCCACAAGGCCACGCTTGGCTCCTTCCTCTCAGCTACCTGAGTTCTACAAGGATTGTCTCTCTTCCTGATCTTCTGTTGATAGCCACAACACTGGTTATCACATGTATGCTGATGACCGCTTTATAAAAGAATCTCAAATGCTCCTGAAGGCCATCATAAAATCTTGGATTTTCCCGCTCCCGTGCAGGATCGGATACAACTGAATATACCCACTTTCATGCCTCCAAAGTCGAAATCATACTGTTCCGCTGTGATAGATGGATCCTTTTGATTATTATTACTAGCTGATATACCCAGAATTTCCCGGGCTTTCATTCCCTCGTAGGTACAGGTAACTGTGCAGAATTTGTTGCAGATTGGTGGAATTGTATAATGTTATGTTATGGTAAGTGGCATTTATATAGCGCTCTATATATCATTGGTATGATCTGAAAGCGCTGGTAGGTTGAACGCCCTCAGGAACAGCAGTTCAGGTCAGCAGAGAGAGATAGTGTCGTAGGGTGCGTGGGTGCACCATTTATGTGTGCAGCTGATGTAATTGCCGGTTGATAGCTGCATCCTAGCGTTAGGTGTGGTGCTGAAGATATCAGTTGGATGTGTGCAGTCTGGTGGATGGACACCCAGACTGGGTGCTGGCTGTGTTAGGCCTGAAGGATGCTTATGTGAGCAACTAGGCCGGAATGTCATGGGATAGTTGCGTTTTATTAGGGTGGTGAGGTGTTCTTGGGGTAGTGTTCATATGTGAACAGCTAGACCGAATTTATAAGGGGTATGGCTGTGTTCTAGTTGTGTGATGGTGTGCAGTAGAGAGTAAGCGTGGTGATGTGATATGATATGATGGTTCATCGTTAAAGCGCCCGAGACCAGGCACGTGAACAGGATGGCAGGGAACACAGCGACACACGGATACACAGTGACAGGGGGCTGGGCTTACAGCGATAGGTTGGGCATACAGATATATAGCAACAGCATGTGGGTACACAGTGACACACGGGCACGGTGGGCACAGACGCTGGCGAGAGGGTTGGGTAATACATTGGGATACATAGTGATATCACGGGACCAGGGTGGCAGAGAACACAGTGACACATGAAAGGCAACAAGAAAGCGGGGTACACAGAGTCACTTTGTGTTGTGCACACAGAGACACGTGTGCACAGTGGGCACACACAGGGACTAGAGGGCAGGGTAATTCTATCCATTCCATTCATCCATTTCATCCATTCCGTACATTCATTCCTTGCATCCAATTCCATCTATTCCATCCATTCTTTCCATTCCATCCATTGCATCCATCGATTCCAACCATTCCATCAATCCATTCCATTCATCCATTGATTCCATCCATCTATCCATCCATCCATGCCATTCATCCCATCCCTCTATTTGATTCATTGCATCCATTGATTCCATCTATCCGTTCCATCCATCCATCCAAATCCATCCATTTCATCCAGTTCCATCCATCCATTCCATCAATCCATCCATCTATCCAGTCCCTCTATTCTATCTATTCCATCCATTTCATCCTTTCATACCATCCATTTCATCCATTTTCATCCATCCATTTCATCCATCCATTCCATCCATCTAATTTCATCCATTCTATCCAACTATTCCATCCGTCCCATCCATCTATTCCATCCATTCCATCTATCCGTTCCATCCATTCCATTCATCCATCACATCCATTCCATCCATCTATTCCATCAATTCTATCCAATTCGATCCATCCATTTCATTCCATCAATCCAGCCATCCGTCCAGTCCATTTATTCCATCCATTTCATCATTTCATACCATCTATTCCCTCCATCAATTCCATTCATCCATTCTATCCATCTATTCCAAGGATAGTTTGCATCTATTCCGGCTGTTAAAATGTTATTATGGGACCTGCATTGGGACAGGACTATTATCTGCTTGTCTAGGTAATTATGGTATGCATGTTTCAGCCATTTGCACCCTTTAGGTATTAATGGGTGCTTGGTACTCCTGTTGGGATTCTCTGCATTCAGGTGTATCTGAGGTAGTAGGAACAATGTTCACCCATGCTGGGCCTTTTGATCTCCTGACAAAAAGCGCATATACTAACTCATTTGTTAACCTATTTTAGCATTATAATGTATTCTTCCACCAGGTAGTTACCCAATGTAGGTAGAATTTCTGTAAGGCTCTGTGGTACGGGTCCTCAGGCAGGCTTTACAAATTCTGAAAAATCTCACTAGATCAGAGTTTGTTAGTGTACATAAGAACATCACTTGCCCCATGGTGACGATATTTACCAGTGCGGTCGGCAAAATGAAGTTACCAAAAGCAAACTTAATATTTGGTCCAATGCTGACACCCCGAAGGAAGCCATACACAGTCAAAAATCCATTTAACTGCAGTTTGTTTGCAGTGTCCATTAAAGGTTTGAAATATTCCCATACATGTCAGCAAGGTAGAGTACATGCAAATTATACTGCTCCTTCATAAAATCCCCTCGCTAGTGTGAATGGGCTAGTACATTTAACTTGCACAGCTTAGGCACAACTCCCTGACTCCAGTATTACTAGTGACCTTAAGTTCAGTCTCTCCAAGTGGTAGTAGTGCCAGCAGCACAGGCCTAGGCCAGTGGAGTCGACACCAAATAAGAGAAGGCCCACACAATTTCTATAAAAAGGTCTAGAAAGGAAAGGCAAAGAATGCTTCACAATGTAGCTGATATCATTTTTGATTAAGAATTCTTTAGAGGAAAAATCCTTAGTGAAAGAAGGACCAAGTTACTTACCTGTAACTATTGTTCTCCAGCATGGATTCACATGCTCATGAATATTCCCTGTCATGCCAGGAATAATCTGTTAAAAAAAAGTTTCACTTTCACACAAACCAATCACAGTACTCTGGGTCATACTGCCCCCAGCCAATGACTGCCCTCTCTCTAAGCCCTTTCTCTGGTACAGTGGCAGTATGACCAAGAAGAGCCGCAGATGGGTAGGGGTTGGAAGGGTAGGGGACAGTGCAGTACATGGGATAATAGAATAAATAACAATAAGTAAAGTACGTCCAGCAGGTGGCAAGGGTAAAGGCTAAGTGCAGGCGTCAGGTGTCAAGTGCTGGTAGTGGGACTTTAGGGATACAGAAAACAATCCCCAAGTGCAGGGGTTGCCAGGAAGGCAGTGCAGGTGTGTGACTGGCGGGGGAGGGGTCCTGGGCCCGAGATCAGAGGGTGGCCAGGTAACCAGTGCAATTTCAGTTTCAGCCAGGGAGTCAGCAGCGCAGAGGAGGAGAAAAAGCAGAAGCAAATAGAAAGGTTTTGAGGTGCTTCCGGAACCGGAGAGGATTCTCCTCAACTTTCAGGGGGGCAGCCGAAGAAAGAGATCTACCACCAACTCGTTGCTTGGAGAAGCGACTGACCCTGAGAGAGTTGGAGGCGGATGAGCGAAGACCTCGAGAAGGAAGATATTTAGGAACAAGGCCTTGTGGACAATGCAGAGGGTTTTGAACTTAATCCTCACAGCCACTGGGAGCCAGTGCAGAGATTTCAGTCCTGGAGTGATACGATCACTGGGCTTGAGGCCAAGGACAAGTCTCGCAGTCCTGTTCTGGATGAGTTGCGAGACTTGTCCTTGGCCTCAATCCCAGGGATCGTATCGCTCCAGGATAGCGAAGAGCTCAAGAAGGAAGATATTTAGGAAGAGAGAGTTTTCAGTCCTGGCAAAGATCATTGGCAGCATACCACTCCTGGATGGTGGACAGACAGAGATGAGAAAGGGAAAAGAGGTGACTAAGGGTAGGCCGAAAATGAGCTGAGAGTCTTCCGCATAGCACTGTAAGTTGGGGCAGAGCGCTGCAATGCGGTGGGCAAAAAGAGCCAGGTATTGGTTTAACAGTCAGGTTAGACCCCTGGGTAACACCACAGGTAGAGATAGAGATAGAGGAGAGAAAGGACCCAAGTTGAACCTGGGAGGGTCGATCAGAGAGGAAAGAAGTCAGTCACGCCAGGGCCTGACCGGTGAACTCCAGGTTATCACGGAGACAGTTGAGCAGGATGGCATGTTTGACCAGGTAAAAGGCAGAAGAGAGATCAACTAAAATGAGGACACAGGGCAGGGGGTGTTGGAATCAAGGTTGAAGAGCAGGTTTTCACGGATGTTCAGGAGAGAAGTTTCTGTGCTTCTGGCAGCTCTGAAGCCAGACTGATGATCATGGAGACAACCAACAGATTCAGTGTGAAGATTGAGCTGGGAGATGGCTAGCTTTTCCAAGAGTTTGCCCAGGAAAGGAGTGATGGAGATTGGGCGAGATTAAAGCACATGCTCATGAATAATGAATACATAGCAGTACAACATTACATAAACATGGGAGGTGGCAAGACCCTGGACTTCTCTCTGGAATCCCTTGTGCATGCAGTAGAACCTTGTGAAGGTGTGCATATAGCACCAAACATCAGCCCTGCAGTTGTCCAGCAGGGGCACACCAGACAGGAACGCCATTGTCTCAGCGATTGATCCGTTGGAATGTGCTTTCGGACGGGCAGGCAGTGGTCGGCCAACCAATGACAGTGTGTGATACAGCCGGAGAGCCACCTGGAGATGGCAGCCTTGGACAAGGCCTTCCCATGGTTCAAAGGACCAAAGTTCAAACAGTTGAGACGGCTTCTGAAAACTCTTTGTGCATACCACGAGCAACGTCCAGCAAGTGCAAGGCCCTTTCAGCCGGTGACGAAGACTTTGGAAAAAACACAGGTAACACCAAAGGCTTGTTGAGGTGGAATTCCGACAGAACCTTTGTCATGAAGGAGAGGTGCACCCATAGCACCACCATCCATTCATGGAAAGTCAGGTATGGCTGTTTGCAGGATAGGGCCTGGATCTCACCCACCCTCCTGGCAGAGGTGATGGCTACAAGGAAAGCTTTTTCCACCAGAGGAACAAGAGGGCCTGATGCCTAGGCTCGAAGGGGGTTCTCGTGAGCCTCGTCAGCACCACGTTCAGTTCCCGTACCGGGGCAGGAGCCTTCACAGGCAGGAAAGATCGAAACAGTCCTTTGAGGAACTCCTTGACAAGACGGTGGGACCAAAGAGAAGATCTTCCTGGAGACCTGGTGTAGTGGGAGGTATAAGGAACAACACTTTGCAAAGCCACAAACCCACAAATAGGTGACTGTGCAAAACATGGTGCACATTGGTGAAGCAGTGTGGAATTGTATAGGGAATGTGACAAACCCACAAATCCAGAGACTTTTGCTGAAATCCGGGGTAAGGGGTGCAGTGTCCAAATGTCCTATAGCCAGTAATGTCCAGAGGGTCCTAACAGGTGACTGTGCAAAATCTGGTGCAGATTGGTGAAACAGTGTGGAATTGTATAGTGAATATAGGCAAACCCACAAGCCCAAAGACTTTTGCTGAAATCCGGGGCATGGGGTGCAGTGTCCAAATGCCATGTAGCCAGGGATGTCTGGAGAGTCCTAACAGGTGACTGTGCACATTTTGTTACAGACTGGTGAAACCGTGTGGAATTGTATAGGGAACATAGGCGAAGCCACAAACCCACCCCCACATTTGCACTTTTGCTGAAATCCAGGGAAAGAGGTGGGGTTTTCAGGTGTCATGGAGCCAGTAATGTCCGGAGGGTCCAAACAGGGGACTGTGCAAAATTTGGTGCAGATTGGTGAAACAGTGTGGAATTGTATAGGGAACATACGCTACGCCACAAACCCACGTATTTTCACTTTTATATATATAGATTAGGGTGTCTATTGAGCGTGGACCTAGCTTTGGGAAGCAATGGAGCACTTGAAAAGCCAAAGAGGGAAGTACACAATGAGGGAATCAGAGATACAAGGGAGCCTGGAGCTAAAAACGGGGGGAATTCTATAACGGGCCCATCCCCCGTGCACCCACAGAGGTTTTGAAATGTGGGAGTCATCTCAGATACCGAGCTAATATTTCTGCTGCAGGTAAATAATGTTGCAGAGAAATCCTTCTTTTAAATGGACCTTCTGTCAAATTCTTACATTCCTGACGCTATTGCAACACATTGCATGTTCCACCAGCGTAGGTCTCCTTCATTGCCCTTTATATTGTGTTTGTCCCTTTTGCTGAGCTATGCTCTCTCTCCCGCTCTGGGGTTGAGTCACTAAGAAAGCTCAGTGAGTCAAGTGAGTGCCTCTACTGGTCGTGAAGCCTGGTCATTTAGTCACGTGCTGTAATGGGGAACATGAGATATCTGTGCTACTTTTGGTGCAGTTATTGTGTTTTCTGATTTCACCTATTTTATCCATATATGAAAAATTCATTCATTTACATCTGTCTATGGGGTGAGGTATCCCAGCTTCTGTAGAGGGTGTGTGCAATATCTACAGCCTTGACGAGGGCTCGCCTCTGGCTGGAGGCCTCTGACATGGCTAGTAAGTAGTGCATGCTGGGCAGAGTGCTTTCAGTGTAATGAGGTCTTCCTGACACTGGGATATTCTCCAGAGATGTTCTTGCATACTGATGGAGTGTTTCCTGTCTGTGAGTTCTGTTGTGTATCAGGGATCCGTGAGTTCTGGCGTGTTGGTTCATGTCTTCAGTGGAGGGTGTGTGTTGGCAGTGTCCAACAGGGTGTGGTTGAGTTTGCTGGGTAAGGTGCTGCTGCTAGCTGAGGGTTTGGAGATAGCTGCTAAGGAGGTGAGATTTTCTTCCTGTCACTTCAAAGGGAAGTTATTGAAGAAGCAACAGCAAATCTTGGTCTGTTTTCATTGGCCGTAGTGGGAAGAACATTGCTGCCGCAGGATAGGTAGGGTAGCATGATCTGCGCAGTCCATTGGTAGAGGATGGGGGCCCTTTGTTGCTGGGGGTGCAGAGAATTCCAGGTTGAGCATGCTGCTCTTGTTGTGTGTGTGCTCTCGCATAACCTGTATAATATTCAGTGGGTCGAGAATGTCAAAAAGGGCTACTTTGGTTTTCTTGCTTGTTGTGTTCTGAGCAAATTGGGGCCCCAGAAGAAGATGGGGTTAGTCATTGTGTGGACATCAGTGATCTCAAAGTGGAAGTCTTTGGGTGTCTGCGTTGCTCTGTAGATCAGGTGGAAAGGTGATTTCTGTGTGCGTCACAGCAGCGAGTGGCAGGTCAAGGGCTTGAAGAAGTCGAACCATAAGCAGTTCTAAAGGAAGCAGGTCCAGACATTCATGTGAACGAATGCGAGGCCTCCTTCAGTATTTTCTGAGCTGTGTTGTATGCAGGGCCCTAAAGGGGCGAGATTGTCAAGGATGCTTGTGGTGAAGGGGGTGGGGGCGAGCCCGCTCTCTGTGATGAAGAGGGCATCAAGGCTGAGTGTGGTGATGAGATCAGCAATGTTTGCAGCATGAAAGACTGCTTGCCGTGCCTCAATGAGCAGAAGGTAGCATGGTTCTTTGCAAGATTAGGTGGTGATGAGTGGAATTTGAAGAGGCTGCACAGGTTCAAGGCGTGTGGATCTTGGGTGTATGTTGGGCACGTGCATGCGTGGTTGTGCGTAGGGATTGGCAGTTGTAAGTGTGGTGTAATACTTTATACGAGGGGGTGGTCCTGTCCTCAAACGTTTTCACTCTGCAGTGATTTGTTGCAGTAATAATTTAAACAGACTTCCACAGTAGTGGTAATACATCATAGCAAGTATGCATTACTGGAAGAAGGTACTGATCCAAGTACTGGAGATAAACTGCGGTGTCCTTTATTTTAATTAGGTCACACTTGTAGGTATTGAAAATAGAAAGTAAAAAGTAAAACATTACATCAAATACACATGTTGTGTTAAATAAGTAACATATTATTCAAATGTTAAGTACACATCGATTTCCAAAGGTACATGTGCATTGGTGACAGACGGGCACTGAATCTAACATTTCCAAATTAATAGAAAACCAAATTCTAAAGAGTCCTGTGAAAAATGAACTGAAAATTCAAAGGCGCATCTGCAAAATTCATGTGGTATGTTGACAACACACCTGTACAATAGTGCGGTATTGTTTTTCCTGTACAAGGTTTTGCTGAATATTACTTCATATTTCACAAAAAAAGCAATGTATTTCAACAATTTGAACAATATTATGTGAAAATCAAAGCAAGTCGCTTAATGACCAAAAAACCTAAAAATAGGGTCTGCTATAAGCTGGTTCGAAAGGGATAACCAAGAAACTGGTCGACGTCAACATAAAGGTAGTGATGGTAATTTGGGTCATAGCTCAAAGAGGTTTCGACAGGAACATAATGACCCTGGACTTTTCGGCTGGAAGGTGTTGCAGCCTTCTTCTGGGGCCGGGTTAGAGCAGGTCTCCCTTGCATATAAGTGAAGAGATTCAAATCAGGTGTGTTTTGAATTTTCATCAGGTGTGTTTTGAATTTTGAACCACTGGCCGGGGAAATTTCTCCAGGCTCAGGAAGGACGTGGGTAGGTCACTCTGGGGTGATCTTGAGGCTGGGACAGTGCAGTAGAAGTTATGCAGGGCCTCCGTGATTAGAATTCTCTGAATGAGGTTTAAACCAGTGCCAGCCGGATGCTCTGGAATCTGGGAGTCTGCATTGAATGCGTGCCTTGCGCGTTAAATCCGTACGGCAGTGAGACTCAGTAAGTGTGGTGCAATGCACAAAGTATTTTGTTTTGTTGGTGGAAAATCAATTCATCCTTTAACATCGACACCAAATTAATCAATAAAGAAAAATTAAATAAACAAATTGCAACATCCATTACAATTGAACCCTAGAATTCAGAACGTTTTGGCCTACCTAGGCAGAGTGCGGCGCTCTGGAGATTTCTTGCACTGGTTGCACCTGTGGAAAAAAACCAGCACTTTCTCTGCCTCTGCAAAGCTCTCCCTATTCTGCTCATCCACTTAACGGGGCACCATTAAGGGTCAACCCACAACCAAATCCAGCTGCCATACACAGGGGGGCTCCATGCTAGGAACACGCCTGAAGCCCTCTGGCTCTTCCCTGATGTGGGAGAGTGCTAATGCATTTAAACAAGAGCACAATGTACCGCAATCTTATTGCGTGCCTTGTTTCATGCTAGGCGAGTCCACGCGAGTGAAATGTACATTACGTCATGTTGTGCTGCGTTATTCCAAGTTGCACCGTTTTTACGCCTTGGTATCCCATGTGATGTCATGCTGCACGCTTTTGATGTTTTTTGATGCCCTGTGATGCCCATTGACACCTTGTAATGCTGTGATGGACCTCCTCAAAACTTAGGTCATCACGTCACCGCCCGCGCCACCTGACTCGCTAGATGCTGTCCACCTCTCTCCTCCCTGCCACCCTGTACTGGTGCACCCCTCCTCTGTGCCCCTCTGTATCCTACCCCCTGCTGTATATCTGCTCTGTAGTTACTCTGTAAAGCACTCCGTTGTGTATCTGTATTGTTGTATACCTCTGTAAAGCGCTCTGTTGCTTCTTGAAGCTAGGTCCACACTCAATAAATAATAATAATAATAATAATAATAATAATAATAATAATAATAATAATAATAATGTGATGCCTTCTGATGCTCTATGAATCTCTGTGATGCCTTGAAATGCCACGTTCTGCAGTGATTCTGTGTTGTGCTGTGTAGTGCTCCGCTGTGCCTTGACGTACCCTGTTATGCCATTTGTGCCTTTTTTTGCCTTGCAAGGCTACATTAGGAAATGCTATGCCAGGCCCTATTGTGCTATATTGTTCCATGTTGTGATTTATGTGATTTGTTGTGGCTTTTATGCATTGTTCTGACGTTTAACTCTTGTTGTGCCTTTTTGAAAATATGTTGCAAGGTTAGATTAAGCCATGTTGTAACATGTTATGTTAAGCAATGGGGATAATTTAGGGCCTACAATTTATCACCAATTGTCCGGGGCCTCACTTCTCACTGGCCATTGACACCTCACACACATTCCAGTTTTAAGTCCCCCCCCAGCCTTAGTTCTGATGATGATAGAGTGCAGCCGGACACACCCCATGCTATAGCAACTCACTTAGACATTCACATGGCATCTGTGGCTTTCCCATGCTGACATGTAAGGTTTTTCTATTAGGCTCTGCCGATGTATTATTCCAGTCTGCATGCAGTGTGCTGCTAATTGCCATTAGCAGCATACAGGGTCAGACCGGGGCATATACCTGTCTCGGGCATTAATGAAAATGTGGCCCACAGTTGCAAATGGCAATTCCTCTCTTTTGTGACCGAGTAGTACCCAAGGTAGATATTTTGATCCAATGTGATGCAAACTGTGCATTTTAAAGAATATTTATTCAGTAACAATGATCAAAACGACTAACTGCATGGTGAAGTAACTTATCAAACGGCCCATGTGGGCCACAAAAAATGGCCCAATTTGACCAAAGAACCTGGCCCCATCAGCCTTTTTTGGTTTTGGTTCGGGCATTGCCCTATAGTCCAGTCCGAGCTTGGAAACGTGACATTTTACTCCATTCATTAGGCAGTGTTAGACAGCGGTTCTACAAAGCCCAGAATCACACAAGCGGGTACACCCAGACTGCCCGAAATACTACACATGGCCAGACCAATGGCCAATGAGCAATCTGCAAATGACCTGTAACACATCATGTACTGAAAACGGAAGTGAGTGACTATAATTAGAAATGTGAAGTCCACGTGAGAAAAAAGCATTATAAGTAAATATTCTTAGCGCTGGTTCTTGACAAAGAACAGGGCGGACACATGTGTGAGGATCTGCTTCATGGATTGACACCTCAGCCATCTGAAGAGGGATTGCCAAGGAACGCCTTTACCTACTATCTCACAGCACAAGGAACAAGGCAGGAATTCGCCAGTGCAGACACAAGGACTTAACAGTGAAGTTAGGAAGATTAGATTGTGAAAAACTCCCAGAAATTCAGCTTTAACCAGAGCACAGCTGAGGAACCTTCCGACCTATACTGGTCCTGGCGACGCTCCCTAATCTTCATCACCTACTTATAACTCTCTTTTTCCCTCTTCTCATGTCTCTTTAACCTCACTCTTAATATCCTATCCTTCTAAATGCATCCATATTATCATTTCCAATTGCTCTACAGTGCTCGGGTGTTTCTCAGCTAGGTTTGTCCGACATAAAATCCAATTCACAAATGCAATACATACAACATAACGTATGAAATGTCATGATATGAAATTATAGGTCATGACATGATATGGTATGCCATGAGATGTCATATCATTGTAGGTCTTGCCATATCATGGCATCTCATTATAGGTGATGTCACAATATGTCATGTCATGATATGCCGTAATATTTCATGTCTTGATATGCGGCGGCACTATGACGGCTTTGTATATCATCTTTTGATCTAGTGTCTGATGTTATGATTTATGGTATGTCATGGCATATGTCATATCATATGTCAGGACATGATATGACAAATGAGTCAAATGCAAAGTATAAATGCCTTTTATATTACAATGTATCTCATGACATAGGATATGACGTATGACATGAATTAAAATGATTTGACATAACATAACATTTAATGACAGAACAACGTGATGTAATGGCATGGTAAGGCATGCCATCATGTGATGGAATGATATCACTGTACACTTAATTCTACCAAATGCCACCATAGCAGAATTCCATTATAGGCCCAGTCTGCGCAATCTCAGTGTACTGCCATATTGATAATCTCAGTATGCTCTTAGCGTGATAAGGCCAGCATAATACCAGTTTGCACAAACACATATTGTCCCAGTTTTACAATCCATCTATACATCCAGCTTGCAAAATCTCAATTTGCCAATCCCCATTTACTCATCATTTGACAAGCCCAGTGTAGGCCTAGTTCGACCAACTCAGTATATTTACAGTTTGACATCCCCAGTATAATCCCAGTATGCCCAAACTTTGAAAACTCGAGTAAACTCCTCCTTTGACAATCCAAGCATGCTCGCAGGTTATCAGCCCCAATATATTCCAAATGTGCATAGTTCCAGTATATTCCCATCCTTCAAAATGCGCAAATCCAACATATGTGCTGCATTTAGAGCTACAGTATGCTCCCAGATTTTCGGTCCCATTATTCTCCCAGTTTGACATTCACAGTTTTTACAATGGCAGTGTATCCCTAGTCTGATATCCCATCATAGTCTTAGTTTGACACAGGGAGTATATATATTCCCAGTTTGAGAATCCCAGTATACTCCTAAATTAACAAACCAATTATGCACCCAATTTATAAACTCCCCCTTTGACAATCAACATGTACTCGCCGTTTGACCAAACCAAAATACCCCCAGAGAGATTGGCCTGGTATATCCCAGTTTGACAAACCCAGTATATTTCCAGTTTTCACAATGCTGACATAGCGATGTGGTTGGCTCCTACTTGCCCTGGATTGGTATGGGGGTGGAACGACTTCCGTTTTTGTGTGGGGTCGCTTTAATTTTAATTAATATAATGAATAAACCCCTCTTCTGTGTTATTGCAGCCCTTCCGTGCATATCTCCATTCTCGTCTTGCCTTACCCCCCCCCACCCCCTCTGTCAAATGACCCCCCCGCCCCCATGCCTCTATCGCGTTTATTGTTGATTTCGGGTTACAGGCTCTGCAATATTCTGATTTCCCACTGAAGGAGTTCCTGCCTCAACACACTACCTTCTCCTGCTCCCACATTCTGTAGGTTCCAGGTCCGATAGTCTGCAGGTTCCTGCTTCCTTCCTATACAGGTTCCTGATTCTCACCATTGCGGGTTCCCGATTTCTAAAACTGCATGTTCCTGATTCTATGAGATACAATATCCACCCTCGCTCTGGAAGTTCCTGCTTCCAGATTCTGTGGTTTCAGCCACTGTTCCTGCAAGGGCACCCTGTCTGTAAATATGCCAGAATCACTGACTAAAGTCAGGGTGAGGGGCTTGGTCAGGGCCGACTGAGGCAGGCTGGCGGTGCGTGTAGGGGTCGCGCCACCTCCATCTACCCAGTGCATGTCAGTGAGGAACCAGGGAACTCACCTTGCTTCCTGGTTCCTGTCTATGTGCTGCACGGGAGCCGGGGGCCTGGAGTGATGGAGCATCACCATGGGAAACATGTAAGAAAGCTTTGTTTTTATGTGTGTATGTATGCATGCATGCATGATGTGCTTAACATATGTGTGTATTATGTGTGCGTGTGTATTGGATTTGCATGTATACGTGCGTGCATGTGAGTGGTGTGTAAGTATGTATGGGTATGAGTACGCATGTCATCATGTGAATGAGAATGCCGTGTGTGTGTGTGTGTGTGTGTGTGTGAATGTTCTGGGCAGGTAGGTGTCTCTTGAGAATACAGTGAGAATGTTCTGGGTGCGATTTAAGTGAATCTGAGAGAAGGTGTATGGGTGAGTGACTGGTGGGTGAATGGGTATGAATGTGATTATGTGTGAATTTTGGGGTGGATGCCCGTTTGGAGGATGCCGTGTGTTCCAGGTGTGTTCCAGGTATGTTTGGCAGTGAATGTGGGAGAAGGTGTATGGGTGAGTGGCTGGTGTGTGAATGGATATGAGTGTGTTTGAGAGAGAATATTCGGGGTGGGTGTCAGTGTGGAGAATGCAGTATGAATGTTCTGTGTGTGCGCGTGTGAGTGAATACGAGAGAAGGTGTATGGGAGCATGACTAGTGGGTGAATGGATATGAAAGTAATTATGTGTGTGTGTGTGTGAATGTTCTGGGTGTGTGAACATTTGAGTTACTAGGGGCCAGGCACCGCCCCCTGTTTCTATGCTAGGTGAAATATTTAAGCTTAGATTAAAAAACATACTTACATCTTTCACCTAAGGCAGAGCTTGCGTTCCCCTGTAATGTCATGATCATCATGGGCAGTGCGCATGCATGGTTGTCCACACCGGCAAGAACGTTTGGCGTGTCCCGTGCTTTGTTGAAGAGCTTTGCAGGGCCTCCCTCAGCATGGCTCACATACGGTCCCCAAATGTTGCGTTACGTCATTGGCCAGAATGTTTTCAAACTGACCTTGAAGAAGCCTGAGGTGATGCTGTTAGAGGTCAGCATCAATCACCTAACCGTGAGGGCCTGTCCACGAGTGGTGCACATGGTAAGGAGCATGATTATGAATGCTGGGATTTAAGTGTATAGGGTCCCATCGGATGTTAGTCCTGGCAAAGCCGCAAAGAGTCCCAAAGATGGACCTTGCCGGGTCTCTAATTTCAGCTGACATTTTCCCTGGTAATGGCAGCCCAGAAACTCCCCTTTCACTTTTCTTCACTTTCCCACCTGCTCCCTTTTCCTGCCCTCCAGCACGGGTATGGCCATTGCACTTCTGGAAGTCCCATTGAAAAATGCTTTGTACATCAGGCCCGCAGTGTTTTCTTTCCTTGCATTTTTACAATGAACTACGAAGAACTTATATAGGGTTTTCTCTTCCTGCATTTTACACTATATTACAAAGAACATGCACAGTGTATTTTCGTCCTTGCATTTTACACTGTACTATGAAGAATATACACCATATTTTCCCGCCTTTACATTTTACGATGAACTACGAAGAACGAACACTGTTTTTCTTTCCTTGTATTTTACTCTGTACCACGGAGAACTTAAACACTTTTTGCCTTCCTTGCATTTTCCGATGTACTACGAAGAACAGCACAGGTGCAGCCTTAATCCACAAAGGTACCTGAATAGGCTTTTACATGTGCACATTCTCTGCTGCGCCCATTTCTGCTCCCAGGATGAATCATGCGTTGTCTATGTTGTCATATTCATTTAGAATGCTGCACGGGCACACTCTCCAGTCCCTCACGCACCCAACACTGCCAAAGCTCTGTCTTCTATAGCTCCAAAGCTGCCTTGGAATCCCAGTGCATATACTGCCTCATCACGAGTTTGGCGGTAACCCTTAAATGCGGTGGTAACGCTATTACCGCTGCATTTAAGGATCCGCCAAATCACGGGTCAGGCAAATCCGCTGCGATTTTGCTGATTTTCGGCGCTCTTACTGCTGCGCTAGTACCGCCGGCGGTAGTAGCGCCGAAAATGTCCCATAGGGCCCAATAGGGAATGGGGAATTCCCAAATGGGGCCAACGGGGAATGGTGACTTACCGTTCACCAAACCCGTGATCCGGCACTAATAGCATGGGGGGGTTGGCAGTAACGCTAATAGCCCCGGCCGGCGGTAATACCGCCGGGGATACTGCCCAACTCGTGATGAGGCCCATACTCTTTTGTGTTGCCTCTCACTAGAAGATAAGTCATATATAATGGGCTAAGACGTATTCATACTAATACGAGTATTTCGCCTGCCTAACCCCCCCATCTCTTTCTGCAAACTCCTCTCCCTTTTCCCTCTCTCTTACATCACCTTGCTCCTATGATTCCTCCCAGCAGACAATGCTCTGATGATGCCGGGCGGGGGCCCAAAACGCCTCGAACAAGGATTTGGTGCTTTGAAACTACTTAAGTGGGCCTTCAGCACAGCACAAAGACAAGTGACCTAAATGTGGTTTGGACTGGCTGCTTTGTAAGCAGGCGTCACTGAACAGAGTGCTAGTTTAGCTGTCAAAAGACTACTTTGGAGAAGGCACTGTAAATTGGAGCACAGCTCATTTACTGGCAAATGCAAATCGCTGAAGCAGAAATCCTCAGCACGAATTAAAGCTTCAGCAAGGGGAACTTAGGTGCTCGCAATGCAGATGGACTATTTCACTGTCATGTTTATTGAATATTCTCTCATTGTTTGGTCCTCATGTTTGGACAGCTAGGATTTCGATGAAAAGACTGGGTAATGTCAGATACAGATCTTACTGGTTGGCCGTCCATTATACTCGAATATAGGATGACCAGACGTCCCGGTTTTGCATGCATTGACTGATTGCGCCACATGAATGGATACGAAACACTCATTGCCAAGCCTGTGATAACAAGCAAAGCAAAAGCTCTTTTCTTTTTAACAGGTTTAGTGTCACAGCCGATTTGGCAGTTTATATGGAAGTAGGGAAGTGCTGGAAATTGTAGTTATTTTAATGTGCGATCTTACCCAGTGGGGTAGGGGGAGAGGGCCCGGGGAGACGGGCAGTGGGGGGGCAGCTGGCGCTAGTCCTACTTTTATGTTTATGGCCTGTCCTGGTTTTTTATTTTCAAAATCTGGTCCCCCTATCTACTACCAAGTAAAGTCTTTCCCTGCACACGAACCAATATGTGCGCCCCCTCCTCAAGAAGCAGTCTGCCGATCCTACCTGCTCAGCAATCTATCGCCCAATCTCCATCAACCCTTTCCTGGGTAAACTCTTGGAAAAGCTGGGAATCTCCCAGCGTACTCTCCACACTGAATCTGTTGGTTGTCTCCATGTCCATCAGTCTGACTTCAGAGCTGCCAGAGGCATGGAAACTGCTCTCATGAACACCCGTGAAGATCTGCTCTCTAACCTTGATTCCAGCATTCCTTCTATACTCATCCTCCTTGATCTTTCCTCTGCTTTCAACACAGTCAACTACGCCGTCCTGATCAATCGACTCTGTGAGAACCTGGGCATCACGGATCAGGTTCTAGAGTGGCTGAACTCCTTCCTCTAGGACCTCCCCACCCAGGTCCAACTTGGTCCCTTTCTCTACGCCATCTCTTTCACTCTGCCTGTGGCGTTCCCCAGTGCTCCATCCTCTCACCCTGTTTTTTCTACCTCTACTTGGCCCTTTTGGCCCACCTAATCTCTACCTTCTCCTCTAACATTCAGTGTTATGTGGATTACACTCAGCTTTCAGTCAGGCTCCCCTCAGCCTCCACTCCTCTCTCTCTCATTCCGGATTGTCTGTCAGCGATTCAGGATTGGGAATCCTGCCCCTGCTTTCCAATCTCACTCTGGCCGTCCACCTTGGGCCCCTTTCCTTCGTCTTCCTGCGAGGTAAAAAACCTTGGTGTCATCTTTGACTCCACTCTCTCTCTCCTCACATCTCGGATGTCGCCAAGAAGTCCCACTACCAGCTGCATCTCCTCAAAGGGACTCTTCCTTTTCTCACATTCCCCCAGAAGCTCACTGTCTCCAGAGCAAAGGTTCTCTTTAGGCTGGACTACTGCAACAGCATCTTTCTGAATCTGCCTTCCTCTACTCTCGCCCTCTGCAACTGATCCAGAACAGGACGGCAAGGCTTATCCTTGGCCTCAAGCCCAGGGACTGTATCTCTCCAGCTCTGAAATCTCTCCACTGGCTCCCGGTGGCTGCAAGGATCAAGTTCAAGACCCTTTGTATTGTCCACAAGGCTTTCTGGGGCCCGCACTACATCCAACGCTCTCTCCCAAAATGCCTTCCTTTTCGAGCCCTTCGCTCAGCTACCTCTAAGGATTAGACGCTTCTCCAGGCAGAGAGTGGTGGGGTAGATCTCTCTCCTCTGCAGGTGACTCCCTCTGGAATGGCCTACCTGTCTCTCTCAAACTTGAGCTGGACTACCTGAAGTTCTGGAAGCAGCTCAAAATGTTCCTCTTCTCTTCTGCCTTCTCTCTCTCCCTCCCCTGCTCACCTACCTGGCCTACCTGTCTGCTGTACCGACTGGTTGGTTGGCTACCCTCAGAGTCTCACTGGGTACCAGGCTATTTCTTGATCAGTCACCCTTGCACTACCTCCCGGCCTACCACACACTTAGGGGCTGCAACTGTAACCCTACAGTCCCTTGTTCTTGTTGCACTACCCAGAGCCACGCTGCCCTGGCTGCACTTACTCAGAGCATTGCTGCCCCGTTTCCCCCTCCCCTCTCTCTTGCACTTCCCTCTCCCTTTCTCCCTGCACTTCTCGTTCTCGCACTTGCACGATCTGAATGACACAAGGCCTAATAAGATCATTTGTCTTGTCCTCCCTCTGTTTCCCCCTCCTTGTCTTGTCGCACCTAGAAACACTTGTGTACAGGTGCGTTATAAATGACTTATTATATCACATCAATATCGTTGATTTACTTCCAAAACGTGTATACAGTATTCCAACATATATAATTAGCATCCTTTCTTTTTGGCGTCTGTGATCCTCACATTACATTCCTCAATTAAACATTATGTACATAAACATGTTCAGGTATAGAGGCCGATGGATGGTATGGCTAAATATATCTAGATGACATTATCTTGAATTCTCAAATCCTGGCTTCCCCATTTGAACAAATTATGTGATCCTGGACAATACACTTTATTCTACTATGATGTATACACCTAAGCTGATAAAAGTGGAATCGTAAAGAAGTGATTATGTTAAGCTTGCACTGCAAAATGCCTCACACATATATGGGTTAATAGACTACAGTGTTCCACATGGTATAATAAAAATAATCTTTTTTGAGTACCCACCGGAGGCTGAAACGCCACTTTGCTCACTCATGGAAATGTTGCTTATGAACCATGTTTCATTCACAAGTAAGTAAAAATAAAAATGAACTAGTGTTTGGTGGATAAGGGAGATTGTGAGGGCGTAATTGTTCAAAACCGAAAAGAAATAGCAACAGATATGTTACATTTTGTTAAGTTAAGTTATGTTATGTTATCTTGCATTTGTATAGTGCCTATTACCATAGTTAATTCAGTAGTGGTAGGGAGGAGCAAAGTCAAAGTAGGTCGTTGGGATGAGGGCGAGGGATAGATAAGGTGCTCAGGAAGGCATGAAAAGGAAAAGATGGAGGAGCTATGTGTACAATTGGACCACATTTATCGTGGGACTCAACAGTATTCTGTGGGGTGCAGCGTCGAAAGGAGAGAGAGCTGGAGAAAGGTGTTCGCTGTGCCAGGGGGTATGTCTGGAATGTACTCACTGCATGGTGAGCTGGGGCATGTTGCAGCCAGGCCCAAGATAAGAGGCGGCAGGGCCCTTTGACTTACTTCCCTAGGGCCCGCAACAACATTTGGCAGGGGTTAAGACAGACATCCGAATTTGCCAATTTTGCAACAGCTCTCTGAAAAGCAAGCAAAACACCTCACCTTTTTTGGTTTCCTCATTTATTTTTGTTATGGTTCCCAAAGCCCCAGGCTTCTGTGCAAAGTGCTAAGTGCAAAGTGCTTAAGTGCTTGTCTTGGGAGGATAGCTCAGCGATAACGTACTCGCCTTGGAAGCAAGACGACACTGAGCAGCACAGGCTCGATCCCCGGGTCCGCGCTTAGAAACCTCTGGGCATTAAGCGCGTTAAAAATGACCTATCATATCATAACAAGAAACACCTAGCCTGTCTGTGGCTTAGCCCTGGTCAGACATCTGAGCCTTCCACTGTGACATGGTGAGCCAAGGCATGTAGCAACCATGGTCAAGAAAACACAGCATGCAAAGCTCCTCTATTCACTCCCCTGAGTCACGAACAGCAGGCACTATAGATGGGAAAGCTAGAAGGAAATATGGGCACATCCAAATGAGGTTGGGCTCCCAACCACGGCATCTTGAGAGCAGAAGCCCCAGTCTGGCCTTACTATATTTTGTTCATGCGTATAGATCAAATGATTACACTGTAATAAAGGCATAACTAGTGTATTGTTTTCTAAACAGAAAAACAATGCCATTAGACTTGCCTTTTTATGAAAGCAGGTGTCTGTTTGCAGTTAGAAAATAAGGATGGCTGTGGGCAGATGAAGATTGCCTAGGTTGGTGAGGTCTGCCACATTATGGGGTTGCAGATGCATTCGAGTTTGAAATAGAGAATTGATTAAAAGGAGTTAAAAGGAGTTAAAATGAGCTTCTGTGTATCAGCTATCCGCAGTCCGCTTGAGCAGCCTTTAGGGAACAAGGAGCTCGTTCTTAGGCCAAATGCCACATGAGCCGAGTGAAACAAATGAAAATATAAACTTAATATCCCATTATGGTCTAATATACCTTCCAGAGGTGCCCATGTAAAAGTACAATGAAGGGAATGTTTGCTAAGACAATTCCTAAAATGGGGCCTAACTGTACTGTTATAATATTGTCCCTTGACCTCCATGCTTTGTGGGTGCCCATAAGCAGATTGCTCAGTTTCTTCTACTATGTACTAAAAATCATGAAATAAAAGGGCTCGTATAAAATAGGTCAAAATAGAGAATGGCCTAAATAATCCTCATGTGCACAAATGCATAACATAAGGATAGCAGTATGGCGCCATTTGGAGTGGGACATCAAAAGGGATCTCTTGGTAGAATTTTGGAGCAAAGAGTTTACCGTAGCTTAACACAAGCAGGGGCTAAAGAGCTCCCAGTTCTCAATGCCTGTGTGGGGGGCCAGCTTTGAGAAGTGGTGCGAGCATAAAGTGGCAATCGTTCCCACATTCTGAAGCAATAGAAAGCTAGAGGACGGCGTACTGGGAAAAAACAATGTCCTCCCATTAAAAGTAAGGCAATCAGTTGCTTTGAGCTGTTACAAAGGGATGAGAAAAGCAATTTAGTGACTGTATTTTTTATTTTTTTATGTGGTTTCATATAGCGCCTTACACCAAAGCGCTGAACATAACAACACGCACAGTACAAATAATGAATTAACATTTAAAAACACAGAATATTTCTGTGGTTGCAGTAACCCTCATTAACCAGACGAGAGACGGTAGGAGCGTAGGGAGATCCGAAAGAATGAATAAACAGTGATAGAGAACGGAGAGAGAGAGAGTGGGTGTGTGTTCCAGTTTAAAGGAACTAAGAGATTGAAAGATCTAAATCTAGATTGAGCGCAGGGGGGACACAGAAGTACAAGGAGATGATGAGAAGCAGAACAAAGTGGGTGAGAGGGAAGGTAGACTGGAGAAAGCATGGCTTACAGGACATGCAGCCACCATCCATGAGTAGCAACATCGGTTGGGATGCCGAGGATGTATATAAAATATGTTCTGTGTACAGCGCTTAGGCATAAGCGCTATATAAATAACAAAATCAAAACTAAATCAAAATGATCAGCTGATACACCAAGAGCCGAAATGTCGCATTGTTTCTTACCGCATGCAAAGAGGTGAGGAATGATCCAAGAACAGGCGACAAAAGGGATTGGCAGTGCTCGCTGGGACGGAAGAGCACCCGCGGCTTCATTAATACACTGATCATTTCGTTCGCAGGTTCAACAAGGTAAGTAATGCCAAAGTTTGCTACCCCATCATCATCATCAGTCATTTGTATGGTGCCTTTCACCAATGGTATGGTCCCAACACGCTGTAGGTTGAACGCCCTTGGGGGGCCGAGTCCAGGTATGGGAAGATTCATCAGAGGAGTTTAGAATGCGCGTGTGCATTTCAGCAAAGGCGAAATTGGGGAGGGGTGGCCAGGACATACAGTAAATATATCTGGTGGGTGGGTTAGCATTGGATTTGCTTTCCCTGGCAATGTACCTGCGTGTCAATGTTTTGCAGGAGGTGCTGAATTTAGAAATCACAAGACCTGGGCAGTAATGCCAACTTCCTTACATTGATATTGATATTGATATTTTATTTGTATCGCGCTCGTACACAAGTGTTTCAGAGCGCGACAAGGCAAGGGAGAAGAACAAAAACAACGACCTAGGCCCAGTGACATTGAGAACGCGCAAGTGCATGGGAGAGGGAAAGGGGAAAAGTGCATGGAAGGGGGGAGAAGTGGAAAGTGCGGAGCAAAGGAAAACATAAATAAGAAAATAAATAAATAATAAAAGGCAACAACCAGTGGTAGTGCAGCCAGCACGGGGCAAGTGCTGGGTTTAAGGCAGCAGGCAGGGTATTTCTGATAAGTGAAGGAAAAAGGGGGTGGGGGCTTTATGGTTATAGATACAGACCCTAGTGCAAGGGATTGTCCGGAGGCAGTGTGGGTGGGTGGCAGGGTTAGCAGGTACCTGGGACCGGAAGACAGAGGGTAGGCTAGGTGCATGGTGCCTTCACCAAAACGGTGTGATTCTGGGCAAATGGCATTATCTCTTGGTGCATGAGTTCACTTCCCTCCACAATTTGGGCATGCATGTCCACTCTAAGAAATATTACATTTAAACTAAAGAAATTGGCATTCGGTTCTGCCTGAAATGTATAGGGGCGCTCAGCTTGCAGTGTTGAGCGATGCGCACGTCTCCTCGCGTCCTTTTGGCTTCACTTATGCAGAAGAAGGTTTATAATCAGAACACTGAGAATACTGTGCATGGCCAAAGGTGCGACACTCTGAACAGGACGCAAAGGTTGGCACTCTGATACCATGAAGGCCATCAAAATAAGGAATATTTATAATTGGGCAGGGCCCTCACTTTGTACGATGGCCCCTTTTGCGGCCCTTCAGAGACAAACCGCACCTTTAAATTTCCACTTAAAGCATTGTATGAACTCAATGCTGGTGCTTTGATTGACTTGTATGGTCAATGCACTGGCAAGCCGGATGCATGCGGCAGGCCTCTATTTAACTAGCCT
Source organism: Ambystoma mexicanum (assembly GCF_040938575.1). Lineage (NCBI taxonomy): Eukaryota > Metazoa > Chordata > Amphibia > Caudata > Ambystomatidae > Ambystoma > Ambystoma mexicanum. The sequence goes on from NC_090929.1 coordinate 491,366,409, forward strand.
TCTAGGGTATCAGGTAATAATGTCCCCATACATAATGTCCCCATACATAATGTCCCCATTCATAATGTTGCCGGGAAAAGCCATTGACAACATTATATATGGTGACATTATGTATGGGGATGGGTTGCAGGGATGTCCCCTGCTCCACTTGTTAGAAGAAAAAAAATCAGGTGGTGCGGGGGTGTCACCCGCATGTTCAATTTAATAATGTCTCTGCAAAAAAGGGCGAGTTTTTTGGCAGGAGATATTTTTGCAGGGACATTATTACATGGAACCCCTTCGAGACAATCAACACGTCTCGCGTAGCTTGTGTGAGCTGTCGCCTACCGTGTGAGTGGGAAGAGAAATACTCTGTGGTGTGAGCTTAAGGGGGATCCCCAGGAAATGGAGTTCTTATGAGTTTCCTAAAGCAGAGTGTGCCTTAGAAAATGGTGTCCTTTTCTGTCAACAAGGGCTAACAGTACCACAGACAATACAGCAATACCTTTACGCCGGCTCTACAGGGAACACGCTCTGCCTACTCAGGCCAGCTCGCATAATGCCAGGAAGGATTATTTGCAGATCTGAAAGCGGTTACTAGTCTTTCCATCACATTGTTTTCATTGAATAGATTGTCCATCAAATTTTGTCCAACTTTTATTTTTTCATGTAATGTGGTTTAATACCACTTTCCATCGAAAACCTGCATAACTAATTATATTTTGTATTTATTATTACTTTTTTATTGGGGAGTCCCAAACCCCTGTTTTTCACCCTTTAAAACACCCATTCCCAAATGATATATATTTTTTTTTTATTGGGGTGGGCCCCCGGCGCCCCACCCCCCAACCCTCGTTGTCCAAATGTAACCATTTAACCCTTTAAACCACCCAAATACACATACATACATTTTCGGTGGAAAAACATTAATTGAAAGATTTTTTCGATGGAAAAAATGTTCAGTGAACCTTTCTTCGATGGAAACTCTTTCAATGAAAAGACTGTAACGCTCAGAAAGCAGTTCAGAACTTATCGACCCACGAATAGGAATAATAGTACATGTGCAAATTATATCCACTGACATTCAGTGTACATCGATATTTATTATACATATTAATTGTATTTATCCAGACAGCATTTGACTATTCCGGCCAAGTCCAGCCTTCTTTTAGGGGATTCTAAAAGCTGCGACTGCTTGATTAAGCACATGGCTGCCGAGGGCACAGCTCCCCTGGCCGAGGCGGCTCTTCATTGGCTTTTTATGGAGCATCGCATTAAGTGTGAGGTCTTGTCAATTGCATATTGAGCTTTCTTTGATAAGCATTAATTAAAGGATGCAAGAGCGGCTCCCCACATTGACCAGAGGGGGCAATACGGTTATTCCTGACCATGGGCACGGGCAAGGCTCACTTGAAATCAGGCCAAAGGCTGGATCTCTGCATGCCCGTATTGACTCCTAAACCATGTGATGTATACATTTTACTTATTTATTGTATGTGTCGACAGCGCCCAAACCTGCAAGTTTTACGGCGCTGGTACATTGGTACACACTGCTGTTGTTTGCATTGTCTACTGGTGCAATGGGATCGGTCAGAGGGGCGGGTTGGGTTTGGTGAGTAGGGGCAGAGGGAACGACATTGCATTGCTTTGCTGTTGTGTTGACGCGTGCAGATCAGAAGTGCCCAGGCTCTGCAGGCAGGCATGCTTCTAGGCGCTTTTCCTTGCGAGCACTCGGGGTCCCCGGAAGGGAGTCGTGTGTGCACGAAGCAGCATAAACTGGAACTGTATTATGCAAACTGGTGGGAGGGATGTGGAGTTCTGATGGTTTCGTGTATATTGGCGGATAGGTTGCTGTGCGTGCGTGGCTTAGTCAGCCGGCATAGCATATGTTCGATTGTTGGAATTGGAGTGGGTTACTAAGAAGCCGAGACAGTCGAGGCATCAGTGGGCACATGAAGCATCAGAGCCGGCACCCCAGTGGAGAGACACCTAGAAGTACAATTACAGTGGGGGAACCAGGGACGTACTTTCACCAAAATGTAAGGGGTAGTGGAAGTGACATCACAAGACCCTTGACCTCTGCTGACATCACAGGAAGTGATGTCATTTGACCCCACCCCGAAGTGACATCATGTGAAGCAATGGACCTTTTACCCCTTGACAAAACAGGAAGTTGCATCGAAAAATATGGTTACAATATCACTGTAACGTGATATACATTTCATACAAGAATAGATCACCATGTGTATCAGCAGAAAAAAAACATGCTATAACTGCAACTTGCGAAAAGCAAAATACATATAGTCCAAAATGGATGCTTATTCGATTCTAAATGCTTTTTGGGGGATTTTGACTGCATTGTGAATTTGAGGTGTTTAAGAACAGACTAAATCAGTGACTCACCCCCTGAAGTGTACCTGAAATAAACCTTTAACGAGTCTAGCAATTACTGTATAGAATTCCAGAAAGACAAATTATTTGTTATTCCTATTCTTTCTTATTTAGGGTCACTGCACACTTGTGGAACCCCCTGTTTTTTTTTAAGAATCCTGAACATGAAAGCCACATGGCATTGGCTACAGCCCGGGAGCATCAATTTGTACCAAAAAAGAAAACTTTTTAAAACACTTTTTTGTAGGGGTAGCAAGAGAGACCCCAGGGGTAGCAAAGGAGACCTCAGGGATCGCAATCACAACCCCTGGTGGCCCCTAAATTACATCCTTGGGGGGAACACCTAGGAGCAAAATGACTGTGATGGATACTTAGGAGCAAATTACATTGCAGGAACACCTGGGAGTAAAACTACTGTGGAGGGCCACCTAGTAGCAAGCTGTGGGGGACCTAAGACAAATTTACTGTGGGAACATCTAGGAACAAATTACAGTAGGAAACACATCAGAGCAGCAGAAAAGCTGTGGTGGAATAACTAGGGACCAAAATGGTTGTGAGGGAATTAGGAACAATTTAGAGTGGGAACACCTAGGAGCAAATTACAGTGGGGAACATCCAGGATCGGAATTACGGTGGGGAACATGTAGAAGCAAATTACAGAGATGGGAAGGGAGGCACCCTGAAGAAAAATTACAATGGGTTGTACTTAGGAGTATTTGGGAATTCCTAGGGGTAAATTACAATGGGGAACACCTAGGAGCAGTATTACTGTGGGAGAACATTTAGGAGAAAACTACAGTTGGGAACACCTAGGAGCAATTTTCAAGGAGCGAACACCTAGGAAGTAGTTATATTGAGGGGACACCTGGGAGCAAAATTACAATGGGCTGCCCCTACACGCATATTACAATTGGGAAACCCTAGGAGCAGAATTACAGCAGAGAACACCTTGGAGCAGCATTGCAATAGATTATACTTAGGAGAACATTACAGCACTATTACACATACTCCCAAAGCAATGGAGGATGTCCTCAATGGAAAACATATACCAAATACCAAAATGTTCTATTTAGTTGTGTCAGAGAGACAAAGAGTGAACATTACATATGCTACGTTATGTTGTAGGCTTTTATAAAGCATGCACACACCAGAGGCATCTTGGCGCTAAAGAAAACAACAGGAGTCAGAGAACAGCCTAAAACTGATATGTTTTCGATGCACGCCCGAAATTCAGGTGATCCTTAGTGACGCGAAGGGAGAGGGGAATGGAATTCCACAATTTAGCTGCTGCTACCGAAAAGGAGCAGCCGCCAACCCTCTCAAGATGATAGCGAGGAATCAGGAGAAGACAGGCTTCTAGGGAACAGAGTGGTCATGCAGGCCGATAAGGAATACTTTTTTCCCTTAAGTACTCAGCCCCGGTAGCATAAAAGGCCTGATGAACGATGCAAAGGGATTTAAATCACACACGCTGTTGACCTGGCAGCCAATGAAGCTGGCATAGAACTGGAGAGATATGGGAACCATACAGTGTCTTCGTTGAAATACGAGCTGCCAAGTTCTGGAGTAGTTGCAACTGGTGGAATAGAGGGATTGAGCAAGGAATAGAGCATTGCAGTAATCCAATTTACTCAAAATAAGAGAGGTCCCCACCAGAGGACGCAGCTGGACAGGTGGAAATGGTAGAAGTTGACGGAGAACCCTCAACTGAAAAAAACAGACTTGCAGATGGCACTCACCTGTGCAGAGGTGGATAAAGAGGATTTTAACTTAAAACCTATGTTTTCTACCTCCAGCTCAGGCACCCGAAAAGAACCTAACTCAGGAGGCCAAAAAGCAGATGACCAAAGTGTAGCAGGACAGGAAAGACAGGAGCGAGGAATGTGAGATGGGCCCACCACCAGTACCTCCATCTTCTCTCCATTAAGCTTCAGCCAATTGCTGCTCGTCCATCTGCCAACCGCTGCCAGGCAACCCCTAAGCTGAGATGTGTTGTCCGGCCAAGCAGAGTCCAAACGGACGATGATTTGAGTATCATCAGCATAGGAGTAACACCTGAAGCCATAGGAGTGGATGAGCAAAACAAGAGGCTGAATATAGATATATAACAGGGGAACAGAATAATGCTGGGTCTATCTGCAGGACAGAGGGCAGAAGGCAGATAAACATGAAGAGACAACGTCATTCTAGACTCTATCTGGTGGAAAAGATCCTCCAAGACTCTACCCACCAATACCTCTCCTTGCTCTTCAGGCCCTACACGCCAGTGCATCATCTGTGATTAGCCTCCCCAACCATCACACCTTCTGCCTGGCAAGATGTAAATGCTTCAAAGCGGATCTCTAGAGGTCTGAGGTGTGAAGGTTGCCTGCGGAATAGACATCCTTCTCACCTTAGACTGGAAACATATTTCTGCCAACTCCTCAGCAATCAAATCTTCAACATTGCGTTCATTGCGTAATCACCAAATTGGATGAAATCCCTCAAGTTACACCCTCGGATTGGCCACGTGTGCCCGCCTAAGTCTGCATAGTCCTCGGCCTGCGGGCGCCTTCCTATGAAGGTGTCCCACCTTGTTTCTCATTATGGGATTAGGAGACATCTGATGTCCAAACACTACACTGGACTTGGCTGTACTCCATTGTGATGTCCTCCAACATAGTTGCATTAAAATCAGCATCCGTCTTCTAATGCGCCTCCGTGTGTATTCCGTCTATGGCGGTGGTTCAAAGTGAATGACATAGCCAGCACTGTACACACATATCAATTAAATAAATAAACATGCAGTTTTGGCAGTACCCACCTGTTGTTAATGATTTATCACCAACTGAAGACACAAACTGGAACCCGAATCTGTCATGACTTGAGGAACCCAGTGAAGGATTCATCAACAGGACCACAAGCAGTGGCCTTGGCATTCAGGTGGCACTGCCCTGAGCTGAAGAGAGCTTTGCACTATGACGACCACCAATAGGAATACTGCTATCTAGGGATTTTGGCAAGATCGGACTGGACAAGGATGACTCTGTGTACTCAGTCCAGACATGTAGTCCTCCATGAGAGTCAGGAAAGTGTTCAGACCTACCTAAGAAGTAGGCATGCCTTCATGTGGCCATGAAAACACAACTGGGGGGATTGTGGGGCATGCCATGTGTGAAGATTCAGGGCAAATTGTGATGTACGTTTGGTCACTTTCTGCCTTATTAAGCAACCTCAAGCATCTACCACTTTAAACATTTTAGAGCGCCATCTGTTTTTTGGTGTTAGAAATATCATCTTGTGTGAAATATCATATGCTACTTTTGTGTTTTGCCCACCCAACGCTCAAGTGTGACACTGATCCAATGGAACACATTGTTTTCGACCAAGGGTAAAGGACATAACCTGGAAGTTAAAAGGATAGGATATAGAAAAGGAAGGGAATGACTCCAGCCCGGAGCACTTCTAAACCAGGTCAGGCTTTTGTCGATGTAGACTCTACATTGTAGAGAGTGTGGTTACCACATCTGGTGCCTGGGAACCCCCAATGGCACCAGGACAGGTCCGGGTGAGATCACCGGAGGCTATTCTGACATCAGAGCAAATGTCAATGACGGTTTATAGTCAAAAAACCGAATAAAAAAATCTCGAAAAAAAAATATCGAATTGAAAATCTCGAAAAAAAAATTATCGAATTTTTTTTTAATACGTTTTTATTTCGAAATGGGGGGGTTCCCCCCCATCCCCCTTTTTTCATTTTTTTTTTATTTTACCCTTTTTTTATACTTAACTCAACCCACAAATACATATAAATAAATAAATAAATAATTAGAGATTTTTTTTTTCGAGATTTTAAATTAGAGATTTTTGTAATTCGATATTTTTTTTGGGTTTTTTGACCGACCACCGTCAATGACATCGCTTAACACATTGAGGACATCAGGGCAGCTACAGGTAGCATCGTGACAGGCTTTTGATTACATCCCAAGGGGGGTTGACAATATCACAACAGCTCTGACTTCACACATCGATGACACCATGACACACGCCGATAACATCAGAACAGGAATTACTCGGAAAGGTTGCTGTGTTGATTCGCTTTATTACTCTACTTCTTTCCAACAATTGTTTATGTGTCTTTCAAGACCGTATGACAGCCTACACGAGAGTCTGAATCTGCCATTATACAGATTTGGCAGGCAAGTAAACACTCAGCTATGCTATGTTCCTCAGTGCATTTCATTATGTACATGGATTGTAACTTGCAGTGATCGAAGTGAGCGGGAACGGTTAGGAGCGGTGTTCCGCTGCTATTATTTTTTTCTGTGTCCCATTCCTCTACTTTTTACAACCATATTCAGCATTCTATGCAGAGGCGAGTCCATTCATGTCCCTGTGCAAGTTTACATTTGTAATAGGAGCCTTAGCTACCAGTCACTTAGACTATTGCAATGCCCCGGCCGCAACACCTTGTCACATGTAGCACTATGCTTCCGCCCACCCTCTCCCCTGCCGAGGCCACAGTTCCACACATTTTTTCGGTGCACTTCTACCACTGCTTGTAAGTGGCCCAATGACACTGCTTCAGCCAGTATTCGCTTTTTAGGCAACATCCCTTTGCAAGCTGGGACTTGTAGGCCCCACGTTATGGATGGGAACACGCAGCTTTAAATCGCAGAAAGAAAAGGGCTGCTGGCCGAAAAGCAAAGACTGACAGAAGAGATACAAGGTCACTTGGCCGCCATGTGTCTACATAGACACCGTGTAATGCTACAATATGTGGACGCGCGAACACCCCCAAATAATAGCAAATACATCTGATTCCTCGTTTTCGGGGGCAGCAGAGGCAGGCAATATAAGTAGCACCTGCCCCGTGCAATAGCACTCGTTTCATCACAGGGGACACAGAGCAGATGGTTGAATGACTCACACAACACTGCATTTTCCAGCTCTCCGCCTCCCGTGATTCTCTGCTGCGAGAAGACCCGGGATCTCAGGCATATTTACCTTCAGGGGAAAGGAAGGACTGTTGGAGAGGTGGGGGCTTCCAACAAAGAGGCAAAGACAATCACACGTCCTACCATAAGGTGACTGAATCTGCTGGCCCTACTCAAGCACACCAGCACGACAGAAAGCCTGCCCTGGGTGAAAGCACGCCGCCCCCTCCTGCACAACTTCCTAAAACACACATAGCTTTACTTGCTCGTCCCTACGTATGATAAGGTCAAGCCGATTCCCGTGGACGGCAGCGCTGGCGTGCGTAGCCCTGGGCGGCAGCGCTGCGCACGTCAACGGCGCCGTGTTTCCGGCCAATGCCCCTTCCAGGGATATCTGGTCCCGAAGAATATATATGCATGTAAGGCAAAATGAGATAAAGACACTCTATTATGTAGCGCTAAAGGCGTCGTCTACAAACATAACACAGAGATGGAAAGACGATTCTAAGGCGTTTTAAAACCATTGGTGCTGAACATATGGTAACACAGTGGGTTCAAGCTTTAAAAAAAAAGGACGTGTGTCCGTGCAGCAGTGTATTTTTTCTCTGTCAGCCTGGCTTGAAACTGGTCGTTTTGGTGACCTCGTATTGTGAGGCAGGAATTCTTTCCAACATGGAGGAGGAAAGCCCCCCCAAAAAGTTTGTGCTCATATATATTTTTTTTTTACAGTGTGGCCACGATGGACCTCTTTTTTTAAGCTGTCTTCGACTGCCTTGGCATCGACAGGGAACCAATTTAGACAGACACAATCTATTGTCGTTTTGCCCATATTTCCACGAAGAAGGTCAATCGTGGACTGGGGAGTTGAGGGGGGTGGGTGGTCGGGTTATGCACCCATGCCCCATACCGGCCTGCTCTGGTGGTCCCATGTGGGCTGCTGTTTGGATGAGAATAGCAGGCTGTGATATAAATACTGAAAGTGTGGCTGATTTGCATTATCTGTCACAGCCCACACACACACACACTGTGTAACACACCAGATTCCCCACCACCTGTGCTCTTCAACGCAAAGTAAGAGACAAGAAACTGGCTCACCACCACCAAAAGCAGCATTCCTCGCCACTAATGCCCCACCCAGCCCTCCCCACCAGCATCTCCTGGAACATGGTCAGCAGCGAAGGGGAAGCACACACTGGCCCATGTCAAGTCCCCCTCTTAGAAGAGGCCCTGGTGAAGGCCGGGTGCATGAGGTTCTCCGTGATGTAGGCCACCAGCAGGCAGATGATAACCAGCATGACACAGATGGATCCCCCCACCGCCGTCATGGCTACCACGATATCCTGCATGCCCGCCGGCTCCACCACAAAGTCTACGCAGTCTGCGGATGCGCTTCGGTTTCCGTAGACGGTGTGCAGGCACACCCGGTACTTGACGTTGTCGTGGACGTCGGTGAGCAGGTAGTCGCGGCAGCTGGCACCCAACTGGACTGAGTCGCACTGGAAACGTGTGTAGGTGCCATTCCACGAACAATTGAGGGAAAAGCCTTTCAGGTCCTGGGGGTCCAAGGCATCCCACTGCAGGAGAACGCTGCTGTTCCTCAAGACGTTGGCCAACAGGGACCGGCCGGAGCTGTAGAGTTTGCAGGCTCTTTGGTTGCAGTGGAAGCTGCGCTCTTGGTTGCGGAAGCAGATGCGGGGGCTTGTATGGTCTTCACCCAGGACCTTGTATGGGCACAGTGGGTCTTTGGGCACAAGAGACTCTTCTGGAGGATGCCGGGACAGGTTCCTGGCTATGATCCCCCTGGGATTCCTCTGGGGCAGGTGTGGTGGCCACAGGTCCTGGCCCTTCCTGGGCACTCCAGAACCCAAGGCTGTCTGCTCCCAAGGGCCTGATGTAGGGCTCCAGTCGTCATCTCCGGGCAGGTGTCCGGTGCCACTCCGCCTCCCCGGCACAGGCGTGGGTGGCCAGTCACAGTGACAGATCCAGAACAGGGACTGGAGGGTCCCCAGGAGGAAGCTAAGCATGCTGGGGCCGGAGGTAGAAGCAGGGATGGAAGGCAGGCAAGTCAGCAGGCAGTGGCCCCAATGTGTCCAACCAGGGCCTCTGGGCTGATGACCCGGCAGGTCCTCCCCGGCCTCCTGCACAGACGGTCACCAAGGTCATCCTCGCTTTGCCTGGATCAAGGTATCCCTCCGTGACCGGCTCTCCTCCTCCAGTGTGCAGAAGCACCTCTCCCGCCAGCTCCCGGAGCTCCGAGCGCCCATTGCAGCGGGCATCAGGGAGCAGCCCGCCACCCCCACTGCGCTTCCGGAGCAGACAGCAGACGCATCTCCAGCGGTGCTCACCTGGAGCAGGCTGCGTTCGTCCCGGCTCTGTGCTGCTCTCCGCGCGCATCCAGCGCTCAGCTCCTCCTAGTCGCCAATGGCGCGGCAGCACACGGGTTAACCCTGTCACGGCCGGCTGAGGAGCACTTTCTAGACGCAGGCAAGATGGGTCAGTCATCCCCCGGGGTGGTATGCAGTTCAGAAGGTAATCCGACCAAGACAAAGCACGACATACTATGTGTGCGCATGTTTGATGTTGGCGTGCGTGTGTATGACGTGCATATGCCTCTGCCAGTGTGTGGGTGATGTTTCTGTATGTGTGTCCATATTACGGGTGTTTGTGTGTGTTTGTGTGTGCGGACATCTGTTTGTTATCCGTGATGCTGTGTTTGTACATGTCATGTGTATGTGTTGGTGCAGCGTGTGCATGTAATGCATGTGTGCGCATGAGTGCGTTTCTGTGTGTGATTTTGAGTGTAGTTATGTTGACAAGCTTATTTTCAGTTTGCAGGTGGAAGGGCCAACGCTTCAAATTGCAGGGAAGGGGCTGCCTTCAGGGGTCTTGTGTGGGCAGTTTCTGGGCAATATAACGCCCAGGGTGAAACCCTAGGTTCCAATGAGCCCCATACTATAATTTCATTTGCAAAGTATAGAAATATTAAAAGTAGAAAAGACAAAGGAGACAATATTGCAAGAAAAGTATTTTCATCATCTCATGCATGTAATACTCTACTCTCTCCACTGACCTGGACTACGGTGCCCGAGGGCGTGCAACACACAGCGCTTTGAGGTCATACCAGTGGTAAAAAGGCGCTATACAAATGCCCAATAACATAGCATAGGTTCTTTGTCTAAATTACACTCACCTAGATGTTGCTGCTGAAAAATATATATTGATCCTGCGTACTCTATTTGTTCTCGCTAATTGTGCTCTTAATTGAAAGTAACAAAGCCATTAGGCCGTTGTCACCTATTATAGAATATAAATATGTTAGCACTTTTTTAACTGAAATTCTTCTCAATAAACAACAAAAGTAACTTTAACTGAGATCCTTGGGGCAACACACACATTTGGAAACAACACGCTTCTCTGTATCGTCACTACGTTGTAACACAACATGTTAATATCCACAAGTCATAATTGTGTGGGATTTGTCAATACTATACTGTAGTATGATAAACCACAAGTGAGGGTTTTTAAGTGGACTGAAGTACAAACGGAATCACTTGGCGCCACTCTCAATCACGATGGAGCGGCAGTGAAATTAAATGATTTGCCCAGGATCACACACTTTGATTAAGTGGAGAAGCTGTGATTGGAGCGTAGACTGCAGTTTAGGAACTTGACCACATACCTTCCCAGCTCTAATTGGTACCGATGAGTGTTAATGCAAGCCTAAAATGAATCCGCTGGCTTTACAGGGTACCATGAAGACTCGAAGAGTATAGCGAAAAACATGAAGGTCATGGTCACATGCTTGTCAGCATTTCACACAGAATGCAGCTTGTTATGCACTCCTCCCATTTATGATGACCCTACATTTGCACTTCTCAAGGCACATCACACTAATGTTAGCCCCTCTAGATTACTCCCTCACTGGTGTGTGTGTGCAGCCATCTACCTCTAATCCTTTCCATTCAGAAAGCTCTGCTGAAACAAAGATATTTTAAAACATATTTGACAGACCCTGTGCCACCCTGTTTCTTTCTTTGCACTTGAAGCACAAAATGTAAAAAGCAGATGAACAGGAACAAAGCAGTCTTCCAGTCTGAGCCTGAAAGTACATCTCTAAGCACTGATTGACAACAGCTCATGCTGCCCTCTCACAAAGCACTGGCATCCTGGGCAGCCACCTGCTTCGCCACCCAAAGAAATGGCCCTTCGAATGGGGCCGCTTTCCTGCTCTCTCCCAGATGTCAAGTTAGCAGCAAATGGTGCAATTTAAAAACACATTGGTCAGTGGCCTGCTCAAAAACATGATGGGATTTAAAGACAAAGTTCATATTTGTATTCTTACCTGCCAGCACGGTAATGAAGTGGTTGTGATGTGGTGCGTGGTTGGTTTTCCCAGTTGCTAGGTTTAACTGTAGGTCAAGCTGCATTGTAGCAAAGTCTCACGCGAGCCTGAGTGATGCTACTGTTTGAGATTCTTTGAGGTGTTAAGTCGGCAGTCACATGGGAGGCCCCAGACAACTGACTACAAATTGTGGGCCCTGGAGTTTTGCCCTAGCATAGTGTAACCTGGCATAGCATTATTAATTCTAACATTACATAACATAGCATAAAAAGTCATAAAAGCTGAAAAAGGAAATCTTTGTATGGCTGAAAAGCAAATGAATGAAACCTTTTGATTTTTTCTAAAGTCAGAAAGCTTGTTTGCAGGTGTTGACTGGTTTTCTGTGTGAGATATGGCAACAATAACCACCTCTTAATCATCCTAAATCACCCTAAATGACAATACGCCATTGACACACAACTTCAGGCCCAAAAAACACAGGTTTACACAATGGAACGTACACCATCACAAGAGGTGTGCCTACACTAGATGTCTATAAACACCACGCTAACCCACCACAGATAAACCAATACAACTCAGAAAACTCTGTAGAGAGGTAGATTTACACTTCATTTATAGAGCCCACCCCTCACCTCCATCATACTGGAAGAACAGCAAGAGAACACTGTGTATGACACCTGGTATTATCCCAATATCACATCGAAGGTATGAGAGACGTTATGCGCTCAGACAACCGTATCGAATGTACACTCAAACTGATGGGGTAGACATGTTCTTGCAGACACCATTGGATATAGAAGAACTAAAAGTAAAGTCTGACAGATGAAAAGTGATGCCACTAAAGAGAGAAAATACGTGGACGCACTGAACTCGATGTATGGATATCTAAAGAATGAAGATGTAATTGAAGCAATAAAGTAAACACATATGAAAATGGAAAGGAAACCCATATACACTAAGAAGATAAGTGACAAGAGATGTGATCAGTGTACATATGCAGAAACACACGGTAGACAAGACAGCGTAGAAGCTTGCTAAAATACAAAATAGAATGCGATTAAAGAGGACATGTTGAGAAAATGGACGTTGTCATCCAATAATAGGAAGCGAGAAGCCTTGAGCAGGGAAACCAAGGCTGCAGTGCTGACAGGCACCGAAATACAAATTCATGCAAGAACAAAGGATATTTGTTTGGCTCAGAATCAAGGATACCGCAGTAGGAGCAACTACATGGCTCGGAAGGAGTCGAAGAGAATAAACCATCTAGTAGGACATATTTCTCTTAGATTAAGTAAACGAGTGAATAATTGTGAGTACCAGGTATTGTGCAATTAAACACACAGAAAACACATGCAGGATAGAGCAACTAAGTCTCCAAGGTAAAGAAGAGTAATGCCACTCAATATGATTGAGTCAAATAGCACTAAATAGAAAGACGAAAGAGACAGAATCATGATCTCCTCACATGTGGTATAAGACCAGAAGACCAGACCTTTTCATAAAGCTCCAGACGAAGATAGCGATGTACCTTCAATCCCTTCAAAGTTCATTGGAAGAGAACCTTCAGCAAGGTCAACTATAAAGAAGAAGCCTTGGCTTAGAGCCTAACTGATGAGAGATGGCGGGCCAATTAGCTAGGAAATGCAGTTGTCTGACGTTGTTCCCTTGCATCTGGGTTTCGTTGGTTACGTGCTGCTAACAAGCCCAATGTCCAAGGTTAGTAAGAGTGCCAACCACTCACGAGGGTCTATGTAATACAATGTTGCACAGGCCTATCTGCGGCTGTTATTAGCTGTATGTTAAATAGTTGGAGGTAGTTCAAGGCGTGCCTACCAGATAAGCGACATCCAATGATGATACTAACATTTATACAAATTATATGTATACGTTTCCCCTAACCAATCCCTTCACCCAGTAGGTTTTTACTGTTAGCCACGAAGGATGAAGTCATAGCTGACTTATGTTGAGGTATAAAACCTTTTGTGTAACCGAAATGCATTGAGAGTGTGTGAGCTACAATCTGTTTGTACACCAGGTTTCCCTACTTTATTGAACTGATAATAAAGTAGCATTTTGCTAAATTCCTTCAGTCTGTCCGGTTATTTGGGCCTGATATCATTTATTGTGGTAATCTTATTCAGCACTAGAAACACTCATTTGGTAGTGGTGCGGATGGTTCAGATCCAGACTCTCAGATTGTTCACGTCTTTCACCATCAGGCGGAAGATCACAGAGTTTCCTGTGGAGAGCGGAAGAATCACGTGTGTAAATCGAGAAAGTCGGCAGGTGCCTCTTTGAAGAAATTCCTGTCCGGTCCCCAAGGGCGCCTCATGGAGCGAAGGCAAAGTAGTTGACTGGAGAAGAGTCGATACCGCAGGGCTCGAACTGAGCAACGGACGTAAGTAAAACATAGAAAGTGGCAAATAAAAGGTGAAGGATTGTATTGCTTGCATGTGTGTATATATATATACATATATATATATATATTTATATATATAGTGGGGAAACGTAACAGGATTTGCTTAAGAGAGAAAGAACACATCGATACCTATTCTCAAGGAGATAGAAGGGAAAACATCACACTTCAAAATGGGGTTAAGAGGGGGGATTCCTGTGGCAAGGCCAAAGAAGGATGAGTTTCACACTCAAAAATGGGGTAAAATGGAGCTGAGATACTTTTACTAGAGAGAGTAAAAAAGGTGATTGTAGAAATTGTTGTGCACATTTTTGTTTGGGATTACGAATTTGTCAGTGTAAGAATTTTACTTGCTTAAAAAAGACATGTTTTTATTAGCTGTGATAATTTAGGTTATAGACTGAAAATATAGAACAATAGTAACAGTTTGACTGTTTATCAGACCCTAAAAAAAAGGTGATTGTTGCCAATCATAGGAGGGTAACAGTTGAGGGAAGAAATATAGCAAAATAAGATTCTTAGATTGTCAATAAAAAAATAGCAGGACAGTGAGAATCGATAGAACTGTAACGAAGAAGCAAAGAGAATATTATTGTGTAGGCTTTGTGAGAAACCAAATGGTGTCTCACTTGCTAGTCCCCAGGGATCTCTCTCTCAGGTGGCAAGGGCATGGCCATCGCCTTTGGATCCAGACCCTGGGGGTGGACCAGTGCGGGAGGATTACCTGGGTCACGGGTCTTCAGGGAGTGGGGGTGAGGTAACCGATGGTGAGACGCAGTATTCTCCTATTTCCCTTACCCATGATCCATGACCCATCCTATTTTATAGGATCGGCCAACGTCCCAACTCCCCCCCATTTTCTACACAAACACTGGGCAGAGGAAGCGGGCGACTGAGATTAAAGAGGCAAACCCTTACACATTTCATTGGACATGTCCCGTTAATCGAGTCAGGCAAAGTCGGGCACTTGACTTTAATTGCATATATCTGATACCCATTAGCTCTCCCCACATGGATAAAAAGTGGAACATAGATACGAGATGGAGCAGAACTTCCGGGGCAAAGGCAAATCTACTGGAGCAGAGCAACTGAGAGAGGGACAAGAGCAAAGGGTAGAGAACCCCAGGAGATCCCTGCAGGAGATCATTGCCTCCGAAGAGCCATGAAAGATACACAGAGAAGGCCAAATCCCAGACAAGAAGACTGCATTGTGTTTCCAGGACACACACGACCCTCCCGGTTGAACGAGAGAGTTGGGGAGGCAAAGCCAAGCCTGTGGTATTAACCTTGACTCATGAAATTAAACAGTGAAGACAAGAAAGGAATGCCCACAGCCGGTGAGTTGAGGAGCAACATGAAAAGCTGGTGTGTGTTAAGAAAAGATTTAAAGTGCAACAGTATATCTCACAATTGAAGGCTGCATACGTGTGGATGAGATACAAAGGATGGTAGACCTGTGGGAAACTTTTTAATTACTGATAAATGTGAAGCCAGTGATACAGAGTAGCGGAGTGGTCCAGTGAAAGAAAGTAGCCCACTCCCCACTCGAAGGGCTCTGCGGAAGGTGAATTGTTTTGTTATAAAGCGACAAACTGAATGAACTCCAAAATGCGTAATGATCAAGCATAACGCCAACAAAAGGGGAAGTGACAAGGTGAATGTTGAACTTGTGTGCTTGTTATACTGAACTACCCAGACCAAGAGACACTGGGGCGCAAGAGTCTGAGCTAAAGGGAAAGATGAAGTGGTCCTGCAGAAGTCTATAGCCAAAGCCTTGCACATTCGAAAGTCTTCGACATCTGGAAAAAGTCAGAGCCTGACGGAGGGAGATCGAAAGTGTGATAAAGTAGGGGAAAGGAACCCCTAAAAGAATCTGAATTAAGCTTGGGGAAGGGAACCCCTGCAAGTGCCGTGATTGAAAGGTCAGAGACCAGGTAGGGAGTCCTATTCGAACATTTTGCTTTGAAAGGTTCAAGCCCGACCAAGGGAGACCTGTGTGAACTTTTGTTGAACTGTGAAAGAACTTTTGAAAGCTGGAATAAGTGACTTTAACATGGAAGGCCAAGCGGGCCTCAATCCACATTTTGAACTGCCTTTGTTTTGAGAACCTGAGCCAGAGTGTGTCATTCTGTGTATGGGGACCGCCTTACTCTGTGCTGTCCAACGTGGGAAGGAGAGCTGACTCAGTCACATTGATTCTTTGTTACAACACTGATCTTCCTTTGCATACATATTCCCCTTTACACCCTTTTTGTATAAAAGATAGGGCAGGCATTAGGTTTTGTTAGTATAGGCCATCTTTGATTTGACAGAGACTGAATAGGACTGTTTCTTTATTATTTTGATGGTAGAGACTACACCCATCATAGCGATAGGGCAAAGCAGGAGTTTTTGCAAACCCCGAAAATGGAATAAAGGTTTTGAAATTGTATCCTTTGTGTCAGTGTCATACTTGTGATACCATGCCTCCCTTACAGCTTGAAAATTGTTTGAAGAATCATTTTTTGGGAAATGGGCAGCGATTGACGGTGCTTGCCCGAATTGATTATCTTAGTATATGAAGCATTGTGAAAAAAGGAAAGAATAACGTTGATATAATACTAATCAATTAAAGTAATAGCAGAATAAAGGGCCCGGTAAGTAGTGTTTCAGTTTAATAGGCATTCATATAGGGACGTCATTTAGGGGTTGCCAGGAGTCCCCCTTGTGACCCCTGAGGTCTCCCTTGTGACCCGTGAGGTCTCCCTTGCTACATCTGTGGTCTCCCTTGCTACTCCTAAAAAAAAATGTTTGTAAACTTTTTTTTTTTTTTTTTACAATTTGAAGCTCCTGGGCTTTGGCCAATGCCATGTGGCTCTTTGTTTCTAGAGTGGCTGGCTTTCTTGTTCAGGCTTCTTAAAAAAAACAGGGGGTCCACAAGTGTAACACTTTGAGGAGTGAGCCTAAAAAGGAAAGAATAGGAATAACAAATAATGTATCTTTCTGGAATTCTATGCAATAAGTGCTAGACTCATTAAAAGTTTATTTTTTGGACACTTCAGGGGGTGAGTCACTGATTTATGGGGTAATTCATAGATTTCAGCGCAGAGGCAGCGCACGCGAGCAGCGCAGAGAGGTAGCGTGCGCCAGCATGCACCAGCTGTGTGCGGTAAACAGCAGTCTGGTGCACCGCATATTCATGGATTTCCCAATCCATTTGGAGCCGTGGCGCAGCGAACATTCCGCAGCGCCAGTTACGCCCCCAAGAACGCCCCTTGCGCAAAGAAAAGCCATCAAAATCCCCAATATGGCACAAAAGGCCGCACTAACCCTGGAACAGCATACAGGGCCGCAACACTGTAAGCGCGTGACAAATTACGCGTACCCCGCTCATGGCAGCCAAAACATGTGCAAATGTACTCGCGCACCCCCTTGAATACAGGTAACCCAATCGCAGGAGCCAAACGCATAAAAATCTCCCTGCAGCACCCCCTTCCATACGCGTACCCAGCTCGTGGCTGCCAAAACGCGTGGAAAACACGTACCCAGGCCAATCGCGTGTGAAAAACCAGGCGCACCCCTCCAAATACGTGTACCCCGCTTGCGTCAGGTAAATAGCATGGAAAAAGTCTCCCCTGTGGTGTGTGCTGCCTGTGGGGCATGGGGAGGGTGGATGGGCTGCCTGCGCGTATTTCGGGGGTGCACATGGATTTTCACACGTGATTGGCCTGGGTACGTGTATTTCGGGGGTGCGCGTGGATTTTCATATGCCATTGGCCTGGGTACGTGTATTTTGGGGGTGCGCATGGATTTTCACAGGCGATTGGCCTGGGTACGTGTATTTCGGGAGTGCGCTGGGATTTTCTCTTGCACTTGGGCTACAGGGTTCGCGTATCTCTTTTTCGTTGCATGACACCTCATTTCTCCTAGGGGGCCACAGAATGGGACATTCATCGTAGCTGTATATATGTGTTTGTTGTTTGCGTGCACTTTTATGCTGCGCGGTGCCGCTTACGCCTGCTTCCTGCTGGCGTACGTGTTTATGGATTAGCATGTCTTTTTTGGCGCGCGGGTTTCCCCTGTTCGATTCCATGAATACATGTTGTTAGCATGCACATGGGCATTGAGAGCATTTACCTCCGGTACTTCGCCCGTAACGCCCACATTTTCAAGCGTTGTTCCCCTTTCCGCGTGTTACGCCCCGTGTTATGCCCACTTTTCTTGTGTGCGCTGCACGTTGTGTGCTTTCTCTGTGTGCGACGCGCATGGCGTTTAGTGACGTGTGCGCCCGTGTGCGCCAGCCACGGATTTGGCGCACATCCCAGGATTTACACGCATTCTATGAATCGACGAACGGCTGCGTGCGCTGCTTTAGCACGCGTGCACTGCGATTTTCACGCTTGCGCTCCCCTTTTCGCTGCACATTTATTCCATGAATTACTCTGTTAATGTGTTCTTAAACACCTCAAATTCACAATGCAGGCAAAATACTCCAAAAAGCATTTAGCGTAGAATAAGCAACCATTTCGGACTATCTATTTTCCTTTTCGCAAGTTGCAGTTAAAGAATGTTTTTTTTCGGCCGATACATATGGTGATCCATTCTTGTATGAAATGTTTATCACTTCACAGTGATATTGTAACCATATTTTTCATAGTGTACTTAGGAACAATGCTATGTGATGCCACTTCCTGTTTTTTCAAGCGGTAAAAGCTCATGTTCCAGCTTGTACAGTGATCCCACTTCGGGGTGGGGTCAAATGATATCACTTCCTGTGATGTCATCAGAGGTCAAGGGTCATGTGATTTCACTTCTGCTACCCCTCGCATTTTGAAATGAAATCCCTGCGGTCACACTCAACTCAGGGAGTCCCCCCTACCCAAGCAAGGTGTCGCACAATAAAGCGCTATCCTGATTCAGTCTTGGTCAGGGCTTCTATCCATCTCGCACCCACCCAAACAAATACCTTGTGTCACCAATGGATTAGGAACCAGGCCGGTGCATAGTAAGAATATTTATTTATTTATTTATTTATTTATTTATTTATTTATGGTTTGACAAAGAAGACTAGCAGCCAATATCAGCCACCAATGATGTGGCAATACCCAATATTACAACTCCCCAGTACTTTCTGTTATCAAAACAACACAGGTAACATTTTGAAACATGCAGCCACAACTTACAACAAATTTAATTTCAATTTAACCAATAGTAAACATTGACAATGCAATGGAAAAATAGTTTTTGCAACACACACAGTAACCCAAGTCTTTATGTTCTATACCGGCTCTAACACACTGGGAATGAACTGGGAATGCACTTTGTTAGTTTTGAATTCGAACAACACTCATCCCGTGATTTTCTATATGGGACTTAATTGATTTAACTTCCATTCAATGCACTAAGGATCTACAGAGCTTCCCCCTCCCCACAATTTAAGGGAAAGGATAAGGCGGGGTGTTCCCAACACAATGCAATTTAAATGGATAGGGTTATTTTCTAAAGTGGAATTAATTTGAATTGGATTTAATACAATGGGCGAAGGACCTTCCCAGTTTCATCCCCCACCCACTAATGGAAAGGGATAAGTCAGGTAGCTCCCCACACAATTGGTGGCGTTTGTATTGGTCTACTTATATGTAGAGGCTTTGGTCAGGGAAAACAGCAGGGCTCCTCTGAGGACAGCACAGATCTGGTCAAGGGCTTTCAGTGAAGGATTTTCTCTTGCATCCAGACTCCTTATGCTCCTCTGATGGGGTCCCAGCTAGCTTCTAGATGCCCCTGTCACTGTCTCCAATGCAAGGATTGAGGCCTCTCTGCTAGTTGTTTCTCACAAGAGTCTGTCAGCAGGCTATCTCCTGGAATAAAGTAAAAAGGACTGGTTCTGAATCAAACATGCCCCCTTATAGTGCTGATGACACTCCAACATGGTCATAATTCCCACCGTAAGGATTTGCTAGCACTCTCCCTTCAGCTCCCACCAAGACGCCCACTGGGTGCTGATAGGACCAGAAGTTGGGAGATATGTATGATGTAGGCTGAGGGAGGAGAAAGATTTGTCATCCCAAAGTGACATGTGGGTTTTACATTTTGTTTTCTGAAAAATCTCACAATTTGGTAACTCCCTTAATCATTCAGATAACCGTGTGAATATATATATTTTTGAGTTCAATAGTTTATGGTGAGTAGGACAATACTAATTTTATTTCAGCACGCCCTTCTTGGGCGGAGCCACCGTTTGTCACGGTTTGCTGTTACGCCGAAATAGTTACAGCTCTGACACTACATACTTCCAACATTTATTTAACTGTCTATTAGTCTATCAATATCTCCCCTTCCTTAGCTTTATGAAAATGCCAGAATCATACTTTTGATCATAACTTAAGCTATGTACATCACAAACATTTTGTTTTTACATGGTCCCAACTGGCTGTTTATCCCCTTTAATTAAAACCGGGTGGGCTTGAGACGACACACAATGCTCATTTTATTTAGGAAAATGTGTTGAATGTTTAATCAATGCACTGCATGCTATGAGAAGTAGTTTCATTTCTCCTGAAGTGTGTGACCAGCCATCTGCCCGGGCCAGTGTTTATCCTACCCTTCTTCTGATGCACTTCAAATGGTCTTTGTTCAGAGCTAATGCACATTTTATGTGAAACCTGACCTTAAACCTTAAAGGTAATTTCTGTTGATCATGTTATCTTACATCCCACACTTTTAATCTACTTATTTGTAGATCTTAGCACCAGACATTCCTTATCCAAAGGTCTTGAGTTCAGATGTTCAAAGGGTCTTTGTTCAGAGCTAATGCACAATTAATGTTAAACCTGACCTTAAAGGTCATTTCTGTTGGTCATGTTATCTGTAAATCCCAGAATTTCCATCTACTTCTTTGTATATCTTAGCATTTAAATTGACAACCAGACCTGTTTCCTTGGTGGGCCCATACCCAAAGGTCTTGGGGTCAAAGTTTCAGCTCAGAGAAAAAAAAACGTGCAGTTCACAATTGTGAAAGACTAGCATATTGCATTTACCCACCGCATACATGTAACTTTCAATACTGCACCGGGGTCTGTTGTTCACAATATTGGGGCCGATTCATGGAACAATTGTGTGCCAAAATCAGTGGCGCAAGTGATTAATGGAAGTCTGCACGCATGTTTTTCCTGGGAGCTGTGCCTAATCCGCACCTAACTTACACATCACTGCGACATCCCAAATGCCATGCGTGTTGCGCACAGCAAAAGCGCACAAAGTGTAGCGCACACACCAAAAAGGGGGCGGAACACACAGAATGGGGAACAACGCGTAAAAATGAGGGCGTAACTGGGGAAGTACTGTTGGGAACTACATGTAACGCCCACATGCTTGCGAACAACACATATTCATGGAATCGAATAGGGAAAACCAACGCACACTTAAAGACACGCACAGGTGTAAACATGTCCGCCACATGAAAGCAGGTAGAAGCGCCCCCGTGCAGTATAAAAGTGCACTCAAACAACGCACACGCATATACAGCGACGATGAATGTCCCATTTCTCGCAGCAGTGATCTTGGGACACCGCAGGAGGAGGAGAATAGCCAGGCCTGCATTCTTTTGCCCAGGACCAGCCCTTTTGGGATGCCTGATGACCAGGTTTCCACCTCATATCATCCTAGACCTGGTCACTGAGTGGGAGGATGACCTCGCATCACCCACCTTGTGCTCCCAAGCACTGAGCCCCTTGGAAAAGGTGTTCAATGTCCTGCATTATTTGGCCACTGGGTCATTTCAGCAGACAAGTTGGGGGCGTCTCACAGGACACGTAGTCACGCTGCTTACACCAGGTGTTGGCAATCATGACTGCGCACCCCTCAGTCCGCAGACACATATACATGCCCAGAACACCCGCAGAAAAACAGACCGTGGTCCAGGACTTTTACAGGGTGGCACACTTCCCCAAAATGCTTGGTGACATAGATCAGTTAACATGACGCAGGGCAAGTTCAGCCATCATGTGCAATGTGCATGCACTGGGTTTCATGGCTACAGCTAACCCTCCACCCCCCTTAGTGAAAATACAGGGAGGCATTGCATGTCAATGAAAGGTTGACCAGAGAACTGTGTATTGGCAGACAGTGTTGGCAGCATCAATTGCATCATCTCAGTCAACTGACACCACAGCAGCTGGGAATTGAACAGTAAGCAGGACACATGATGAACCCTCAGTAGTACACCCATTCATGCAGAAGGCACTACACCAGTTGAACAGAGTCAGGGGGCCTGCAACAGGGGGAGGCCTGTGCCCCACACACACAATGACACCCTAAACATGTGCGTGAAGCAGGACTGAGCCAGAGTGAGCGTAGAATGGATGACCAAATGCCATGATACGTGTGTAATCCCGTAGACTTACTACAATGATCATACTGCCAAGGACACATAGGGGCGTGCATAGAATGCACATGGAGAATGAATGGGCACTCATGTCTCCGACGAGCTTCTGCCATCTGCACAGTCCGAGTGAGACACCCTGCATCAAGGACAAAGGATGTACCCCACAGTATGTGTTTGGCAGGTTTGCAGAAGAAAGTGTGCATCTACACAGGAGCGTGGAACAGGCCATTGCAGTAGCCCAACATGTTACCCACCAGTGCCATGGTGAGAGTGAGGTGCAGGGGGCTGGAGGGGCAAGGAAGCATTCCTGCGTGGAGTACCCACATGCAGACTGACCACACATGCACGTCAGTCTTGTCATGACATAGTCCGAGTGCTGATTGGAACGACACCACAGGCTACATGCAGACAGGTCAGTGAGCTGGAACATGGCCAGAGGGGCAGCCGAGTGACTAGCATGTGAGTAGGGTGCATATGTGGTGATGAGGACCGTGTCCCGGTCTGCTTCACATGTCCAGCATACATCGCAAAAGGCCCGCATCAGTGAAGCATTGCATGACTCACACATGAGAACCATGTACACATAGCATGTAGTGGCAGTCAAGCACAACACATCACACAAGCAAACAACACATGGGCTGGAGAAACACGCAACAACACTCACCAGACGATGCATCATAATCCAGCATCTCTCCCACTCCTTGGATCAATTCTGCCTGGATGAACTCCGCAGCGATCTCCTCGTGCGGATTGAGTTCTTCTTCCTCAGGTGGGGGCCCACTGCCAGTCACCTGAGTCATGGCATAATTGGAGGCACGCTTTTGCTTTGCACAGCATCGGAGGTCATCCCAATGCTTTTTGCAGTCCTGAGCTGTGCGCACCTGATATCCAAATGCATTAACACCATCCGCAATATGCTGCCAGTGGACCCAACACTGGGCAGGCATAGTATGGCAATTTGGGACCACTAGTATATTGCGTTCCTGTTCCGACACGTAGCCCACAAGAAAGTCCAGTTCCTGCTTGTTGAAAGGCTTCTTCCTCGACGTGCTGGAGGCCGGAGCCGTGTCTGGGGTCCCAGCCTCTTGCGCAGGAGCAACCTTCCTCCTATTGGGCAGTGGTACGGACCCTGACTGGCAAATGCCGCCCTGCTCACTAGGGGCAGTGGCGCTGGTGGACTGGACCAAGAGAGTGGCTGGTGGAACCACGACAGAAGCCCTGTCTTGCGTCAGTGGCTGCTAGGTGCCATTGCCAGGACCCAATGCAGCAACTGCTGCAGTGCCAAGGTCTGTGACCGACACAGTCCTGGCTCGCAGAGTCACAGCCGGGGTGGTGTTGGCTGCATCTGCCCATGCAGTTGCCACCACCCGGCTGCTTGGGGCAGCAGATGACAACACTTCCCCAGGGACATGTGCCTCGGTCAGAGCATCCCTGCATTCACAATGCTTGTGCCTCCTGACCACCTGGAATTCAGCCTGGGAGTCCTCAGGTGCCAACGCATCATGCGCTGGCCGACCCAGAGCCAGGGTGTGGTCGCCACAACTGCACCTGCAGCTACCACTACCGTTTGTCCCGTGACAGTAGATGAAACTGACTGCCGGGTCACATGGGCGCCAGTGTCGGATGCAACAGCTGCATCTCCCGGAGCCGCAGCGGGTGGTGGCATGACTGCACCAACACATGGCAGGACATCCTGCCCAAGTGGCGCACCCCTGCCTCTTCCCCCTCTGCAGCCACCCTGGCCGCCCTGGACTCCCCCTACTCCCTGGTCACCCCAGCCACATCCCTGACCACGCCCGACACATGGAGGACGCCCAGCGGAGGCGCCCCTCACCTTTCATGGCCTCCCAACCATGGCACGGATGTACTAGTGCCAATCAGAGGTACACACGACAATTGTCCTGGTAATTGGGGTGAAGGGGGTGGGGTATCTGATGTAAACAGCACCCCTGTGCTCCTGAAAGGCTGTATGTGAACCCCCGGAGAAAAAGACGGGTCACGCAATGCTCAAGCACCCCAAATATACAATAAAACCATGAATGCATCCCCCGGTAGCCCACGTGTGTGGAATTAACCTCCCATAGTATGCGCTAGCACACAGGGACACAAAAAATGCATACGTGTGGGACACACAGGCTACTATGACCTCAAAACGGGTATGCGATACACAGGGGGACCCGCTGTGGGAAAAATAACATGGGCGACTCACCGTCTGACTAGCTTGGGAAAGAAAAACACGCGTAGGCAACACCCCCGCCAAAATAAGAGGTACGTCCTCGATCCGCTGTGAAGTGATGGCGTGTGAAACAACAAGAAGTAGCAACACATGCGTCGATCTCCACGAAAAGCACGTACATCAAACTGCTGGTCCGCGCTCACCTTTAATCCGTGTCGAGGGAAACACCCGCACACGTCACGTCACTTACATGCTTACACGCTAAGGCCCTTTCCTCAAATTACACCCTGACGTGCTGTTTATTCACGTGATAAATCACTCTGCATCGAGCTGGCCACACGACAACACACAGGAGACCATGCTCCTGCCCAGAAGGTCATTTACCTGCCCCCCAGAGCCATCTGCTGCTGCCTGCCTGCTGCCATCGTGCCCTGCTATTTGGTGCCTGCACATCAGCCATTGCCAGGTGTCCAGTTGCTGTGACCACTCCTGCTGGAACAGAAAACCCCCGACTGGTGTTCCATTGCTCCACAGACCAGACCCAGGACCCAGTTGCCCACCCACACCTGCCTCGGGGGTTGCCATGTCGGGGCAAACACCGTCTGAGACCACTGGCAACCTCCAGCCAGAGAGGCAGAGGGCTGTCAACTTCTCAGCCAGAGGCATCCTGGTGAAACAAGGTCTGGGGCATTATGATGCCCTCTTCAGATGACCATACGCCGGCAAGGAAAGACGGAAGGGGACCTGGTCGGACATCGTGGTTGCCATCAACGTGGAGGGGTTGGAAACCCATGACTTGAAACACGTCCAGAAGCGCTGGAAGGACTTCAGGTCTGGGTTCAATTTACCACCAACCAGATGAGGATCCTGGAATGCATCAACCCAGTGCTTCACCACTAGGTCCTAGAGAGGCAGACCCATCTGGAGTTGAGCGGTGAGTGTCTGAGCTATCCCATTCCACACAGTGCATGTTGAGGTGTGGCAGGAGTGTGCAGCCTGGACATATGTCTGACATGGCCCATGTATGGATGTGTGTGTGCAGGGACATGCCCTTGCTGCATGTGAGTCCAGTCATGTGTGATGCACATTAATGGTGTATGTCTTCCAATGCATAATGCCCAACTGCATGTGGAGATGCACACATGTTTGCATTTCTGGGTATGTACTATGCCATGGTTGGGGTGTGACACATGGATGCTGGTCCCACCTTCATGTACGTGCACGGTGTACATGTGCGTGTGTCTGTTTGGTATGTGTGTGACTGTGAGACGTCATGTATGAATGTGACATGGACATCTGGGTACCTGATTTGCAGATGTGGCATAGTTGCCAATGATTGCACTGTGACAGGTGGTGGAGATGTACAGATGCATGGCTGTCTGGTGGCGTGTGTGCATGTGATCAGCACTCCTCATGTTGCTTGTGACATCATGGCAACCTTTGGATGTTCATGCAGTTACATGTGTATGGATGCTGATGCCTGTTGCACATTCCCTGTGTGTTTGTGCATGTGTGTGTGTTCAATTGACCTGAGTGTTGGGGAGTGTGATGGCATCTGTGTTGCCTGACACTGCCACTCATGTGCAATTGTTATGTGTCTAGCAAACCATTGTAAAGTGCCCTAATGCCTGTGTTCTGTCTCTCCCTGTCTGCAGTGTCGACTGATGAAGAGGGCGAGAGATGGTGATGTGGAGCACAGCAGCAGTGGTACCACCGCCAGCTGGAGATGCAAGGCCCAGCTCCCCTCTCAGGTTGTAATATCTTCCGGGAGTGAAGCGTCTGGTGCCGCATCCATGGCTGCAGCTGCCGAGGGGAGGTACAAGAGGCGAAGGTTGGAGGTGGACTCCTCGGCAGCAGAAGGGGCAGGTGAGCCCACATAGGGGCATACTGAGGAAGACGGCATGGAGTCATCCAGGTTGGTGGGGGGTGTGGTTAAGGAGGAGGCCGTATCAGCCCCACACACAGGGCCTGGAGGGGGTGGTTCCACTGGTGCAAGTGGTGCAGTCCAGGGGCAGCAGGCAGCACAGGCCGCCGTGGAGGTGCCTGTGTGTAATCCTGCCCCATATCCTGTGACTGCATCATCCGGCACCAGCAGGGATGCCTTTGTCCAGACCCGTTCGCAGGTTGGGGATGCATCTACAACAACTGGCCTTCTTCTCCCTGCGGACGTTGCAATCCGTGACTGGATTGAGCCTGTCCTAGTCGGTGTTGCGATGCGCACACGTGGTATTCGGGATGACGTGCAGGGTTCTAGGCATGACAATGCATGTCATTTTGAATACCTGTGTGCCCGCCTCGACTTGCTAGGACAGGTCACCGACACAGGGTTCCTCTGTGTGTTGGACGCTCTTGCGACCCCCTCCTCAACTGCACCCCCAATACACACCCTGTGGACCTGTCACTCAGCATGCGGCCAGGCTGGTGGAGACCACATCTCTGCCACAGTCGAGTCAGAGGTCCATCAGGGGTGGTCACACCACCAACTGGAGCCCAGCCATTTGAGGATGTGCAGGCATCTACGAGCAGAGCACGTGCACGACGGCACCGGGGGATACCATTGTACTGGAGGCTGTTGTGGTGGCACAGGCACGTGTCATCTAGGCAGCAGCAGGCTCAACGTGGGAGGTGTCAAGACTCACGGACAACAATATCCCGGGGGCAGGCATCGGCCGACGGGCAGGAGGACCCAGGACTGGGAATGTCTTCAGTGTGGCAGCGGTTGGGCCAGGAAATTGATGCAGAGCAGCGGCGGGTGGAGAGGGCACGGCTCACGATGGTCAGGGCGGAGAACTCCATGCACCGGGTGTTGAGGCGGACTGAGTGCCTTGTGGCAACTCGCAAGGAGTTGGAGGAGTCCATGGCAGAATCCCTGCAAGCCCTCGAGGCCAGGGAACGTGTCTGCCTCCGGGACATCGACGTGGAGTTTGATGATGCCCTGGCCCGGAACATCAAGAAGTGAGCCATCGGACTAGCCTGTCGTCTTTGTATATAGTTATTTAGGGTTAGGTTTAATTTTTTTTTTGTTTCTGTTTTGGAGTCCACAGAATTTGCTCCACTTTTTGTATTTAGTTTTGTGTTAATGGGGTTTTATGTAGGTTTCATTTTGTCATGGGATCATGGACCCTTCGGACTTTCAGTGTAAATAGTTCAGGACCTGTAGATACTTTTGTTTTTATGATCCCATTAAGGAATGCTTTTTTATACTTTTCATTTTGGATAGAGTTTATAGGACTTTGGAGATGGACCACTTTGCAGTTTGCATTTTTTTATATTGATATTTTTCACAAATTGCGCATTATTTATGATTTGAACTTCCATGACTTTTTCAGTTTCATCTTTTTATTTCATTTCGTCATTTCATATTTATTTTAATACATTTCACAAATGTTAATTATTGGTGTGGTCTACTCTCAGTCATGTGTCACTGATGTATGTCTCTGTTGGACATGTCTTTGGGTGCATGCGTGTGCTTTTGTGAATGTCATGGCATGGGGCATTTACTGGGGAGTGGGTACAATGGATGGTGGTGTGTTTGGACTGAGGTGGTGCAGAGTGGGTTGTGATTTGGGTTTTGCATTTGTAATGTGAGCCTGTATTGTGACAACATGTTTGCTGGGGGGACTTGAGTCTGGGCCTGCTGGCAGGTTGCCGTCACTGGGGGTGGTGTGGGGGGACATGAGTCGGGGCCTGCTGGCAGGTTGCGGTCACTGGGGGTGGGATGGGGGTACTTGTGTCGGGGCCTGCTGGCAGGTTGCCATCGCTGGGATTGGTGTGGGGGGACATGAGTTGGGGCCTGCTGGCAGGTTGCCATCATTGGGGGTGGTGTGGGGGGACATGAGTTGGGGCCTGCTGGCAGGTTGCTGTCACTGGGGGTGGTGTGGGGGGGCATGAGTCGGGGCCTGCTGGCAGGTTGCCGTCACTGGGGGTGAACATGATTGGAGACATGCCTACTGGCATGCTCAAGGGTGATGGGGGCTCTGTTGTTGTGTGGGCTGCCTGCTGGCATGCTCACGGGTGCTGAGGGCTCTGTTGTTGTGTGGGCTGCCTGCTGCCCTGCTCACAGGTGATGGGGGGGCTCCGTTGTGGTGTGGGCTGTCTGCTGGCATGTGCACAGGTGTTGTGGGGGTCCGTTGTGCGTTTGCGGGTGATCCGAGCACGCGCATCCCTTTTCACACGATTGGGCTGGTGCGAGCGGGATACGCATATTCCAGGGGTGCATGTGGAGTTTTACACGTGATTGGGCTGGCGTGAGTGGGATACGCACACCCCGGAATACGCGTGTAAAACTCCACACGCACCACCTCCATATTGTCATTGGTCCATAGACGTACGTCCTCGCAACAGTTTTCTTGAGCACAGTCATGCAGGTCAGCCAATCCTTGTGCTAGAGGACTCTTCTTGTTTTGGCAATATCTGACCTGCACAGGAAAGCCTTGCATGGACAGAATACAGAAAGTAATTCTGGAATTCCTCACGTTCCGTGTTCGGATTCGGTCCCTTTGGAGGTATTGCAAGGGTTGGTGAGGAGTATGAACAATTATGTGCTCCACCTGGATAAATGGGTGATAATTCTTCAATGGCCACACCGTTGCCAGGAGTGCCTTTTCGCAATCATTGAATTTTTCCTCCAAAGAGCACAAAGTCTTGCTCACGCACAAGATTACTCTGTTGACCGTGTTGTGCTTTTGATATAATACTGCCGTTAAGCACTAACTGAGAACCCTATCTCCAAGAAGAATTCCTTGTTCTTTATGGGGTAAGCTAAACAAGGCTTCTCTTTAGTTGTTTTACTGCCTCAGATTGTCCCGGACACCACTCCTACTTGACCCCGGCCTTTAATAAATGGACCAAGGGTCGCGTGACCTCTGTGACCTTCAAAGAACTTCTGACTATAATTAGTGAGTCCAAGAAGGCTTCTTAGTTCTCGTAGAGTAGTAGGGTCTTTCAATTTCAATAATGCTTCCACCTTTTTTGCCTGGGGACTGAGACCCTCAGGGGTGATTTTGTGCCCTAAGAAGTTCACACAGGTCTTACACCACTGTGCCTTCTGAAAGGACAGTTTTGCTCTGGCTTTCTGCAACTGGGTCAGAACGTAGCGTATTTCAGCTATGCGTTCCTCCATAGTTGAGCTCTTGATTAAGACATAAGCTACACAGGCCAGGTTTCCCATATGTATTGCTGCCCCCAAAGGTAAAGGCAAGCATGTGCTGGTCTTCCCTACTCAGGGGTACTGTCCAGTAACCATTGGTCAGGTCAATGGCGGTATACACCTTTGACCCTTGGATCTGTGCCGGTCCAAGATCGATGTAGGGAAGGGGCCATCTTGACATGTGGACCCATTTATTTAACTCCCTAAGGTCTGCGCAAAGTCTCCATTGGCCATTGGGTTTGAGTATCCCCAGTACTGGGTTGTTAAAGGTACTGTGAATTGGACGAATTATCCCACAGGATTCTAAGTTTTTAATAATCTCAGTGAGTGACTCGATAGACGTGAGAGGTAACCGGTATTGCGTGACAAATACTGGAGCCATCTTGGGGTCCATTGGTATGGTGGTTGAATGTATCCCTCTGCATCCACAATCATAAAAATCCACTGCAAACATATCCTGAAAATCCAGAAACACCTGTTTCAGCTTCCACTTTTGCGCCTCGGTCTCACAGGCATCAGCGAGATTGATTTGTTCTTTGACCATCTGCTTAAAGCCTGTAAAGAACTGAGGCTTGTCAATTCAGCGGTATTCTCCAGTTGGTTGGGCAGATCTCTTGTTATGGTGTTTTAGGCCTGGATGTGAAATTTCAAGGAGTGGAGGTAGTCACTGTTGACTCAGAATACCACCTCATCCTTCCTGATGTCACAGATCACCTCTTCCCCACCATAAGGGCAGCAAGAGTACACCAAGAAATTCCCCCATTGCCTGGTGAAAATCTTTTTGAGAGGGATCTCGTCTTTAAAATTGTAGCAGTATTTTGGAATTGGTCCAATGATCTCATTACCTAAATCAATAGAATAATGTTGGGCAATAACCGCCATTCCAATTAAGATGTCTAGCCCCAAAGTGATACTTCGAGGGTCGCTGTTATCTACCAACATTCGAATGGTGTCATGTTCTAGGTCAGCTAGGGATGTTGGATGTAATTACAAATCTTGCTGTTGGAGATGATAATTCAGGCGTCCTTGTTTTTGAGGTCTGCCCTCGCTTAATTTTTAGGGGAATTGTAAATTGTCGCACCTCTCTTGGGATGGTAGCCTCTTCTCTCACTTGAACATCAACTGCATAAGGCAGCAATTGAGCTAACCAAAATGCTTATTCAGTGTTGTCAAAGCCCAAGGGGTTACCCCCCAGTCGGGACCAGGCTTTGTTATTAATTAGGTCCAAATTAATTGCGAATCGGTTGAGACTGTCATTGCCTAAGTAAAAGGCAGAGGGGACATCTCTCACAACCCAACAATTATGTTCAATACTTTTGTCACCAATGGACATTTTTAGCATGCACTTACTAGGCAGGAGATATTTGGAATTTGGAGTTTCGGGGCCCATTTCCCACTTATCGATCAATTTAAATGTGGGAATGGTCTGATCTTTTGGGAGTTTTTTGAATAATGCTTCGCTAATGAAGATTCTTGCGTTATTCAGGCATATTCTGGTGCAAACAGGCTCCTCCCCCTCATTTACCTGAATGCGGCAACCAGCTGTTCACCCTTTATATGGATATCGGTCAAACTTTGAGCTGGTTTTTCATCGCCTTTTGTCGTCGGATTCGGGTTTTCTTCTGATTGTAGATTGGTATAATATTTCAGAGTATTTCATTCCAGTGTGGAATGCCACTTAAAGCTGGGGGGGAGGTTGATTTTCAAAAATTGAGAAGGGTTTTCATCACCAGTTTGTTCTCCTACAGACATGAAAGTGATGACTAGGACTTGATTGTTCCTAAAATGGAATTCTATTTTGTCGGACCATTGTTCAATCATGTGACATTCAAACCCACATAATTTGTACTTTGTTTTAATTTGATTGGCCGAGAGGACCTTGTTCACGCAGTCAGTCAGGGGTGATAACCTCCAAAGGAGGTAATTCCCCAATAGACAAGGTGTGCCCTCTGGAGTGATGACTATTACTGGGTGGTTCACTTTATGTCGCACAATTTCCCCTTCTACAGAAATATAATTCCCATCAAAGTTTTGGAGTTGTCCCGGGAGATGTGTGAAGGGAATTTGGTGACTCTCCCCCTTCTGGAATTTAGTTGGTCGAAGGCATTTTTGGACAGGATGGTGGCTTGGGATCCAGTATCCACTAGCGCTGATAATGCACATTGACCCGTTACCGTGACAGAAGCATAAAATCTTCCTTCTCTCTTCTCAAGGGGGCAAACAAAATGTGCATTCTGTGCCAGTTTGGCAGTTAATATTTTTATATTGAACTCCGACACTGTGTGGTCTTGGACAGTTTTCTCTGTCGGAGTCTGGGTATCTGTAAAGAAGATTTTGCACCCAGAAACAAGTGGGATTGGGAGGTCCCCTTTTTCCTGGAGACAGTTCCCCGAACCTGTTTGGGCGGAGGATACCTCAGTGCTTTCAGGGTCCTCTGGGTGACATTGTTGGGGTATACAAATTTGTTGCTCTGGGTCAGTCTCCATACTTGCCCAGTCTAAATCGGGTTCTTTTGTGACCCATTTGTCCTTGGTACGGATACCTCCATCCCTGAAAGAGAAGATCTTCCCTGAATTCTTGGATTCTTTTCCTTCAAAAGGGATGAAACAGACTTCATTCACAAAGTGGGTTATCTTTTGCTTTCGATTTCTCCTACTTACACTCTGTTCCCTAGGCTCCAGCTTTTTAAGGGTAGAAGATTCATGTTCAGGTTCAGAGGATTCCAAGAGTTTTGTTCCGGTGGGAAAGGAAGCTTCCTCTAGGGCTTCACATCTCCCTTCCACCCGGGCCGCCTCCTCTGGAACCTGTTGGTTGTCTGAGGTTTCTTTCCATCATTGCTCTGGTGCACCAGGCCTGGGTATTGAGTTATTCTGGGCAGCAGTTTCCAGTGGAGGGTTCTGCTGAGCCCTCAGCATGCACCCAAGGTCTTGGGTTAATTGTTGGACCCGCTGCTCCAGTTGTGACATTTTGTCTGGTTGGAAGGGAGGTCTGGATTCATGCCTCTGCTGCTCACGGAAAGGGTAGCTGTGTGATGCTGGAAATGCATTGGAGGGATAGGGCCTCCCTGTCCTTGTCCTGTAGTCCTTTTTCATTTGTGTTCTGTATTGTTTTCTGCCCAGGAGTATATGTTGGACTCCTGGCGGTGAAGCTCTTCCTGTTTTTGGTTTGGTGTATAGACCCATGGGATACCCTTTTGGCACCCATGGGTGGGGGTGCAACCCTGTGCCCCTAGTGTATGTTTTTGGCACCTGTGTGTGGCCCACAGAGCAGGGTATGGGCTGGTGGCGGCTCCATGCTGAATTTGACAGGTGTTCTGAGTATCCTCCATTTTGAGGTATCCAGGCCCTGCCATTGGAATCAGTTGATTCCTGATAGGTAACAAGATGGCCCCTGTGGCCTCTTGCTTTCTATTGCATGTTACCTTGTTTTCCCAAAGTCCTGGGAAGCCCTGACTCTGTCCCTTCCCCCTGACTGGCTGTTGGGTGAACGTTTCATATATGGTGTTGTTGTGAAGTCCAGGCCAGACTGGCTGGAGCCTTCACAGTGACTGTATGTTGTGGGTACACCCTGTGGGTGGGACCTGGGTGAATGGAGTGTGTGACCAATATGCACTTCTTGTTGTGGATGTCTGGTTTCTGGTGTATGACACAATGACTGAAACCGCCCTGCCCGAAACTGGTATGAATGCAGTGTGTAGTGTTGAATGGCTGGGTACGGTCCCAATACACATTCCTTGTTATGAGTGTCTGAGAGGGAGGAGTATGGCCTGAATGCACTGTATGCCTGATTGGCTGACTGAATGAAGGCCCTTCTGTATGATTGGCTGCTGAGTGTGACCCAGCAGTGTGGATGAGAGACAGAATAGTATATCTGGGGACCTCTCACCACTGGAAATTGTTCAGAAGCTGAGTTGACACTTGAAGAGTAAATGGAACTGCTTATCCTTGACGCCCAGCTGGAAGAAGAAGAACTGCTGCTGCATTTGTTTCGACCCGATCCGAAAGCTGTTGAGTTCATCAAGGACTGATCCAAGAGAGGACCTGGTTAGGCGCCCTCTTCCCGTGCGCCGAGGGACCATCGAGCACCGCTAACCTTCGCTGAAGCTCCCTGGAAGTCAGACCCTCGAAAAGGCTGCCGACAGGAGACGGGGACTGCCGAGGAGAACAAAGTAAAGCACCCGTAAATCGATGCCATCGAAGTCCATTGCTGTCGATCAGGGTTCGAAGTATCGCCATAACCGCTGGAGGCCCCTCAAAGCCGGGTTGCCCAGAAGAGGGGGCCGCTTGACGCTGTGCCGCCGACAACCGGAACCACGCGCTCCTGTGCCTAAGACTTTTGATTCATGGATGCGCTCGTCTGCACCGCCGCCCGCCTTATCCTGCCAGAGAAGGCCAGGCCGTTGAACGGTGAGGAGCATCCGCTGGTGGGTTTCCTGCCACCCGAAGACAACAAAGACTTCGCCGACTCGACGCCCTTCTCGGGCCACAGTTCTTCAGAAACTCTTTGCGGTCCTGAACTATGAAACACTGAGGTGCCCCGCACACCTCATCCTCGCAGGACGTCACCAACGAGCACCGCCTGGATCGACGCCGCGGTCTCAGCACCATCGCACTTTTCATCAATGCCGTCGATGCCAAGTTCACCTTCTTCGATGCCTTGTGACGATCCGTGGCTCCTGCTTTAAAGGGAGTCGCCCAAGAAGGATCCATCGACGCCTCATCGAAGAACTCTGCTATACCAGGTACATTGGAGGGTAGAAAACTTATAGAAGAAAATAAGACTTATGGAACAATATATGGACTGGGCTTGTGTTATGTCTTTAATTTACAGGTTGCCCAGGTGGGGGATCTCCACACAGAATTGTGCCTAGTAGGTAGGGGTCAATATTCTGCCCATTGTTCTAACCAACTGCTTTCCTCCTATATCTATTGTTGGTTACTTTTATTCCTTGATCTGTGTGACATTTGACCAGAGTATAGTTGATTCAATTTAATGAGATCTGATAATAATTGTGGTACCACTTTAGAACTGTATATATTTGCCATTGTGGATTTCTGAGCACAAAATGAGTTATTGTGATAGTGTACATAACCTTGAATATTAATTATTTAAAGAGTGTGTTTTAACTAATACAGTGTGTGGACATTCCTTTGTGGGGGCTTGGGGACTACACTGTACTTAAGAACCAGCCTGCATCACCTCCTGAGAAGCTAGGCCTTGATTGCTCGACCAGCGCTACGCTAACGAGAATCTTGGCTCGGGTCCTCTGTGCCTCTCCACTGCCACAGAGAGAGCAGAAGTACAGACACCCCCCCTATAGTCTTTACACTGGTGGCAGCGGTGGGATGCTTATGGTTTTAAGAATCAGTGTATAACCATGCCACTTACAAAATATCTGCACTTTGTTAATTTGAGGTTTAGTTGTGTACGAGATAACTGCATTACAAGCAATGGAGTCTATTGCAAATGGAAAATTGACTAGGATGAGTTTAGAGGCTCTGCAGAGTGCTTGTGAAGCCAGGGAGTTAGACTTTGTGGATAAGTCTAGGGCTGAGCTTATAGCTGCCCTGGTGGACTACCAGACTGATGGTGAAACTCTTGAAGGGGGGATGCAGCCAACGAGGACTGTGCCCCTGGGGTTTTTGCTAAATCTGATTCTGGGAATGCCACCATTCCTGCTGCCTCTGTTCCAAACCCCAGCACTGCTCTTCAGGGGGAAGCCCTGAATATTGAACTTTTAAAATTAGAGTTACAACGGGAACAGTTAGCCTTTCAATACAAAAAGTTGGCAACAGAAGCTGAGTTGAAGAAAGAGGAGTTGGCACAGCAAGTGATACTCAAAGATAGGGACACTGAGCACCAAAGAATCCAGCTAGAGAAAGCGAGAGTGGAGACTTCAGCTAAACCAGTTGAGTGTCACGCCGCCCAACCCGGGCTTGTTCCAGCCCACTTACCTGATGCGGTGTGCCACGCCTTGGAGGGTTTACCCCCGCTTTCGCCTGGGGGGTACGGGGTGGTCCTGGGTACCGGTTGCTCCTGGATCTTCGGGACGCTTGGTCTCGCGCGTACACGGTCGGCCGCTCCGGTTCCCGCGCTCTTCCGGGTTCCCGGGGCGTGCCGTTCCGCGCATGCGCGGCCGACCCCTTCCCGCTTTCCGCGCATGCGCGGTAAACGATGCTCTCGGCTCCCGGCCGGTTTGCGGCCCAAGCCTCGCTTTGGGCCTCCCAGCACCTGGGAAACAGCACGGCTTGCGTTCCAAGCCTCCAAGGTGTGGGAGGCCCTACTTAAGGAGCCCGGCAGTTTGATCAAACTGCGTCTCAACGTGGTCTGACCGGATCGTTGTTTTGCTCCTGCCTTGACCTGAGTTCCGCTCTGTCCTGCCTGGTCTTTCCAGTCCCTTCTGTATAGACCTGCCCTTCCTTGACCGGGTAGTGGGTCTCCCTGGTTCCCTTCTCCTTGCTCCCTTCCTGCTGGGGTGGTTCCCCCCTTCTCAGTTGTTCTCTGTTCTTCCTCTGGGTTCTTGGTCCTCCTTGGTTCCCTTGCCTTCCCGCCTTTCCTTGCATTCTGCTGCCTCCTGGATTCCTGCTCCTGGATTCGACTCGCAACTCTTCTTGCTCCAGTTGTCTGCAGAGAACTTCTAGCCAAAGACTATCAGGCTCCCCCTGTCGGTGCTTGCACTGTCCTGATGCCACATTAATCAGGGGTGAGCTAACCTGTGGCATCGGGAGCTGGTTCACCTCCAGTCCAGTATC
Source organism: Ambystoma mexicanum (assembly GCF_040938575.1). Classification (NCBI taxonomy): domain Eukaryota; kingdom Metazoa; phylum Chordata; class Amphibia; order Caudata; family Ambystomatidae; genus Ambystoma; species Ambystoma mexicanum. The sequence continues at coordinate 491,402,892 of NC_090929.1, forward strand.
CATTTGGACGGGAGTTGGGCTGGTTCCTTGCGTCACTCTCACATCACCACAGAACTTCTGGCATCGTCTACTAAGCCAACTTCCGGACGAACAGGTACGCTGCGCCCTAGTGACGCCATCTTTAACAGATTGAGACGCCAGGCTTCAGGCTCTTCGGAATGGAAGATGGATGAGGACACCAGTCTTCGTGATGAGATGCAGGCCTTACGTGCTGAGATGATTGCACTCCGCCAGGAGAACCAAACCCTACGCCAGATGGTAACCCAGAGCTCAAATGTTGTTCCTCCACCTGAGAGCGCTATGGCACACACCACTCCCATCAAGTTTGATGGAGACCCCAGACGTGTGGGGGAATTCTGCAACCATTGCCGGATACATTTCCTGTATCGTTCAGCCCACTTCAATAACGATAAAGCCAAGATTGGATATATTTTGGGCAATTTGTCTGGCAACGCTCTTGCTTGGGTGACACCGCTTGTGGTTTCTAGCAGTCCCATTCTCGGCGATTTTGTGGCCTTTGAAAAGGCATTTCTTTCTGGAAGTGTTTCAGTCCCCCAATCTGGCTTCAGCAGCACAGAACCAGTTAATGGATTTAAAACAAGCCAACACAGACATAATCTCTTATATAGGCCGTTTTCGCCAACTAGCAACTGATTCCCAATGGCCTGAGATAACACAGAAGACCTTGTTTCGCCGTGGGTTAAGAGAAGAGTACAAGGACGAGCTGTTACACATTCCTGAACCCGAAGATCTACAGAAGCTCATTGAACAGGTGCTAAAGATTGATCAGAGATTGGCTGAGAGAAGAGGCGAAAGGCGCCGTTTTGAGAAATCGGATCTCAGACCTCCAATTCCGCCTGCTGGGACACCAGTGTCCTCGAACACCACTCAGGAACCTATGCAGCTAGGCGCCGTAAGGGGCCCTTTGTCTGAGGAAGAAAAGAAGCGGAGGAGAAGCCAACGCCTATGTTTGTACTGCGGAGCCGCAGGTCATTTTCTGGGTACTTGTCCTCTACGACCAATCAAGAAAGGGGGAAACTAGGTGACCTGTCGTGCTCTGGAAAGGCCCTGACAGGTCTGATTAAACCACCAGTCCTTTCCTGCCCTGAATCTGTGTTTCCACCCATGTTGCCTGCAGTCCTAATGATTCTGAAGGTCAGTCTCAAGTGGCTGAATAAGACAGTCGAGATCCATGGGTTGTTGGATTGTGGGGCCTCTGGGAACTACATCGATGAGCGCTTTGCCATCAACAACGGCATACCATTGCTTACCAAAGAAGAAGCGATTCCAGTAGAAGTCATTGATGGAACCCCATTGGCTTCTGGCCCCATACGACTACATACTGTGGGTATGTTGTTACGCATCAAAGGGCATGAAGAGAGAATCGCGCTGGATGTTATAAGGATACCTTCATATCAAGTGGTCTTGGGGCTACCTTGGCTTCAGCGACACAACCCCACAATAAACTGGGAGACACGTACTCTGGAGTTCACCTCCTCTTTTTGCCTTCAAGAATGCTGTAGCCCTAACACGTCCTCAGAGACGTCTGTCTCGACAGCCTTAGTCCCAGGTAGAGAATCATCTGGTTTGTGTTCCTTGTCTATGATACCGTCTGAATATGCTGACTTGATGTCAGTATTCTCCGAACCAAGGGACATCGCACTGCCGCCTCACAGGCCTTTTGACTGCTCCATAGACTTGGTTTCCGGAGCCGTGATGCCACATGGAAAGGTGTATGCCCTCACCCAGTCTGAAAAACAGGTCCTCCGGGATTATCTCGATGATTGCATCAAGAAAGGATACATCGTTCCTTCCAAGTCACCTGCAGGTTTCCCATTGTTTTTTGTGAAGAAAAAGGAAGGCTCTTTACGGCCTTGTATTGACTACCGCCAACTGAACGACATCACCCTTAAAGACAGGTACCCGTTACCATTGATCCGGAATATCATGGAGTCCTTATGTTCAGCCAGGGTCTTTACTAAATTAGACCTCTGCGGAGCCTATCATCTCGTCAGAATCAAGGAGGGAGATGAATGGAAGACGGCTTTCAAGACACCTTTCGGGCACTATGAATACAGGGCAATGCCCTTCGGGCTGTGTAACGCCCCGGCTGTCTTCCAACGGTTTATGGACTATGTTTTCAGCGACTTAATTGGCATCTCTGTTTGGGTGTATTTAGAAGACGTCTTGATCTACTCCGACAACCGAGAGGAACACATCTCCCACGTTCGTGTAGTTCTCCAACGATTGTTACAACATCATCTGTTTGCCAAGGCTGAGAAATGTTCCTTTCATCGGGATGAGATGGAATTCCTGGGATATGTAATCACTGGTACAGGAATTAGCATGGATTCCGGTAAGGTCCGGGCTATTCAGAACTGGAAACAACCACAGGACGTGAGATCATTTCAGCGATTTCTGGGATTCGCAAACTTTTATCGGCGTTTCATTCCGCAATTTTCACGTCTCACAGCTCCATTGACGCGTCTGACCAGTGTGAAGATACCCTACCTCTGGGATACTGAGGCATCAGTGGCGTTCGATGCCTTGAAGTCTGCATTCTGTACTGCACCTGTACTTTGTCACCCCAATGATGAGATGCCTTACATCGTCGAAGCCGATGCTTCCAGCTTTGCTGTTAGCGCAGTCCTGTTGCAGAAACATCCCTCTATGGGTGACGAACATCCTGTGGCCTATTACTCACGCAAACTCTCTCCTTGCGAACAGAACTACTCAGTCATAGAAAGAGAGCTATTGGCAATCAAGACAGCGTTTGAGGAATGGAGGCATCATTTGCTTGGTGGTCGCTTTTCAGTAGAAGTCCGCACCGACCACCGCAACCTGCAGTACTTGCGATCTTTGCAGTGTCATACCGCCCGTCAAGCTCGATGGGCCTTTTTTTTTCTCCCACTACGATTTCAACATCACGTACATTCCTAGTGCCCGGAACTTAAAAGCCGATGCTTTATCCCGCTCCTTGGAAAGAGAGGTGGAGGAGGTCAACCAACCCATTCCATTGATTTCCCCCAAGCACTTTCTTCTCACGATCTCTCCCCATTTGCAGAAGATCTTCCAAGAGACTCAGACAGACCCAGACCGCACCAATCTACTGAAATGTCCACAAATCACGGAACGTGAAGGTTTTCTTTTCTTCCTACACCGGTTGTACATAGCATCGAGATCTCTTCGCTTGGACATTCTCCATGGGTTCCATGATTCGCAAGTAGGAGGTCATCGTGGCATGAAGGCGACCCAGGAGTTGATTGCCAGGCAGTTCTGGTGGCCGGGTTGGGCTAAGGAAACCAAACTATATGTGGAGAGCTGCCCAGTTTGCGCCCAGACCAAGACGCCCAGGAGAAGACCTTTGGGGTTGCTCAGACCCACTGAACTACCACCCTATCCCTGGCATACCATAGCCACTGATTTCATCGTCGAGCTTCCACCATCAGAGGGACACACCTGCATCATGGTAGTGGTGGATTGTTTCACTAAGTCTGCGCATTTCATTCCCTTTTCCAGGATTCCTACTTCCTCTCAAATGGCTTTGGCTTTTCTGCATCACATCTACCATTTACATGGGTTACCAGAGAAGATCATTTCGGATCGTGGGTCTCAGTTCCTCTCCTCCTTTTGGCGTCAGTTGTGCAGCCACCTTGGAATACGCAGAGCTCTGAGTTCGGGTTATCACCCGCAAACTAATGGGCAGACTGAAAGAACGAATCAGACCTTGGAGCAATACTTACGTTGCTACACTAACGCCACCCAATCCAACTGGATGAAGTACCTGGATTTGGCGGAAGTTTCCTACAATAATGCAACCCACGCGGCCACTGGTGTCAGTCCTTATATTTGCTCTACCGGACAGCATCCTAAGCTGTTTCCCTTTTGTCCTGTGCCACCCAGTGCCGTCCCATCGGCTGACCAGATGATCTGCGTTATCCAGAAGCAGCATGATTTGGCTCAGAGTGCCCTGGCAGATGTTCAACAGCGCATGAGGGAGCAGGTTAACCGGGGAAAGACCATTGAACCCAGATTTCAGGTGGGAGATCAGGTTTGGTTGTCGTCCAAGAACTTACCTGTACGTAATCTGCCCACTAAACTGGCACCTCGGTTTTTTGGGCCTTTCAAGATTTCCAAGTGCATATCTGCAGTAGCTTTTCGATTGGTATTGCCCCAATCTTGGCGGGTACACCCAGTCTTTCACGTTTCCCTGTTAAAACCCTTTGTGAAAGACACGTTTGGACGTTCCAGCCCACGTCCAGCCTCAATCCAGGTTCAGGGGGTTCCGGAATTCGAAGTGCAGGAGATATGTGACTCCCGGATTCGTCGAGGTGTGCTCCAGTTTCTGGTAGATTGGAAGGGTTATCCTGCTTGTGACCGTACCTTGGAACCGCACGGTTTTGTGCATGCACCTCGCCTTGTCCGTGACTTTTTTCTCCGGTTTCCTTGGAAGCCTGGGGCCCCGGCTCTTTCTGGGAGGGGGCATAGTGTCACGCCGCCCAACCCGGGCTTGTTCCAGTCCACTTAACCTGATGCGGCGTGCCACGCCTTGGAGGGTTTACCCCCGCTTTCGCCTGGGGGGTACGGGGCGGTCCTGGGTACCGGTTGCTCCTGGATCTTCGGGACGCTTGGTCTTGCGCGTACGCGGTCGGCCGCTCCGGTTCCCGCGCTCTTCCGGGTTCCCGGGGCGTGCCGTTCTGCGCATGCGCGGCCGACCCCTTCCCGCTTTCCGCGCATGCGCGCTACCCGATGCTCTCGGCTCCCGGCCGGTTTGCGGCCCAAGCCTCGCTTTGGGCCTCCCAGCACCTGGGAAACAGCACGGCTTGCGTTCCAAGCCTCCCGGGTGTGGGAGGCCCTACTTAAGGAGCCCGGCGGTTTGATCAAACCGCGTTTCAACGTGGTCTGACCGGATCGTTGTTTTGCTCCTGCCTTGACCTGAGTTCCGCTCTGTCCTGCCTGGTCTTTCCAGTCCCTTCTGTATAGACCTGCCCTTCCTTGGCCGGGTAGGGGGTCTCCCTGGTTCCCTTCTCCTTGCTCCCTTCCTGCTGGGGTGGTTCCCCCCTTCTCAGTTGTTCTCTGTTCTTCCTCTGGGTTCTTGGTCCTCCTTGGTTCCCTTGCCTTCCCGCCTTCCCTTGCATTCTGCTGCCTCCTGGATTCCTGCTCCTGGATTCGACTCGCAACTCTTCTTGCTCCAGTTGTCTGCAGAGAACTTCTAGCCAAAGACTATCAGGCTCCCCCTGTCAGTGCTTGCACTGTCCTGATGCCACATTAATCAGGGGTGAGCTAACCTGTGGCATCGGGAGCTGGTTCACCTCCAGTCCAGTATCCATTTGGACGGGAGTTGGGCTGGTTCCTTGTGTCACTCTCACATCACCACAGAACTTCTGGCATTCTGGCATCGTCTACTAAGCCAACTTCCAGACGAACTGGTACGCTGCGCCCTAGTGACGCCATCTTTAACATTGAGAGTGGCAGGTCCCCAGCCACCAAGTTTATGAAAGATTTGGTTGGTGTGTTTGTGGAGGGTTCTGATATCCTCCAGTGGATTGAAGCATTTGAGATGGCTTGTGCAATTCATGATGTTGATAAGCGAGTTTGGGCTAAGTATTTGTTACGCAGAGTGCCTCAGACTGGATATGACTGTATTCTGAAACTGAGATTGGAAGAAAGGGGTCAGTATGAGTGCATGAAGTCTACTTTGATTGCCAAGTTTGGCAAGACACCTACCCAATACCTTAAACCGTTCAGCGATTTTAAGAAACGAGAGAATGTGTCTTGGGTTGACTGGGTGAGAGCTGCGCACGTGAACATGATGGGGTGGATTGATGGTTACAAAGTGAAAATGTTTGTTGAATTGTCCCACCTTTTGTTTCTTGAGCATTTTTCGGAAGCCTGTTCACCAGAGCTGTTTCAGTATGTTGCTGACCAGAACATTTTGGATCCCTTTAAGCTGGCTAGGTTGGCTGACAAGTGGGTCTCCCACCGGGTGTCCCCTAAGGACTCCCGTGGGAAGGACAAGGACAGGAAAAGGGGACCTCACAGAAAGCTGAGGAGTCCCAGAAGCAATCACAGTCAAGTAAACCAAAACCTTCCTCTCCTAAGACCCAAAAATCTAGTGGGGATAAGTCATCTGTGGGTGGGAATAAGAGTAGTGGTGCACCTGCTGCAAAGCAAGTTTCCAGTGGTTCCAGTACCGTATCCCGCATTCCTGGCACTTGTTGGGACTGTGGGGCTCTGGATCACAAGAGGGGTGACCCCAAGTGTAAAGGTAAGGCACTTGGAGTCCAGGCTGTCAGCTTGACCTACCCTTACCCCATGTCTGAGGTGGAGGCCACTGTCCTCCCCTCCTCTACAGGGATCACATTTGGTGCTCCTGTAGAGATTTCCTTAGTGTCCCTTCGGGCCTTGGACCAGTAAGCAGAAGTACTGGCGACTATCCCACAGAACACCCATAGGTTTCTGAGAAGTGTCCTCTTGAATGACCAGCCTTCTACTGGTTGGAGAGACACTGGGGCAAGCATGACAGTGGTGGACAGGACCCTGCTCAAGCCAGAGCACTATGTAGGTGCTCCTCTGAGAACCAAAAGGTTAGCTGGTGGGCCTCCCAAATTATCGCCTGTAGCCTTAGGCACACTCATGATTCGAGACAAGACAGAAAAGCTTCCTGTCCCGGTTCAGGACAATGTCCCTGCTAACATTCCGTTAGCTAATGATCTAGTGGAGTTGGGGTTGACCTCGGATGGTCTCCCCCTGGCTGCTGCTGCAGTCACTAGGTCACAGGTGACACAGGGTCTGGCTGTGAATCAGGTACCCGAGCCAAATGCGATGCCTAAGGCAAGAAGATGGAAGACCAAGAAGGCCACCTCTGTGAAGGGGGCTCCTTCTCTTCCTGCTGTTCCTACAGCACCCATTGGGATGCATGCTCCGGACAGGCTGGGTCCAGTGGAAAACCTAAACTGAACTCCTTAGGGAGAAGAAACAGAAGACTCTCCTGTGGGAGAGGTTCTCAACCCAGAGGACCACCCAACCTTCAATGCTTGTTAGGGACAGAGAGAGTGCCACTCTCTCGAGGGTCTGAGGAAACAGGCCTTGTCCGAGGCACAAAGAGAATTGCCTAGAACATTCTGGATCTATTGGGAAGGTGAGCACCTTGTTAGTGAGCCCACTAAGCCTGAACCTGGTGCCCTCAAGAGTTTGGTGGTACCCCAGGTTTACAGGCCCTTCCTGCTTCAGTTGGCGCATGAGGTGTCCTTAGCTGGTCATCTTGATACCAAGAAGACTAAGCAGAGGCTTTCTGCCCATTTCCACTGGCCCCAGATGGGAGTTGAAGCGGAGTCCCACTGCAGGACCCTCCCACTTCAGGTGGACATCAGTTCATCCTGGTCGTGGTTGATCATGCCACCAGGTACCCTGAGGCTATACCCCTTGGGACTGTTACTGCCAAGGTGGTTGCCAGGGCTCTCCTGGGCATTTTCACCCGTGTTGGATTCCCTAAGGAGGTTGTCTCTGACACAGGATCCAACTTCATGTCTAGTTACATGAAAACCATGTGGAAAGAGTGCGGGGTAACCTACAAGTTCTCCACCTCTTACCATCCCCAGACCAATGGTCTGGTTGAGAGATTTAATAAAACTCTCAAGGGCATGCTAGGCGCTTAGGAAGAGCCCCTAAGGAGGAAATGGGATCTCCTCCTGCCATGCCTGCTGTTCGCTTACAGAGAGGTACCTCAAGAGGGTTTCAGCCCCTTTGTGTTACTCTTTGGACATCCCGTGAGGGGGCCCCTTGCCTTGATCAGAGAAGGTTGGGAGGCCACCCCTCCAAGTCCCGCCAAGCAAGTGGGGGACTATGTGTTAGGGCTCAGACGGAGGATGACACAGATGATGGGTCATGCGACAGCAAATCTCAAGGCCAGCCTGGAATCGAATAAGTACTGGCATGACCTTAAAGCCTTGCAAGTGGATTGGACTCCAGGACAGGAAATCCTTGTGATGGAGCCTACCAAGCCTAGAGCTTTGGCAGACAAGACGACTGGACACTTCATTCCAAGATGGGCGAAGTCAATTATATGGTTGACATGGGAGCCCCTGGGGTAGCCCTTCTAGTAGTCCATGTTAACAGGCTCAAACCTTTCAACAGGCGAGCAGAAGTCTCATGTCTCTTGCTAGCTTCAGAGCAAGAAGAGGATAAGAGTGAGCCCCTTTCTGATTTGCTGCATAGCAACCTTCAGGAGGGCTCAGTGGAGGGAGTACATCTCTCTCCCGATCTTACAGCAGAGCAGCAGAGGGCCTGCAGGGCTTTGCTCCGGCAGTATGCCTCTCGTTTTCACTGACTCCAGGCCTTACACCGTGGTGTAGGCACGAAATTGACACTGGTGACAGTATGCCTGTCAAAAGCAGGTGCTACCTTATGTCAGATACAGTTAAGAACCACATCAAGCCTGAGGTTGCCAAGATGTTTGATCTTGGTGTTATTGAACCCTCAACCAGTCCCTGGTCCAGTCCAGTGGTCCTTGTCCCCAAGGCAAGTTCCCAGACAGGTACCAAGGATTGGCGGTCCTGTGTGGTGTACAAAGGAGTCAATGCCGTCACCAAAACTGACGCACACCCATTGCCCCGGGCTGATGAGCTTGTGGACACTATAGGTGGTGATAAATTTGTGAGCACCTTTGACCTTACCTCAGGCTATTGGCAAATAGCTCTGATGGACCATGCCAAGGAAAAGACGGAATTCTCAATACCCGAGGGACTCTACCAGTTTAGGGTCATGCCTTTTGGGTTGAAGAATGCCCCTGCCACCTTCCAGAGATTGGTCAATCATGTGCTCAGTGGGCTGTAGGCCTTTTGTGTGGCTTACTTAGACGACATTGCCTTCTACAGTTCCACATGGGAAAAGCATTTGACACATCTGGATAAGGTTTTGCAGGCCTTGAAAAGGGCTAACCTCACTATCAAGGCCACCAAGTGCCAGAGAGCTCAGGGTAAAGTCACATATCTTGGTCATGAGGTAGGAGGGGGTCAAATCCAACCTCTCGCCAGTAAAGTACAGGATGTACATGACTGGGAGACTCCCACTACTCAAACCGAGGTGAGAGCCTTTTTGGGTCTCAATGGGTATTATCGCAATTTCATGGCAGACTATGGAACCATAGCTGCACCCCTGACAGCACTGACTTCATCCAAACAGCCGAGGAAGGTTAATTGGACTGCAGACTGTAAGAGGGCCTTTGATGGCTTGAAAGAAAGTCTGTGTAGGGCACCCATGTTCTGTGCTTCTGATTACAGCAAGACCTTTATCGTTGAAACGGACACCTGCAACACCAGAATTGGAGCTTTCTTGTCCCAGTTAGATGACAAAGGAAGAGAACATCCGATCATATTCATCAGTAGACAACTTAAGGGTAGAGAACTTAGGTGGGCTACGGTGGAAAATAAATGTTTTAGTATAGTTTGGATGCTTAGGCGTTTTAGACCCTACCATACCGGGTCTACCTTCAAGGTCCAAACAGATCATAAGCCCCTGAAGTGGCTTATGTAGATGAAGGGTGAGAACCCGAAACTGCTCAGGTGGTTCATTAGCCTGCAAGGGTTAGACTTCACTATAGAGCATAGACCAGGGAAGAGTCACGATAATGCAGATGGCCTTTCCAGAAGGTATGTTGACCATCTGGATGAGGGTGTCTATCTCGTGGGAGATTAGGCACCCTAACCTCAGTGTGGGGGGGGCGACTGTGATGTTGGAAATGCATTGGAGAGACAGGCCCTTCCTGTCGTTGTCCTGTACTCCTTTTTCATGTGTGTTCTGTATTGTTTCCTGCCCAGGAGTCCATATGGGACTCCTGGCAGTGCAGCTCTTCCTGTTTTTGGTTTGGTGTACAGACCCATGGGATACCCTATGGCACCCATGGGTGGGGGTGCAACCCTGTGCCTCTAGTGTATGTTTTTGGGCACCTGTGTGTGGCCCACAGAGCAGGGTATGGGCTGGTGGAAGCTCCATGCTGAATTTGACAGGTGCTCTGAGTATCCTCCATTTTGGGATATCCAGGCCCTGCCATTGGAATGAGTTGATTCCTGATAGGAAACAAGATGGCCGCTGTGGCCTCTTTCTTTCTATTGCCTGTTATTTTGTGTTCCCAAAGTCCTGTGAAGCCCTGACTCTGTCCCTTCCCCCTGTCTGGCTGTTGGGTGTAAGTTCCATATATGGTGTTGTTGTGAAGCCCAGGCCAAACTGGCTGGAGCCTTCCCAGTGACTGTATGTTGTGCGTACACCCTGTGGGAGGGACCTGGGTGAATGGAGTGTGTGACCAATATGCACTTCTTGTTGTGGATGTCTGGTTTCTGGTATATGACACAATGACTGAGACAGCCCTGCCCAAAACTGGTATGAATGCAGTGTGTAGTGTTGAATGGCTGGGTACGTGTCCCAATATACATTCCTTGTTGTGAGTGTCTGAGAGGGAGGAGTATGGCCTGAATGCACTGTATGCCTGATTTGCTGACTGACTGCATGAATGCCCTTCTGTATGATTGGCTGCTGAGTGTGACCCAGCAATGTGGATGAGAGACAGAATAGTATATCTGGGGACTTCTCACCACTGGAAATTGTTCAGAAGCTGAGTTCACACTTGACGAGTAACTGGAACTGCTTATCCTTGATGCCCAGCTGGAAGAAGAAGAACTGCTTCTTCATTTGTTTCGACCCGATCCGAAAGCTGTATAGTTCATCAAGGACTGATCCGAGAGAGGACCTGGTTAGAAACCCTCTTCCCGTGCTCCGAGGGACCATTGAGCACCGCTAACCTTTGCCGAAGATCCCTGGAAGTCAGACCCTTGAAAGGCTGCCGACCGGAGATGGGGAGCGCTGAGGAGAACTAAGTAAAGCACCCAGACATCGACGCCATCGAAGTCCATTGCTGTCGACCAGGGTCTGGAGTATCGCCGTAACTGCAGGAGGCCCGTCGAAGCTGGGTTGCCCAGAAGAGGGGACCGCTTGAGGCCTTGTGACCGATGACCGGAGCCGCACGCTCTTTTGCCTAAGACTTTTGATTCACGGATGCGCTCGTCCACACTGCTGCCCACCTTATCCCACCAGAGAAGGCCAGGCCGGCGATGCACAGAGGAGCATCCACCAGTGGTTTTCCTGCCACCCGAAGACCACAAAGACTTCAACGACTCAACACCTTGTCGCGCCACAGTTCTTCAGAAACTCTTTGCATTCCTGAACTATCAAATACCGAGGTGCCCCGCACACCTCATCCTCGCAGGACGTCGCCGACGAGCACCACCTGGATCAACGCCGTGGTCTCGGCACCATCAAACTTTTCATTGATGCCGTCAACACCAAGTTCACCTTCTTCAACGCCTCTTGACGATCCGTGGCTCCTGCTTTAAAGGGAATCATTCAAGAAGGATCCATCGATGCCTCATCGAAGAACTCTGCTCTACCAGGTACATTGGGGGGTAGAAATCTTATAGAAGGAAATAATAATTATAGAACAATATATGGAGTGGGCTTGTGATATATCTTTAATTTACAGGTTGCCCAGCTGGGGGTTCTCCACACAGAATTGTGTTTAGTTGGTAGGGGTCAATATTCTGCCCATTGTTCTAACCAACTACTTTCCTCCTATATCTATTGTTGGTTACTTTTATTCCTTGATCTGTGTGACATTTGACCATAGTATAGTTGATGCACTTTAATGAGATCTGAAAATAATTGTGGTACCACTTTAGAACTGTATATATTTGCCATTGTGGATTTTCTGAGCATAAAGTGAGTTATTGTGATAGTGTACATAACCATGAATATTAATTATATAAAGACTGTGTTTTAACTAATATAGTGTGTGGACATTCCTTTGTGGGGGCTTGGGGACTACACTGTACTTAAGAACCAACCTGCATCACCTCCTGAGAAGCTTGGCCTTGATTGTTCGACCAGCGCTGCGCTATAGAGAATCTTGTCTGGGGTCCTCTGTGCCTCTCCGCTGCCATATAGAGAGCAGGAGTACAGGCACCCCCCTGCAGTCTTTACAAGCTGTCCTTTCTCCCAGAGTAGCTCGGGTATTGGGAGTTTCCCTGATGACCTTCCCTCCTAGGTTCCCTTCTCCCTGATTGGGGATCTATTGTCCTGAAAGTGGAGAGAGAGAGGAGATTGTTCTGGAAATCGGGAAATTGAGGTTCGAAGGGTATCTGGGAAAGAAACTTAGGTTGGGCGTGGGGTATTTCTTCCCTCATTAGGGAAGTTCTGAGGGAAGTTTTGATGGAGGTTTCCTGGAGCAGTACTTACCTGATTGGGCCCCCCTTGTGCTGGGGGAGTCCATATATACCCCAGGATGGGTCTGTTACCCTTGTATCTTGGACTGATATAGGTGGCAGGGTCAGATGGAGCGTTGGTCTGATACCCTGCCTGGCCACCACCTGATTGGGTTGGATCTGAGGCTCACCTCTGCCTCTCATTCTGCTTGTTGGTGTTAGTGGGAGGAGTATTTTTAGGCCCCTCATTTCCAAGTCCAATATGGGAGTATTTTCCACCTTTGCTACCTTTGCAGTGGCGGGTGTGTTTGATGGTTTGGGGTTTTTATGGTTGTTTTTGTTTTCAGAGTGCTTTTGGACCTCATAAATCTGGATGGCATGTTCTATCATCTAATACAGGGTACTACGCTCATGGAAATCCCTTACTAGTTGGGTAAAAATGTATTTTGGGAGCGCATGGAAGTATGTGTTGATGAACTCCCGGCTATTGGTGTTCACCCGCCTAGAGGTCTCTGCAAATGCTCACTTCAACGCTTGCACAAAATCTTTAGGTGCTTGGTCTTCCCCACACTGCAGGTTGTAGGCCACCTTGCGGGCCTCCTGAAGGTTCCTCTGTATGAGAAGTGTTTTAAGATGGCCACCTTATAGGTGGACAATTCTTGGTGATCTTGGTCCTCCTTGCCTAAGACTTTTGATTCACGGATGCGCTCGTCCACACTGCTGCCCACCTTATCCCACCAGAGAAGGCCAGGCCGGCGATGCACAGAGGATGCACAAAGAAACTGGAGTATTCTGGGAAAATGTCCATTTGACAAACACCCTGGAGTTTCTATCATTCTAATACCAAATGAAGTCATCATTTGGTCACAGAGCTCTAGATGCTCCCATACTGAGTATTTGACCTTCTTAAGTTAGGGAGTCATAAAGCTCTTTATGGCCTTTATCTACTGAATTGGGTGTTTCACAAGCCCTCTCTTCTGTTTGGCAGACTTTAATTTCCTCTGGACCTGAGTCCACTCACCCTCTGACTCAGAACTGCTGCTATTCGTGGTCCACTACTTGTCCTCTAGGTGCTCCATACCTCTATGAGACTGGCAATCCCTCCCAGAATGACAGGGTCTGGTCTCTTCTCCCATGTGGTGCTGTGGGCTTTCAGGGTCATTTCCATTGTACTCCCCTTTTCACAGGGAAGTACTCATCCTCCTCATCCTGCCTTCCAGGTATGGTGGGGAATTCTGCCCACCTCCCAGAATGTGTGGGATAATACTCTTTTGAGGCCTAAACTCCGGTCCTTCCCTGTCTGCAAAATGGACCAGGTGGCCTGTTTGTAACTTCATTTTCTGCCAGTCCAACTCCCTGATGTTTTCATCATAGGAGCCCTATTGGTCAGAGGTACATGTCAGGGTATTGTTAAATTCCCAGAGCCCACCTTCCCTTATACTGGGTAGAGTTGAATATTCATCAATATTCAATAAAGACTGGCCTTCTGGCACAGTTGGACCAGGCCTGGTTGAGTCCAGCTGCTTCATGTTTCCCTGTTCTTCAAAACTGGCAGTTATGAAGTCAGCTGCACCCTGTACGTATGAGGTGGTTAGTTGGCTTGAGGTCCCTCATAGCGATTTCATCACTCTGTGATTGGCGGGTGCCTTTCCATACCCTGAGTGGTCGGGGTGCCTTAAGGCCCGTTTGTATTTGGCTATTTCATTTTCCAACCTCTCACTTTTGTTTTTCTCATTCCCTATCTCTTGATGATATACGGAGGCCTGAGTTTTCAATTCTGACACCAATTCTTGAGTAGCTGTTAACACTTTATTTTGAGCCATTAATCAGTCTCTTAGTCCCTTGTTTACGTCACAATGGGACTCATTTTCCTTCTGTGTGGCTCGTATGGTCTGCACATATTCAGACTTCTTCTTTTTCAGGAGACTAATCTCCTCCCCTTGTGCAATTCTGTCCTGTGTTGCCTGCTCTATGTCAACCTGGGCTTGCCTCACATGGTCCATTAATTTTGAATGTTCTAGCCTGTCAGTCAGTTCCTCAGAACATAACTCACTTTTCTCCATGTTTTTCCTTAACTGATGCACTTCCTGAAACAGGGCACGATTCTCTTGACACAATTTGTTATTTTCTTCCCTCAACTGCTCGCTCTGCTGTTTCAAAGTGTTCAGATCTTGGTGCATCTGATCGAATTCACCCTGAGAACGAACATCCATAATTATTAACTGGCTGTTTTCAGCTTTCAGTTGTTTAATCTGTGCTTTAAATGTGACAATGTCCTCTAAGCAGGCTCTGTTGTGAACAACCTGCTAATTTAATTTGTGTTGATTTGTGCTCAGATTTTCAACACATTCTTCATACTCCCCTTGCAGTGCAGAAAACTGTGTCTCACACTCTGCATTCACTTGCTGTTGTGTTGCTAACTCATCTTTTAGCTGTTGAATAATAATTTCTAATTTTGACTCTAAATTTTGTCTCTTACTCTTTTTCTTCTAATTGTTTCAACTCTCTCTGGGCTTGGTTCAAAAGCTCAGAATGGTTTTGCCCAGAGGCCACACTATCCTGGTATCTTTCTTCCATGATCATCATAAGGAAGAACATTTATGCTGTGAGCAGAGCCATTTTAAATGTATCCTCTTTGCTAGTCTGTGTCATGTAAAAGGTTGTCAAGGCCTGATGTAACAGCCCATTATCCTGCCACATATCAACATTTGTAGATGTAACCTCCTGCATCATTCTAGCTTGCCATATTTGCTGGTCTGTGTCATGTAAAAGTTTGTCAGGGCCTGATGTGACAGCCCATTATCTTGCCACATATCAACATTTGCAGATGTAACCTCTTGCATCATTCTAGCTTGCCATATTTCGTGTTCCTGTTCTACCCCTTCACCTTTAAAAAAACAATTTGGATAGGACGTGCTTCCTGGCCATATTGATTTCTATGGTGCTCATCTGAATTGTGTTCTCCACCTGATATACTCTATATGCAAGGGCAACAATCTCAATCCTGTTCCTGCTTAGTTTCAACTCACAATGACAACTCAAAATGAACATTGTTTCATCTATACACCGCCCTGCATCCCAGGGCACAGGTCTGAATGGCACCTTCACAATGCAACACAACGTTCCATTCACTGCAATGCATTTACACCCAAATGAATAGTCTGCTGCTACTGCACTGTCACAAGTGAAGACTCCCAACCAAATCCCGGAAGAGCCCCCAGCTTTATCATAGTTTATTGGGTGGTCACACTCAACATGGGGAGTCCCCCCCCCAGCAAGGTGGCACACAATAAAGCAATTTACACATTCAAATTTGGTGAGGCCTTCTACCCATCTCGCACCCACTCCAACAAATACTCTGTGTCACCTATGGACTAGGAACCAGGCCTGTGTATAGTGAGAATATTTATTTATTTAAGTTTTGACAAAAAGACTAGCATTCAATATCAGCCACCAATGATGTGGCAAAACCCATTATTACAACTCCCCAGTACTTTCTGTTATCAAAACACAGGTACAATTTTGAAACATGCAGTCACAACATACAACAAATTTAATTTTAATTTAACAAATAGTAAACTTTCACAATACAATGGAAACATAGTTTTTGCAACACACATTCAAATGACAGGCCGTGCAGTGGGATTCTGGTTTGGGAGGCATGGAATCAATGGGAAATTTCTTTTCTAGGCTTTCATTTGAAAGGTACAGTTGGGGAAAAGGAACTCAAATGGGGAATTCGTTTTTCTACTTTTACTTAAAAGGCAAGGTTGGGAAAAGGAACTCAAAGGGAAATCGTTTTTCAACACACATTCAAATGAGAAACAATACTTGATAATTCTGGTTTGAGATACAAGTTAATAAATGGGAAATTTCATTTTGCAACACACATACAAATAAGATGTAAGGCTTTGTAATTCTGACTTTGGAATCACTTGAAAGGTAGCGTCAGGGGTTTCAGAAGGACAGTCACCCAAGTCATTAGGGTCTAAAATGGCTCTAACACACTGGGTATGAACTTTGTTAGTTTCAAATTCTAACAACACTCATCTTGTGATTTTCTATATGGGAATTCATCGATTTAACTTCCATTCTATGCGCTAAGGATCTACACAGCTTCCCCCATCCCCACAATTTAATGGAAAGGAAATTTGGGCTGTTCCCAACGCAATGCAATTTAAATGGATAAGGCGATTTTCTATAGTGGAATTAATTTGAATTGGATTTAATACAATGGGCCAAGGGCCTTCCCAGTTTCACTCCCCCACCCACTAATGGAAAGGAATAAGTCAAGTAGCTCCCCACACAATTGATGGCATTTGGATTGGTCTACTTACATGGGAGGCTTTGGTCAGGGAAAACAGCAGGGCTCCTCTGAAGACAGTGCAGATCTGGTCAAGGGCTTTCAGTCAAGGAGTTTCTTCTGCACCCAGACTCCTCCTACTCCTTTGATGGGGGTCCCAGCTAGCTTCTAGATTTCCCTGTCACTGTCTCCAATGCAAGGATTGAGGACTCTCTGTGAAAACAAAATCAAAATATCGAGGCTGAGTACCCCAAAAGGAAATGCACCGAACACGGATTACAAGGGAACATACAAAGATCTTTATTTTATACTTAACAGTTTTCCAAGAAAAGTAACAGATAGCTATCGGCCCTCAGTACAACACAACAAACTCCAGCGTGGTTCAGTGTGCTTAGTGAGAGACACTGTACATTAGAATTCATCGCTCTTTCATACCATTTGCGAACATGATGTCCAACCCTACTTCGGGTTAATATTCCTCTAATACATTACTGATCTAGGGTTCATGCCAACTTCGCATATCCACATGCAACTAGTTTGCCTTTAATACATACGTCAACAAGCCTACACGGCATCTGTGTATTTTGGGATTTCTCATACAGGTCTTCTCAGACATTAATACAATGTAGTTAAACAAGTGTTCTCGGTTCAGTATTTGAATACATTGTTCTTAACATATGTTCGCAGATTAGTTTCATTGGCGCGAGTAATCCTTTACACACAGGTCAACGAAGGACAAGGTCTCAGTTCACGACCTCAACAAGTGGCCTGCAGGCAAGTTACATATTAATAACACACAGTGGTCAAGACGGCCATGTTGTATTTCGGAATGACATCGTCCACCATTTTAACTCACAGGGTGACTTTACAGAGAGAACCTAAAATGGCGGATTGACCTAAAATGGCGGCTTACATTGATTCTAAGGTCAGGACCTTGCAACACGGATTTCTTCGCAAGTGGCTTACAAGCAGCTTGGCGTAGGCCAATATACACATATTCGTTGTAATAGGAGGTACGATATAATTTCCCGTTTGACATCTCTGCTAGTTGTTCCTCGCAAGAGTCCATCAGCAGGCTATCTCCTGGAATAAAGTTAAAAAGCCTGGTTCTGATGCAAACATGCTTCCTTATAGTGCTGATGACACTCCAACATGGTCATAATTCCCACAGTAAGGATTGGCTGGTTCTCTCCCTTCACCTCCCACCAAGAGATATGTATGATGTATGCTGAGGGAGGAGAAAGATTTGTCATCCCAAAGTGACATGTGGTTTTTTTATTTTTTGTTCTGAAAAATCTCACAATGTGGTAACTCCCTTAGGCCCTCATTACGACCCTGGCGGAATTCGGAAAACGATGGCGGAAATGCAATACCGCCATCGAATAGCGCTCGGTGCGACTATGACCCGTCACCGCAAAGTACGAAGCCATTAGCGACACCGTAGTGAACGCCAACGCTAACTGCACCAAGCACGCGCGCGCGCGCCATGCCAAACCGTAAACACCACCATGGCGCAAGGGTACGCTAATTCCGACCCTAGCGGACATGTACCTAACGCCATCAAGCATGGCGGAATGCACCATTCCGCCATGGTGAGAAGTACGGCATCGCGAATCAACCGTAAACGGCCCCACTGAGTGCCTGTACACCGCTCCCTGCCCACAAAGTACAACTCCCCGTAGGTGCAATGAAGTCACAATGCAACCAGTGAAATGTACAAGTCACCCATGCATGCCAACGAACAAAAGAAACACAACAGGGGCCAATGGGAGCTGCAGGGCACAGATGGCACGAATACAGAAGCCATCCCAATGGACATGACCACAGTCCCCCACCAAGAAACGCACGCAAACACAGGCACCTGTGACCAGCAATATTCCGAAAATCACATCATTCCACCAGTCCACCTGGCTGACCGGCATCTGTTACACAAAACCCAATCCCCCGCCCCTGAGCATGACAACATTCAAACAGTCATATTGGCAGCCCCCATCCCTGACCTCACTGGGCTTCGTAGGCAAACGCGCCCAGTACAGTACCACGCAACTAAACTCCGAAGCTGGAACCCAATGCAGATCTCCTCACAATACATCGCTCCCCAAATAGGAATATGCCACATCACTTGCAAAGAAGAACGCTACACGGGCCAAATCAGAATAGAAATTTAATGCACAACAAAATCACCAAGCCCATACAACCATTAGGCCATGAACTCCAAAACACATTTCACCATTGTGGGCTGCATCCGCAAGAAATGACCAGCCACTACATGTGTGACGCCCTGTTCCATCATGGTACACAGAGCCACATTCACGTACGAAAAGGCAACATGGAAGCGCACAGAACCGCAGGGCCGGCCCAATGGGGAGGCACTAGTCCAGCTGAAAGGCCGAAATGTTGCTCCGAGCCACCAGTACTGCGTAAGGGCATGTGGCCCATTGGCGATCGTCCCATAAGATCGTAATGCTGCTCCACTGATTAACACGAAGCAGCAGGTGTCGGGAGTAAAAGCCATCTGCAGGAGTGGCATACAGATGGCAGTGGCAAAAGGGGAGGAGATACCTGTCAACCAAAAGAAAAGAAAAAGAACAGAATGGCCATCAGAACTACATCCCAACAACTCACTTCAATGATCACACTAAATCCACAGCCATATGCATGCTAGCCCACTCCAAAGGATCATCACCACCCCAAAACCACTTGCGACTCATAACTATCTAAATCGAGGTGTAAACACCATCACAAACGAGTGTACCTGTGCATGCGTCTGTCAAAACAGAATCCATCAGATGGGACTGGTAACGTGCATGGACACAAGTGTCTGAGGGCGCGTCGAGACAGGGAGGGCTCAACAAGGCCAGATAGACGATGGTCCCACTATGGCAGCCCTGCATCACATAGCGCAGGGGAGGCGGATAGATTCCAAGAAGCCCTGTACATGGCAAACTCTGTATCAAATCACCTGCCCATGCATCCATTCATCATTCCCTCATCTCGGGATTAAAACGCCTGAATATTTACTCACATAACATTAGAAATATCCATTGAGTCTGTGCGTTATGCAGCCTGCAAAATCCACAGTGCCCCAGCCCGTAATTCCAGTGTAGTGAAGTAACATGTATTTGGGAACGTCCGGCCTCATCGCCCACGTCGCTATTGCGCATCCCAAACCATTCATATCAATCATTGCATCCTCGCCATGGCCCCTGTCTCAAGGACATTGAACAATAGTACGTTATATTTGCAGTCAGACCTGTGGGCATTTCCTCGCCGCTAGCTGAGAACCGAAAGCGCCGCCCTTCGAATTCCTCATTTGCAACATCACGTCGAAGAGGCATCTGTGGCCGTTTGAAATCACTAATTAATCCATCGAGTGCGGCTGTGTGTGAAAATGTCAACTGCCTTCACCCACAAATGGGACGCCCCGCCCGTCGTTGCAACTCGGTACAGTGATGCATGAGGGCCCACCGTTACTCGAGTACTACGTTCCACTGACCCTTCACAAGTCTGTTCGCGACTGCACAGATAGTATGTGAAACAATGGGACCACAGCAGAATGAACATGTCAACCAATGTTACACGGCCATCGGGTACAAATACATGATTGCAATAGCAAGATGCCATTCCTCGAATTGCAGCGTTGTGTGCGGGACGTGCTCGGCCACAGGGGAGAGCAGTTTGCACAGGTGGAATGAATCACCACAGGTGGAGGCCATACAGCCTGAAAACACATAAATTGCACACCCAGTCTCCTCCCACAACCACACCGAAATGCTACCGGCAGGACTCGCGATGTTGGCCCTGGGGGACCTGATAGCACTGCAAGTACTCCAACTCCAAGAAGAAGACGAACACCAACTACAACCGGCCGCACGGAGGAGACGCAGGAGGAGGAGGAGGCCAAGGCAGGGCCAGCAAGGGCCGCCAGCACAGCCACTACCACCACGCAGGCAGCCCGCAATCCCACGCCTCCGAGCACATCCGTTCAACCTCACTGATGAGCAGATCCACACCCTCTACCGTTTGGACCGGGACACCATAGCCGCCATTGTGGACATGACACAGGCTGACCTTGTCAGCATGATAGATAGCCCAACCGCCATCCCACCCCTACTGAAGGTGGTGTCTGTACTCCACTTCCTGGCCACAGGCACCTACCAGCACACAGTCGGACAGTTGCATGCATTTCTCAGCCACTGTTCTCACGGACACTATTGCAAGTGCTCGATGCCCTCCTGCAGCACGCAGACGACTACATCTCTCTACCACGCTCGGAGCAGGAAATTACAAACACAAAAGTGGGATTCCATGCACTTGCCGGCATACCGGGTTGCATTGGTGCCATCGACTGCACCCATGTGGAATTGGTCGTCCCACATGCCATGGAGGCCCAGTACCGCAACCGAAAACAATTTCATTCTCTGAATGTACAAATGGTGTGTGACGCCAACAGGATCATTACACATTGTTGTGCCCGATTCCCTGAATCAACCCATGATTCTATGGTCTTGAGGAACTCTACAATACCACGCTACATGGAGCGACACGCAGGGAACAGATCCTGGCTACTCGGTGAGTCTCATTTCATGCATGATGATGTGGGGTATGTGATGCGGCAATGACCTGGCAGGAAGGGGGGGGGGTGCGTACGTAGCAAAGGCATTCCTCAAAATACCTTTATTGTCCACATACAGGTGATGCCTGGTATCCATTGAAGAGATGGCTCCTCACACCAGTCCGGAACCCACGGGACCAGCATGAGGAGGACTACAACCATGCCCACTCACGTACCCGTGTAGTCATTGAACAGGCATTCGGCCTACTGAAGGGTCGTTTCCGCTTCCTCAGCAGGTCTGGCGGGGCACTCCTGTACCGCCATGTGAAGGTTGCAAAGATGGTGATGGCATGTGTCATGCTCCACAACATGTGCGTACGTAGAAATGTGCCCATGCCCCCTGACGCAGAACTGCAAGCACCTGATGATGGTCATGATGAGGGTGGGGATGTGGCAGCACCTCAAGGAGTCTGCGAGGCACCGGAGGGCCGTGACATTCGTCAGCATCTCATTGATGTATGCTTCTAGCACTCACGCCTGGTGGCTGATACATGGACACGGGACTCGTGGCACTGTGTGTGTCTGGGACATGCACAATATGGACTGTACGCCTATGATGGCCTAGTACACAAAGATCAATGTCCACACATCTCATTGGTTGATCGTGCACTGTTTATGGCATATGTGATATCATGTTGTACACCCTATCGACCCGCCACCCAAGTGAGCCCAACACACCCCCTCCACCCTCCTACCTCCCCCCCGAACACCAGTGTCCAAAGATGCTCATTGTCAGTGGCCAGTCGCTATTGCAAGCCCCCTCTGCGGGTATCAGGGGCACCCCTGCCTGTGGAGCGCAGGTTCCTCCCAGATCTACGTTGGGGGCTGCCCTGGACGGAACTTGCAACGGATGATGTCTCTGCCTGCTCACGTCCATGCATGTCCCTAAGGGTTTGCGAGAGCTCAGTGAGCACACGGCGCACTGCGGCAAGTTCGGCACATACGTCCTTGGACGTCGCATGCAGTTCCCCCCTCAGGCTCTCGGTGCTTCTCTCCATTTGGACTCCCAGGCTCTCGGTGCTACTCTCCATTTGTGCCCTTAGTGTCTCTGTACCTCTCTCCATTTCTGCCCTAAGTGTCTCAGTTGATGTTTCTATGTCTGCCTTAGTGCCCCCACATTCATCGGCATGGTCCTTGAGGAGCGTGGCCAGTTGCTGCTGTTGCACGATTAACTGGTCTAGGGACTGTTGCCTCTGCTGGGCCATGGCCATTTGCGGGGGTGTCACAGAGGGGCTGTTGACCTCATGTTGCCTTGCCACAGGGCTTGTGGGGGATGGCCAGTCGTCGTCTTGTGGGTGCCCCTGCGTGGTATCCTCATGTTGTACGGGATGGGACAGACAGGGGGATTGGGACAGGTCATGGATGGATCTGACTTCGACATCCCCGTCTTCTGTGTCGGAGCATGCTGCCATCAATGGGGTGTCGCCTATGGTGCTGCTGCCACCAGAGGCAGTGCCTTCTGTGGCATCCGTTGGGGGGACCTGTGGTGGTGGTGGTGTGGGCATGCTGGCTGCTGGGGTGCCTGTTGATGTTCCCTCCTCTGTGCTGCCACCTGATTTGTGCTGCTGCCGTGTCTTGATGCGTGCAGCTGAGGTGGAGGGTCTTTGGCCGTTGGTCTTGGCCCTCTTTGCAAGTGTGCTGGTAGGGGTGTCCTGATGCTCGTCGTTTGGATCGGACCCTGTGGTGGAGTAAAGGAGGGCGAGGGTTATTGATGGGTCTGTGGGAATTGGAATGGCATTGTATCACATGCATTGGGGTGGTACCTGAGGGGGATTTGGGTCGGGGCCTTGGAGGTGCTTTCATTTGTGTGTGGAGTGAGGGTGCAGTTGTTTGGCAGCCTGCAGTTAGGGTGTGCCTGCTGCACGTGTAGTGCGTGTTTTAGGGGTTTTTAATTATTTATGTATTTATTGTGGGTTTTAACGTGCGCTATCAGGCCGATGTGTGTGGACGTTCTCCTGGACATGTGTTTCTGTTGCACTATGTGGACACATGGTACTTCACATGGATGGACTTTGTGGATTTGGCATTGTTTTATCTGGCCCACCTACCTGAATCTTCGGATGTCTGCACTCCTTTCTCCATCCCTCCGACTCCCTCTATGCTCTCAATTCCGATGGTGGAGGCACAGATTTCTTCCCAGGGGGTCAACTTGATGGGTGATTCAGGACCTCCCCCGGTGGCTGTGACAATGTTGCGGTTGGCAGAGAGTATGCTGCGGACGCGTATCCGCAGGTCGTCCCATCGCTTTCGGCATTGCTGTGGGGTGCGGGGTGCGGTCCCCACCGCACTTACCCGCTGTGCCACCAGAGCCCATATGGCCTTCTTGTTTGCAAGTGCCATCCTGGTCATTTGCGTGGAGAAGACGACGGCAGCATTCTCCTGGAGGGTCTCTGTTAGCACGGTGAGTTCCTCACGGGAGAAGTGGACCTGCCGCTTGCGGTCGCACGCTTTCTTCGCTACTTTTCCCATTTTTCTTGGTTTCGCTAGGGTGGATGACGGGTTGGGGTGTGTCTCAGGGTAGTGTTTTTGGTGGTTGTGTGGTTTTAGTGGTTTTATAGGTGTACGGCGGGATGTTTCCCGTTCCGGGACCATGTTTTTACTTCCGTTTCCGTATATTTACGGTCACCGTACTTTCCGGTAGGCGCACACTGCGGTGTCCGCTGTGATGGGTGGCGGTATTGCACCTAGGGCGCCGTACGGCGGCGGTGTGGGCCGTTTTGGGGTCATTTCCGCCATCACGGACTTTGCACTTCCGCCATGCCGTGGTGCTCGTGCCCGATGGGTCGGAATGGGCCGCACTTTGCTCCTTCGTGCAATGGCGGAAACGCTATTTACGCTGTGGCGGTCCGGTCAGTCACTTTCCGCCAGGGTCGTAATGAGGGCCTTAATCTTTTAGATAACCAGATGAATATATATATTTTTGAGTTCTATATTTTATTGCGAGTCGGACAATACTAATTTTATTTCGACATGCCCTTCCTGGGAGGAGCTACCATTTTTCACAGTTTGCTGCTGAGCTGAAATAGTTACAACTTCCACACTTCATACTGCCAACATTAATTTCACTGTATCAATATCTCCAATTCGTCAGATTTATGAAAATGCCAGAATCATACTTTTGATAATTACTTAATTTATGCACATCACAACCATTCTGTTTTTGCATGGCACCAACTGGCTTTTTATCCCCTTCAAAATGAACCCAAATTGGGCTTGCGAGGACACACAATACGCTTTTTATTTATGATAATGTGTTGAATGTTTAATAAATGGCACTGCATGCTATGAGATGTAATTTCATTTCTTCTGAGGCGTGTGGCCTGCCAACTGCTCGGGCCAGTGTTTATCCTACCATTCTTCTGCTGTGCTTCAAAGGGTCTTTGTACAAAGCTAATACACATTTTATGTGAAACCTGACCTTAAAGGTCATTTCTGTTGGTCATGTTTACTGTACATCCCATACTTTCAATCTACTTCTTTGTATATCTTAGCATTTAAATTGACAACCAGACCTGCTTCTCCTAGGGTCCTTAGCCAATGGTCTTGAGTTCAGATTTTGAAAGGGTCTTTGTTCAGAGTTAATACACCATTATTGTGAAACCTGACCTTAAAGGTCATTTCTGTTGGTCATGTTATCTATACATCCCAGCCTTTCCATCTAATTCTTTGTATATCTTAGAATGTAAATTGACAACCATACCTGTTTCCTTGGTGGATCCAGCACCAAAGGTCTTGGGGTCAAAGTTTCAGCTCAGAGAGATAAACTGTTTGCAGTTCACAATTCTGAAAGGCTAGAATATTGCATGTACCCACTGTGTACATGTAACTTTCAATACTGCACCAGGGCCTGTTGTTCACAATATAATTTTTCTTTATATACTGTATAAACAGCAGTAAGTTCACTCTTGGTATTCTTCACAAGTATTCCACAGTTACATAAGAAACCAGGGTTCATTTATGCAAAGCAAAATAGCCTTTCCCCATAAATGTCGTCATTTTTATGTGCTGAATTAAGTCTCTTTACTCTTGATAACGCGATCTGTCAGTTGACTTCACTTTCCCAACGTATGGCATCATTCCTCCTTTTTAGCATGTGCACTGTTACAGTTTTGAATCTGTCAAAGTGGGCATTTACACAAAGTCAGCATATGCAATGCCAAATGTACTTGGAATCCATCGACCGCAGTTAACCATATTCCAATTCTAAGTCTCGCTCTTTTCCGCCTGAATGCTTGTACATTATAACAAAATGGAGGGAGGCCCATTCTTGCTCATTCACTAGGCCTCATGTTGAAATCACTTTTTTATAATGGCCTTTATATTTCAATGGAAATCCACACTGAGCCACCTTAACTCTCACAATTGGACCTAGCATGGTCTCTCCATCACTGTCACTCAGAGGGTGTCTTTTTACCCCACAGTATTGACAATTAAAAATGGCTTGTCATCATGGAGACACTCCTGTTCTACACTTGTGCAAAACATTACAGAGGTACAAACCTAAGATTAGGAAATAACATGCAGAATGGGTAAGAAGCACGACTGACAAAATGTTCATGCCTTGGCCTCAAAAGGATTCCCTATCAAGAAGAGTATTGCAATATATGATAACATTCTTACATGCTGTGTATACAGGGAAAAAGTTACAGAAAAGGTTAGCCATTCTAGAACTATGGAAAATGTATCAGAGCAAGAAAGAAGACCCACCCAAGAAGCAGTGGATGCTTCCTCAGCATGAGGGGCAGGGCACAACGCCCTCAGCTCCTCTTTCTCCTTCTGAAGACAAAAGTTCAACCACTGAGAAACAGGGCTTATATCCTCTAAAGAAGTTAAAAGTAGCAGCAGCATACATAAATCCGATATATGTACCCCCGCTTATAGTAGTGCAAATGAAAGTAAGATTAAAGAACGCAATATATGTACATACGCAGCAAATATGAGGAGCGTAATGAGAGAAGGGACAGACTGATAGAGATAGAAGAGACCAAGAGACAGAAAGGAGAAGAAAATAAAGTCAGTGAAGTGACAATTGGACAGAATGAGTGGATGGGGGACACATATTAATCAAATTAGACAGAAAGGGGATCAATGATGTTAAAGAAAGAGATGAAAGAGAGGAAAGAAATGAAAGGAACAAGAATGAAAAAGGGCATACAAAGATTAAAAGGAAAAGGAGAGGAAGCGAAAGGAAGAATGAAGAGGGTAAGAAGAGCAGGTAATGGAGAGAGAGAGAGAGAGAGAGAGAGAAAATATGGCATGTAGAAGAAACATGAGGACATAGAGGCACAGAGATTGAAAGAAAGAAGGTTACAGACAAGAAGGGAAGGGGAAGAAAGAGAGATGAGAAGACGAGAAGAGGAAGAGAAGAAAGAAATGAGAAGGAGTAAAGAGCAAAGGGGTGGCAAAATAGATCACATTGTCAACAGATGTGTAATGCCAGTTGAAGAACGAGATCGATGGGAGGAAGAGAGAAGATTGCAACATCCCCACATGGAACTGCATGAGATACCTAGAGCACTGACATGGGCTGATGAGCATGAGGCAGACGGCATATGGAAAAGGATTGGAGAATTAGGATTTGGGTTGTTTTACCAACGTGCAAAGAATCATGACAAAATTGACTGTAGTTGATTTTGCCAAAATTGTACTTTGGGAAAACAACTCAAAACTGGTTAAAAAACCATAATTCAACCCCTCCTACTTACCTTTTTGCTGGCCGATGCGATGATTCTTGCTTTTTCTTTTTTTTCTTTTTTTCTTTTTTTGGGTCACCGCTTCGAATGTCAAGGAAGTGGGGGACACTCTGGCTACCCTCAAAACCCATAATACGGAACATAGGGAGCAGGGGACGCCCCCGCAGTCCCTGCTCCTCATGTTCAGTATTTTGGGCTTCATTTTAATGTTGCTGGCCGAATTTGGTCAAGTGTACCATACAACCTTTTTTCGGTCAATTTTGGTAAACCTGGGCATTATATAGGCAGATGAGGAAAAAATATACCAATTGAAACAAGAGATAGATTGGATGATGTAATAATGGATAAGCATGGAACGCTGTCCCAAAGTAGACACGATCTTGATGACCAGGAAACAGCCATGCCAGTTGGGGTATAATGATGCCAAATGAAGAAAGGGAAGAAAATGAGGTAGCGCGAGCAGAGGGCACATGTGGCTCTTCGATAGATCCAAAAGTAGGAAAAGGGGTGAAATGGTCAGATTTAGGAGAACCAGAAACGAAAACACCAGCACCTACATCATATCCCGAATGACCACAAGGACGGTTGCATAGTGTAGGGGAAATGGCCCCGCCTTATGTAAGTAGATTAAGGTTATTACCAGGATGAAGAAGAGCATGCAAAACCAGCCTCACCTGGAAGTCAAGAAGCATGGGTAGATACAATTGTGAAACAGGATTTACACAATTATTATCATTAGAGAAACGGGGAGGGCAACCACAATAAATACCATGGCCGTATATGGATAAAGATAATTTGAAATGCAAACTACCTAGTTTAACTTCAGGAGCGGGCAAATGGATTGATGAGATAGAAAGAATGACAGCGGAAATAGCATTAGCAGTGGGAGAAAGCGGATGACATTTGGAGATGGCCAGGATATGCAAGTGTCATGGCACAAAATACGACACATGGTGGAGTGTCATTTAATAAATTGTAATGCAGACGTATGGAGGGCACTTAGAGTTAAGTATCCTGATACGTCAGATATGGGTGCAATTATGACATGGAAAATGGGTGAGAATGAAGATCATGTTGCTTATATTTAGGAGATTCAAGAAAATTGGCATCTTGAGACGAGGGAACCATGGGAACATATGAGCTGTGTATACAGGGAAAAAGTTACAAAAAAGGTTAGCCATTCTAGAACTATGTAAAATGTGCCACAGCAAGAAAGAAGACCCAACAAGAAGGAGTGGATGCGTAATCAGCATGAGGGGCAGGGCCAGTGCCTTCGGCTCCTCTTTCTCTTTCTGAAGACAAGTGTACAACCATTATGAAACAGGGCTTCTATCCTCTGAAGGAGTTAAAAGCAGCAGCGGGGTATATTAATCTGATATATGCACCCCTGCTTATAGTAGTGCAAAAGAAAGTAAGATTAAAGAACAAAATATATGTCTGGATGCAGCAAATATGAGGCGCATAATGAGAGAAGGGACAGACTGATAGAGATAAAAGAAGTGCTATTTTATCATATTTTTTAAAAATGTGTTATTGGATTTTCAGGTATGCATAACATAACACAAAATTAAAATAAACCGAGCATCTTCCCTTGCCCTCCAACCCAAAAACCTTCTAACCCCTTAACCCCCCCATTATTCTTACCCTCCTAGTCCCTTTGTACACAGGATTCAGAATTATGCCAACCTTAGAGTACATTCAATATTAATAAGTTCTGTGGGCAGTGTTGTTCCATAAATTCCCCATGGAGGAAGTTCAAAATCGATGCCCATTCAGTTGAGAACTTATCCTGCTCCTCTTGGATCGCATAATTGATCCACTCCAAAGACACGAGGTTCCATATTTTATAATACCCGTCTTTTATGTGTGGAGTGTCAATAGATTTCCATTTCTGGGCTATTACAATGAAAGCCGCCAATAGAAGAATATAAAATGCTTTCCTCTTATATTTCAGCCACAGTTGGTTTTCTTGTTGTGCACACCCCAGAAGACTTTCCCCAAGAGGTTTCTTTGTCTTAAACACAAACATTACACTCATATTTCCTTGTACTCCCACCCAAAATTGAGACAGCTTGTGACATGCCCACCTTATATGTAACCAATTTCCTTTCTCCCCACATCCTCTCCAACAACAGTCCAATATTGATGCAGCAATTTTGTGTAGTTGTTCGGGAGTATAATGCCACTGATACATTAATTTAAAACAAAATTCCCTAACTTGAATAAATCTTGTCAATCTCGGAATATCTACCCACAGTCGGGACCTAGATTCCTCTGTAGGCGTAGAACCCAGTGTCTTTGCCCATGCCAGTTGAAATGTAGGGACCTTTGACGAAGGCTCGTCGGTTAAGAACTTATTTAATCTGGAGATCATTTGTTTGTCCCCTGTGCTAGGAGTCAGAAATTGCTCAAATGGTGTAAGTGACCTGGTTGCAGCTGACTTGTTAGGTGGGGCTATCAGCCAATGATGAATTTGAAAATACTGGAAGCGGTAACTCTCTTGCATAAAACAAAATACTTAATATCTTGTCCCTTAAACATGTTCTGAAACTTTGTATACCCCTCCTTTTCCATTAAGAGAAAGAGCTAGCAGAAACTCCTCGGGTGAATCGGGGATTTGCAAATAGAGGGGACAAAAGGGGAGGGAAATGAAGTAAAGCAGTACTGACCGATAACCTGATCCCATATATCCTCCAACACTTCCGTGATCGCACTAGGTGAATATTTCGAGGTCCATCTGCTCTAGGTAGCCATAATTTTTCTCCCATTCTACGACCCACTATGGACCTTTCCATCTGTTTCCACCTTTTATTTGTGTTTTCCTAAACCATTCTCTTATGACTCAAAGCTGTGCTGCTCTATAATAATCTCTAAAGTAAGGAAGACCAACACCTCCTCTGTGCGAAGGAAGCATTAGTGTTTTCAGTGCTGTGGGGGGGGTTATTTTTCCATGTAAACTTTGATATCATTTTATGCAGCGTATGGAAAAAGGAAACGGGATGCGAATTCAGAGGGCCTGAAACAAGTTTAACACCTTAGGTAGAGTCACCATTTTAATCAAATTAATTTGTCCAAGCCACAAAACCATTAAAGGGTTGCAAGACTGGAGCAGCTCCTGAATTTCAGTTAATAGAGGGCAGAAGTTGGCCGAGTATAGTTCCCCAAGTGAACGTGTAATGTTTACACCCAACACCCGAATGCTCTTTGGCATCCAGCAAAGCTATGTCTCTTTCTTTGTATTAGAAAGTTCAGCATGTTTAAGCCAGAGGATCAACATTTCCGACTTTGCAATGCTAATGTCAATACCGGCCACACGTCCAAAGCGTTCCATTTGGTCGAATGCCGTAGGTAATGATATACTCAGGTTAGTGATCGTGACGAGCAAATCATCT
The DNA here is from genome assembly GCF_040938575.1 of Ambystoma mexicanum. Taxonomy (NCBI): domain Eukaryota; kingdom Metazoa; phylum Chordata; class Amphibia; order Caudata; family Ambystomatidae; genus Ambystoma; species Ambystoma mexicanum. The sequence goes on from NC_090929.1 coordinate 491,433,146, forward strand.
GCGTATACCATCAGCTTATGCGTATCTCCCCCAAAAGATATGCCTTCAATTTGATCAAATTGTTGTAGTCATGTTAGCAGTGGTTCTAGATGTAATGCATAAAGAAGAGGAAAAAGGGAACATCCCTGTTTTGTACCTCTACAAAGAGAAACCTGAGGGGATAACTGTCCGTTAATAAGTCATCTTGCTGAAGGATACACATAATTAGCCTTTACCTTTGCCAAGTATTTGGGACCAAAACCCATAGCTCGTAAGGTATAAAATAGGAAAGACCACCATATGCGATCAAATGCTTTTCCAGCATCTATTGATACTAAGACTGCAGCATCATCCTTTTTTAGTTACTTTTTCAATTAGATGACAGATTTGTTGTGTATTGTCGTGGGTTTGTCGCTCTTTTATAAAACTGGTCTGATCAGTGTGGATAAGGGTAGGCATAAGGCCTTCAAGGCAGTTCACAAGAATTTGTGATAATATTTTGAAAGGTAATATTGATAAGCACAATCAGGCGATAGAATCCACATTTATCAGGGTCTTTCCCTGGCTTCCGTATTAGGATTATTTTCGCCTCTTCCACTGAAGCTATTATTTTGCCTCTTCTAATGAAAAAATAAAAGAGATCAGTTAATTTTGGGCCTAAAGTTGCTCAGAACGTTTTATAAAAGGAAGCAGTGTACCCATCTGGGCCGGGTGCCTTATTTATTGTGAGGTTAGCTATAACAGTTATGAGTAAAATCATTAACTAAGTTTGTCCTATCCTCTTCCGATATTTCCTTCAACTGGATTGTTTGCAGATATCTCTCTTGTGCTATATGATCTGGCGTATCTGACTTATAAAGATCGGAATAAAATGCAGGAAACTGGGCTATGATTTCTTCTGTCGTCATTACTTTATTCCCCAGTGTCTTTTCCACCCCTGAATAGTTTGGGAATGTATTTTCTGTTTTAATTGTCTAGCTAACATTCTGTCTGTTTTGTTTGCCTTAACATAACTTCTCTGCTTTAAATACAATAGATTTGTTTCTGCCTGTTTAGTTCAGATTACATCTAATTTACCCTTAGCATTCCGATATTGCCTTTGAAGACTTAGGGATGAATCTAATTCCATTTGTTTTAGGGTATCTTTTACCTCAGCCTCAAACTCTGTGTTCATCTTTCGCCTAAACTTCCCGCTATGTGCCTGTATCAGGATGAGGTCCCCTCGAAGGGTCGCTTTAAATGCATCCCAGAGTACCTCTAAACTAACGTTCCCGTTCAGATTAGAATTACAAAATTCCTCAATTTTCCCCTCTATTTCCTCGCAGAAAAACAGGTCTAACAATAACTCTTTTGGGAACTTCCATACAGAGCGTAGAAAGAACCTTGCGGAGATTAAGATCAATGTTCAGAGGGGCGTGATCCGAGATGGTGATTGTATGAGTTTCAATTTGTGTCACGATTCCTACCAGCCTGGCCAAAGCCCAAAAGTAATCTATCCTGGAAAAGGAATTGTGTACATGGGTATAGTATGTATATGCCAGTTCCTCGCCCCTCAAAGTAGGCCAAATGTCTTTAAGTGTCAGGAGATCAAATTTCAGTATAGGGGCCATTGAAGGTAAGGACAAGCATATGAGGTGATAAAACCTCTATCCCGTAAAGGGTCCCATGCAATATTTAGATCTGCCCTTAAAAATCATTTCACTGTGACCAAATTGTTCCAAATTAGACAGTGCTGACTTCAAAAAGCCCTTCTGGCCCGTATTTGGGGCATAAAGAGAAGCCAAAGTTAAAGTCAACAATCCCATCTGTACTACAAGGTAAAGAAAGTGACCCTCGTCAGCCTGCACCTTCACAAACTAAGCCTGAATATTTGTCTTGAACACGATAAGTACTCCCGCTGTCTTCCCCTTTGCATTCGCTTGTTTAATTATCAGGTATTGTTTTAATTTCAATTTATGTTGGTCTTGATATTTGATGTGTGTTTCCTGTAGCGCTATTAGATCAGGCTGAAGTGTATTAAGTAACCATTCAGCAGTTTCCTCCTTTTTACAGGGGTGTTAAGCCCCCTAATATTAAGAGTCAGACGGCGAAAGATAAGTCCACTTTATAAAACCGCTACTTTGAATATACCAATCTAACCAGCTCTTCATATCTCTTTGTCTTTGACTCTGTATACATACCCTTACCCCACGCCCCAAACATACCCTTTCCAACCCCTACCTCTACCCTCTCCTTCTCCCAACAATTCCCCAACAACAACTTCTTCTCTCTGGTGTAGACCATCCTTGCTACTCTCCCTTTGGACTCCGTCCTCAGAGATGGCATACCACTTAAATCAGAGATATTTGTGGGGACTCCTAAAACCCCCTTTATGTCTTTTGTAAGTTCCAAAATGTGCTTCTTCTGTGCCCCGACTTTACATCATAACAGATTTATTCTCCAAAAAAGTACCTTATTTCACTACATCTTCGATAACCAGGTAAGATTCACAGTGTCTCGGTCCTCGGGGAGTGAAGTATCGCATCTCTGTAGTGGGGCCTGGTTGGTCCTCTTTGTCTAGCCGTAAAATTCGAGCCCCTACCTCCACTGATATTACTCGATGCTGTTTACCCTTCCATGTAAATAAGAGACTAGAAGGGAAAGCCCATCTGCATGAGATCCTCTGATTTTGTAGGTACACCAGGACCTCACGTATGTCTCTTCTTTTTTGTAGCGTCCTTGGAGAGAGATCCTGATACAGTTGAATTTCATTCCCATTGAGTGTGATCTGAGTCGCCTTCCTGGCTTCCTTAAGAATGTGTTCCTTCTGGGGGTATCTAGCCATTGCCACCAACGTGTCTCTGGCACGGACACCCGGATCCTGACGTTTTGGACCAACTCTATGAATCCTATCCATGGTAATTGTTACCTCTTCGTCTCTGTTTAATAAACTTTTAAAGACTCTTATAACTTCTTCTCTCAAAGCTGAATCTGTCACTGATTACGGGATATTGCAAATGTGAATATTGGATCTCCTTGATCTATTTTCCAGGTCTTTGCATTGCTGCTCCAGGTTATATGTTGTCCTTGCTAGCTGATCAAGAAGGACCTCCGATTTCATAGATTCCTAGGCCAGATCTTGTAAAGCCTGCTTGTTAGTATCTGTTCTTTCCTCATGAGATGCAACATCCTTAATTATGTATTCTAGGGTGGATTTGAATTCAGCAGTAAAATTGTCAAATTGTATTTGCAATGAGACATCAAGTTTGTCCTGGAAAACTTGAAAACAGCGTTCAACATCCTCTTTCAAGGCCACCATTTTAGAATCTGTTTTGCCCTGTTGCACCTCAACCGGCTCTCTCGTGTGCTCAGGGTCCTTTTGGGACCCCTCAGACCTAAGCCAGCAGCTTCTTATATGATTCTCTCTATTATTAGATGGGAGCAAGGGGGTGCAATCTTTTCTTTTCCCTCGAGGTCGTGACATTGACCAAATACTGCACTGAGTTTACCCTGTTATTAGTACTGTGTCATAATGTCATCTTGGTGTAGATGACAGGTGTGTATGCAGGATGTTGAGGTCTCAAGGACTTCTGAGTGTGGATGCAGAATGTGAGGTCATATGGAACCTGGAGTGTTGGTGAGAGAGGGTTCTGAAGGTTCTACAGTGACAGTTGGGGTTGCTTTGCTGGCTGGGGTGGATGTTCCAGTACTACCTATCATATTACTTACCTGTAATCACAATCAGGATTAAACTTACTTGATAACTTTCCTCCTGACTCGAGTTTGATGTGGGAGTGGTGAACCCCATTACTTCATACTGGTTATACTTTTTCCTTTTGTTTCCGAATTTACTACAAACTCGCAGCTTCCTTGCAGATGTCCATAGTGAGTAATAGAGCAGAAAATGTTCCCCTGGCAACCAGATGAGAGCCTTTGCACTCCCCAGCTGCTTGTCCATCTAATAGCCAGATTTCTGCTCTCAACAAGTTGGAGCAGATGTGCATCCCCTGTGGAAGCTTGTAGAGATTGAGGCAAATGCTATATGTACAATGCTTTAATCTTTGTCCTTCCCCAGAGTTCCAAACTGCTTAGGCTATGTTGCTTCTCAAATATCTATTAACACTCTGACAGCCTAAACCTCCTTTCCTTCAGTAATTGTCCAACAGAATGTTTCCCAGGGAGGCTGTCTTATCCCGTGCTGCGTCTAAATATGCTTCAAAAACCCAATAGTAGAACCCACTAGTTTGCCAACTGACAGAAGGGAGGAGGTCTATTGGGAAGTTAAAGCTCGGCTGAGTGTGCGACTTCCTGCCGAGTGGCCAGGAGGCGAGGAGGTCTGGCGGGTCTCAAAAAGTAGCCATATATCAATACAGGACAGTCAATCAGTGCAGCCGCGCTCTCTGAGGGCTCACCATACTCTATTTGTGTCTGTGGGTCTCTTCGGGAGTTCTCTGATGGCCCGGGAGGTGTTTTGGGTGTTGTCCCTCTGCAGCATTTCGTTGCATACACCCTCTTTACTCCTCACACCACAGGACTCCTCCTTGCAAGCGCTGACTGCGATGCAAAGGTGTGCCCTGCGTCTCCAAGTGCCTTTTATGCACACTCGCCAGGCTTCTCGAGTCGTCTTACCGAAGTCATGCTCCACTCCTCGATCCTTTGCTACCTCTGAAGTTCGGCTCCTCAATAACGCACCAGAATCCGCCGTAACACCAAAATCTGCATGTTGCTCGTTGTCATGCACTCTCGCTGAGTAGTCCAATCATTTAATGAGCTTTTATGGCATATTTCACAATACATGCTTATTACGGGGCAAGGAGCTCAGAAAGCGTGTCCTCACTGCATAACGGCCATTTTGGAACTGATTTTATCATATTTGATGTCAAGGACTGGCCGAGCCAGTACAAAGGCAGATAAAAAAACAAGTAGGGTTGGAAGCAAAGCAACGGCCAGAAATACAGTTGACTATCATAAATCATTGTCGATTGTTACAAGAAAAAAATCAGAAAAAAGCAGACACTAGGAAGCTTGGGGAAGCAAAGTTAGTTCAGAAAAAGTTGTTGAAATTCACCATAGATGGAGCAGTACTGACGAGTGGTGAAGGAGTGGTTATAAAAGAGTTAACGCCTGCACAATCAATCAATGTAGGGTACCCCGTAGATCAGGGCAGATACCATTTTTGGTCAATTGGTAGAGGAATGGATTGAGAGCATGTGGAGGCGGATTTCAGAACCCTCGAGGGTGGAGGACTTATTGGAGGACAGCCACAACAGTGTTGGAATTTTGGGAGGACAGGACATATTGCATGAGCATGTAGAAGTTGAGGGGGCATTCAGCAGAATTGGCAAAATCCAAGAGGGGTGATGGGTTATTTTCCACCGTATAGTACAGAACCATTGGAGTATTATGCCAAGGATCACACGAAGTATAAGACACGTGTGCCGGAAACACAGCAGATCCCCCTGTAATCACAGTCACCACAAGGGCAACTACTGCAAGCACCTATGCAAACTCAACAAATACACGCACAACAAGTGACAATGCCACAATGGAAGGCGAATACAGGATCCCCACAAACACCTACACCCAGGATAGGGAGTGTGACAGTAGTAGGAGGAAATACTTCTAGGGGTACAGGGATGAATTTGTATCCACAATAGGACATCCCACAGATCAGATATAGAAAGCACTAAATAGAAAGACAAAATTGACAAAATCATGGTCTCCTCACAAGTGGTATAAGAACAGAAGACAAAGCCTATTCATAAAGCTCCAGGCGATGAGAGCAATGTACCTTCACTCCCATTTAAGTTCCAAGGAAGAGAACATTCAGCAAGTTCAACTACAAAGAAGAAGCATTAACTGATTAGAGATGGTAGGCTAATTAGGTAAGAAAGGCAGTTGTCTGATGTTTTTGCCTTGCACATGGGGTTCGTTGTTTACGTGCTGCTAATGAGCTGAATGTCTGATGTTAGTAAGATTATGCCAACCAATCATGAGGGTCTATGCAATGGTGGGCCGTACATTGTTGCACGGGCCTATCCGCTGTTGTTATTACATCATTATCTGTATTTTATGTAGTTAGAGGTAGTTCAAGACGTGCCTACAAGATAAGAGGCTTCCAATGATAATACTAACATTGATACAAATTATGTGTATGCGTTTCCTCTAACAGATCCCTCCACCCAGTAGGTTTTTACTGTTAGCAACGAAGGAGGATGTCATAGCTGATGTATGTTGAGGTATAAAACCTTTTGTGTAACTGAAATGCATTGAGAGTGTGTGCGCTACAATCTGTTTGTTCACCAGGTTACCCTACTTTATTGAACTGATAATAAAGTCGTATTTTTCCATATTCCTTGAGTCTGTCTTGTTATTCGGGCCTGAGAATTATTTATTATGGTAATCCCACTCGGCACTTGGAACGCTCCAGGTGCTATTGCACAACCCCTCTTAAACGCCACTTTGCCAGTCATCAGTGACAACCATACAATTTACAATCCCAAAACTAGGTCATATATTATTGCTTCACACTACTTGGAAAATATCTCAAACGTACTCAAACGTACACAACACGCAGTAGACTACCTTTTCACATTTGAACACATTAATATTGCAACAAAGCAACCTCGCCTCACCTCTTGAAAACCCTGAAGTGCCAAGGGTCATTGAGAATGGCAGCCGTTGTGCTATACAAAACCTAATAACATAGTATCATAGAGCATAGCAAAGAGTTTCAGTTATTCTCAAATGGGGTAGGCATTTGCCTGGCCCAAACACATCTATTCACTGGCTGCAGCAAGGGAATCAATGCTGCAGTCAGTCTGCTATACTAGAATCTCTGGTGCCCTGGCTGGCTGGGGATTATATATACACTTATATATATTCAAATATAGACTTTTGTATCATTACAAAAAGGAAATGAGTACAAGAAATGAAATAACTCACACATCATGATTCAAACATCAAATAAGATTAAAAAAGATGAATAATTCCAAGTTTTAAAAAGGGATCTAAAAACTGCAAGATCCTTAAGAACATTGCTTACAAATATCCAAAACCTGGTAAAATTATAAATCAAATATATGTTGCTACCCGTGATAAAACTGTACCAAACTTTAATTACTTTGCCTGAATTCCATTCCAGATTGCCATAAACCCTTAGCATTTTGCTACGACCATCACTCTAACTACTAAATCAAATCAGAAGATGTTCAATGGTCTCCAATACCCGCTCCCCATATAATCTACAATAACGTTCCAGCCTGGGAATTTTTAACCATGCACCTACCTTCTCATGTGTATTAACCAAATGAAATCTTATTTTCAGCTATTTCCAGAGAACAACATTATCTGGGAAGGCAATGATAAATGCTGGCCCAGTTGGAAGTTGTAATATTGACGCTATATACAAGCCACTAGAAGATTTGGTCGCCAAGTCCACCAAACCTTGCTCACGATCAAATGTATATTGCAATAATACTGCAAACTCTCATCTCAGAACAGGTTATCATGCCATGTTCTTTCTGGAGAGGAGCGTCTGCTACCTTTTTTTAAATATATATATATATATATATATACACAAAATAAAGCGATATGGGACTGACGATGTGCCCTTGCTCTAATTAGTAAATTCTAGGTGATAGTCTAAGGGACATTCTCAGAGGAGCATAAGCTGACACCATTTTGTCTGAAAAATATTAAATCGGCCCAATGGCAAAGGGGGGCTTTTCCAAATAGCATGAACTGAAACATTTCTAAGGACTTTTTTGCAGATAATTCACAGTGGGATTACATTATTTTCCCAGGATCACACACTTTAGTCAAGTAGTGTAGCCAACATTTTAACCCACCTACAATTTGGGTACTTGACACATACCGTCTGAGCTCTAGTTGGTACAAATATTTTTTTTTGCTTTCAAGAACTATAATATTTGTCTTAATAGAGTTTAATTGCACAGAATAGAAACCACCTACAACATGACAATATGTAAATCTGTTCATGTTAAGACAAACGAGTGTCATTGGAGCTCATTCTTCCAAATTCTCAATGGAAAACTACAGTCCTAGAGTGCAAAGTAATGTGAGCCTGAAAAATCTTCCCTGTTTTACACCAACATACTTTCAGCACTGAAAGAAACACAATAAAATACATTGTGTGATAAGGTCACCTGGCTATAGTAATCGTTTAGAGCAAACTTCCATCTTGTTGTTATGCATGTTGTTTAAAATAAAATGAATAGCCACATGAAAGCAAACCTTTTTGTGGCTGATCAAACTAGCAGAGATCATGGATATAAACAAAGCTTGGCAAAAAGATTTCTATTTTGTGATTGGCTTTGTCTTGGGAGAATATACAGTTTCTGTTGATGACTGTTTGGGGAATTTTAGTTGGAAATGTCATCACAGTTCTAAGCAGGGCTGAAGTCGAGGGACCACGCAGGTGGACCCTGTCCATGCACTTTTTTGAGAGGGTGGACGCCGTGTCACGACCTGCAGAACCTCCCCGTTCCCTCACCTCACCTGAGTCTTCAATGGTGTCTTCGAAAATATCTCAGAATCTTTCGTTCTCCTAGTTTTCTTGACTTCTTTGGGCTTCTTCTTCTTTTTAAGGTGTAAATAAGGGCGAGCTACCGCAGAGGCCACCGTGACCCGCAGTGCAGCAAGGTCAGGGGGAACCCCAAGGAGCAAGCTCCCAAAATAGGAAAGTCTGTGTTGTTTTAGCGAAATAACAGCTGAGAAGGATGACTGGTGGCCCCCGAATCCTGAAGATAAATATCCATTCTTCCTTGGTAAGTGATGTTCAAATCCAAGAGGATATATAAGGCAGAATGTAGGGAATGACCCAGGGACAATTAGGGACCAGAGAATAAGGACCTTAACACAAAACAAAAGCAAGGACCTAATGAGGACGGAAGAAAGGCTGTCCAAAGAATAAGGAGAAAGTTCCACACAAAGGAAATAGGAACAGATAAAAAGAAATATGAGTGTACAAGGGGAGTGAGCATCCGGTAAGAAAACCACGCTCTCAATAGAAAGAGAAATAAACGGCAGTGGTTTAATAGAAGGCTGGGAAAGAACTAGTAGAAAACAGAAAACACTGTACATGACAGCGAGAGCAAGAGCAATAAACACAAAAACAAAAACAAACAGACCGTGCCGGTTAAGGATGACCACAGCCCTCGAACTAGCAAGACGCCGGCGACGGTACCAAAGGGAGTAGCAGAAAGCACTGTTCATGACAGCGAAGAGCAGGAGCAGATAAAACAAAAACAGAAACAACTAGACCGTACCGGATAAAGATGACCACAGCTCTCAAACTGGCGAGACGCCGGCTACGGTCCCGAAGGTAGGAAAAGGTAAGTCGAGAAAGCAAGAAAGACAGGAAACAGAGCAAAAGGAGAATGTACAGAAGCAATAGAAAGAGTTCAGAAAAGAGAAATAGAACGGAAAAGAAATAACAGAAAAAGAATTGTGATAAAGAACAGATAGGGAAGACCGTAAGGGCAGAACGGTCAAACACAGAAACAAAATGGATCAGGAGGATCGGTAGAGGAACGGAGGGCAAGGCAAAAGAGAAACAGAAAGAAAACTGCAAAACGAAGCGCTGGTACAACAAAACGCAGTACTAGCAAGCGCAGGTCCAGAGACGGATACGATGCACTGTGTATCTGGAAAATTACTGCATGAATAACTGCGGCAGCCATATTGGGGTAGACTAGACCGCACAAGACGGTACTAGCTAACATGGCCACACAACCTCCACCGGTTCCAGCACCTCCAGGGCTGGGGCATGACATGCTGCCCCACTCTGTTTTTAATTAACCCAAATAAAATAAACATTGACCCTCATTATGACATTGGCGGTAGCCGTGCGTTTAAAAACAGCGTGGCTGTTGTCGGAGTAGTCAAATTACCGGCACCCGGCAATGGGGATCCATCGGGGCATTATGGCCCCGGCAGATCTGGTAATTCCCCTTTGCTGGGTGCCGGTAATAAGGTACTCCCCATTCCCATTGAGTCCTATAGGACTCAATGGGAATGGGGAGGACGGTAGCATCGGCACCATTCAGAATGGTGCCGGTGCTACCATCAGTGTCTGCGGGTGGGCACCGTTCTGCCCACCTGGTCAGACCTGGAGGGTGCCCACCCACAGAACGTGTAGTTTGCCACTCCGGTAACAATGGTACCAGCAAACTTACCGGTACCATTGTTACAGGACTGGCAAACTTGTAATGAGGGCCATTGTCTTTACACACTTGAAGTGTGCAGCTACGAGGCCAGGACTTGTGTGGTTCAAAGGTGACACTGTAACTGTTAACCACAAAACCAGAAGGAGTCATTGGGAATACCCAACTTAATGTCTCCTGTGTTCGTTTTCTGTGACGTCACTTCCCAATGCGTGCATCACTGTCCCTCCCACTTTTTTATTTAGAACTCGAGCCCTGGTTCCAAACACCTAAACATTTACACACAAGAAAAGGGGATGCTGATAACAAATATATTAGTTAATAAAACTGAATAGGAGGGCCTCAGCATCCTCCATAACCCTTTGACATCAGTGGACTGAGGTACTGGAAACCAGACAAGGAGGGAGACGGGGGCCGGGGCTGGTTTCAAAAGTCATCTTTATTGTCTTCACAGGGCAACATAAAGCAGCAGCAATGAGCTCCCAAATCAGTTGCATTTTATTTTTTTTTAAGACTGATTTATCATTTCTTACAATTGTACAATACATACTGATTGGTCCTTGTAACTAAAAGCAAACCAGTTCTTGTTCCTGATTGGTTGGATTATTTGTCAATCACCAAGCCCACATGAGATGATTTGCCAATGCTAGTTTGACTGTCACTTGATCTGACAACTTGCGTGAGATTCAGTCAAAAACTCATTATACATTCTTTGATGTCTAGAAAGCAGCAGCCTTATCAGTCACACTGAGTCATTTTGGCAGCCTATATCATGCTTTACCTGCCAAGAAATTCTAAAAATACACACCAGACATGTCCATCTTCAGTGAACTTACAAAGACTGCTACAGAATTACTGCCAAAGAATTACTCATACTGCACGAATAAGGGTTTCGCCACCATCTTGTTTCATTGGCATCCATCTTAGAATCTAATTGAGTCCTTTCAGCCTGAATGTTCTGTGTAGCTACCAATGGTGCTTTACCTTGTGCATAACTAATTTTCTATCCAGTTCCCAGACTAAATTTTCAATATCCACGATGTACGTGTAATACCTGAGGCACCCTCTACTGCGTGGGGAATTCTGAACTAAAAAATATATGTCGCCCTATTATGCATTTTTTGTCCTAGAAAGCACTATAATTCTGATTTTTGCAATACTGGAACCATTGATCAGGCTGACATGTCTACACTGAGTTTGAGGTGGGTGAGTCTACGACCTGCTCTACAAAATAATGCCCAGTCCCTTCTAAAGGTATTGGAGGCATAGTGGAGTTCCAAGCATGTTTAATCACTGGCATCCTGCCATGCACATGATGGCCCTGGGTTGGAGGAGAGCATGGTCTGGAGGGGGACTAAAGCCCAAGTTAGAGCCAACGTGTTGCTTGCCTGTAGGATGTGCATGCATTTGTTATGTTGTTTTGTTAAAGGTACTTCTAAAGCAGTGCTTTAAGTGGGCAGAGGCTAGCTGGGGCCAATCCCAGGCAGTCTCTGGGATGGACTCCCGAGCAGGGGCTCACCCCGACTAGCCCCAGCCATGCCGACCTCTCAGGCAGCCATTTAGCTGAGCGTTTTACGGTTACACGACTGCCTGCAGGTGTCAGCCTTTCGAATTAGATGAAAGAAAGAACATCACCTTTTGTTTTTTCCAATCCGAAATGCTGACACCTGATGTCAGCTGTGTAACCGAGCAGTGCTTCGGCTAAACCTGCTGCGTAATGTCTCTTTATTCTGAAACAGGAGCAGGGCTGGGTTGGCTACTCCAACTCCCTGCTTCCTCTGCCTGCCTACTTCAAAGGGACTCCAGGTATCCTCACCCTGGTGTAAAAGGGCCATTGTCATGTCAGTATTAGCTTTAAAGCAGCAGTTCTATGAGGAACTCCCTGTGGGAAGAAAAGAGAAGCTGTCTGGTCAAGGACCAACATGGCTGTTGTGGGTCCACCCAGGCCAGTCAGCTAATACACACAAAGCCCTGTCATAAATGAGTCACCACACCAAGCTGACAATATTATGACATTCAAATGCTTGTGGCTTTACAATTGTGTAATCCCAACAGACACATGTCATAACCTGACATGGTTTATATGTAGATATTAACATGCTACCTGGCTGCTTGGGTAAACAATTATAAGAATTTGACCCAGAGGTGGAGATGGTAAAACAGTCACCTTTGGTTGTGTTCCAGCAGCTGTGTCCAGCAATGCACATGTAACATTTGTACCTGCCCTGACATTGCCAAGCGACAATGGCAGGGCAGTCACTTGGCGATGTCAGGAGGCTGTCCCTGCAAAAGTACATGGGTGCACTATGTTTTTGGCATGTTATTGGCATGGGGTGATAAGCAGGCCTCCATTTCAGAAAAAGATTTACCTGCACCATTGTATTGCTAAAAATAAAAAATATTCAGGCTTTCCCACCCTCACCAGATAGCATTCTATCACATTCTGTGTAGTGTTGGAAGTCAATCACAAAGCCTACGGCTTTGCTGGGTATTTTGTACATTGCTCAGCATCTCTTGCACTCTGGTGCTCTCTCCCTGCTTTGACTTCCTCTTGGGACAGTAGCCATGGCTCTATGTCCAAATCCAATAATTTTTGCCACTTGTTTCGCTCACCCCCTCGCCTTGCCCTCTCCTGATTTACTTCTACCAGCACTTGCGAGTTTCTCTAGTTGGGCCAGGCTGCTTTTGACCATTTGCAGCCTTAGCTTCCCTTCTGCGTGGATTCACAACTCAAAAACATAGTGGTCTTCAACGTTGTTCTTAGCTCTTCTCAGGTCTTCCTTTCTAAATACTCCTCCTAGCTCTTTTCAGGTCTTCCTCTCTCAACTCTCTTCCTAGCTCTTCTCAGGTGTTTCTCTCTCAACTGTGTTTCTAGCTCTTCTCACTTCTTCTCCCAATGCTGTTCCCAGCTCTTCTCAGGTGTTCCTCTCCCAACAATGTTATTTGCTCTTCTCAGGTCTTCCTCTCTCAAGACTGCTCTTAGCTCTTCTCAGGACTTCCTATCTCAATGCTGTTCTTAGCTCTTCTCAGGCCTTCCTCTCTCAACACTGTTCTTAGTTCTTCTCAGGTCTTCCTCTCACAACGTTCCTCGCTCTACTTAGGTCTTCCTCCCTCAATGCTGTTCTTAGTTCTTCTCAGGTGTTAGGGTCCCTTTGCGGGCACAAGATGAGTATATATTCCCATCACGGCTGAGGCCACGAGGTATGGAAGTAGTGAGCCCCTTCCTCGGGGCATACAGGCTGTCCTGGAGATGCGGGATGCGTTGGGCTGTTCGCTGACGTGTCCCGAGCTTATTGAATCACTAAATGCGACCAGGGTGTGGAACGTTATCACGCAGCTAGGTTCTTTCCTCTAGCCGTGTGGTCATGGATCTGTGCTCCGCACGGCTACAAAAGCCGTGTTCACATGGACGCCGTTCTTGCAATGGTCATTTTTCTTGACGTCTGGAGCCACGGAAGTAGTTTGGTGTTAGGGACTTAGTTATACAGTTTAGTTAGTTAGTTGCTGCTTTCCTTGTTTCTTGGATTTAGGTTACACCATAGACAGCAGTTTCTATTAAGGTACTGTAAATTGCCGCACTACTCTGTATGATCACTGATTTCTGTACTACTACCTTCCTAAACCCTTCTCTTTCTCTCCCCCTCTCCCCCTCTCCACAGCTCCTGTCTTAGCATTACCATTAGGGTGCTGTTCTTAGCTCTTCTCAGGCCTTCCTCTCTCAACGCTGTTCTTAGCTCTTCTCAGGTCTTCCTCTCACAACGTTGTTCTTAGCTCTTCTCAGGTCTTCCTCTCTCAGCCCTGTTCTTAGCTCTTCTCAGGTCTTCCTCTCTCAACGCTGTTCACTTTGGTTTTCTTCTCCACTTCTTTTTCTCTGCACAGTAAAGCTGCCGATCTGGCCCACTGAAGAAAGACAGGGATGACAGACTTTCATTTGGGACATTTTTATGGTGTTGGAGACTGCACATGCCACAGCAAATAGAATATAGTTAAAATACAAGAGAGCACAATACGCACATACCATAGTAAATTTATAGACACATACACACAAAAACATATTGTGAAAACAGACACTATATACACAGGCCGCACACACACAGGTAAACACACAAGCACACTGAAGAAAGGTGGTGATGCTTTTATATTGAAGTGCCGATGCACATTTATTCATAACATTAAGTCCAAAGTAATTAACAATTACAGGTGCCACACAAAAGATGCCACCCTTCTCTCTCCAACCTTTCGAACTGTCTCCCCTAGAACACCCTTCCCTTCTACTCCTAATTCCACATTCTACATTCCACGTTCCATCTCACAGTTCTAATTAAATACAAAGCCTAAATACTACACACACACGTACCACATGCCGCCCAGATAGCCCACAAACACATCTCATTCACCAACTGCCCCCTGCACACTTCTGACATGTCCTCACTACATCCCTCGCCCACACACACAAACACACACACACACACGTGGGGACACACACATACACACACACGATTTATGATAGTTTTACAAATTAAAAAATTCACTTTCAGTTCATTTATTTTATCAGATTATGGACAAATTGGAATCAGAGCATATTCTGTATTGCTTTCAACCACCACCTCCCCGGGCCCTTCTTCAAGGGCTCCTCTTCTCCAAGACTCGACCTGTCTTATATCCCAGAAAGAACTTAGGGAGGAGAGTTTAAGTCATGCGCATTAAAACGTACAATTACCGTGTAATGCTAGAGTAATCCTCATGATCTTACTTATACACCCCCCCCCAAACCGGTTTAATTAGGAATTTGAACCAACAGTGACCCCAGAAGTGTTACAGGTTCAATGAACAGGTCAAATGTTATCCATATTACAATATTTATTTATCTCATTTGTAGAGCGTGCAGCAACCCATAGGCATTGAGGCACTGTTATGCTGACAACCAGTTACTTGCAGGTGATACATGGAAGAGCCTAGACAACAAACTGGTGGTAGGGATGAGGCCATGCTGGGCTGCATAGTGAGTCTGAGATAGTTAGGCAAACAACCAGGTTTTCAAAGATTTCCCAAAAAATACACTTGGAGGGCTCCACTCTCAGGGCAGGCGGGAGGGAGTTCCAGTGTGTTTCCATTAGTATGCATTCCTCACCGAACCCGATTCATAATAGCACATATTCCGATCCTCCATAATCTGTTTACTGCACATTCTTAACATAGGCCTCTTCTAGCCGAGTATATGCGGCCTTGGGAAACAAATCTGCAATACCCTACCAAACAGGGGAAGAGCGTGCCCTTTGAGAATAAAGAGCAAGTCGTTGCACTGCTATAATACAATGTGTGAAATAAAGCGAACTAACAAAGGAAGTTAAGCAACAACAACTTTTATTAAAAACAATAAATTAAAGCACTTCCAAAAATGAATGTACTCTGCAACTATGAAAAAAAAACATGTACACGTTTTTACAAGATGAGCGCAATACATAGGTACATACCTGTGTTGCTTTTTGGGGAATCCATATGAACAGTAACGTAATTAACAAACACCGCAACAAAAGTATTGTTAGCAAAAATACACAGGTCACATAACAAAGGCATCCATTGATTTCTAGGGTCCTCGTCCACCAGAGGCCTACCCATCACCATTGTCGACACTGCAGAGTTGCTGTCTGAGAATCCCATCAGATGAGTTGCTACGGTTGTTAGTAAGAATAAGTAAGCAAGTAATGTTACCAGAAACATGGGCCTCATTGCGAGGTTGGAGGTAGCCATGGCTCTATTAGCACCATGGCTGTCTCCAAAACCCTACCGACTTCGCCCTGGTGAATGGAGCAATTACCGGTCCATTCCAAGGTTGGCGGGACCGGTAATTCCCCATTCACCAGGGCCATCCCCATTCCCATTTGAGCCCCCGTAGGGCTCAATGGGAATGGGGAAGGCGCTAATAACGGTACCGTTATTAGCTCTAGAGTCCCTTTGCGGGTCCCGTCCTTAACGCCTGGAAAAACCAGGCGTTAAGGGAGGACCCACAAAGGGAACTCGTAGTAGGGCGGTAAGGGATTACCGGCACCGGTGCCCTTACCGGTGCCGGTAATCCCATACCGCCCACCTCGTAATGAGGCCCATAGTGTTTGTACTAATAATACTAGCACAATTTTATTAATAATAACAATGCAAGTTTAGTTAGTAATCAAATTGATCCTTTCATAACACAAATGCGTTTATAGAGCATCATTTGTGTTGGTAAAACAGCAAATGTCATAAAATAAATAATATATGCATTTATTTATAGATGGAACATGCTTGCTTACTGAACATACCATCATGCCTCCTTGTTCTCATGCCACTGTGTGTGGACAACACTGTTGCCATATAGAGAGAAAGATTGACACACACACACACACACACGCCACCCACTAATGTCTCTGGTGTGGCAAACCTGGATAAGTTTGGTAGGTATATTAACAACATTTCTGCAATATGTCTCACGTGCACGGACTGCGCACCCCCACCTACCCCATACGGACACTGTAGGCTTTATCCGCAATGGTGGTTGCACCGCACCCCGCTTCCCCAATGCCTGGCCGTATGTCATGCCGGACTCCTTCCGAAGCTGCGGCGCCATCTTGCCTTGAACGTGGCCACACCAGAGCTTATTGACATGGCTACCAGCACGCCTTCCTTTCCCACATGCTCTCATTAGTGCTGTCACGTTGCCGGCTTCGATGCTCCAGCTTCTATCGCTGTGTAGCGACCAGAACACTACCACGGCCTTGCTTGAGCCTGGAACGCTGCACAGGAAGCTTCACATCTCAATGCTCTCCGGTTCTTCGTTTAGCACTGGATTTTCTTTGCCTTCTTCCTGCTTGTCTAGCCTCATTCCTGCTGGGATCTGCAGTATATCCATCTTCCCTCCTGGGCCCTTCCCTTGTCGTCTTTGGGTTTGCCCTTGCCTTCTATTCCTTTGGGGCTTACTCTATATCTAACTCCACTCCGCCCCCCTGGGTTCAGCCTCACTGCATGAACCCTTGTACCTTTTGACTATTACTTACCAGCAATACCCTCCCAGTTCAGTGCTTCCAATACCCTTTCACCCCGCAAATAACTCGGAGATGAGTTTGTGGTGTTCATGGTTTGGTTCTGCTAGCTCCGATGTTACATTTCATGGGAGGAGTTACAGCTGGACACTTAGCATGTGCCTTTATTCACCCTGGAGTTTCCAAGAGGCAACATACCATCAAAACGCAACCAAGATACTCAACGAAGGAGTCCTACGCCAGAAACCTCCAAGACCACAGGTACCTCGCGCTCCTGTGACGCTGTGCTTGACAGTATGTGAAACAGAACATGCATTTCATTACAGTAAGAAAAACAGGCAAGGAAGCTAGAAATACATGTTGCAGAAAAAGCATGGACTTAAGGACCAAAAGGAGCACTAGAGCCACCATCTGTTTCAGAATACAATATCACCAATGTAAAATGAGAAAAGCTAAATAATTACACCAGTGATGAGCTATCAAAAAGTTTGAAAAAGACAAAAGTTATGTTAAACCATCAGGACAACTATAATGTACCAAACCAAAATAGCTGTTTTTGACAACATTATAACCACCTCAACATGGTTGGCGATATGAATGCCAACTGTTGTTAGTGTGGTTGTAAGAACATTAGAAACATTTTAACAATGTTTATAATTTGAAAGAAAATTGTTGTTAGGAATTTGTCACTTGTGTTTGAACAATAAAGATGATAAACAACATTGACTAGATGAATGCTAATGATATACGTTTAATAAACTAATGTAAATAATTCACACACACACACACACACACATGCATATATTCAAAATATTGGTGAGTGAGGTTTAAAGTGCTTGATGGAAATCTTGGCTTGATTTGTTAAAAATGGTTTGAATGAGCTCTAATTGGCTGAGGATGAATTGGCAAAATACCTGGTTCGACTCATGCACAGATCGAATAGACTTGAATATCGAAAGTAAACCGGTTGAAAATCCATCATCGGTTGACGTTCCAAGGTTGTGGCGATTTGACACGCTTTAGGCCCGTAGGCACCAATACGCCCAAAGCATGTTCTTTGGCCTAAAGCTATTCAAGTGACTGTATGACATACTTCCAGATTTCCTTTCACCTATAGTTCATATAAGTGTTAGTATCATCATTATCTGGTAGGCACACCTTGAACAACCTCTAACTACGTAAAACATTGATAATAGCATAATGCCAGCAGCAGATCAGCTTCTGCAACAATCTATTGTCTGCCATTACATAGAGCCTCATGATTGGTTGGCACTCTCCTCTAACCTTGAACATTCGGCTCGCTAGTAGCAAATAAGCAACGAACCCCAGGTGCAGGGGAACGACATCAGACAACTGCCCTCCTTAGCTGATTAGCCTACCATCTCTCATCAGTTAGGCCCTAAGGCAAGACTTCTTCTCTGTAGTTGACCTTTCTGACTTTCCTGTTCCTCTGAACTTTAAAGGGAGTGAAGGTACATTGCTGTCTTTGTCTGGAGCTTTATATATAGGCCTTGTTTTCTGATCTTGTAGCACGTGTAAGGAGACCACAATTTTGTCCGTTCTGTCCTTTTATTTAGTGCTATTTGATTCAATTATATTGAGTGCTATTACTCTCTTTGGCCTCTGGAGATTTGGTTGCTCTGTCTTGCATGTGCTTTCTGCATCTTTGATTGTTCAATAATTGGTACTCACAATTATTCACTCCTTTACTTAATCTAAGAGAAATATGTCTTACGCACAAGACTTATCCTCTTTGACTTGTTTCATGTATTGTAGTTGCTTCTTGCTGCGGTATCCTTGATTCTGAGCCAAGCAAAAATGTGTTGTTCTTGCACAAATCTGGATTCCAGCGCCTGTCAGCTCTGCAGTCTTGGGCTTTCTCCTTGAGGCTTCTCGCTTACTATTATACAATGCCGACATTTTCTCAACGTGGCTGATTTACTTGTGTTATTTTTCCTACCTTAAAATGCTTCAACACTTTCTTGTCTACCTTGCGTTTCTGCGTATATACATTTACTGCATCTCTTGTTACTTATCTTCTAAGTGTATATAGTTTGCCTTCATCTTCACATATGTTTACTTTGTCACTTTATTCACATCTTCATTCTCCAGTTATTTATACATCAGGTTTAATGCGGCCACGTATCTTCTCTTCTACATGACGTCACTTCACACCTTTCAGACTTTGCTTATAGTTCTTCTATGGCCAGTGGTGATGACTGCAGACTCATGTCTACCGCATCAGTCCGAGGGTACATTCGATAAGGCTGTCTCAGTGCATAACGTCTCTCATACCTTCGATGTGGTATTGGGATGATACCAGGGGCCATGCTCAGTGTTCTCTTGCTGTTCTTCCAATATGACGCAGGTGAGGGGGGGGGCTCTATAAATTGCATGTACATCTGCTTCTCTACAGACATGCGTTGGTCACTGTATCGGAGAGCATGGGTTACCTTTGCACGTGTGTTTGCATTTTGGCTATGAATTTGACTGGGCATATTATGTGCATGTGAGCAGGGTGCATGGTTTAAAATGGAGTGTTTACATTTATTGAACAATAAGGGTGTCATTTTGAAAAGAAATGACTTGCATGCGGTACATTTCCAGATGACGAATGCGTTCCCCAGTTGGGGTGCCTTGCAATGCGCGGTGCTTATGCGCTGAGAGAACATGAGGTGCTGGAGGGATAGTTAAGAAGTGACATAGACAAGGGAGCATACATAAATAGGATATACAGTCAGTGAGTCAATACGCTTTATTACAGCGTTAGCCAAAAGGCAACAAATAAATACGATAAACATTAAAAACAGCAAGGTTATACAATGACCGAAATTTTAAATGAAATAAGTACAAAAATAGAACAAATAAAACAGTATAAACAGGTATACAATCATTAAAATTGAATATACATAACGGGCCTAATGCCTTCATCTATATAGGAGTATTATACATATTCTCGAATTAACAATCATAAGTGACATTGGCCCTCATTACGACCCTGGCGGAAATCGAAAAACGATGGCGGAAATGCAATACCGCCATCGAATAGCGCTCGGAGCGACTATGACCCGTCACCGCAAAGTACGAAGCCATTAGCGACACCGTAGTGAACGCCAATGCTAACTGCACCAAGCACGCGCGCGCGCGCCATGCCAAACCGTAAACACCACCATGGCGCAAGGGTACGCCAATTCCGACCCTAGCGGACATGTACCTAACGCCATCAAGCATGGCGGAATGTACCATTCCGCCATGGTGAGAAGTACGGCATCGCGAATCAACCGTAAACGGCCCCACTGAGTGCCTGTACACCGCTCCCTGCCCTCAAAGTACAACTCCCCGTAGGTGCAATGAAGTCACAATGCAACCAGTGAAATGTACAAGTCACCCATGCATGCCAACGAACAAATGAAACACAAGAGGGGCCAATGGGAGCTGCAGGGCACAGATGGCACGAATACAGAAGCCATCCCAATGGACATGACCACAGTCCCCCACCAAGAAACGCACGCAAACACAGGCACCTGTGACCAGCAATATTCCGAAAATCACATCATTCCACCAGTCCACCTGGCTGACCGGCATCTGTTACACAAAACCCAATCCCCCGCCCCTGAGCATGACAACATTCAAACAGTCATATTGGCAGCCCCCATCCCTGACCTCACGGGCTTCGTAGGCAAACGCGCCCAGTACAGTACCACGCAACTAAACTCCGAAGCTGGAACCCAATGCAGATCTCCTCACAATACATCGCTCCCCAAATACGAATATGCCACATCACTTGCAAAGAAGAACGCTACACGGGCCAAATCAGAATAGAAATTTAATGCACAACAAAATCACCAAGCCCATACAGCCATCAGGCCATGAACTCCAAAACACATTTCACCATTGTGGGCTGCATCCGCAAGAAATGACCAGTCACTACTTGTGTGACGCCCTGTTCCATCATGGTACACAGAGCCACATTCACGTACGAAAAGGCAACATGGAAGCGCACAGAACCGCAGGGCCGTCCCAATGGGGAGGCACTAGTCCAGCTGAAAGGCCGAAATGTTGCTCCGAGCCACCAGTACTGTGTAAGGGCATGTGGCCCATTGGCGATCGTCCCATAAGATCGTAATGCTGCTCCACTGATTAACACGAAGCAGCAGGTGTCGGGAGTAAAACCCATCTGCAGGAGTGGCATACAGATGGCAGTGGCAAAAGGGGAGGAGATACCTGTCAACCAAAAGAAAAGAAAAAGAACAGAATGGCCATCAGAACTACATTCCAACAACTCACTTCAATGATCACACTAAATCCACAGCCATATGCATGCTAGCCCACTCCAAAGGTTCTTCACCACCCAAAAACCACTTGCGACTCATAACTATCTATATCGAGGTGTAAACACCATCACAAACGAGTGTACCTGTGCATGCGTCTGTCAAAACAGAATCCATCAGATGGGATTGGTAACGTGCATGGACACAAGTGTCTGAGGGCGCGTCGAGACAGGGAGGGCTCAACAAGGCCAGATAGACGATGGTCCCACTATGGCAGCCCTGCATCACATAGCGTAGGGGAGGCGGATAGATCCCAAGAAGCCCTGTACATGGCAAACTCCGTATCAAATCATCTGCCCATGCATCCATTCATCATTCCCTCATCCCGGGATTAAAACGCCTGAATATTTACTCACATAGCATTAGAAATATCCATTGAGTCTGTGCGTTATGCAGCCTGCAAAATCCACAGTGCCCCAGCCCGTAATTCCAGTGTTGTGAAGTAACATGTATTTGGGAAAGTCCGGCCTCATCGCCCACGTCGCTATTGCGCATCCCAAACTATTCATATCAATCATTGCTTCCTCGCCATGGCCCCTGTCTCAAGGACATTGAACAATAGAACGTTATATTTGCAGTCAGACCTGTGGGCATTTCCTCGCCGCTAGCTGAAAACCGAAAGCGCCGCCCTTCGAATTCCTCATTTGCAACATCACGTCGAAGAGGCATCTGTGGCCGTTTGGAATCACTAATTAATCCATCGAGTGCGGCTGTGTGTGAAAATGGCAACTGCCTTCACCCACAAATGGGACGCCCCGCCCGTCGTTGCAACTCGGTACAGTGATGCATGAGGGCCCACCGTTACTCGAGTACTACGTTCCACTGACCCTTCACAAGTCTGTTCGCGACTGCACAGATAGTATGTGAAACAATGGGACCATAGCCGAATGTACATATCAACAAATGTTACACGGCCATCGGGTACAAATACATGATTGCAATAGCAAGATGCCATTCCTCGAATTGCAGCGTTGTGTGCGGGACGTGCTCGGCCAAAGGGGAGAGCAGTTTGCCCAGGTGGAATGAATCACCACAGGTGGAGGCCATACAGCCTGAAAACACATAAATTGCACACCCAGTCTCCTCCCACAACCACACCGAAATGCTACCGGCAGGACTCGCGATGTTGGCCCTGGGGGACATGATAGCACTGCAAGTACTCCAACTCCAAGAAGAAGACGAACACCAACTACAACCGGCCGCACGGAGGAGACGCAGGAGGAGGAGGAGGGCAAGGCAGGGCCAGCAAGGGCCGCCAGCACAGCCACTACCACCACGCAGGCAGCCCGCAATCCCACGCCTCCGAGCACATCCGTTCAACCTCACTGATGAGCAGATCCACACCCTCTACCGTCTGGACCGGGACACCATAGCCGCCATTGTGGACATGACACAGGCTGACCTTGTCAGCATGATAGATAGCCCAACCGCCATCCCACCCCTACTGAAGGTGGTGTCTGTACTCCACCTCCTGGCCACAGGCACCTACCAGCACACAGTCGGACAGTTGCATGGCATTTCTCAGCCACTGTTCTCACGGACACTATTGCAAGTGCTCGATGCCCTCCTGCAGCACGCAGACGACTACATCTCCCTACCACGCTCGGAGCAGGAAATTACCAACACAAAAGTGGGATTCCATGCACTTGCCGGCATACCGGGTTGCATTGGTGCCATCGACTGCACCCATGTGGAATTGGTCGTCTCACATGCCATGGAGGCCCAGTACCGCAACCGAAAACAATTTCATTCTCTGAATGTACAAATGGTGTGTGACTCCAACAGGATCATTACACATTGTTGTGCCAGATTCCCTGGATCAACCCATGATTCTAAGGTCTTGAGGAACTCTACAATACCACGCTACATGGAGCGACACGCAGGGAACAGATCCTGGCTACTCGGTGAGTCACATTACATGCATGATAATGTGGGGTATGTGATTCGACAATGACCTGGCAGGAAGGGGGGGGGGTGTGCGTACGTAGCAATGGCATTCCACATCATACGTTTATCGTCCACATACAGGTGATGCTGGATATCCACTGAAGAGATGGCTCCTCACACCAGTCCGGAACCCACGGGACCAGCATGAGGAGGACTACAACCATGCCCACTCACGTACCCGTGTAGTCATCGAACAGGCATTCGGCCTACTGAAGGGTCGTTTCCGCTGCCTCAGCAGGTCTGGCGGGGCACTCCTGTACCGCCATGAGAAGGTTGCAAAGATGGTGATGGCATGTGTCATGCTCCACAACATGTGCGTACGTAGAAATGTGCCCATGCCCCCTGACGCAGAACTGCAAGCATCTGATGATGGTCATGATGAGGGTGGGGATGTGGCAGCACCTCAAGGAGTCTGCGAGGCACCGGAGGGCCGTGACATTCGTCAGCATCTCATTGATGTATGCTTCTAGCACTCACGCCTGGTGGCTGATACATGGACACGGGACTCGTGGCACTGTGTGTGTCTGGGACATGCACAATATGGACTGTACGCCTATGATGGCCTAGTACACAAAGATCAATGTCCACACATCTCATTGGTTGATCGTGCACTGTTTATGGCATATGTGATATCATATTGAACACCCTATCGACCCGCCACCCAAGTGAGCCCAACACACCCCCTCCACCCTCCTACCTCCCCCCCGAACACCAGTGTCCAAAGATGCTCATTGTCAGTGGCCAGTCGCTATTGCAAGCCCCCTCTGCGGGTATCAGGGGCACCCCTGTCTGTGGAGCGCAGGTTCCTCCCAGATCTACGTTGGGGGCTGCCCTGGACGGAACTTGCAACGGATGATGTCTCTGCCTGCTCACGTCCATGCATGTCCCTAAGGGTTTGCGAGAGCTCAGTGAGCACACGGCGCACTGCGGCAAGTTCGGCACATACGTCTTTGGACGTCGCATGCAGTTCCCCCCTCAGGCTCTCGGTGCTTCTCTCCATTTGTACTCTCAGGCTCTCGGTGCTACTCTCCATTTGTGCCCTTAGTGTCTCTGTACTTCTCTCCATTTCTGCCCTAAGTGTCTCAGTTGATGTTTCTATGTCTGCCTTAGTGCCCCCACATTCATCGGCATGGTCCTTGAGGAGCGTGGCCAGTTGCTGCTGTTGCACGATTAACTGGTCGAGGGACTGTTGCCTCTGCTGGGCCATGGCCATTTGCGGGGGTGTCACAGAGGGGCTGTTGTCCTCATGTTGCCTTGCCAGAGGGCTTGTGGGGGATGGCCAGTCGTCGTCTTGTGGGTGCCCCTGCGTGGTATCCTCATGTTGTACGGGATGGGACAGACAGGGGGATTGGGACAGGTCATGGATGGATCTGACTTCGACATCCCCGTCTTCTGTGTCGGAGCATGCTGCCATCAATGGGGTGTCACCTATGGTGCTGCTGCCACCAGAGCCAGTGCCTTCTGTGGCATCCGTTGGGGGGACCTGTGGTGGTGGTGTTGTGGGCATGCTGGCTGCTGGGGTGCCTGTTGATGTTCCCTCCTCTGTGCTGCCACCTGATTTGTGCTGCTGCCGTGTCTTGATGCGTGCAGCTGAGGTGGAGGGTCTTTGGCCGTTGGTCTTGGCCCTCTTTGCAGGTGTGCTGGTAGGGGTGTCCTGATGCTCGTCGTTTGGATCGGACCCTGTGGTGGAGTAAAGGAGGGCGAGGGTTATTAATGGGTCTGTGGGTATTGGAATGGCATTGTATCACATGCATTGGGGTGGTACCTGAGGGTGATTTGGGTCGGGGCCTTGGAGGTGCTTTCATTTGTGTGTGGAGTGAGGGTGCAGTTGTTTGGCAGCCTGCAGTTAGGGTGTGCCTGCTGCACGTGTAGTGCGTTTTTTAGGGGTTTTTAATTATTTATGTATTTATTGTGGGTTTTAACGTGCGCTATCAGGCCGATGTGTGTGGACGTTCTCCTGGACATGTGTTTCTGTTGCACTATGTGGACACATGGTACCTCACATGATTGGACATTGTGGATTTGGCATTGTTTTATTTGGCCCACCTACCTGAATCTTCGGATGTCTGCACTCCTTTCTCCATCCCTCCGACTCCCTCTATGCTCTCCATTCCGATGGTGGAGGCACAGATTTCTTCCCAGGGGGTCAACTTGATGGGTGATTCAGGACCTCCCCCGGTGGCTGTGGCAATGTTGCGGTTGGCAGAGAGTATGCTGCGGACGCGTATCCGCAGGTCGTCCCATCGCTTTCGGCATTGCTGTGGGGTGCGGGGTGCGGTCCCCACCGCACTTACCCGCTGTGCCACCAGAGCCCATATGGCCTTCTTGTTTGCAAGTGCCGTCCTGGTCATTTGCGTGGAGAAGACGACGGCAGCATTCTCCTGGAGGGTCTCTGTTAGCACGGTGAGTTCCTCACGGGAGAAGTGGACCTGCCGCTTGCGGTCGCACGCTTTCTTCGCTACTTTTCCCATTTTTCTTGGTTTCGCTAGGGTGGATGACGGGTTGGGGTGTGTCTCTGGGTAGTGTTTTTAGTGGTTGTGTGGTTTTAGTGGTTTTATAGGTGTACGGCGGGATGTTTCCCGTTCCGGGCCCATGTTTTAACTTCCGTTTCCGTATATTTCCGGTCACCGTACTTTCCGGTAGGCGCACACTGCGGTGTCCGCTGTGATGGGTGGCGGTATTGCACCTAGGGCGCCGTACGGCGGCGGTGTGGGCCGTTTTGGGGTCATTTCCGCCATCGCGGACTTTGCACTTCCGCCATGCCGTGGTGCTCGTGCCCGATGGGTCGGAATGGGCCGCACTTTGCTCCATCGTGCAATGGCGGAAACGCTATTTACGCTGTGGCGGTCCGGTCAGTCACTTTCCGCCAGGGTCGTAATGAGGGCCATTGTCACAAGAGGTTGGCTGTGAGTGAGTTTGGGAGAGGTAAAAGGGGTGTAGGAGACAACCCCCCGAAACCTCCATGAATCTTTATGTATAAAAGTATGCATGTCCACATGTATCTAAGGTAATAATTACTTGCCATTTACATTTCTAAAAGTGGACTGTTTATAAAAATGTTCATTGTGATGTTTAGGATAAGGAGATTGTGTGCTCATATTACGAATAATGTATGCAGGTGAACTTCATTAGAGAGCAAGCTTTGTGTAAGTGGACCTCGGTGCAGATGTCAGATACATGCGAACGGTTCCCTCGAGAATCCCAAAGGAACGCAAAAAGAAAAGCCCTCAAAACGAAGGGTGGAGGAGGCGAAAGGTAGGCTTCTAACAGGGTGGGTGTCCTGCTGACCCTTTAGGCCATGCCCCCTTGATGAGCCCGGCTCAATGGGCTACTGGCACCCCTGCCAGGCAGCCTTTTGTAGAGATCAGCACCCTCTCCCCATGGGCAGAGGGTGCTGATCTCTGTATTTGGTTTGCCTGGCAGGGGACAGCGCCTCGCCTATTCAGCCTTAATGGTGCCGTTGGCACTCGCCAGCTGTGGAGGGGCAGCATCACCATTAAGGCTGAAAGGGTGAGGCCACTGGAAGCTAAGGCCGTTTCTTGAAGAAACGGCCACGAATGCGCGGGAGCTACGGGATTTAGAAACATGGCCTCTGCTTCCAGCGGCCTCACGTTTTCTCCATAATGGTGGTGCTGGGCCACGGGCATCTCTTGTTTGAAGGGATGCCTCGCAGGTGTGGCGCCACCATTACGGCATTTTTTTCTGAAGCCTGAAGCTTTTGCGCACGCGCGGGAGATTCAGGCTTTAGAAAAAAAGCCTTTTTGTGTAGTGGCTGGGGCTGCCAGGGCAGATTAGTGGGCCCCGGCAGGTCTCCGCCTCAAAAAGAGAAGTCAGAGCCTGTCGGCAGGCCCCGGCCCGCTTAAAGCCCTGGGTGTGGGTATGGTGAGTGAGGACCAATGTGTGAGTTTACACGTTGGAGACAGGTACGGATGCCTATTTAGTCCAATCATTTGCATTTCACAGCAGACATTTGCTGGGATCAGCACAGGATTGCCAAGGGTCATTTTCAATATTCTCCCCAGCATTGGAACTGCGTCACGGGAATACATGAGGAGAACATTATGCTAGGAGAGGGGAAGGGGGCAGTTTGACTTCAGGAGGATTTGGGGAGACTAAAAAAGAGGTGGTATATTTCAATTTAAATTTAGAGGGGGAGGAATTTTGAAATGTATGGTGTTTTCGTCTTTTCGCAAGAATCGAAAGACGTTTCCTCCTGTCTCGTTCTCACAAGATTTTCCCACTTGAATTGCCAGCAGAACCATTTCACTTGGACCATTGCATGGAAGGTCAATCTGGTGAGTATGCTTCTCACGTTAATGAATATGACTTTCAATGCAATGGTCCCTGTGAAATGTTCACACTGGAAATTCTCGCGGGAAAATCTTGTGGGAATCGAACATGAGGAAAACAAAATAAATGTCCAATGGGCCACAGTCTTACAGCCAAATTGGTGAAACAGTAGGCTCTGCCATAAGCTGTGGCCACTGGCCTTGGCCAGTTGGCTATGGTCTTGTAATCTAACGGCTGCAAAATGGCCAGTGGGCTATAGCTATTTACTGGGAAAGGGGACCTTGGTCATGGCCATTTACCCTAATTGGGGCAACGTGACCACTCGCCATAGTTATTTACTACTAAACGGGTGCAAGATATAGCATAACAAAACCCTTGAAATCAATATGAAAAAAAACTTTAGTAAGAGCCAGTTAAGGCTTCCCACACTGTGGAACACTCTACCTAACACACTCAGAGCCGAGACTTCCCTCACAGCCTTCCGGAAAAATCTCAAAACAACACTCTTTAACTAACACAGCATCCCCTGACCCTCCTACCAACCACCCTCTCTCTGCTTACATCTAAGTATGTACAGTGCCTTCTCCTCTGTATCTCATGTCATCTCCCACGCTCTTGAACAATGTCTGTAACAGCGCCACGATGCCCCGGGCTGATGTGCGCTTTCTAAATGTTAATAAATAAAGGTGAAATAATGTATCGCAACAAAACCCACATTTGGTGGGTGTTGGAAATGACGACAACCTTACCTCCGAGTGTCCCCCCTCCCTTCGCCCGTTGCTCAGTCCATGTGCAAATAGGTCCACCTGACAGCAAATAAAACCTTAAATCATACCACACAACTACATCACAAGACTCACTTTAATTATAATGTTGATTTAAGCTATGTAACACCCAATGTGAGTGTTGAGTATTGGGGCAGTACCCCATGCTTTTGGTGAGGTACTCCAATACTCAAACCGAGGACCTAATTTGGGGATTAGTAATAGAAGCCATCAATGCTGCAGGATGAAGCAGCAGCTGCATAAATCACAGGCTTATCCTGATGCAGATTTCAGTTTCACTGGGATAAATAGATTTTGTAGAATGCGGGAAACAGTGGTTCCCTTCAGCCAGAGTGCTTGTGGCCATGGATGCTGAGGAGCTAATGAAATGGGATTCCGCGTGTTGACATTCGCTCCTGGACACAGGAGGAATAACAAATACCTTCTAGGCTATAAGAGACTTACAGCCACATTGGTGCTGTGACAGGGCTTGTGTGCGTGTGGGCGGACGGGCACATCCAGAGTTTAATGAGGGTCTTCAGGGCGCAAGGCCACGCGAACACCATTGCCTAAGAGCTCTATGCATGCCATGTGTGCATTCGATAGAAAAATGAGCCTTCCTGGTCACCAGGAAACGTACACTTTCCTTTCCAATGGAAGTTCAGAAAATAAAATGTGTTTTGACGCAAACTGTATCTGTGATTCCCAATGCGTGACTGTAATAGCGCAAAAATGAACGTGCACAATAATAATGAACACGCGATAAGCTTAGCGCTTCCCAAGAGAGGGACTGTAAAATGCAAGGGATATTAACATGTAAATCATGTTGACATCGATTGCTCATATCCCCAGGTGTACAATGGGCTGCATAAGGAATGCAAATGTATACAATATGCAAAATCTAGAAATGCAAGAACTCATAGACATAAACATGTTTTGTTTGTTTTGTTTTGTTTATTCATTTATAATGTGCACCAGACCCGAGGGTATCAGGGCGCAACAGTACAGAATATGCAAGGCTTAGATTACAGGGTTACAAAGTACAATATGACACAATATGACACAGTATATATAGATTACATGGTTAAACAGTAGCATATGGCAGGATATATGTACATGTCAGTAGATAAATAGATACATACAAGAGAGCATAGGTGATGGGCAGGTGGCTGGTGGCTGCATGTATAAGTACAAGCGAGGTGCTTCCGGGAGAGTTGTGTGCGCCTATGTGGAGCTAAGTATCCAAAGACTTCAGCCAGTTTATTTAATTGGATCTGAATTTGAGGTAGGGATACCCTTCTCTAATAGAAGGAGGCAAGGAATTCCAGAGTTGTGCCGCTCTGACTGGGAAGCTGCTGTCCTCAGCCATAGACAGCTTACATTTTGGAATGATTAGGCTGTTGGTGTTAATTGATCTCGACTGTCTAGAGGAGATTCTCCTCTGGATTCTGTCCGTGAGATAACCAGGGGCTGCATTATTCAATGCTTTGCGAGCAAGGGATGCAACTTTTAGATTCATTTTATTTTGGGTAGAGAGCCAGTTATTTTGGCGCCTTATCAAGGATATGTGGGATCCTTTTAGACACGCCGAGCACCGCTCTCAATGCGTTATTTTGGAGGATTTGAATCCTTTGGATAGTAGATTTGTTAGCACCGATATACAAGGCATTGCAATAATCAAGCCTAGATAGAATAAGGGCTCTAGCCAAGATAATGCAATTGTCATCCGAGAGAAAGGGTTTGCCTGTTCTGATGAGCTTGCAGGTGTAAGCTGTAGCTGAGGCCATAGACTTCCCCTGTTTGGAGAAGGAAAGGGTGGCGTCAAGGTGGAAGCCAAGTGTCTTTACCTCCTTGGCCACCTTAATAAGGTTGCCATCAATTACAAATGAAGAGTAGTCTTGGGCTAGTTTTTTTTAGATTGGGGTGGGTGCCTAAGATGATAAGCTCGGTTTTATCATTATTCAGGCATAGACCGTGGGTTGCCATCCATACCTGGATGATGAGATACAATCTATTTACCAAGGCCAAATCCTTGTTGTAATCCCCGGAAAGTGGGAGGAGAATCTGAGTATCATCCGCATAATTAGTGTAGGTGATAACCAGAAGGTCCAGATCATCAAAAAGGGGCTTAGTAAATATATTGTATAGGGTGGGGGGGGACATAAGAAACCTGTGGGATGCCACAGGTGATAGGGATCGGGTCTGCCGCTGCTGAAGGGGAGAACACCCTCATGGTCCTGTCGCCTAGGAAGGACTCAATTCATGTTATAGCTTCTGTGGAGAAGTGGGCGGCTAAGTCTAGGTGACTGCATAAGACCTTGTGGTTTACAAAGTCGAATGCAGCTGAGGGGTGAAGCAGTAAGAGGAGGGCTGATTTTCCTTTATCTCGAAGCTCATCAATTTGAGCCTTAAGATCGATAAGGGCAGTCTCAGTAACATGTTGTGGATGGAATTCTGATTGTCGCGCAATTAAGAGTTTATGGAGGTCTAAGAATTTTTTTATTTGATTGTAGGCGACCTTGTCCAGGATTTTTAACAGAAATGGCACTGTAGTAATAGGGTGGTAGTTTGTAGGTATGAGTGGATCAAGGGTTTGCTTTTTTAGTAGAGGCAGCACCCTGGATTGTTTAAGGTTGGTAGGGACAAATCCTGATGCAAATGAAGCGTTGATAAGTTTGGAAACAAATGGGGAGAGATCTCCTGCAGCATCTATTATAAACTGGGCATGGAAGGGATCGCCCTGGCACTTAGATGGCTTGAGTGAGAAGATAACTTTCTCTCCCTCAAGACTGGAGGTTTTCGTGAACTTGAAGCAGGCAATAGAGTCATGTTCCTTCGAGGAAAGGTCAGGGGTATTGTTATTGGGGTGAAGTACATTGAGTGTGGCTTTTTTTGGGCTATTTTATTTTGCAATGTGGTTACTTTGTTATGAAGTGCCTGTTGTATGCCCGAGCACCATTTTCTATCTTTGCTGCAGATGTCAGGAATGGGGTTAGGGGACTCTAATTCCTTAAGGATAGTAAACAATTCCCTTGTGCTGGAATTAGCATTGGATATGCGTTTATTGTATGAGTTACGCTTGGCCAGGAAGATTTATTTTTTGTACTGAGATGAGATTTCTGTTAATTTAGTTCTGCTGTCTTCTGAAGGGAGTAACGTCCATGAATTTTCGCAGCTCCTTTTTAGTAGTCGTAGATCTTTTAATTGTGAGGTGAACCACTTGTTTCGGTGGGTTTTGGGTTTGCACGGTCTGAGTTTCATTGGGGCAATGTTGTCCAGTGTAGTTGACATAATGTTGTTGTACTCCTCAAGAAGCGTTTCTGGGTCTAAATGGTCTCTAAGCTGGTTGAGGGTAGGTAGGATGGCAGGGATTACTTTGTCCACTGTGATGCTGTTTTTATTCTTATTTAAACATGGCTGGCAGTCAAGGGGACTGGGGGAGTGGTATAATGGTGGCAAGTTCAAAGGACAGTAGGAAATGGTCCGTCTATAGTTGCAGGGAGATATTTGTGATGTTGGCGGTACAATTATAGTCCGCCACCCAGTCAAGGATTCTCTCTTTGGTGTGTGTGGGCATAGTGATTTTTTGGGTGAAGCCAAGTTCGGCTAGGGTGCTGGTGATGGAGGTGGCATGTTTGTCTAGTGGATCATTAAAACCCAGGTTGAAGTCCCCTAGAAGAAGTAGTTGACAGGTGATTTTGAGATTATTGGAGAGTAAGGTGTTGATATCCTCCTCAAATGTTCCAATAAGACCAAGGGATCTGTGGATAAGGTGCATAGTAAGGGTCTGGGAGCTGAGTAACAGAAGTTTTGCTGTGAGCACTTCACATGAGTTGGTGACTAATGAGGGTGTAATTCTCATAGCTAGGCTGGATTTAGCGATGATGGCGATGCCACCGCCTCGCTTCTTATCTCTGTCCTGTCTCAATATGGTATAGCCATCAGGGATTGCTAATGAGAGTAGGGGTCCTGCTGCTACATGCAGCCAGGACTCTGTAATGGCAAGAAAGTCCAGGTTATCTGCCAATATCAGGTCGGAGATATCAGTGGCATGCGCAGTCAGGGATCTAACATTTATTAGCGCTCCTTGAGAGGGAGGGCCACTGCCGTAGGCAGGGTATGAATAGATTTCACTTTGGTAGTTGGGGGTAGAGACTTTATAGTATTGATATTAGTAATAATGTCCTTCTGAATATTAGGAAACAAAAATTACAATTGAATAGGTCCTAGAAAAATATGCTCACCGAATACTCCTACTTCTTGTCACCCTCTGCATATCTAAAGAAATAATCACTTATTCATACTCCATTTGTAGGATCAATCTTATTTGTTATCTAAAGTTGTACAGTTCAACATAAAATGGACACTTCAGAGATGACATCAAACAGTATTTAACCGGAAATACAGAAAATATTTACAACACACGGAACCAAACGTTTTTTGGCAAAACAACCACTTTGTGTGTGCAGGACAAAATCAACCTCAGGTGTCGTTTGCCATGAAGTGCACATAAAACTAGTATACACATAAACAGTTCAACATTGTAACATCACATATAAATTTCAAGGACACAAATAGTTTTCTTTGTGTTTGGCAGCGTGAATACACTGCAATTGTGGGTAAAGCGTCACAGACATCATACTGCACAGACCCCCGTCCTGATGAAGGCCGTATATCAGATGAGGCACATCAAGCCCACCTAGAAACGGCTGAAACACTGTGGTGTAAAAAAGTGATGCTTTACCCCCAATTGCAGTGTATGTTGTACTGTTTATGTCTATACTAGTTTTATGTGCACTTCATGGCAAACGACACCTGAAGTTGATTTTGTCCTACACACACAAAGTGGTTGTTTTGCCAAAAAACGTTTGGCTCCGTGTGTTGTAAATATTTTCTGTATTTCCGGTAAAATACCGTTTGATGTCATCTCTTAAGTGTCCATTTTATGTTGAACTGTACAACTTTAGATAAGAAACAAGATTGATCCTACAGAGTATGAATAAGTGATTATTTCTTTAGATATGCAGAGGTTGACAAGAAGTAGGAGTATTCTGTGAGCATATTTTTCTAGAACCTATTCAATTGTAATTTTTGTTTCCTAAAGTAACCCGCCTGGGTAGAATAGGCTCCAAACCAGGAGCCCAATTGTTGAATCCCTTCTGAATATTAGTTCTTTTGTAGGCATTGGGTAGTGATCTTGTAAGGGGTTCGAAGAGTCTGGTAAGTCTCGATCGGAGTCTAGAGTTTCTGGAGGCTAGGCTGCAAGGTTGACTTTGAGGCAGGCTCGGTAAGCTCAGTGCAGGGTGATCCATGATAAGTGGAATGTTTAGATGACTATTAGCCAAGTTTAGTAGGGCTCGCTCTTTAACTCTTAGGTGGCTATCAAGGCGCGATAGGAGAGTGATAAACAGAAGAGTTGTAAGTGCGCAAAGGTTATAGACTACAATGCGCATGATGTGATATAACTTTGGTTGTTCCTTACTCAAGGTTGGGGTAATTTATGGATCAAGGCAATTAGATGCAACTAGTCTTGATATAACATGCAGTTTCCACAGGGGCAGTTCTTGAAACGGATGCAAGTTCTGCTTTGTCTAGGTAAAACACACAATGATCACAAGGGCACTTAATCAGGGTAGGCTAGTTCCGCTTTGACTCAATAGGGCACACAGTACTCACTAGTACAATTAATCAGGGAAGGCTAGTTCCACTTTTGTCTAAATAGGGCATACAGTAATCGCTAATGCAGTTAATAAGGATAGGGTAGTTACACTTTGACTCAATAGGACACACAGTACTCACAAGTACAATTAATCAGGGTACGCTAGTTCCACTTTTGTCTAAATGGGGCATACAGTAATCGCTAATGCAGTTAATAAGGATAGGCTAGTTGTTCCACTTTGAGTCAATAGGGCACACAGTACTCACTAGTACAATTAATCAGGGTAGACTAGATACATTTTTGTCTTAATGTGCTAAACCATAATGCAGTGTCAGTTACATGCAATTGTTGAAGTAAGTTGGGATCATCTGCCTGCTTACAGAGCAATTGCAAATGAGTATCTGATGACCGATGGACACACAGTACATGGGCAAATGGCGTCTCGGGGTCTGCAGCCATAAAGGGAGTGTAGCAACCGTGGCGTTATAGTTACTTGCCATATGCTTTGGGCCATGGGGCACCTTCAATAACCAGCAGTAGTCTGACTAATGATTGATTACTGAGGTGCCATAAGCAAAAATACATGGGAGATGCATCAAGCTAGTAATGAATAGACGGCATACTCGCAAAGTGCAACAATCAGTCAGATTGCAAAGGTGCAGCAATAGTACAGCCGGTGGATGTACTCACATAGTTTAGCGCTCCAATGTTCAGTATATATATATTACAGGGCCTGCGGTAGTGGCCCTGTAGTTTTGGTTAAGTTCCTCAACTCATAGAAAGAGCACTTTTTGGATGGCTTATAACTTTGCCCCCCAGACAAATCCTCACCACAACATTGCAAAAAAAGTATATGGCTCCATCAGAATGATTTAGCGAAGTTTGGTGTGGTTTCGCACGGGGGGCGTAACACGGGGGCTCCCAAAATGTGTGAAAATCCTCAGACGCAATGGAAACAATGTTCTGCTCATGCCTACAGCCCAAACCGCTGCACAGATTTTCACCAAATTTGCCCTAGGAGTAGCTGCTTGGTCCCGAAAGCGTGATTCTGTAAATTTGGTGTAAATTTGACCATTAGTTTTTAAGAAATTGCCAAAAAGTTTGTAAAGAAAATAGTGATAACTGGGTCTGTTCAGACATTGTACGCGCACGCTGCTTGGATGGTAAAAAATGTGAGGTGCGTTATATTTTCTGGAACGGTTGCCATATTGGATCTGCGGATAGTGCAGTGAGGAAAAAGTGTGTAAAACACATTTGGGGTTATTTGGTGGCTGCAAGAGGGCCTGGAAAGGGTGGGGTAGGGGAATAAAGTTGATATAGAGATGTTTTTATAGGTGAAAAAAGGGTGTGTGGTGCCACCGAGTACACGGACATCACAGCTGACCGCAGACAGCGCAGTGAGAAAAAAATATGGAAAAGAGATTTCAGGTTATTTGGTGCCTGAAAGAAGGCCTGGGAACGGGGGGTGGAATAAAGTTGATATGGAACTGTTTTTATAGGTAAAAAAGGTGTGCCGGTTCTGCCGAGTACACAGAACTGCACATGCCATCTGGGTCTTTTAAGGATGCCTGCCATGGAAAGAGGTCATTGGGGAACTAGCTAATCAGGTTTTGTGGTTGTGGAGTTGAAGTGTACTTGACTACAGGATAGCAAGTTTTTTCTTTGTTGTGTGTAGTGAAGATGGTTGTGACTATGGCTATGAAGAAACAGAGTGTGTGGATGGTGGGAGATTCTTGGATCCATTCACTGAAGGTTTATACTGAATCTCGCGGCATCTGTGCTACTATTGGATTGAAAGAAGTGGAAGTTTCGTGGTATGCAGATTGTGGAATGAAGGGGACTTTATTACCGTTCTGTGAGAGTATGGCTCACTTTAAATGTTCAGATATTATTATTGTGCATTGTGGAGGCAGCAGTTTGGGCTATGTGACTGCAGGATCTTTGCAGTTTGCCATGAAGGACATGTTGAAAAGCCTAATGGAGCTGTTTACAGCTGCAAAGATTATTTTTTAGAAATCCATGAAAGTCAAATATGGAGGCGACCAAACATGTTTTGTTCTAAAATGGAAGAAGCTAGACAGCATGTCAATAAAGGTGTATGTGCTTTTTTATTTGGTTTAGGAATGGCATCTTTTGACAGCTCAAATATCAAGTTGGATGGTGTTAAATCTTATTCGAGGAGATGCAATGCATTTGACTGATGTCCGAAATCAGATTTTTCTTTTGTATCCACAATGCACTCAATTCTTTTTTATGAACTCGTGAAATATGAAGTATTCTTTTAGCAGTTGTAGTAAATAAAATATAAAAACAGAAACAAAATTAGAAGTAGTTTTTGTGAAAGTTAGAAAAAATAATTAAGTTCAGTTGAACATTTGTTCGTGCAGTATACAAACCCCCACCAAAAAAAGGTTCTTTTAAGAACCACCATTTCTGCACAAAAAACAAGTTAATTAATTTTAGTTCCCCCACCCTAGGCCTGGAATTTTCCAGATGCCTGCAGACTTTCGTGCTGTCTGCAGACTATGCAGACTGCAAAAGGTCCTGCGATGCTTATTTTTAGTTCTATTTTATAACCTAAAGGAACCTTTTTTTTTGTCTTTCTGGCTTTTATATTTTTGGGTGATTTTATTTTTGTAGGAGAGGCGAGGAGGTTAGGTGGGGAGGGAAGTTAGTGAAGGGGCACCACCTACAGATATGGAGGGGTCGGTGGACAGAGGAAGATGTTGAGTGTGCCTTAAATCTAAGGGAGGTGGCAGTGTTTCTCATGCTTCTTGACCGTGGCCTCGAAAGCACTTTGAAACTGCTTCCCCCAGCAGAGTGGTGTGTCACAGTACAAACAGAGTATTGTGACTTTCGAAAGGTAAGGGTCAACAGCGTTCTGTATGGCATGCAAGGCAGCCGGTGGGATCATCTGCCCCACAGGAGTAGACTGCGTGGTAGTAGGAGTGGTTAAGGAAGATGGGGTAGAGGAAGATAACCTACTTTTCCCTGAGGAAGGAATAGCCTTTCTTAGAGCACCTGTGGTGATGCATGGAGGTGGTCACAAAAGAGTACTGCCCAGGTTGTCCGCGACTGAGTATGACCCTGCACTCAATGCAGCAGCCCAAGCTTTTGGTACACCCCTAATGGTCTTAAAGGACAGACACACCCATGACTCTCTCTGGGTGCTGGAGGTAGGAACTTCTTCTACCTCATCTTGGGGGGAGAGTCTGGGTGAGTCTTGTTATTTGAAGGTGTATTGTACATACGTGTTATATGGTTTAATTATATTGTGGTGGTTGTGGCCACTATAGTAATATGTGTATAGTTATTATAGGTACTATAGGGGGAGTATATCGTATTTGTAATATGGTGGAATGATATAATTGAAGTGTATAAGGTATTTATGGATGTAATACAGTTGAGGATAGTGCTCTTCTATCTCTCCTCTGCCTTTGACACGGTCAACCAATCCATCCTTATTTAACAACTACATGATACCTTCGGCATTACGGACCGGGCACTGAACTGGCTGTCTTGTTTCCTCACTAACCACCCTTTCCAGCTGGAACTGGGCCGTTTCTTCTCCACCACCTCACTCTCTACCTGTAGCATACCCCATGGTTCTTTTCTGTTGCCGTGGCTCTTTACTATCTATCTCATCCCTCTGGCTCATTGGATCTATTTCTCTGCTCATTTCCAATATTATGCTGATGACACAGAGCTTTCCTTGAAACTTCCCTGTACTACTTTGTGCTTCCCATGTTTTATCCCCGACTGTCTGCCCGCCATTCTGGGATTGTGTGCAGCTAATGATCATTGTATCAATGCCAGTAAGATGGAGATATTTCTTATTGGGACACCTGTGCCCTGTTTCCCTCCTACCCTGTGGTCGCCCTCCTTGAGCCCTCTACCCTCACCATTTTGTGAGGCCAAAAAACATTGGGGTTATCTTTGAATGCTCTGTCTCCTTCACTCTTTACATCTTGGACCTCATCAAGAAGGCCAATTTTAGCTTCACTTTCTTACATGCATTTTACCTTTCCTCACCTTCCCTTTCCTTCAGAAGCTCAATGTCTATAGAGCCCTGGTCCTGTCTAGGCTGAACTACCTTAACACTCTCTTTATCAACCTCCCCCTTTGTTCCCTATGTTCCCTTTAGCTAATCCAGAATAGGGGGGCAAGACTTATTTTTGGCCCCAAGCCCAAGGATTGTATCTGTGGAGCTTTACAATCTCGACACTGGCTCCTATTGCTGCAAAGATTAAATTGAAGACCCTCTTTATCATCAACAAGGTTTTTGGGGTCTGGGATTATGCTATCTTCAACTTTCTCTCCCTAAATATTCCCCTGCTAGAGCCCTCCGCTCCTCTAACTCCAATTCTCTGCTTGTGAAATGCAAACAGAGAGTGGGAGGCAGGTCTCTTTTTTTCAGATGGCACCTCTCTTTAGAACAGCCTCCTGCTCGTCCCAAACTTGAACTGGACTTTGCTAAGTTCTGGACATTTCTTAAAACTCTACTCTTCTTTTCCTCTTTCCATCTGTCTCTTCCCTGCTAACTTATACCACTGCCACTGACACTGATGGCTTGGTGCCTCATGAACTTGACAGGTTCCACGCTGTATACCTAGTCAACACCAGTAGCCCTCCCTTCAGCACTGCCCTTGCGGGTTTACCGTCTGGTGGCTGTGCATCACACCCTTGGGAGTCTTCTGCCCCAGCACTTAGCCAGTGGAGTGACACTTTGCATTACTTGGCACTCCCCTCCCAGGCTCCCATCAGTATTTGCCCATCCCTAATCCCCCTTCCATTCATGCACTTTTGTCACTGCACAATGCATATGTGCATTTATAGCAGCACTGTGTACAATGTCTTTGGAAATACAGAATATTAAGTGGCAATTGATGTGTGGATGTTTAATATGTTGATGAGGTTACATGTAGAGTTCTTGGAAGTGATTGGTGGATGGATGTGTGACTGTTTAAAAGAAGGCAATGAGGGATTGTTAGAATCATAAAAGTAAAAAAATAAAAAGGGTAGAAGGGCTTTCCTGGGCGCTGGTGTGCACGTGTGATCCAGGTCTTTTAATGATGCCTGGCTTGGAAAGGTGACTGTGGAGACAGCAGATAGTTTTTCTTTTTCTCTAGTATACAATTGTCTATTACTTCTATTAGCATAGTTCAAAATGGAAATGTTGGAGAAGCTTACTGAGTCTAATTTATTGAAAAACATAAAGCAGATGGAATCTATAAAATACACTTTTTTAACTGTGAAAGGTGTCTCAGAAGAAATCTTTTTTTGGGTAGTTTTTGATTTTGTAATAATTATATTTTTGCAGGTGAGGCCTGAAAGTATGGTGGGGAGGGAAATGAGAGCAGGGGCACCAACCACAGATACAGAGGGGTAGGTGGACTGGGGAAGATGTTGGGCATGCTTTAAATCTAAGGTAGGGAGCAGTGTTTCTCATGTTCTTTGATTACAGCATCAAAAGCACTTCAAACTGCTCCACTTGCAGAGTGGTATGTTGCATTATATACGGAGTACTGTTGTCTTGGAAAGATCTGGATCAACAGCCTCATTTATGGCTTGCAAGGTAGCTGGTAGGATCTTCTGCCCCTCAGGATTAGCCTGTGTGGTGACAGTAGCAGTTGAGGAAGATGAGGTAGAGGTAGAGGAAGACAGCCTACAATTTCCTGAGAAAGTAACAGTCTTTCCTGGAGCACCTGGTAGTGGCACATGGATGTGGTACCAAAAAAGTACTGCCCACCTATCCTCAGCTGAATTTGATTACAAAATCAATGAATTCAACATGGGTAGCCCGGGCCATTGGCACCCCTCATACGGTCTTAAAGAACCACCACACCCTTGATTCTCTCTGGGTGCTAGAGGTTGACATTTCCTCTAATCTTCCTGGTCCTCTTGATCCTCCTGTGGATCATTGCGCCTTTTCCCTTGTCCAGACCCCGGAGCTGGTGGTGGTGGAGGGGTTGGTGGTGGTGACTCCTGGGGAGGAGGTATGGCAATGGTGGATGCCATTTTTGAGTTAAATAGCAGGTGTTCCAATAGTCTTGGAAGCAGGTGCTCTCTCCTGGATTGCAGATAGAAAATGAGTAAGAATGGGTCTAGGAGCTGTGGAAGGGTAAACTTTCAGCTTGAAACTTCCTAGATCGAGTGAAAATGAAATTCACGAAGCATGGACCCATTCGCAAACACGTTACTACGCTGCACGTACGGTCACGTGGCGCTGTTCATAAAGTCTGTGATGACATAAGACGTTCGCGAACGTCGGCAAAGAAAACAACGGTGTAAAAAGTTGTAGAAAGTTGATAGAAGTGTTTAGAATTTTACTAGGAGGTGAGGAATGGCACAGATTTCACTTGAAACTTCCTAGATTGGCCAAAAATGCTGCAATATTGGGGGTGAGTATGATATTAGGAAGTTGTAGTAAACTATGATTCACGGGTAAAAATCTATGAAATTCAGTGAAACAACTTTGTTAAAAGGACATTATGGTTAAGTTGCACTAATAAGAACCTATGAAATTCATTAAAAAAACATTGTTAAAGGAACGTTATGGTTACAAGTAAAACCGAAAAACCCCAGAAATGTGCCAGTTATGGTAAGCTAAGCAAACATAACCCGTGCCACTACTGTGCTCTTTCAAGACTAACACACAGGACATCAAAGATGACATCACTGATGACATAACATATGTGGCCCAATTGTTTTTGTTCATTGACATAGCTAAGCCAGGTGCTTTTGTTAACTGACAGAATATGAAAATTGAAAAGGTGCTATATATGTAGACGTTAACCTTCTTCTATGTTCTTAAAGTACTTTCCTTACGGTTTACTCTCAACTCCTGGTACACATACACAGAGCAATAAGCAAGACTGAAGCAGACAATTCATTTGTATACATGACGATGAACTTTAATGTTATTGACATTTTCTAGTGATGTTGTTTCTTTCATCCTCACTTTAGTTTCCCTATATGTGCCTCTGATTTGTATGCATTTCGGGTCTTCATATGTATTGTTTGTACTAACACAAGTGTGTAGTAAGTCTTCAGTTATTAGCTATTTATTCCATGTTTAAAATTACTCAAAACGCTGATAAGGTAGCATTCATTATTTTACTAATCAAAATTACCAGATCAAAAATGATGTACTTCTAAGGTGCATGCTGCAGCCTTTGCCTATGTGTATGTATCATTAGGTTCCACTATTAACAACAACAGTCCAATATAATATTTTGTTTAGATAAGTACATTCTTGAATACATTAAGTACTTCATGATAGGTCTCCTGATCACACCTGACATTGTGTTACCAACATTGAAACACAAACCCTTGTAAACTTTTCATCAACATTAATTTCATATGTGATGTCATCAATGACATTTGTGATGTCATATTTGATGTCCTGGGTGTAAGTCTTAGCAGTGCATGGTGGTGGTGCGAGTCATGGTTGGTTAGCTTACCAGAGCTAAGACTCCCGTCCCGGGAGGATAGCTTAGCGGCAACGTGCGCGCCTTGGAAGCAAGACGACACGAAGCAACACAGGTTCGATCCCCGGGTCCGTGCTTAGAAACCTCTGGGTGTTAACCGCGTTATAAATAAGCAACTAAGACAAAAAAAACAATTACACGACTAAAAAGAAACAAACAATTCCTGTAACAGCGCCTTGATGCCCACGGGCTGTGTGAGCACTTTAAATAAAAAAAAAATAACTGGTGTTTTTTCGGTTTTACTTGTAACCATAACGTCCCTTTAACAAAGTTTTTTTCACTGAATTTCATAGGTTTTTATTGGTGCAACTTAACCATAACGTCCCTTTAACAAAGTGTTTTCACTGAATATATATATATATATATATATATATATATATATATATATATATATATATATATATATATATTTAAATATATAATATCCTTAATATCCTTATTTAGTAAAACCTATTACTTAAAGCCCTAAGGAAACAAATCTGTTTGTCGTGTACTTTATATAATAGCATTATATTGAGGCTTCTCCGTTTTAAGGGGTCATCTTTAAAATGTAAGACAGGAACCTGCACATTGGCAAATATTACTGGAGTGGCGCTTCAAATACCAAGAGACCTTATTCACAAAATGTTTTTTCCACTTTGGTGTACCCTGGCCTGCACACATGAAAGTTAGCAAAACAAATTCTGCACTCTACTCTAGTGCTGATTCACAAAAGCACAAATGCACTTCTTGTCATAAGCCTGAGTGCATGATGTGTGCATGGGAGGGTATACTGAGTGTCTACACAGTTCAAAATACAACCCGATTCACAATGGGATATACTTTGATCTGAAGAATATCTGTGACGGAATCCCCTGAGCCTCGGTGCCAGGCACATGGGAAGCACAGCGCTGTTAGAGTTCAAGACAGAACATAGAAATGCTAATGCTTCCCATGAGTATTTCTAGTTTTTCCTTTCCCAAGTCCTGAATGGAAGTCAAAAAGTAAAGACTTTATTGGTAAGTGACAATCTCATTAAGGGCCATCACTACAAATGAGCACCCTGACACCACATGACCCCTCTCCCCCACCCATGTGAGATCATTGAGCACATTCTCAGTGTAAGTCTAGTGTAGGTCAGAGTTACTAAGTGTAACTTGTTTTGTGAATAGCATTGCCATCTCTGGGTGTAAGTTAGAGTTTCTCCATATATCTTTTTTTCTGTATATCATAGCCCTCTCTGGGTGTAAGTTAGAGTTACTCCATAGATTATCTGTTGTGAATAGCATAACCCTCTCTGGGTGTAAGTTACACTTAGTACATATATCTTCTTTTGTGAATAGCATAGACCCCTGGGAGTAAATCAGAGTTACTCCATATATCTTCTTTTGTTATTAGCATAACCCTCTCTGCATGCAAGTCAGAGTTACTCTGCAAGTCAGAGTTACTCTATGTATCTTCTTTTGTTAATAGTATAACCCTCTCTGCGTGCAAGTCAGAGTTACTCCATGTTTCTTCTTTGTGAATTTGGCCCTTCACTACTTTGGTCACTAGTGTATGTGCTCACAATTTTGCCAAATAAGTGGGTTGAGGCATAGAGAGAGCAAAGATAAAGCACTCAAAATCCTTACCTTATCCCTCCACCTCTCTCTCATTCCGTGCGTAATATATCTCACCTCATCCACCTGTAGCACTTTGAAGTATTAACCACTTTACAGGTAATCTACATCACATACAATAAAGGAGATACATGCTTTGCAGTGCAGGGCTCTCAAATATAGATCACACTCTCTGCCAACTTAAACTCTGGGCAAAACTACCTCGCCTTCAACAAAAAGGCATAAACCCACCCGGTCTCAGCACTCCACTCCGCCTTCCACCCGATCCATGAATTGTCTAGAAGTGATTCAGTTTGCAGTGTTGCACTGTACAGTACAGTTACCATTCCCTCACTCACTGGCAAGGCAGCAGAGCTATGGTTAAATAGAAGCCCTTCATGCCAGATCATCTGATTGTGTGATTAATGGAGACACTGTGGGGTGGTGCTCCAAGCGTCCTTTGAGTGAGTAGCAAGTCTGTTGGGTGGCCACTGATTGCTCTGTTCAGTGTCACGTCTATCGGGGATCAGGTTTGACAATTGCGCGTCCCATTGTTAAGAGATGTGAGATTTGCAAGTCTTTTTGGCTTAATGCACAAAAAACCCAGACTCGTTTAAAAGTGGAAAAGGTCGCTTTAATGTGACAGGCCAAAGCTTACAATCAAACGCTTAACTGGCTCCATGGCCTAACAAACTAAAGGAATAATTTAACCACCACTTAAATAAATTAAACATTTTCATTTTCCCCCAACAATTAAATAATTAAATAACCCAATTCCTCCCTAATGATCCCTTGGATCCTACCGTCTCCTTGCCCCTTTTCCAGGCGTCCCGCTTTCTCCCAGGGGCCATGCCCCTCCAGGCTCAATACCTGTTCCCCCGGGGTGACCTGCTTGTGCAAACAGCGCCACCCCATCCTTTCCCGTGTCATTCCCCCATTGTGCTTCCCTCCCCCCACATCAAAAGGGGCCATGCCCCCGGCGCCCCGACCCACTTCAACACCCTTCAAACTCCCCTCTACACCAAACTCCCCCTTCCTATGACCTGCAGCCAGCTTGACCTGCCACATCAGCAACATATATTACACACGCTTTCACAATGCCCTGACCTGTCACACAAAACCACCAACCCTACCTTCCTAACAGACCCCAAAACTCATGAACCCGCCATGTCATCTAAAAAACCCCCTGCATAATCCCATGAACAATGGACCCCCCCATATTACATAACCAGACACTATCCTAACAAAAGTGAAAGGGGTGGGAGGGCGGGACAATCG
This sequence comes from Ambystoma mexicanum, assembly GCF_040938575.1. NCBI lineage: Eukaryota > Metazoa > Chordata > Amphibia > Caudata > Ambystomatidae > Ambystoma > Ambystoma mexicanum. Next base: position 491,477,643 of record NC_090929.1, read on the forward strand.
TCAAGTCCTAACTGTCGCCTGCCTCCCGAACCTTCCCTGAGCCCTTAAATACCCCCCCAGGAGGCGCTCTGCCCCACGGCCACTCGCTGGCCATGTGCATCGCCAAAAAACTCCCCGGGGGGAAACGCTTCGCGTTCCCCCCGGGGCCCCCCTTTTGGCTTAATGCACAAAAAACCCAGACTCGTTTAAAAGTGGAAAAGGTCGCTTTAATGTGACAGGCCAAAGCTTACAATCAAACGCTTAACTGGCTCCATGGCCTAACAAACTAAAGGAATAATTTAACCACCACTTAAATAAATTAAACATTTTCATTTTCCCCCAACAATTAAATAATTAAATAACCCAATTCCTCCCTAATGATCCCTTGGATCCTACCGTCTCCTTGCCCCTTTTCCAGGCGTCCCGCTTTCTCCCAGGGGCCATGCCCCTCCAGGCTCAATACCTGTTCCCCCGGGGTGACCTGCTTGTGCAAACAGCGCCACCCCATCCTTTCCCGTGTCATTCCCCCATTGTGCTTCCCTCCCCCCACATCAAAAGGGGCCATGCCCCCGGCACCAGAAAAAACCCTCCCCTGAGGAGTTCTTTCTGCCCCACCCCCCCCCCAAACTTTTCTACCTCAAACTTTTTACCCAGTCTCCCAGCCCAGAAACTAAGAAGAGCCACCCGTATCCCTCACCAGATCATTTTCCCCAGCAAAACTAATCCCCACCCATCTGAAGGCCCATAGCTTTCCCTCACCCCAGCCAACCTAGGAAGCAACTAATCCCAGCCCAGCCTCCCAAACCCGGACATCTTACCACAACATCTTTATAGTTGCCCCCCGGTTGCCCGCCAACAACCCTTTTCTCAGCTTCTTTCCCCGCCCACTTAACCCTGCAATGTCCCAAAAACCAGATTTTTGACATCTGACCGGACCTCTTAGCAGCATCTGAAAAAGAAATTACAAAATCACTTACAAATCAACAACATCCTAATAAATGCAACACTCTTGCTCTCTACTGAAAGAATTCTATAAAGACATTCCGTTTGCCCCCGGTCCCTGACATACCCTTTGTATCTCCCTTACTCCCAGCGTCCCAACCTTTTCACCTACTCCTCTTAATAGCCCAACCTGCTACTTTCAGATGCTGCACCCCTCCTGAATGAATGAGTTCCAACCTCCTAACCTTTCCCACACCACTAGTAACACCTCCTCAGTACCCTATCTTCTCTGGCCATCTCCTTAACCTTCTCCGCACACACCTCAGGTCTTCTCCTACCGTCCCCCAATATTTCGCCCCTTTCCCTAACCTTTATACCATACACCTAAACCCACTTAGCCCCCTTCTTTCCTCTAAACTATTACCCCCTTGCTCCCCCCTTTACCCCCCCACCTTCCATCACCTTATTAGTATTGGCCCTGCGTTGCCCCCCCTGCACCAGGGGCCCACGTGCACCCCCGTCCATGCAGGCCCTTTGCTTTATTGCTCCTCACGCCCCTGCACCAGGGGCCAAACCTGCACCCCTGTCCATGCAGTCCCTTCCTTATCATTCATTTCCAAGATCCTCGCGTCCATTACCACCTGTTTCCCCCTGCACCAGGGGCCCTAGTGCACCCCCGTCCATGCAGGCCCCCTTTTCTTCCTTACTCCTCTCCACCGCTGCACCAGGGGCCAAACCCGTGCCCCCGTCCATGCAGTCCATTCCAAATAAATTCCTCTTCCAGCACCTTGCTTTGTTGCTCCACCTCTTTCCCCCAGCTGCACCAGGGGCCCTAGTGCACCCCCGTCCATGCAGACCCAGCTCATCACTTCCCCTAGCTGCACCAGAGGTGCTCCCGCACCTCCGTCCATGCAGCCTGAAGCTTACTCACCTTGTCGTGCGGCAAGCGTGAGAGCTTCGCCACCGTTGTCCATGCCCTCTAAACGACGGCCACTGCCCCTTAACAATTTCCACAGTTACATTCCCCCTGCGGCCCTCCTCTACCTACGCTTCTTCCTCCTCACCCCTCTCCTACCCCCTTTAAGTCACCCCCAAAAACCTTTCAACAAACCTTGTGCCCCCCCCTCCTTTTACGTTAGCTGAGCCCGAACTACCAGCCCGCCATAATTTACCTGTCCTGCGGTCCTTCCCCCCCACCTCCTTGCCCCGCTCCTCGCCCTGCCCCACTGTCCCCTGCCTGAAAACAATCTGTAACTGGATGCCGACCCGCACACTTGCTGCACTCGTGTTTAAATTTGCACATCCACCTCGTGCAGCCTTCTTTATTGAACGCCCAACATGCTGTCGAAGGCTGTCTTCCGCCCCCTCCCCCCGCCACCTCATGGGCGGGGCGACCAAGAAAGGGCCGGTAAGGCACAGGCAGCCCACTTGCTGTGTGCAATGTCGGGGCAGGCCTCGTTGGGGCCATCCATTGCAGCCAAAGATCCATATCTATCTCCCCCCAGACCGCCTGCCTGTCCTCTGCCATTCTCGCTCTAAATTCCTCATCATACCTTACCCAGGCAAAGCCCCCAAAACTCGTAAAAGCCTTCCTTATTACATCCATATATTTAAGCAGGGCCACGCAACGCTCCGGGAATTTTTCGCAATACACACTGGCATAAATGATAAACGCCGACGTCCAATTCTCAATGGTCACCGGGACCCTCGGGCGAGAAGCCAGTTCCCTCTCTTCCTCCTTAGACCCTTCCTTCGCTCTCACCTCCCTATGTAGCAATTTGAAAACATCCACAAATTCCCCTGCCTGGATCTTCTCCCTGGTCGCCGCCATCAAGTGTGCCCCCAATGGTTTTGTTTTCCCCATGTATGGCAATTTCTTCCCCTTTCCTTTTACTTCCCCCTCTTTATCTTTACCCGCCTGTACTTCGAGCCCCAATGGCTCCACCTCTTTGTCCGTTTGGACCTCCAATGAGCAAATGTTCTTTTCAACCCCTTCGGCTCCAATGGCCTGCACCCCCACCTCCTTCATCACACCTTGAAAACCACCCCGTTCATCCCCCAACCGCCTATTTGTAACCCCTCTCTGCCATGCAGATGACCACTCCCTTTCCCGCTCACCTCTTTCCACGCCTGCCACCCGCGGCCTGGCATCCACACCGGTGCTACTCCTCTCCATTCTTGGAGGGCTCCTGCTGCGGGGACAAAACATGTCAGCACAATCACCCAGCCAATAGTTCCCTTGACTCCTTCCACCTCGACCGCCCTGTACTTCCCTTTCCCTATCCCACCTTGCACTTTTTCTCTCGTCCACCTTTTCCCTCTCCGCCCAGTAATCTTCCAATTCCCATTGCCCCCGTATTCCTCCCAACCAACTTCATCACCCCATAAATACCATTGAGGATGCGGGCTCCTGCCCGCGATGATGTGCTGATCTTCCTCCGAGCCCGGGGCGTCCGCCCCGCCACTCCTCTGACGTCTTCTCGGCGGGGCTGTGGAAACCTCTGCCTGGTCCTCTTCCCGTGGGCGAGGCGTTCCGACCTCCACCCTGACATCCTCGATGCTAGGGGCTGTGCTGCGCCCTCTAGGCTCCCCTTGCGCTATCCGAGGAGGGGCCGTACTGAAACCCTCACCCTCCATCTGTACCGCGGGGGCTGCACAGCGCCCTCCGCCCCCACTCCTCCTATCCGGGGGGGCCGTTCCGCGCCCCACCCTACCCTCCTCAATTGACGGGGACCTCTCCCTCCTTCTCCCACCTGCGCTCTTCTGCAGGTATTTACCCCCCCTTCCTCTCTGCCCTGCCCCCCCACCTGCGCCCCACCCCTGCCCCCACTAGTGTTCCCTAGGTCCCTACCCTCTCGAGCGCTCCCCTCTTCCCTAGAGCTTTCATACCCTTCCTCCATCCCTGGCTGCCCCCCTGACCTACTTAAACCCCCATCTGCCCTCTTGTCTATTTCCCTCCTCATCTTCCTGCCCCTAGATTCCCAAATCTCCCCCCTCCCTGCCGTAGGGGTGCAAGCCACCACAGCCGCCAATGCACCGTCTGCCGCCGTTCTGCGCTGCGGCCGGCCCCCCCGCTCTCCTCCTCCCCCGTAACTTCCCCTACTGCACCTTCCAATTGGGCTTTAGTTGCTCTGCTAATGATTTCCAGGGCCTTCTTCAAGGCCCCAGCATCCACCAGCCCCTTCTTGCTCGCCCCCCGTCCTGTCATCATGCACACTAAAACGCGTGTGCCCAGAAAATATACCCCGTCAAAAAATGCCCTAATCACTCTACGCCCCCGAGCCGGGGCCTACCCTTGGACTAACCCCTTTGGCCCTGAAAACCTAACCGGAGCTAACCGCCCCTCAGAAACAGAAGCACAACACACACCTAGTGTGCTCCCCTGAAAATAATCACCCTAATATTGCCAATTAATAAAAGCAACAAATTTAAACTAACACTTCCCTAAATAGTTTTATTTCTTTATTTTATTATTATTATTATTTTTTTTTAAATATCCACTTCCCTATTGCTAAATTGACAAATATAAACTAGAATATAAAATTTTTTTTTTTTTTTTTGAACCTGCCTACCACCCTTTTTACCCACTACCCTCTCCCTCCTCACCACCTAGTCCAGAAACCCCAAAGCGGTAGCCCTACAACCCCTGCTAGCAAGCACTAGATAGCGCTTGCCAGCCAGCAGAGAACACTGCCACCTGGCGCTGTCCCGACAGCACCGCACTCCCCACAAACACAACAGGGGCGCGGCTCCTTTAAACGCGCAGCCCCAGCCTCTTATGTGCGCACGCTGGTACGCGCCCTCCGCCCACGAACCAACGCTCAGGAAGCGGCGTGGGTACTCCCCAGGGGCGCCGAGGAAAGCCTCTGCAGGGGCACTGAAGATCCGCTCCTCCCCCGGCCCCAACGCCCACACGAACCGCGGGCCTACGCACCGGATCTAAAAAACCCTCCTAAACCCGACGATAACCGCGGAGCCCCGCGCCCGCAGGCTACCCCTGACGGAGACGGAAGCCTGCAGCAACCGGTAAGCCGCGAGGGGTGTCTTATTTACGGCACCCCTCCTACCCGCTGCCGACAATACAAACTTTTTTTTTTTTTTTTTTTTTTTTTTTTTTAATACCTACCCGCCCTACCGCTATGCTAATCCCCTACCTCACCTGCACTAACTCGCCAACTAGGCCCAAGGGACCACAGGGAAGGCTCGGGAGCGGGCAACGGGACCTGTCAATCGTCAAGTCCTAACTGTCGCCTGCCTCCCGAACCTTCCCTGAGCCCTTAAATACCCCCCCAGGAGGCGCTCTGCCCCACGGCCACTCGCTGGCCATGTGCATCGCCAAAAAACTCCCCGGGGGGAAACGCTTCGCGTTTCCCCCGGGGCCCCCCTTCCGCCTTCCTTTGCCTTAGAGCAAACTTTGGCTGTGGATATCGTTTGGACACCTCCCATCAGCCTTAGTCATCATATTCAATGGTGTACCTCCATGGGTGTTCTAATCCAATACATGTGGAGAGCCACAGGTTGAAGGCCCCAGCCGTAGAGTATGATTGAGTTTATAATAGCACTGAAAGGGAGAAAGAAAATGTACATTCATCTTACTTTGTAAATATTTTTCACAGCAGTTTTCACTTTTACCAACATTTAGCGAGTTCCGAATGTGGCCAATATTTATTCAATTCGAAATGTCAGAGCAAAAACAGACTTGGAGACTAAGAGGATCATTTTTGATAATCCTGTAAAATGAACCAGAGGCGGGTGAAATATACAGAGACAAACTGTATCCATGTTCTGTGCCACTGGACCACCTTAGCATGGATTCTCTGGTGGAGCAGGGCATGAAGCAGGAAAGCCGCGCTGTGTGTTTCCCCGGCACCACGCAGGCAACCGTGCAATGTCTCGGCTCCACATCACATTTTGATGCTGGCAGAGAGGCTAGGATCTCTTCAGATTTTTCCTGAACTTTTATATTACGAAAGATCAGGCTTTATTCATAGGTAGCCTATGTAATGTCAGCCGCCATGCTTGTACAAGGCGGGCTCCGTTTCTGATGGGATAGGGAGGTTTAATCGCAGGAGATTTGATCAAAACCAAATCCATCGATTTTTTAGGCCGAATTTGGCTGGAAATATATGTGGGGGGTGGGTAAAGATAATAATTAAGTTGCGAGGGAAAGAATGGCTGCGGGGGTCTCCCCTGCAAATATTTGCAGCAAAATGGCTTGGAAGAAAAAATCAATGAATTTGGATTCGACCTAATCTCTTGGATGAAATCACATAGAAGTTTTCTGATCTCCCTCCTGCGCGCATGCGTGCACAGCCATATTGCTATTGCATTCACTGCATCATGCCGTGTAAAGCAGCCTAACCCAATGAACACATGGCTTGCTTTGCCTTCCACCATCAAGCAGTGATCTGACGGATTATCCACTAACAATGGGCATTATGCTACAAGTAGGTGTGCATGATGCTACAAGTAGGTGCATGATGCTACAAGTAGGTGTGCATGATGCTACAGCAGTCAGGAAATGGAATGTCTAGGTGACTCTAGTTGGCCTTACCATCTATATCTTTTCAAATATACCTCTTGCTTCATGCATCTATAGCAACGTGCCAATTGGCTAAAACGTTTTGGTTTTTAATCGTCTGTTATTTGGACCAACAGTTCTCAAGTCTACAAATATGCACATGTAAATAAAATACTGTCCATTGAAGCCGTCCTGTGATGGTTGTTCTTAAAGGGCGCGGTGCAATGTTTCTCCCCCCTGGCCATTATGAGTGAATTATTGGTGTGCCATTTTGTAGCATTGCTTCTTAATGGCCGGAGATATATGGAAACAAAGCTCGGCTCCTTTCCCCACCTGCTGTTTAATTTGATTTGAAAAATGACAGTGCAATAGCAGTGGACTTTAATTGCTTCCTTGCAAATGTCACGTTGAAGGGGAGATTTCAACTAGCTATAAAACGTGCTTAAAACGAAAATAGCCAACATGATGAAAGAAATAGATGGGAATTTGAAAACAATTGGTTTCAATTCAGTGTTAGCAGTGCGGACTTGGGAGGCAGGCCTAAATGGGGAAGGCCGTGTGGTAAACCCCAGGCATAGACACAGTTTTGGGCTAGGGATTAACAGACCCGGTGAGGGTGCATTGTGTTTGCAGCCAGACTGGGCCCCCCTCTGGCAATAAAAGGCAGGCTACACCGAAGAGTGTGAACCCAAATGACTGCACCAAAATCTTTGTTCAGGTCAGAAATCAGGAACAGATTTATTACTGGGAGAGAAGCAAACCTGTTGTCGGCAGAGCATGTTGGGCACACTTCTGCCCACGTTCATGGCCCCTGTGGAGTACCCTTGGATGCAGGGGATAGAAGGGACACCAAGGGAAGAAGGGAGGATTTGGAGAGGGAAAAGCCGGGTGGAGAAGATAGGAAGGAGGAGAGAGGGTGAGAGAGAGTCTGGGGAAAGGAGAGAGAGAAGAAAGAATGCACAGTTGAGGAGCGATGAGAGAGAGAGAGTGGGGAGCGAGGAGGAAAAATATCAAGTGGGGAGATAGTGGGAGAGGGGAGAGAAGGGGCTGGTAGAAAGGGTGAGGGCTGAGAGAAGGGGGAAAGAAAGAGAGAAAAAGGGAGAGAGAAACAGAGAGAGAAAAAGAGAAAGGGAGAGAAAGAGAGAGAAAGAGAAAGAAAGAGAAGGAGAGGGAAAGAGAGTGAAAGAGAGAAAAGGGAAAGAGAGAAAGAGGGATAGATGAAGAGAGCTACAGAAAGAGGGAGAGAAAGAAAAAGAGAGAGAAGAGCTGGGGAATAAAAGAGAGAGAGAGAGAGAAAGAGAGAGAGAGAGAAAGAGAGAGAGAGAAAGGGAGGAAGAAAGAGAGGGAGAGAAAGAGACAGATATAAAAAAAGAGAAAGAGACAGTGGTAGTGGAATTGACATCACATGATCCTTGACTGCTGATGACATCAAAGGAAGAGATGTAATTTGACCCCACCTCCAAGTGGCATCACAGGAATTATTGGCACACTACCTTTCACCCCTTGACAAACAGGCAGTGGCATCACACATCATTGATCCTCGGTACTCTAAGAAAAATATGGTTATGATATGACTGCAATATGATATACATTTCAACACAATATGTAGCGTTAATATCAGTGCGTAGAGGCCCATTTGACCAACTTACTGTGAATATAAGCAGACGTCTAGCACACCATCCTGGACTTTGCTCTGGCTAAACTGTAAATAGAGTATCTCAAAGAGGCCTAAACCCCAAAGCACAGACATCCAGACCCTGCCAAGTGTCTGTCCACAGACTGGAAACAGCAATTGACCAATACAAGTCCAAATAGAAGAACAATGGTCTGGAGGGTTGCCCAGTGCTTTGCCAGTGGTCATGAATGATTTCAAACCTTCCAGCCATCACCTTTTTGTTTTGCCTGTTTGGTAAGTAACTCACGGTTGTGTTTGTTAGATGGAAGATAGAGGGGAAGGATGTGTTGTAGGTCACAGTAATTGAGGGGTTTTTATTTTAAAATGTAAGCAGCAGCAGCTCCATGACATCAACCCTAGAAAAGGCCCATTTTATTATTCTCTTGTGTCCTTTATATGTTGCTTAGTGTCAGCCTCCTCCAGCTCCTACGGACTGGAACAGGAACTGAACCCATGTTCCACTGCATCCTCTTGTTCCCAAAGCAAGCTATCCTTCCAAATATACATTTGTTTTGCTCGAGCAAGCAACAGATGGTTTACTTCCAAGGCAGAGGGCAACTTCATGTAAATTCATTATCTCATCTTGCGTCTATCTACAGTGTGCCTGTGATGCAGGTCTGGCAGATCTGGGTCAGGTTGCGCAGTGCCCAGGCAGGATTGGTGGCAGAAGCCACTGGGGAACACCCATCTCATCACAGGCCCAGTGGCTCACTGGATGTGCAAAGCAGACAACGAGAAACACGGATGAGAGTTGCGTTCATGCTGTGCTGTCACTGAATACTGCAGGCTGTTCTTGCCCATTCCCAGCTAGCTAGACCTAGCCCCATCCTGTCCTATTGCTACAGTATTGGGTATGAGTTGCACAGGCAGGCTCACCTCTGAACCCTACCATTCAGCATTCTTCACTAATGACTTTCAACCTGTCAGTGATGGCGGCTTCATGGTTTTCCCTGCATTCCTGTTATTTCTCCAGCTAGCGAGATCGAGATTCCAGGTGAAAAAAGCTGTGGCACATTTACAACCGTCTTTTTCAGGTGCAACACAGAAATCTGCTCTTGGCAATGTGCCTTTGTCCAGTGGCTCAGTGGTTGCAAGGACAGGCCTATGGGCAGTAGAGGAGGAGCCAGCAGTAGCAGCTGCTGCCCCTGGCAACCCCCAAATGGCATCCCTGGGAAAGACATTGCTTTTATCTATGTGTGTGCCACCCGCTTGGCTGGCTTTTTAAATTATTTACATACTTAAAAAAGATGTCAAAAATGGGCTCCTGGGCAGCATTGCAGTATAATGATTCTTGCTGCACTCAGCGGGCTGGTGTTAATATGCAATTAACCATATATTCTCTGCTCCTGCTGTTATGCGTCCAGCTCCACGTGTTCCTTCAATCCTCTTTCGCCTTCCTGTAGCTCACACTTGATGCATTCCGAGAAGGCCGCCTCCATGTCCCACCAGACCTGAGAAAAAGGTAAGTGTTTGCAGTCATGTTTTGCAGTGTGTGTGTGTTTTATTATGTGGGTGCAAGAGTGAATGTGTGCACGGATGTGCGGGGGGAAAAGTATACCTGGGTGTTTGGATGTGTGCTTCTGTAAGACTGGTAAAGTGTGCGCATATGTGCAAGTGTGATAAGTGAATGTGTGACAGTGGAGTAGGGCAGCAGCAGCATGTCAGTGATACAAATTGGCATATATTTTGGGCATAGCATCATGAAAGATTTACAGAGGAAATGCCTGCAGTTATTGTGAGAGCAACATCAGGAAAGTGATTTACTGTGTAAATGCTGTAATCATTTTGAGCGTAGTATCTTGAAAGGAAGTTAAAGGGGTAATGTTGCATATATATTTTGTGAGGAAACATGCAAGTGATTTACAGTGGGACTGCTGCCTTATATATGGGGAGCAATATCAAAGTGATTTACAATGTTAATTCCTAAATATATTGGGGTGTTGCATCATTAAAGTGATTCACAAGGCCACTCTGGCATATATTGTGGACACAGGCATCAGGAAACATGCACCTGTGTCCTGTTAGGGGCCTTGGCATTGCTTAGATGTTTTCATGTGTAACCCTAGAGAATGATTGTAAATCGTATCTTTATAGCCAATTGTACACTAAAATGCATTATTTCAACCCAGTATTTTAAATCTCACGGTGAGCTACCCAGTGTCCCTCGCTACACCTGGTCACTGGCACAGTTTAAAATGCCCCATCCAGCCACCACTGACCTTGACTCATTTATAATGCAGGCACTACTACTATAGTTTTCCCAAGGCTCAAGCAACCAAAAAGGGAAAGAATGAAAATAAGAACTGGCAAAGTGAGATACCTGTACAGATACTGATCAAACAAAAACGTTTTTACCCTCATTATGGACTATAAAGGATTTGGAAGACTGTTCCAAAGTTTAGGGGGCTGATTCATGGAATTATTTGCGCCAAACAACGGGTATTTATGCGCCATTCTGCCCGCAAATCCCCATTTGTTAAACAGGGATTTGCAGGTAGAATGGCGCACAAATTGCCGTTTTTTGGCGCAAATAATTCCTTGAATCAGCCCCTAGATCTCAACACGGTGTGTAGTGTTTTTATGAACTCTAGGCACAAGGAGTTGTGATGAATCCAGGGAATGTGTCCCCTATCCACAAGGTAGAGCCACCCCCTCCCCATTGGGAACAGGGTGGTGAGCCTGCTATGCCTTACATCCCCGAAGGCACAAGGAAAATGGGAATCCCATGGGGGTGACCCCTCCTTAGAGGACAGTACATCCCTTAAAGGGATATGTGTTAACCTTCATTGTCCCAGATGCCAAAGTTTTTAATGGCCTTTTGAGTTACATCTGACAGATATAGAAATAGTCATGAAGTGGCACCACACACATCTTGCCTAGCAGTTTAAATATTTTCCAAGTAAATAGAAAAGGTAGGATGCTGGGTATCTACTTGCTGATATTAGCAATATGTGAACTGTGTATTTGACTATACCATTCTTACTGCTCATACATTGGGCCTCATTACAACCTTGGTGGTAAGTGCACCAACTTTACCACCATGGTGTAAACTCCGTTTACACCATGGTGGATGGCGGATTTACCGCCCCATTCCAAGGTGAGTGGGGCGGTAAATCCCCATTTCCCATTTTCCCTTCCCCATTCCCATTTTTGCCCCATAGGGCATAATGGGAGTGGGGAAGGTGCTAATTACGCCCCCGTAAATTACGGCGGCGTAATTAGCACCATGGCAGGTTAGCGCCATGGATTTTAACGCCTGCTAAAAGCAGGCGTTAAAATCAGAATCAGGCGTTAAGGGTTAACGGTGGCGTTAACCCTTAACGCCTGAGTTGTAATGAGGCCCATTATCTTTACAAGTTAATAAATATACATAAATACTAAACAAAAGTGAGCATTTTTAATGTTTTTCTATTTGAGTATAAGAGCCACTACAATGCAAGTGGTTTACTGAAACTGTAGCGAAGATACTGATGGCATCTAATTTTAATCAAAAACACAACAAATGGATAACAATCATGATATAGTTATTCACAGAGGTGGACCGAAAACAACATTGCTGTCCAATAGTAAGTCTGCCAGGTACTCAGTGGTAGTAGTGTATCTTGCACTACAGTGACTAACTTCCAGAGGGTCTTTTTGGTACAGCAATACGGTCGAAAAACCTGCCATTTAATCAGAAACTTGTTTACTTGTTTTCCCTTTAATTGGTAACTTCTTTTTGGTGTTGGTGGGGGTACTCCGCATTTCGTTCTCCCATCCTAGCTGTGTTGCTATGCCTTTTGAGAGCTATTACAACCTGGATGATTTTAGAGGGGTGGAGTAGGGAAAGTGATGGCTTACTGGAATGCAACTGGAAGGCTTAAACCTCCTTCTTACTTGACTTTAGTATATGCAGTACATGCTAGCCAATGTTTCCACTGTTCTGCTCCCCTACATCCCCTTGCACCAGGTTGGTGACTACGTGCAAATGCGGTCATAACTGCCGGTAATGTCATTTCCTATATTTGGGCACCACCCAAGAAATTCATAAGTCGGCTCCCCTGCAACCGAGCAGAAATGCCTCACTCTGACTGGGCTGGAATGGCAGCTCAATGTAATAATAACAAGTGGGTGTGTACCACACAGTTAACCACACGGCTAAAGGGCTGGACTAACACACAACGCTTTAAAATTTTAAACACTAGCATGGAAAGTAATGTATTGTCTACAAATGCTGTGTTTTGATGTGGGAATGCAGTGAGGTGTGGCGCATGCACGTCACAGTGTGGTCACATAAACAAAGGGTTCTAAAGACTGAAATAGTGCCCGCCTGACCCCAACATAACGTGGCCCAACTTTTGCACTCTGTCTCAAGGACAAACACCCAGAGAGAACTAGAATAGCCATAACGCAACACGAGGTCATTACCATGAAAAGTGGGGAAGGAGGGAAGTGAGGGGAATGGTGGCATGTTCACCTATAACTGGGGGTGGGGGACTATACCTCACAGCAAGGAGAGCTCCCAGAGTAGGAAAGAAGGAGCAGATTACACAGTGCTTATATATATATATATATATATATATATATATATATATATATATATATATATATATATATATACATATACATATATATATATATATATATATATATATATATATATATATATATATATATATATATATATATATATATATATATATTACATGGCCACTACCGTTGCTGTTTCATTAGGAAGAGCACTTTTTGGGCGGCTTATAACTTTGCTCCCCCTGGACGAATCCACATCAAACTTTGCGAAAAAAGGTACATGGCCCACTCTGAATTTTTTTGCAAAGTTTGGTGAGGTTTGGTCCAGGGGGGGCAACGTTATAGGGGGGGTCCCAACATTTTTTTTTTCCCCATAGACTGAATGGGAAAAAAACTTTGCTCACGCCTACAGCCCAAACCGCTAGACGGATTTTCACCAAATTTGGACCAGGAGCAGCGGCTTGGTCCCGAAAGCGTGCTTTTGCAAATTCGGTGAAAATCCGTCCAGTAGTTTTTTTAAAAATGACCAAAAAGTAGGTCAGAAAAAATTAGTGATATCTGTGTCCGCTTCGCGGACACACTTCCCTGTTCGCTCCGCGGACAGGACGGGGATTGGGCAAGCGGCTTGCGTGATGTCCGTGCGTGGACATCTGACGTGCCCTCTCATTGGCTGCGGTGAAGCGTGCAGTGCGTCGTACTTTGAGAGACGCCCGCCATCTTTGTTTATCGTTTGAGGAGCAGGATCTGCGCCTGCATAGTAAGCTCAGGCCCCGTGTCTTCCTCCCGTTCCCCCACCCCCGCTCATGCCTGTGTCTTCCTCGCGTTCCCCCCACCCCCGCTCATGCCCCGTGTCTTCCTCCTGTCCCCCCCACACCCCCTCATGCCCCATGTCTCTCTTTTGTTCCTCCACCCCCGCTCACGCCATCGGCACACGGTGGTGGCCTGCGGAGGGCCGAGGAGCGGGATTTGCTGCCTGCACAGTTAGCTCAGGCCCCGTGTCTTCCTCCCATTCCCCCCACCCCCGCTCATGCCCCGTGTCTTCCTCACGTTCCCCCCGCTCATGGCCCGTGTCTCCCCTGTTCACCCCCACCTCATGCTCCGTGTCTGTTCCCCTCCTTTTCCCCCCACCCCCGCTCATGCCCCGTGTCTCCCCTGTTCACCCCCAACCACTGCTCATGCCCCATGTCTCCCCTGTTCACCCCCAACCCCCACTCATGCTCCGTGTCTGGCTCCCTTCTCCTCCCTCACCCCCGCTCATGCCCTGTGTCTCCCTTCTTTCCCCCCCACCCCCGCTCATGCCACGTGTCTCCCTTCTTTCCCCCTCCACCCCCCGCTCATGCCCCATGTCTCCCTTCTCCCCCCCACCCCCCGCTCATGCCCCGTGCCTCCCTTCTTTCCCCCCTCCCCCCGCTCATGCCCCATGTCTCCCTTTTTTTCCCCTCCACCCCCGCTCATGCCCCGTGTCTCCCCTGTTCCCCCCACCCCTCGCTCAAGCACGTGTCTCCCTTCTCCCCCCACCCCCAATCATGCCCCGTGTCTCTCTACCTCGTGTACCCCCCACTCCCCGCTCATGCCCCGTGTCCCCCCACCCCTGCTCATGCCCCGTGCCCCCCCACCCCCCGCTCATGCCCCGTGTCTGCCCTGTTCCCCCCCCTGCTCATGCCCTGTGTCTCCCTTCTTTCCCCCCCACCCCCCGCTCATGCCCTGTGTCTCCCTTCTTTCCCCCCCACCCCCACCTCATGTCCCGTGTCTTCCTTCTTTTCCCCACCCCCTGCTCATGCCCCGTGTCTCCCTTCTTTCCCCCCCACCCCCTGCTCATGCCCCGTGTCTCCCTTCTTCCCCCCCACCCCCTGCTCATGCCCCGTGTCTCCCTTCTTTCCCCCCCACCCCCGCTCATGCCCCGTGTCTCCCTTCTTTCCCCCACCACTCCCCGCTCATGCCCATGTCGCCCTTCTTTCCCCCCCACCCACTGCTCATGCCCCGTGTCTCCCTTCTTTCCCCCCCACCCCCCGCTCATGCCCCGTGTCTCCCTTCTTCCCCCCCACCCCCCGCTCATGCCCGTGTCTCCCTTCTTTCCCCCCACCCCCGCTCATGCCCCGTGTCTTCCTTCTTCCCCCCCACCCCCTGCTCATGCCCCGTGTCTCCCTTCTTTCCCCCCCACCCCCCGCTCATGCCCCGTGTCTCCCTTCTTTCCGCTGCTCATGCCCTGTGTCTCCCCACCCAAGCTCATGCCCCGTGCCTCCCCCACCCCCTGCTCATGCCCCGTGTCTGCCCTGTCGCCCCCACCACCCGCTCATGCCCTGTGTCTCCCTTCTTTCCCCCTCACCCCCCACTCATGCCGTGTCTCCCTTCTTTCCCCCCACCCCCCGCTCATGCCCCGTGTCTCCCTTCTTCCCCCCCACCCCCTGCTCATGCCCCGTGTCTCCTTTCTTTCCCCCCCACCCCCCGCTCATGCCCCGTGTCTCCCTTCTTCCCCCCACCCTCTGCTCATGCCCTGTGTCTCCCTTCTTGCCCCCCACCCCCCCTCATGCCCCGTGTCTCCCTTCTTTCCCTCCCCACCCCCCGCTCATGCCCCGTGTCTCCCTTCTTCCCCCCCACCCCCCGCTCATGCCCTGTGTCTCCCTTCTTCCCCCCCACCCCCCGCTCATGCCCCGTGTCTCCCTTCTCCCCCCAGCCCCTGCTCATGCCCCGTGTCTCCCTTTTTCCCCCCCAACCCCTGCTCATGCCCCGTGTCTCCCTTCTTCCCCCCCCGCTCATGCCCCGTGTCTCCCTTCTTTCCACCCCAACCCCCGCTCATGCCCCGTGTCTGCCCTGTTCCCCCACCCCCCACTTATGCCCCGTGTTTCACTCCTGTACCCCCCACCCCCGCTCATGCCCCGTGTCTCCCTCCTGTAACCCCACCCCCCGCTCATGCCCCGTGTCTCCCTCCTGTACCCCGCACCCCCCGCTCATGCCCCGTGTCTCCCTCCACCCCCCGCTCATTCCCCGTGTCTGTCTCCCTCCTTGTCCTCCCACACCACACTCATGTCCTGTGTCTGTCTCCCTCCTGTACCCCCCACCCCCCGCTCACGCCCGGTGTCTCCCTTCTTCCCCCTCCACCCCCCGGCTCATGCCCCATGTCTGCCCTGTACCCCGCACCCCCCGCTCATGCCCCGTGTCTCCCTCCTGTCCCCCACCCCCCGCTCATTCCCCGTGTCTGTCTCCCTCCTTGTCCTCCCACACCACACTCATGCCCTGTGTCTGTCTCCCTCCTGTACCCCCCACCCCCCGCTCATGCCCCGTGTCTCCCTCCTGTCCCCCGGCTCATGCCCCGTGTCTGTCTCCCTCCTTTTCCCCCCACCCCCCGCTCATGCCCCGTGTCTCCCCTGTTCCCCCCCACCCCCGCTCATGCCCCGTGTCTCCCTCCTGTACCCCCCACCCCCTGCTCATGCCCCGTGTCTCCCTCGTGTTCCCCCCACCCCCTGCTCATGCCCCGTGTCTCCCTCATGTTAGCCCCCACCCCCCGCTCATGCCCCGTGTCTCTCCCCTGTTCCCCCCACCCCCCGCTCATGCCCCGTGTCTCCCTCCTGTACCCCCCGCCCCCGCTCATGCCCCGTGTCTCCCTTGTGTTCCCCCCACCCCGCTCATGCCCCGTGTTTCCCTCGTGTTACCCCCCGCTCCTGCCCCGTGTCTGCCCTGTTCCCCCCACCCCCACTCATGCCCTGTGTCTCTCCCCTGCTCCCCCCACCCCCCGCTCATGCCCCGTGTCTCCCTCCTGTTCCCCCCACCCCCGCTCATGCCCTGTGTCTCCCTCCTGTACCCCCCACCCCCACTTATGCCCCGTGTCTCACTCCTGTACCCCCCACCCCCCGCTCATGCCCCGTGTCTCCCTCCTGTACCCCCCATCCCCCGCTCATGCCCCGTGTCTCCCTCCTGTACCCCCCACCCCCTGCTCATGCCCCGTGTCTCCCTCGTGTTCCCCCCACCCCCTGCTCATGCCCCGTGTCTCCCTCATGTTACCCCCCACCCCCCGCTCATGCCCCGTGTCTCTCCCCTGTTCCCCCCACCCCCCACTCATGCCCCGTGTCTCCCTCCTGTACCCCCCGCCCCCGCTCATGCCTCGTGTTCCCCCCACCCCGCTCATGCCCCGTGATTCCCTTGTGTTAACCCCCACCCCCTGCTCATGTCTCGTGTCTGCCCTGTTCCCCCCACCCCCGCTCATGCCCTGTGTCTCTCCCCTGCTCCCCCCAACCCCCGCTCATGCCCCTTGTCTCCCTCCTGTACCCCCATCCCCCGCTCATGCCCCATGTCTCCCTCCTGTACCCCCCACCCCCCGCTCATGCCCCGTGTCTCCCTCCTGTACCCCGCACCCCCCGGTCATGCCCTGTGTCTCCCTCCTGTCCCCCCACCCTCCGCTCATGCCCCGTGTCTCCCTCCTGTCCCCTCACCCCCCGCTCATTCCCCGTGTCTGTCTCCCTCCTTGTCCTCCCACACCACACTCATGCCCTGTGTCTGTCTCCCTCCTGTACCCCCCACCCCCCGCTCATGCCCCGTGTCTCCCTCCTGTCCCCCCCGCTCATGACCCGTGTCTGTCTCCCTCCTTTTCCCCCCACCCCCCGGCTCATGCCCCGTGTCTGCCCTGTTCCCCCCACCCCCCGCTCATGCCCCGTGTCTCCCTCCTGCATCCCCCACCCCCGCTCATGCCCCATGTCTGCCCCGATCCCCCCCGCTCATGCCCCCTGTCTTCCTCCTGTACCCTCCACCCCCTGCTCATGCCCCGTGTCTCCCTCGTGTTCCCCCCAACCCCTGCTCGTGCCCTGTGTCTCTCTCATGTTACCCCCACTCCCCGCTCATGCCCCGTGTCTCTTCCCTGTTCCCCCCAACCCCCGCTCATGCCCCGTGTCTCCCTCCTGTACCCCCCGCCCCCGCTCATGCCCTGTGTCTCCCTCGTGTTCCCCCCACCCCGCTCATGCCCCGTGTTTCCCTCGTGTTACCCCCCAACCCCCGCTCATGCCCCGTGTCTGCCCTGTTCCACCCACCCCCGCTCATGCCCTGTGTCTCTCCCCTGCTCCCTCCACCCCCCGCCCGCTCATGCCCCGTGTCTCCCTCCTGTTCACCCCCACCCCCGCTCATGCCCTGTGTCTCCCCTGTTCCCCCCCACTCCCCGCTCATGCCCTGTGTCTCTCCCCTGTTCACCCCACCCCCCGCTCATGCCCTGTGTCCCTGCCCTGTTCACCCCACCCCCCGCTCATGCCCCGTGTCTCCCTTCTTTTCCCCCCACCCCCGCTCATGCCCCATTTCTTCCCTGTTCCCCCCCACCCTCGCTCATGCCCCGTGTCTCCCTCCTGTTCCCCCCCACCCCCTGCTCATGCCCCGTTTCTCCCCTATTCCCCCTTCCCCTGCTCATGCCCCGTGTCTTCCTCCTGTTCCCCCACCCCCCGCTCATGCCCCATGTCTCCCTCCTTTCCCCCCGACCCCCCGCTCATGCCCTGTGTCTCCCTCCTGTCCCCCCACTCCCGCTCATGCCCCGTGTCTCCCTTCTTCCCCCTGCTCATGCCCCGTGTCTCCCTTCTTCCCCCCCAACTCCTGCTCATGCCCTGTGTCTCCCTTCTTCCCCCCCACCCCCGCTCATGCCCCGTGTCTCCCTCCTGTACCCCCATCTCCCGCTCATTCCCCGTGTCTCCCTCCTTTCCCCCCAACCCCCGCTCATGCCCCGTGTCTCCCTCCTGTCCCCCCACCCCGCTCATGCCCCGTGTCTGCCCTGTTCCCCCCCACCCTCACAAATATCATTAATGACATCACTGATGACATCACATGTCTAGCCCCTTCTTTTTTGTTCACTGCCATATCTAGGCCAGGTGGGTTTATTTACTGACAGTCAGAAACTTAACTTTCTAAAGGTACATTTATAGATATTGCTATTCTCACGTGTTCTTACACTACTTTCCTTAGAATTTAATCACATCTTATGATGTACATATATAGGGGTAGAAGCAGGCCTGAAACACAGCAATCATTTTTGTGCGTGAATACAATCATGTAGATTATACACATTTGCTAATGGTACTGCCTCTTGTTTGCTTACTTTACTCTCCATATATAAGCCCCATATTTGTATGCATTGTACTTTATTTATGTTTTGTGTGTATTAGTAGAAATATGTAGTAAGTGATGCATTATTAGCTATTTAGTACATGTTTCACAGTACAGAAAAGTCTGATACAGAAGCATTCACCGTTTTATTATATAACTTTGGAAAATTACAAATATGTAATTTATTACACATCTCCCGATAATCCCTGATACTTTTTTGCCAACATTACATTCACAACCCCTTGTATGAAAAGTAAATGCACATGTGATGTCATCAGTGATGTCATCAATGATATTTGTGGTGTCATCTTTGATGTCCTGTGTTGTTATTAGCCGTGCACGGTGGTGGCGCGAGTTATGGTTGCTTAGCTTACCATAACTGGCAAATTTCAAGGGTTTTTCGGTTTTACTTGGAACCATAACATCCCTTTAACAAAGTTTTTTCACTGAATTTCATAGGTTTTTAGTAGCGCAACTTAACCATAACGTCCTTTTAACAAAGTTTTTTCACTGAATTTCATAGGTTTTTAGTAGCGCAACTTAACCATAACGTCCCTTTAACAAAGTTTTTTCATTGAATTATATATATATATATATTTCCAAAATGAAGTCTTTGTTAAATGTGCAACAAGCGGCCGTATAGTTATGGTTAAAGTGCTAAACTCATAGGAAGAGCACTTTTTCAGCGGCTTATAACTTCGCTCCCCTTGGATGAATCATCACCAAAGTTTGCAAAAAAAGTATATGGGTGGCTTTTAATTTGATCTCCAAGTTTGGCGAGGTTTAGTGTGGGGAGGGAAAGTTATAAGGGGGGTCCCACATTGTTTTTTTCCCATAGAGTGAATGTGGAAAAAGTTTGCTCATGGCTACAGGCCCAAACGGCTGGGCGGATTTTTGCCAAATTTGCGGCAGGAGCGGGGGCTTGGGTCAGAAAGCGTGCTTTTCTGTGATTGGTGGAAATCCGACCAGTACTTTTCTTGTGAAGTACTGAAATGTACATCTAAAAAAATGTGTGATATCTGGGTCCGCTGCATGGACCCATTTCCTAGTTCGCTCCGTGGACTGCAGTGTCATTGGCCTGCAGTACGCCATGATGTCAGCAAACGTTGGACACGGCAGGTGGTTGGCTGGAGTGAAGCGTGCTCTAGGTCAAAGTATTTGGGAAACTTTGCCATGGTGCATCGGAGGACAGTGCGGTGGCGGAAGGGTTTGGAAAATGGACAGTACGGAACGGGTGGGGGAGTGAAAAGTGGGTGATGTGAAATATGTATGTATGTGGAATAAGACGGAGGGGTGTCTGTAGTGGTCGTGCGTATTGGCTAAACTGGCGGGTAACTACACAGGGGAGTACTTTGTGCAGTGATTGGAGGCAGGTGCCGCAACGGCCACATACATTGTTCTGCCACCTGTTCACGGACACCTACTTCGGTGGAGAGTGGTGGCAGGTATGAATATTTCGGAAATGACATAAGTTGGGAGGTTGCGCAGGTGGGCATGCTATGCAGATGGAATGCGGTAGTTGGGCACACGGTGGTATGCATGGGTTAAGGAACTTGCTTTGGGTAAGTGGAAGGATTACAATATTGGCCGCATGGAGTAAGGACGTAGACAGTGGGGCATGGAGTGAAGAGCGTAGCCTTTTATCGTACCCACCGCACTAACGCAAGTGTGGATGTACCTTTGGTGCAAGGTGATGCTTGCATAGTGCAGTGTGTGCGACTTGATTGCAGTAGGCTAGTGTTGTGAACCGATTGTGGGTACTTTGGCTGTGGCACTATAGTTTAGGAATGGAAGTGGGGATGGCTACAGTATGTGAATGAAAGCGCACAAGGGTGCAGGAGAGAGTTTTCTTTCTACCTTATGGTAAGTGATGTTATTTGCTGTTGTATAGGTACATGGCGGTGCACAGGTTGGGTAGTAGTGTTGGTGGTAGTGCTGTGTATGTGGATAGGTGAAGTTGGTCACATGGTCGAATGGATGGTGCAATTATGTAGCAGTGATAGTGCTGAAGGTGTACACTGTTGGGTGCATGGCCGAAGGCTGTAGGCCGTAGGCCATGCATTGAAGAGGCTAGAACTGTAGGACACACATGGCAGTGATGGATTTTCGAATGTGCAGTAGTTACAAGTTGGTGAATGGATGGTGACATTATGTACAAGTGAGACTGTTGAAGGCGTATACTGTTGGGGGCATGGCCGCAGGCCGTAGGCCGTAGGCCATGTATTGAAGAGCCTAGAACTTTAGGATAGAGATGGTACTAATGCTTTTTGCAATGTGCTGTACGTAGATGGTGGTGAATATTTCAAACGCATTAGTTACAAGCTGGTGAATGGATGGTGCCATTACGTGGAAGTGAGACTGTTGAAGGGGTAGACTGTTGGGTGCATGGCCGAACTCAACAGGATAGACCTTTATGACAGATATGGTACTAATGCATTTTGCAATGTGAAGTATGTAGAGGGTGGTGACCTGTATAAAAAGAGTGTGCATCACATTTCAAAAACAAACAAGCAGAGCAAGTGAGCTGCCATGGTTGCATGTTTGGTTTTGATGCTGAGGACCCTGTTACAAAATGGAAAAATAATTGATGTGTAGGTGGAGATGGGGATGTGAAAAGTGATGCAGTGTGGGAAGTGGGTGCTGGGTTTGCATACTGTTATTATGTCAGAGGATATGGTACAAGTGTACTTTAATTGTGATTGGTAACTATGCTGTGTGATGGTTTGTGGCACTAGGGCCAATGTTGTGCAACAGTGGTGGGTAGGTTGACAGGGATACCATACTTTGTGAATGGGTCTGGGTAGGGTTGATGGAGGGTGTGGTATATTTGTGTATTTTGCTCATATCGACCTCTTTTAGTGAATGGGAGCAAAGTAGTTGTTCTGTAAGTGATTGCTGGATGTGTGTGCAGGTCACCTGTTTGCGGCCACTTCTTTCTGTGGTAAGTGGTAGCAGTTACGGTGTAGAAGGAGAATGATTTGCACATGGATATGTTGGGTGGGAGCACGGGTGGGTGTGTTATGCGGATGGAATGTGGTACTTGGGGACACGAATGGGTTAAGGAAGCTGCGTTGGGTTTGTGGAAGGATTCAAATATTGGCTGCATGGACGAAGGTCGTAGACCATAGGGCATGCAGTGAAGAGCGTAGACATTTAGCATATCTAGTGCAGTAAAGGAAGTGTGGGTGTACATCTGGTACAGGGTTGTGTTTGCATAGTGCGGTGTGTGCAAATGTATTGAAGTAGGCTAGTGTTGCGCACTGAATGTGGCAACGTTGACAGTGTCATTATAGTTTCGGAATGGAAGTCGGGATGCCCATAGTATGTGAATGAAAATGCACAGAGGTGTAGGACAGAGTGTTATCTTTGTACAATGTGGTAAGTGGTGCACATTGTAGCTGTATAGGTCCATTGCAGTGCACAGGTTGGGTAGTAGTGCTGGTGATACTGATGTGTATGTGGATAGGCGAAGTGGATGAAATGGATGATGGTATTACGTAGAAGAGACAGTCTTGAACGTGTAGACTGTTGCTTGTATGGCTGAAGGGCGTAGGTAATTCACTGAAGAGGCTAGGACATTAGGACACACACGGTAGGAAGCCATTTTAGAGGCTGCAGCAGGCAGAGGGTCGTGACCTGTAAGGAATGGGTGTTGAGCACATTTCAGAGGCAATACAGCAGAAGTGAGCTGCCATGACTGCTTGTGTGGTTTTGCTGGAGAAGAACATTTTACTACATGGTAAACTTTTTGATGTGTACTTGGAGATGGTGCTGTGAAAAGTGATGCAGTGTGGGCAGTGGGTGCTGGGCTTGCATACTGTCACTATGGAGTTGCGGTGCCTGCGTTGAAGGGGTAGCCTATTGGGTGTATGGCTGAAGGTGGTAGGCTGTAGGCCATGGAGTGAAGAGCGTTGCACTTTGGAAAATCCACGCCACTAATGCAATGTTGACTGTGCATCTGGTAGGCAGTGATGACCTGTAAAGAATGGTTGTGCAGTACGTTGCAGATGATTTAGAACAGTAGAAATGAGCTGGCAGGACTGTACGTTTGGTTCCACAGGTGAGGTGGATGGTAGAATATGGTAAAGATTTGGATGTGTGATTGGAGATGGTGCAATGAAAAGTCACGCAGTCTGCCCACTTGGTGCAGTGTGTGCATACTGGCAGTATGGCACAGGGTGTGGTTGAAGTGCAGCTTATTTGGGTTCTTTACTATGATGTGTGTAGAATTGTTGAGGTTGGGTCAATTTTGTCACAACGTTGTGGTTAGGTTGCTAGTGAAACACTACTTTGTGCATGGTACTTGGTAGGGGTGAGCGAGGCTATGGTATGTTTGTGGATCGTGGTAATTGCGACCTGTTTTCGTTCATGGGTGCTTTATGGAGTGAGGGAGTTGGGTTGATGTGCCGCTATGTATGTTACGTTTGTTTACTATATTAACTGCCTGCATGGTTGTATGCATGCATTCATAGTGTTATTGTGGGTGTGCGCAAGGGTGCAGTGTTGTGTCCATGGCGAAGTTTGTGCTGGGTGTGGCAGCAGATTGTTGTGGATGGTGAAAAAGGGCATTGTGTAGGAAATGTTTATGATGGAGGGGCTTTGGAAGCAAAGGGAACGTGTACTCACAGTGTTAAAGGGGACATATGGAGTTGTTGAGAATGGCAGTGTGCTATGCAGAGTTTCAGTATGTGGTTGGTGTAGGCGATTTTGAAAATTGCATAGTTGTGAATAGGCGCCAGTAAGGGACTGTTGGAGAAATCGAGTGCAAAGGGAAGAAGTATTGTGTGTGCTTTACTGGGGCGTGGCCCTAGCTGTAGCTGGGAAAGTGCACGTGCCACATCATGGCTTTATGAGCCTAGTGCCTTAGCAAATGGAATTGTGGGGATTATCCAATGGGGATTGGTGGGTGTGTTTTAACTATAGAGGCAGTGACTTATTTACCGAAAGGTAGATGTACTGAGGTTGGCGCACATGGAGAGACGGCGAGTGCTTATAGTCGTTGATAGCTTTGTGCACAATCTGCACAGTTATGCCATGGAAAGAGCCTTTGATACTGATTTTCAGTTGGAAGGAGTGCAGGCTTTTTGGGCCACAGTTTATGAGTGGGGTATCGGCTGCATGGATCTTCTTTGCAAATATGTGGCCTCTGTAGGTACTGTGGATGTGGTTGTCCTGCATTTTGGAGGACTACAGTTGGGAACATTTTGTGTTTATTTTTGCTTGTTTATTTAAAGAGGTTGATGACAGCTGTGGTGCAGATATTTCCTACATCAAAGGTGATTTTCTTATCGATAACACCAAGACTAAAATGGGAGCATGCCAGTGTCAATTGTCCACAGCTAGAGGTTGAGAGACGTTGGATAAACAGAAGCATATGTGACTTTATGTCCAGGGTTGGCGTGTTCTGCACGGATTATGACAGCATTAATAACCAGCAAGAGTTCCAGTGGTTCCAGGGAAATGGGATTTTTTTTACTTCCATTGGCAATGCTGTTGTGTTTGCCATGGTGCACAAAGCTTTGCAGAGAATCCTATAGTAATGTAAGATAACGGTTCATCGTCAGTGGACAAAAATGTCAGGAGGAGAAGCAAACAGACAGTGAGCAACAGGTAGAAAAAGAAGGAAAGAAAATGTATGAATCAACGTATATAATAAAAACACGCCAAAAAGGAAAAAAATATATAGGTTTTTTTATCCACCATCCTAAAGACATAATCCCCAACCCCTTTATTTCACCCCCCCACAACCACCCTTAACACCTTCTGAACAACCCCCCCTCCCCACCTCTAGTGTCTAGCACGTTAATGCCACGCAATGCACGGTACTGTGAGGAATCGACGTGGCACATCCGGTTGTTTTAGGATGGCAGCTATAGCATTGGCACTGAGGAGGCAAAGCATTTGGGCAATGTGCTTACTGGTTGTGCTGTGTAAACAAACACTGTGAGAGAAGGTTTGTTTGTAGAGATAAATGTAGGAGGCTATGGTGAAAGTGTGCACAGTAAGGGGCATTCGTCATGTTTGTATGCATGAACTGTGCGCACTTGCGTAACGTAGCTACTATACATTCCCTGCTGCTTTTGTGGTATCACTTTTCCAACATTTGTAGTACATGTATTAGAATGGGAAGACCATATTGTGAAGTGTATAACCTACGTGGCAGCAATGTTGCTGTTATGCTTGCAGAGTGTGCGCATCATATCATATGATGTGCTATGGTACTTTCTGCTGTTTGTATTGCGCCTACATACAAGTGTGTGAAGGAGCATCGACGACAGGGACGCAGATAAGGGCCTGGTGGGAATAGGATAGTGGAAAGGGAAGAAGGACTGTGTATGAATTGTTCAGGTGCAGCTCTAACAGTAGTTTGCGAGGTCCACGTGCTATATTCTGTGCGTTTGAACATGCTGGCCAATGAAAATGCACTTGTTGGAATTGTCTAATGAGGTGGTTAGACTATGTCACAGGAAAAGGCGGCCATATTTTCTTTCATTCCTGCGTGTAGTCAGGCGGGCAAAGATGGCGAAACGCAAACTTTTCATTATGTGTGATTACTTTGTGCTCGATCTTCTCCAGTATGCTGTGGAAAGAGGCCTTAATGGCAATTTCAATGTCGACGAGTGGCCACTTTAGGTACTGTGGACGTAGTCATAATGCATTAATGAGCATTGCTTTTGGGTTCAATAGCTTGTGCAAGTGTGTACCATCAACTGAATAAGATGATGAAAGAAGTGAAGCGCATTTTTGCCACTGTGAAGGTGCGTTTATCAAGTATACCACCAAGTCCAGTATAGAACTATTCCAATGAATGTTGTCGGCAGCTGGAGGTGGGAAGGCGTCTTATCAACAGAAGTATGTGCAACTTCTTGCGTGCTGCTGGGATGTACTTCTGCAAGAATGAGAACATTGGTAATCGATATGTGCACTTTCTCAATGGAAATGGCATTTCATTGTCGCACAGTGGCAATGACATTTGGCTTTCCAAAATACAGGCTGCACTGAAGACGCTATTGTAAGAATGTGAGGCACAGAGCAACATATAAAAACCATTATAAAATTAAATGAAATTAAATTATATTTTATTTATATCGGACTCGTACACAAGTGTTTCAGAGCGCCAAAAAGGAGTTGTTACTGTGGAAGTTGGTTTTAAAAAAGAAAACGGCTTTCTTTAAAAGCCTCCAGTACAAAGGACATCCCCTACCTTGGTTGTCATTTATTCCCCTACTCCCGCTCGTGCACACCTGCAAAAAATCGCAGACATTGCCACAGTTGCAGGGTTGTAAGTGTAACATATGCCGATTTTGCAAATGTACATATTCTGTTTGGGATTGTGGAGGACACAGGATTGCGCATTAAGCTTTCTGGGTGTGCAAACCACGCCCAGAATGTGCTATACCATATATTTGTTAGCCATACTGCAGAAGGTGAGCTTATGGCTGTGTGTTGTACGAGCGACAGCGCATGCTCTGTGGGTGAATGGCACATACATTACTTGACAGTCAATGAAAAAGTGCGTCCGATGGGAGTTGTGTGCAGTGTATCATGTGGGTTTGTACATGTAAGGAGCACCTACACTGAAGTGATTGCTTTTGGTTT
This sequence comes from Ambystoma mexicanum, assembly GCF_040938575.1. NCBI lineage: Eukaryota > Metazoa > Chordata > Amphibia > Caudata > Ambystomatidae > Ambystoma > Ambystoma mexicanum. The sequence continues at coordinate 491,503,940 of NC_090929.1, forward strand.
CTTTGTGTGAGACTTTGGTGACGCTCAATCTAGACAACATTATTGTTGTTGATTGTTTAGGGAGAAATGCACACCATGTAACACAGTTTTTAGTGGCGTTTGTGCTGAGGGAGGTAGTAGGGCAAGCAATGCTTCTGTTTACGATCCCCTGCATAATTTTGTTTCCCAATATGAAATCACCTTTTTAGGGACATTATTTTTTATTTGGTGCCGAAGTTTATTTGTGTGTTTTTACAACTTGTGCCATTGTCCTACTATACAAATGGGAATCTATCTTTTCACAGCAGGAGCATTTTCCCCCACAAATAGTGTTCTTTTTCATATTACTGCATTTTCCTTTTGTGCTCGCTGTATACTCATTGCTTTGGTGCCCTTTTTGAAAGTACAGGAACAATGTTTCTCTTTGCTGTTGCGCACTTGCGCCCTTTAACACGCACTCCAACATGCACAACCATTTATTTCATTAGGTACCTATTTCTACCTGTTTCAACTGCAGTGTTTTCCACACTACCACTGTTCCTTCCATTTAGCAAACAATTGTGTGGTGGGTATACGATGCACGTCACACTTACTCCCTTCATTGTCACTTACTTTGTGGCACTCTAAAAGGAGCTTTCTGTGATAATCACGTAGAAAAACTATTCGTAAAGGGACGTTAAGATACAGGTGCGCTATTACAAACATAGCATCATTTCTAAATACAGTATGCTAAAGGAAAGTTATGTTTACCGTGGCCTACTAAAAACCTATCAAAATCACTAACAAAAAACATTGTTAAAGGGACGTTCTGGTTAAGTTACACTACTAAAAAACCTGTGAAATTCAATAGAAAAATTTTTTACAGGACCGTTATGGTTACAGGTAAAACCGAAAAACCCAAGAAATTCGCCAGTTATGGTAAGGTATGCAAGCATTACTTGCGCTACCACTGTGCTGTGCTGTGCACGGACTACCACCAATGACCTCTTAGATGACATCAAAAATAAAAAATGAACAGCCTCCACAAGGGATTGTCAATATATATATATATTTATATATATGGTAAGATAAGCAACCCTAACTGGCGTCACCACCGTGCACTGCTAAGACTAACACCCAGGACATGAAAGATGACATCAGAAATGTGATTGATGACATCACATGTGAAATTAATTTTTATGATTTGTCCTTATAAGCAATTCTGTTTATAATGTTGATAACAAGATGTCAGGGGTGATCGGAAGACCTATCATGAACCTATCTCCCTTGCGATGCGACCCTTATATAAAATAAAATGGCGAACCGCAATGACGTCCCTGGAAAGAGAGAGTGGAAGAGAGAAAAAGAGAGGGAGAGAGAGAGCGTGAGAGAGAGAGAGAAAGAGAGAGAGAGAAGAACAGGGCAGAGACGTCCAGGATGCAGACCAGTAGCAAATAGAGCAGGTTAGGAGAGAAAGAGGAACAAAAGGAGGGTAAAGGGGAGAGGGTGAAGGGCAGACAGTGAAAAAGGCTACAGCTTCTCTGCCCCCACCCACACATTTAGCACAACACTGCAGGCAACTCAGAAAAGACAGGTAAATCCGCTCTCCACCCGCGTATAAGGCTGTCGCTCCTCCACTCCAGAGCCGCCCCCATGGTGGACACAACAGGTGGAACTGGTTTCTGGCTGCTTCCAGGGATCACAGAGGCTTGGTGACAGGAATGGGGAGGGCATCACAGGTGGGAAAATATAGGCCTCTCTACACAGCTTTCCCCCTCCAGAGCCCGCCCACCCCCACCCCCATGATGAACACAGCAGTTCCCAGGGTCCAAGGAGGCTTGGTGATATGAAGGGTGGCGGGAATCACAGGGGATAGGGCAAATGGGCAAACACAGACAGGGATTGTTTCGATTGCTTTTACTGGTGAGGGGAGAAAGTATTCAGGAGCAGATGAAAGGGCCAGCCGTGGGCTGCAGATTACACTGGCTGTAATGCTAGCAGATGTTACCCAGGCTGGGAACAGGGAATAGGTTCAGGAGCGGTGTGCTGTGTTTAGGACAGAATGGAGTCCCTTTGGCCAGGAGCACGGCAGGAGTTCTCTTACCCCACAATATACAGTCACATACAGTGCAGTCACATACAGTGGCAGATGAAAAATACATTTGGTTAAATTAAAAATACAGAAAGCCCACAGTAAACAAGTGATTTATGTGTGAAACACAAGTGAAGGCTGTCAGGGGTCCACATATGGAGACTGCCATTTTTACAGCAGAAAATACAAATGAACACATGTGTTGCTTCTGTTTCTTCTTTATGGTGTGTGCTGTGAGGACAACTCCCTGTGACATTAATTGTTCATCGCCCACCAATGGACAGGCACCAGTGGGCAGACAACAGGAGCCTGTCAGGAAAATGTAGCAATGTGAAAGGGGGAGTGTTGGACTACAACTACCAATGCAGATCTTGATGGAAAGATGGAACCATCCATGTACAAGTCTTCAAGGACTCCTTGTAGCTTTGCCAGGTCTGGGTCATGTGAGGATCCGGCCCAATTAAAGTCATGCAAACATTTGCCTGGGCGAAGTGCCATTGCATCTCTGCTTCCATATTTATTTGTGAAATGCGCTCAATGTATTTATATATTTATTTATAATGTGGGGGATTTAAAAAGCACAAACATACACAACATCAAGGTGCTCTGTTGTAACTCATGTGTAAGAACTAAACGCACCCATGGCAACATCACTGTTAACCCCACATACCAAGCTAGCCTGACCCTTTCCAAAAGGGGGTTAGGGGCAGAGAAAGGTGGGGGTTGGGAACAACATATGGGAGGGTTTACTAAGCAACTTTTTTTCTGAAATTGAGGCAGCACTGTACCTTTTACAGCGCAGGCATTTTCACGTATATTTAATGTATATGTGTAAATATGTGTAGTGCATGAACATATGTGAATGTCAGCTCTGTGGAAATGTTTAAAGACCTTTCCTTTGCCCTCAGAGAACTTCATGCATATAAAGTACCAATTTTACCCCAGATTTTTAAAAAAATATATTGGCTACATGCCATATGTTTTACAGGCATTTGAACAGGGAAACCAATGAACCATTACAATTCCTCAGGGTCTGCCAGAGTACCCCAGAATCCTTGACAGAAGCACATATATGTGGGCCACAAAAGAAGCAGTGCCTGTCTGACTGGAATAAATGCCCATGGAAAATCCTTCCCATGCCTGGAGAAATACCACCAACAACTCCACTTGTACTAGTTGGAACCTCTTTAAAATGATGTGACAGAAAATAAATATCATTAGACACCATAAATCTCATAAATAGCATTTTGTTTGTTTTGCGATTATAAACATTGCAAACGAACTATCAAATAAATATAAAAATGCAAGATTTCAAACCAAAACCCTTAGAAACCACATTCCCCCAACTATGCAAAACAGACATTACCGATGCCTGGTTCGACAGTGCCCCAATATGTATACTGCCATTGCCAGGCCAGCAAGGAAATTGCCCACAGGTGTGCAACACCTACTTTGTCCATTCTGCTTTGCTGATTGCCCCATTTGCAAAGCACAATTACCATGACAGTTTCCACATCTCCCAGCTGTGTACTGTGAAACATGTCTCCACATCCAACCCTCATCACTCCTCAAACTTTGAATCATTGGTTCACTGTCTGGCATGGGTCTGGTGGCAGGTGAATTTCAGTGTGCCAGACCACTCCTGTCCACACATTGCTGGGGGCATGGTGCCGCAGACCATGAAATTGGTGCCGTGCCAAAAAGTACACATTCTCTTTAAGGGAATGAGGTTATCCTTACACTGGGCAAGGCAATTAGAAAAAGGGTTATCTACGTGAAAGAATTTGTAATTAGGAAGTATGACTAGATGCTGGAAGATTATCTCAGACCGCAGATTTGGGAATACCGCTGGCGTATGACATTTACATCGGCAGGAAATTAATCTGACTACTAGTGAAGGCCTCTTGCATTAAGTAGTAAAGGAACAGCACTTTATGAACCCTTGAGTCCCACATTTTAATCAGTGCCTAGTCTATTCAACGCAGTTCAGTGCATTATCATGGTTGTTCACTAGAATAGACAGAATGCACAGCAGAACCCTGGGAATAATTCTCTTACCATTTTGCCACATCTCTACGGGCCCCAAAATAGCATAAGTCTAATAGGAAGAAGGGTGCACCAAGAGTAGCCAAGAGCACCCTTCCCTTTGAATTGCCGTGACTGTACAAAAGACAACCCCCTGCCTGCCACAATGCACACAACAGTTCTTATCAGGCAGCCAGTCTGGTTACGAATTGTGGAAACTTTGCCCTGGTGCAGAAATGCATTAACTATCAATGCTGCACGTTCCCGCCCACTCTGTTTAGCACCTTTTCGACAGATACCTCCATAAACCACTGGCAAGTTCGGATTTCTGACATCCAACCTCTTCCAAATGTTTGTTGGGGCCTAGCGAAGTAAGTAAGTAGAAAGGCTTAGCCGTTTGTGTTTGCTTGGGCATGGCTTCAACATTCTTTGGCTCACCATGTGATGAGTACGTTTCAGACATACTCCTGGCGCGGGGAACACCTTTCTCAAGATCTCTCTCCTTTCAGTGCCACACCCCATAGAATATAGTTGAGTTCCACAATAAGTTTGGTCCAATTGTACACATAGCTCCTCCAACTTTCCTTCCAATGCCTTCCCGAGCATCCTATCTATCCCTCACCATCATCCAAATATCTACACGACTTTGCTCCTCACTAACAATACTCAATGTTCTATCATAATCCTCCTTTGCCTCGCTGACATGAAAAAGCGATTTGACGCCACAACATATGGCCACTATACAAATGCAAGTTAGCATAACATCACTAGCGAGAACTGTTCAGCACCCTGGACAGAGCCTTAGCTGTACATTGCCTATGCTATACTATATGCGACTTAGACTTGGGGCCTCGGCACAAGTTTGGCGTTAGTAGCTTTGCTAGTACCACCCTGATTCACATTTACTCCACACAATAGTGGTTATTTTCCACCTGATTTATGGCTACCAGTATTTCACATCTTTGAGTCCCATAGGACTCTATCGGGGAGGCCTTTACCACCATTATATCGGGAGGAAAAAACCACACTTACAACCGGGTGTTTTTTTTATATGGGTGCTGTAATCCATATTTGTGCAGAGTGGTAAAACACACGTTAGGCTCAAATACCGCCTGCTTCACCGCTACCACACAACTTGAATGAGGCCCTTCTTTGAAGATGAAAGAGTCTGCTTTTGCATCTCCAGCTAAGTGTGATTGACAGGGATTCACACTGTGCAGATAGGGATGCCCTGCCAATAGACCGGCATTGAAAACATCCTAACCTCTTTTTTGGTCTAACCTTTTAGCTCTTGAATACATGTAATTCCCACTCCCTCTATGGCTCCTCGGACCATGATCTTGTTGGTCAAACTGAGTTTTTTCATTTAAAGTTATTTATTTGCATTTTAAATAGTATTTACCCAGTCAATGCTTATATATTCTCCTTTGTGGCAACACATAGTTCTGTATGTTGTGCAGCTCCTCCACCTGCCTTACAGCCTGCTGTTGCTATTCGCAATGTTACTTATTTAAGCCTGTCAGATAGCACAGCGAGTAGAGCACTTGCTTTGACATCAGTGCAGAGCTTGCTGACGCAGGTTCGAAACCGGTACGCCGAAATCAGCCTTCCCAGGTCGATAAATGAGCACCACATGCTGCAGGGTAATAATAAGCAGTGCCCAGGTGCCTGAGGGTTCATAGCGCTATATAAATGCAAAATTATTATTACTTACAGCAGAACCTATTGATGTGTCTAAAGTCTTGTCAGCAACTTAGTCTGCCCAACACAGGTTTCATTTTAGGCGTGTGGAAAGACTTTCTTTGAAGGGCAGAGATGAGGCTAGAATTATGCTTGTGGTTGGCGCTGGGTTTGTAGGAATGTGATAAGACAGGGTTCGTATGTTATGTCATGTTATGTTATGTTGATTGCTTGTATGCTATGTCACACTGCAATCTGGCCGTTCATGTACAGAACCTAATGTTATGTTATGTTGTTTGCTCTTATAGCTCCTCCACTGCAGTCAGACGATTCCAAAGCCCTGCAGCTGATGAGAGGAGTAGTGGAAGTAACATAAGGAAGAAGCACATTGTTTCAGACAATATAAGGTTATGTTATGTTGAGGGCTGGTTCTGTTGCTCAGTTGACTGATGCATCCACTACAGGGTTTGTAGTGGATGCATCACTACAAACCCTGTAGCACAGCGATAGAGCACTCGATAGAGCACCCGGTCCCGTACCGCCCCCCTTCATTACGGGAGCGCCAGCCTTATAATGAGGCCCATAGAGTTGATTTCCTCTTCTACTTGGGGCTTTTCTGCCTCTTGGTTTCTCACACAATTTATAAAGTATTTTGTCTTTCAATGTCCAACCTTCTTGTTTAGTGTCAATTACATTACTCTCATTAGAATTCTCATTCGATTTAGACTTTGCCAGCACTTGCTTATAACTTTCACTTTTCTTCCACTCAAATTGATTACTGGGATGAGTAAGAGCTCCCCAGTAAGGGTCTGTACTCTTTTTATCACTTTGCATATCATTGGGATGAGTATGAGTTCCCCATTGATAATTGTTACTCTTCATATCACTCTGTGTTGTACTGGGACGAGGATGATATACCCAGTAAAGTATTTGTCTCTCACTGAGACGAGTTTAAGTTCCCCAGTGATCAGTCTCATTCTTTTCCTCAACTCCCCTCTCACAGGGATGAGTATGAGTATGCCAATCATTTTCTATGCGCCTCCCTCACTGAGACGAGTATGAATGCGCCAATCATTATATTTGTCTCAATCACTGGGACTAGCATGAGTATGCATGAGTAGCATGAGTATGCCAATTATTATGTTTGCCACTCTCATCTGGCCTCCCACTCTCCTCGTTACCTTCCTTATAATGGGGCTGCGTCTTTTCTTTCCTTCTTGTCAGGGTGGCTGTTCGACTCGGGGTCGTCTTCCTTTCTTGGCAGGTGTTCTGAACATTTCAACATTACAATAGCATGCATCCACTGATCTTTCATTTTCTCTTTAAACAGATGTTATTATTTCAGGTTGAAAGGGGGATTAGGGCGATAGTTCCTGGTGGGAACAGGAGTCCTTGTCCCCAATGGTGGAGTCTCTCCAGGTGCCACTTGCCTCTGCCCGTAGGTAGGATATCGCGTAGCGGGCTCACCTCCACAGCCTTACAGGGAAAGCCTCTCCCCTGTGGAGAAGTGACTGAATCCCACCATTCATCGCACCAACATACCCCCCTCCTTCCTTCTCCAGAACATCTTCAAGTATTGTGAATAGATCAACTCCAGAAATCCAGCCCAGATATCTTCAAATGTCAAAGTTTGCCTGACATCCAAGTATGATACATTCCATCAATGAGACTTTATACAGTTCTAGTATCCATATCACAGTAGGGGGATGTTTATCTGGGTTCCAGTCTCTCTAGATAATTTTTTTGCCATTAAGGCAGCCATAAATAGCTATTTCTTCTGTGAACAATTCAACCCATCCAAAAGATTATCTTCACCTAGTATCAAAGTTTCAAAAACATATTCCATCTCCAGCCTTAGTTAGTTAGTTAGTTACGTTTATTCGGATATGAAAGAAACATCCAACAAACATATAAAACATAACATATGATCAAAATATGCAAAATGGATAAATCACTCACCAGAACAAATTCATTATTTCTTGAGAAAAACATTAAAACCATACATTTTCAGATTAATAAAATACAGCATTCTATCTCCGTAAAAAACCCTTTCTTCTATACATAGCAGCCTTTAGGTAGGACAAAAGGGCCCATGCCTTCAGTTCAGTTCCTGCCGTCAAGGGGAGAATCAGAGCGGGTCTATACTGACGTAAGTCCGTGCATTTTATAATCTTCAGAATTGTCCGTTTTCTAATGTCCCCATAGCCTGGGAAAAATAATATAAAATCACTCCAATTCTCTTTAGGAGCCCCACACACTGGGCAGCTGGGGTCATCTGATCTGGATCTCCAGGCCATTTCTCAGTGTTTCCCCTCAGCAATAAACAATAAAATCTTGCCCTTGTAATGAGCCAACTGTGATGCTTTGTCCCGGCCCGGACGAGATACGGCTGTATGTTGGGGATCCCACTTATAAGCCTGTGATAACTATCAAGATGTGTCACCCGTACTGCAAGGGCATGTTCTTACGCAATCCCCCGGATCACTGCCTCCTTATATGTTCTTAGTTCTAGGGACGATAGCTCTGCAACAGGAGGAAACTGGGCGGGAACATTACACAGACACAAAAGGTCCTCAACCAAGGTATTTTGGACCACCTATCCCTTTCCAGTGTACTTCTAATAATAACGTGATATAAAGTTGCATTCTTGTTTTACCCATGATCTCAACCATAAATTGCGCAGGTCATCTGCCCAATCATCCTCCCAAAAAGCCATCCCCAGTTCCCTATGAACCGAGGCACAGGATGATGAGCCAGAGAGCCACAAAAGGTTTTTGAAAAACAGTTTTCCTTTCCCTGCAAGTGACCGAGTTTACAATAACCCCACAATGCTGCTCCATATTGAGTTACTGCCTTAATTTGTGAGGTATAAACCTTAAGGGCCGATTGTATGTGCTGGCCCTAACATCTTGCTAAAAAGTGAGATAAGCCCCCAAGTATTGGCTCATTTTCAGGGACTGTTTTTTTTTTACATGGGCACTGCCCAACATAGTCTCTGAACACCTTACCCCCAAGTAATCATATTCAGCTACCCTGGGGATAATTTCCCCACTACAAACTATGGGGTGCATCTTAATGTGCTTCCTTCCTCCATTACATCCCATCACTCCTGATTTGACAGTATTGATCTTGAGTCCCAGGCCAGTCATGAACGAAGCATAGGCATCGAGCAAAGCCTGTAGAGCCCTGGGGGTTCTGGCCATAAGCACTGTATCGTCGGCATATGTTAGTACACGGAAGGGCCTGCCCCCAGACTCAAATAGTCTGCACATATACTCAACAGGGCCTGCAGTAACCCATTGATGTACAGGGTTAAAAGTATGGGGTCGAGCACACACCCCTGCTGAACCCCCATCCCTAAATTAAAACACCTACACCTACCCCCCCCCGGTCCAAAGTGGACATTGGCCCTTTTGCCCTATTATCTGTATGGATCTCCTTCAACACCCCCAGGATTGCCTCAGGACACCCCATGGACTCAAGCACAGCCCAGAGCTTCAATCGATTGACTTTGTCGAAGGCTGTTCTTAAGTCCATAAAGGAGAGAAAAACCACCGTGCCCTTCCAGAGTACAAAATTGGACACCAAGAGGCACAAATTCAATACTTGTTCTATCGTACCTAGACCGGGGCAAAAACCAAATTGAATGTCTGTCAAAATCGCCCCTTCTGTGAGCCAGCTCTCAATGTGTCCTAGCAAAACCTGTCCAAAAATTTTAAATGAGGTTTTCCAAGAGAGATATAGGGCGATATGATGAAGGTATAGTTACGTCCAGCTTATTAAATATAGGCAAAATACTCACCGACTTCTATGATGGAGGATAATGCCCTGAGCTTAAACAGGAATTGAATGCCATGGTCAACACTGGTGCCCATAAGTCAATTTGTTCCAAGAAGAGGTCCGCTAGTATTGCGTCCGGACCGGGGGCTCGATTTTGTGACTGAGCCCCGATTGCTTTCGCAACATATTGTTACACCCCCAGACTCCTTCGCCTTTAGGGCGCAACCAATACCAAACAGTGTCCCAAAGTAAGATACCCAGTCTGTCGCCCCTAGATGGGTGCCCTCTGGCCCTGCATTCCATTATGGTCGGGCCGTCCCTTCACAAATTCCCAGAAACCTTTGGCTTTGTTTAGCCTGTTTGCCTTCAGGAATTCTTCCCAGGCCTGATCTTCCAGGGCCATTTTCCATTGCTCAATCACCCTACGATAATCAGATTGTGCTTGAACGATGTTACATCGATCGATTGTTGGACATTTTAGGGCATTTAAGAGTGCTAATGTTGCCGTCCTGCAAGTCAGGTCAAACCAGCCCTTTTCCCCACAAATCCCTATTTGTTTGGGCACCTCCAAAACGCCCCCCATTAGAGCCCCCAGAATAACCAAAAAAAAGGCCAACACTTCCTGGGGACCAGCTGAGATCTCAAGAATTCTCATTATTTCCGTACTTAACCTGGCCAAAATATTTAGATGCAAGCCGGATCCTTAAATTTTCCCCCACCCTCTTGATCCTTCTAAGTGACACGACTTGGCACAGTATACTATAGAATTGCCCCACTCCCGCAACCAATCCACCAGTAGTTAAAATCAGGGGATAATGGTCATTCTTACCCACTCTGGGTACTTCAAAACTCACAATATTTTTCCAAAGATCTAGTGATAGGCAAAAATAATCAATAGTAGAAGAACCTAGATGGTTGTCAAACGTGCGTTTCCCTGGGATGTCCGGGTTAATACGCCCGTTAACTGATCTCATACCCCATTCAATTATCCAAGCACTCAATTGGAGGCCCCTAGCAAAAACCCTAGTATCCTCCATTTGAGGATCCACAACCTGTAAAGGTTGATCCTCCAAAGGTTCATAGAGATCTTTTTCTAAACCCCATCCCATTTTGATGCTAAAATCATCCCCAGATTAGTCTATATTGAGTACCCCCTAAATCTGCACGATACTTGTCCACAAAATCCTTTACCTTCACCCATTTTGGCCCCCTCTACCTTATTGGGACTATTATAGAAATGTAAAACGTCAAACCTCTCGCTTTTGCGCGGAATAAACCTTAAAAGTTGTAAAAAGTCCATCTGGGTCTCTACCATCTCCACCCTACAAGGTAGTAATGCCTTGACCAATACGGCCAAATCCCTATAACTCCTCCCCCTCCTGTTTTTTTGGGCTGGAATGCCATAAGAAGCATAACCGTCCAATCGGGGAGTCTCTAGATCCCAGGTTTCCTGAAGTAAAATAATCTTGTGGCTCTGCAAAAATTTCAAGTTCTCATCCAGCTTTAGTTTTCCCATAGAGCCTGCTATATTCCAAGAAATAATCTTAACATCAGGAGCGGCCACTGTTAGGTCACACCCACTTCCAGGCATACCCACTGGTGCCCCCTCTGCAGTCAAAGATGAAGGGACGCTCTGTCAATCCTGCTCATCCAAGGAGGGTTGGGGCTAAAATCTGTTCTGAAACACCAAACCGCTAATGTGTTCACCCCTCCCGGGTCTATGAGGGTTACTCCTGCCCACTTTTACCCAGGGTTGCAAGCGAATTGCATTTTGTGCAATTGGGGCACCCGTGTCTTCAAATATCAAGTCCCCAAATTAATGCCTTTCCCTGGGACAGTCTGGCAGAAGTGCCAGCAGCCCAGCCTGTGGATAGACGTGGTCCAGATCCACCATCCTACTGTCCAGTTTCAAACCATTTGCCCGCAGTCTCTTTTTAGGTTTGAGGTCACCATGTGCCTGGAAATTAAAGGATTGGAGAAAGAGACCAGAATAACCTCACCCTCGACTGATTTTCTGTAGGGACCCACCCATCCCACTCTTCTGGCCATTATGACTAGATTTGGGTCTATACTAAGGCCCATCAAGTTAGTGTTGATCCAATGCATGGCTTTATTCATTAGCAATTTGCGGCAAGCCTTGAACTCCCATTATCACCCCTACCAAGGGTGCCACCGCCAGGGGAAGACTTAACACAAAAGTCTCCCCACATACCCGCCTTGTTGCAGCAGCATTTCACCGAGGCGTCTGTAAGAGCTTAGTCCTGCCTTTGTGCTATTGACCAAAGGCCAAGGCCTCTTCTAGATGAACTATCGCCACCATCTTGAGGTAAAGTGCCTCCTAATACAACACCCTCCATAACACCCTGACATTCATTATTTGTTACTGTTATTGGGGTGTGCCCCAGCCCTAGCCTTCCTTTCTCACTAACCCGAGCAAATTCCTCCACTTCTGGTATCGCTAGGGTATTCATGACCCCACTTTTAAAAGATTGGAGCAGGGCATGGGTGGCCTCCATTTTTTCCAACCATTTGGCCTCTTGGGTTAGGTCCCTTGTTGATGTCATTGATTTCGGGACCAAGAGTTGGTTGAAGGGCTTCAATTTTTTTATCAATTAAGGACTCTAACCAAATCCTATCCTCCATAGTTGTCAAAGCTAACAAAATGTCCCCTAGTAAGGGAGTAACCCCCTGCTCATCCACCTCCCCCACCCCACCCCATAATAGAACCAATGGAGCTACATTATCCCCCTTGTTATTAGACATGCCAGTGCCTGTACTCAAAGGAGTCTCCCTAATGTCCAAAACCCTGCCTCCCCCAAATCCCTGTCAACCCCAACATCCTTGTTGCTCACCTCACATAATGCCCTGGGCATAGGTGATCCCCTCTCATCCCCCTTTCATCTATGATCCCTATAGATGATGCAGCTTCCCATTTGGCTTTTTCGGTGACCTGTATCTTATCTGCCAGGTTCCTGGCCATAGTCTTTAAATAGGAGTCTAATGAGAGTTGGCTAGCGGCTCTCCTGGCCCTTGGGGTTCTAGCTATGGATTTGAGGGTAGCTTTCGGTGCTCTTGATTGCTTTGCTATTTACCCAAGGCTCCCACTTCTCTTAATTTCCTTTTGACCATTTTCTTATATTTTTTTTTTTTGCTCGCTGACAATTTAATCTTGTATACAGGCGTCCTGGGATAGGTACTACGGTACTGAGATATTAGCACTCAATATGGCTCAGTATAAAATATACATATTTGATAAACAGAATAACACCTGTATAACAAAAACACCTTCTTTGATATAATGTTGATGACCTTTACCTACTAAAAACCCTGGGTAAAAGTCGTCAGGAACAACCACAAAAAACAAAGAAAAATATTAAAATACCATAAAATTGGAGAGCAACAAATTGGTGGTTAAAAGGTAAAAGATGCTACACATTTGATATTAAATAAAATCGGTAATATAGGAACAGTCCGGTGTCATTGATGCTCCACAATCATTTAACATTAAAAAATAGGTCCGCCAAATTTACGAGTCCTCAAAACTAGGAGCTGTACGCCTACTGCACAGTAAAGAAAGTAACACCAGCAACCATTAGACCATTAATCCACAGGACCACTAGGATTGCTACCAAAGCCAGGGCCCGTAACCACTGCTGTATAAAGGGGAGAGACACTCACAGCTGCTATAAAGCAGTTGGTGGACAGATGACTAGTCCAAGTCCAGATTCAAAGTCAGTGCCAAACTTTCAAAACATGAAAATACTGGAATGCCTGCTTCTTAATTCCTAATTGGACAGTCAACCTTTTCCCCAGAGCCAGGTGGAGAAGCAGCTGATAGGCCAAGGGCAGGGCACGCCTGACGGCTTTAGGAGCTGCCGGAGTCCGTCTTTCCCCCCTGCCCTTATTGGGTCCCTTAAGCATTTTGATAAATGATTGGGTAAATGTATTACAGCGTTATTCCACTGGCAGAAGAAGTCGGTAGTGTCCGGAGGCGAATGAAGAAACTCCACTTACGTGTGATTCCAATCAGAACTGCTACACCACAGTTATAAGTGCCTGTACGCGTGTCTGCGTGTCCACACGTCAGGTCAGCAGGATCAAAAGCACATAAACACACACGTTAACAAAGCTGACAAAGTGGGTAACTCCAATGCGCTCCACCACTCGGACCGCAAGGACAACAAGGACTCAGCTTGACTCAACTCGGTCCACTCCAGCGAGATGATTTTGTAAAATTAACTCTGCCTCCAATCAATGCCACAGAAGACAGATCGGGGCTATGCCAGGGCTCCAAGGACAACAAGGACTCAGCTAGACTCCGCTCGCACTGCTCCGGCGAGATGATTTTGTAAAATTAACTCCACCTCCAACCAATGCCACGGAAGACAGACCGGGGCTACGCCAGGGCTCCAAGGACAACAAGGACTCAGCTGGACTAGTACTTTAGTGACATCAGTGGTATGTTTCTACAGATGGCTTCCCCTCTATTTTCAGTCATGTCTATCTGTAGTCTTTGGGACTATGCCTCCAATAAGACATATTCCCTTTCCTGGCCACTTGCAGAATATTATGTATTTTAGAAGCCAAATGCCCTTGCCTCCCAGATTGCAAAATAGTGTGTCCTGAATCATTGCCTCCAATGGATTTAGTGGTGCCATTCGCTCTTTTCAAGATGCAATATTAACCACACGTGCAGTCATTCCTCTTTTTCTAATTTGAGTATCTAAAACAAGATCCATGCCCATATATATGTCTGACAAAGAACATTTTCCTCTTCAACAATGAATATTTTAAACAGCTGCAGGGAACTGCTATGGGCACTACGTTTGCGCCGTCCTATGCAAATCTAATAATGGGCGCATGGGAAGAACGAGAGGTCTGGACAGACACGAATCACAAATACACAGACAACATTATTCTTTGGCTGAGATACATTGACCATCTCTTCATAATATGGAGAGGAACCGAGCAGGGATGGGTGGAGTTTGACAACTGTTTAAATCTTAATGAAAATAATCTCCGGTTCACGAAAAACGCACAGTCGCAGTTTGATTACCTTTCTTGACGTGAATGTAAGAATTGTAAACAACGCGTTAACCAGCGAACTGCACAGAAAAGTCACGGGGACGAATACACCACTTCATGCACAAAGTAGACACCTGAAAAATCTCATATGGAGCGTTCCCTACGGAGAATTTATACGGTTGAAAAGGAACAACAGTACTTTGGAATCCTATGACACAGAAAGCAGAATCACAGCTCATGGTTTTGCCAGACAACAATACACAAGAAGAGTTATTGAGAGAGCATATCTCAAAGCCAGAGCCAAAGAACGTTGTAGCCTAATAGCAGGAACCAAGCACAATGACAAAATGAACACTGAGAATGATAGTACTCGGCTAATTTTAACTTTTGATACTCAGGCACCACAGATTAGGCGCATTTTAAACAATCATTGGAAAATCCTAATGGTGGATCAGGATCTCAGTAGAAACCTCCGGAGTAGCCCACAGATAACCTTGAGAAGAAATCGATCAATAAGGGATGTCTTGGTTCAAAGCTACATGACTCAAGAGGAGGACAATAACGAGTCGAGTTGGTTATCTAACAAAAAAGAGGGCTTTTTTAAATGTACCCTTTGTAACATCTGCAAATATACTAAAACTCGTGGCTCTTTTAAACATCCCATTACTGGCCAAATGGTTCCCATATCGGGCAAAATCACCTGCGAAATAGAATATGTTGTCCATGTGCTTACCTGCGCAAATGATAAGTGGTACATAGGAAGTACCAAATGCAAACTAAAGACACGTATTCAACAACATGTACGAGCGATTATTAATAGTGACATCAACTATCCGATGGCCAAACATTTTGCAGAATGCCACGAGAAGAACATGGGAAGCTTTGAGTTCTTTGGTATCCACAAAATTGAGACAGGACCCAGAGGAGGTGACAAAGAAAAAATCCTGAGGCAAAAAGAGACTCGGTGCATATTGTACTTTGAAAGCAAATTTCCAAATGGACACAACATAGATGAGGAACTCTATACATTTTTAGGCCAATGATTGGTACCCAGTAATCCCCTCTCATTCCCTGCTCCCCCATTCCTCCTCCCCTCGAAGGTTTCAGAAAGTACATGTAGTAAGACACAATAATCCATCTTTGACCTGTAAATGTCTAGCTTGAAAGCATTGCAATATGCTCATCTTTATCCATGGGACACGATCGAGAGAAGCACAGAAACTGTTCTCTGTCTTAACACTGTTTTAATCTGTTTGCATGTATTTTTTAATTACTAGGTGATTGTTTTTCTAGGTTAGATTTTTATACACGCGTGATATTTGATTCCGTTTTTGAATCAAATATTGATTTTTAACATTTGGTGTAGAGCATTTGTGGTAGCTGCCGTGTTACAGGTTTGGGAGATGATCTAGTGTCTTAAAAGAATAGGGATGTGCTGAAATGCTGAAATGTATTATAGCGGCATGCAAGCCACCCTACACCACACAGAATTTACAACACTGGTTTTGGGACCAACATATGAATGTTTCGGTCTGATGTCGTTTGCACTTTGCACTTTATAATGATCGATGCACTTTATTATATGTCATCTGCACTATGAACTTTACAGTGACCGATGCACTTCATTATGTGATTCCACATTCAGTAGTAGACTGTGAGTAAACTGTGTGTTGGTTTTAGGCAGGATAATAGAAAACTTATGCCCACATGGGATATAAAAAAGTGTGTTTTCCATGTGGTGCAGCTATTGCATTAAGCACTTTACTGAGAATTAGATATTTTTGGGATCGTCGGGCCAACAAGCAAAACTAGGTTTTCATTTAACATTCATGTTGTCAGCATTATATGAAGCTGATTAGTGATGTCAGTATGCACAATGCACTTTATGTCGATCGATGCACTTTACCATGTGACCTTTCATTTAATAGCCATTTGTGTGCAGGTCTAATTGCACTGGGCAAATGAAACACAAGGTGTCTGTCTTAGTACTGCAACTATTGCATTTGACATTTGATTTGTAGATATACATCGTAGGATCTTTCGGCAAGATTATTCCCTAAAATGATGCTGCTCTCACTGCACAGCACTGATTACTGTTTTCAGCGCGTACAGTGCACTCCACACTAGGGACCCAAAGGAGGCAGGAATCACAGCACTATGCTGTTGACTGCCCTTCCTCGTAATGTGCAGTATGTTTTGGAACTATCCGAATCAATCAGGAGGCAGAAGCCTAACTCACGGACAACCACAGTCGCAACGGCAAAATGACCATTTCTATGCCACGACTCGTATATTATGCGACAAAATTGTGATTTTGTAAAAATGGACATCTGTTTATCTTGCGCAATTGTCATCCAAGTAAACACTGTGTAATGATTTGTGAAATGCATTTAAGCGCATATTCAGCACTGAAGGGCTCCATTGGGGTACGCTCCTAAACTGTGGCAAGCAATAGTGGATAAAGTGTGTAATGTATACACATGGAATTATAACAACAATATATGGCAAAACCAAACAGTTCCCTAACCAGCATTAGCGATAGGGATTATTTTAGTTATAACATAAAGGTGTAGGCACTTTCACCTAAACTCGCCATTTGTGTGTTGTAAGCATGCAAAGATGGCCACCAGGGTTTGGCTGCACAGAGAGTGTGCCTACCAATGGAGTCCTTCTTCTATTTTGGTGAAAATGGTCGCCCATTGCTCTACACTACTTCTATAAACTCACTGGTTGTACGGGGACTCGTGGTTCTGATCAAGCGGCGAGTTGATAACGTTCCCAACGCGCACCTTTATCATGCACTTTGGGAGTGCCATATTTTGATGGCCTTTTAACTTTTGTGCCATTCTGCAAGGCACTAATAAAGACGGTCATTTTTACAAATATTTTGGTCTCCGGATCCTTTTACTTCATGGATGTGAAGAGTGCTACTCACCCTGCCTGATGTCTATCAGTGCCCAGAAGAAATATATATATATATATATATATATATATATACTATATATATATAATGTTTAGGTATGTTTCTGTACTCAGCTGGTACAATTTATCAGTGTTAGGTTGCCCTCTGCTGTCCAAATGGCAAAGTGCACCTCTGTGTGCCCTTCCACTTCAACAACTATCATTTTAACATACAGAATAAGCACAGTTCTACGTGGTCAACTTCACATTCCTTTATAGCAAACATTTGGAATAATTTCAAGTTACTTCTTTCCACCCCCACTTCTCTTCTCACAGGGCACAGCTTCTCCAGTGTCAATGAATAGTTAATTACCGGCTCAACGTTTCAGTCTCTAAAGAGCGAAACGCTGTAGAACTAATGCCTCCTCATGAGCTAAAACACTGCTGTAATTTTGCTACTACGCAATCTTATACCATCACTGGAACTCTGAAATGGAACAAGGCTGCCAATACGCATCTACAAAGACACATCATAGAGGACTGTGTAATCGATGGATTAAACATAGATACTGTTCTTATACCGTGAATACCTCTAATTCCATATGATACAAATATGCCAAATCAAATTCATAAAAAGTCAGTTTCCTATGTTTTTAGCCTTTTCAATGTCACAGGGACCTACACCCCCTTCCTGGAAGCGATCAGTGATAATTCCAATATATAAGAAGGGGGATAGAAGTGACCCTATGAAATACAGAACGATATTGACCTTTAAGATATGCTAGAGTGCCGTATGTTACACCTGGAACAGCTAGTTATCTATTTGTCTTTCATCTCTAGATTGAGCTTTATGGAAGGGGTCTTTGAATAAACTGTCTCACATCCCAATAACTTTTATTTACATGCAAGAAATTTTAGCCTAGCATTCTCTCAAGAAGTCTGTTGGCAGCAAGGTCTCCTTTCCACAAACATCCCTTGTGGATAAAATTGCCTTAGGTTCGAGAGGCCCATTCATGTTAGTCCCTGCACGACGCCATTCATTAGCACCCTGCGGGTGGGAGCCAGCCAATCAGAAGGATGGAAACACGGAATGATACTCCCGATCTAGCAGGCGTTCCAAGCCGCTTGATGGCCTGCTCCACAGCCGCCATCTTCAACCAACCCTATGTTCCCTTTTCTATTTTTTAATCCCAATCCCACTCCCCAACCCCATTTACCTGATTGTGGCAGCGGCACCGCTCGCCGCCCCCACAGCTGCCCTCCTGCCTCTTCCTTTTCCCGGCCACCATGGTAATGGAAGAGGGGCTCCGTATGGAGCCCCGTCTTCTACTACCATGGTGGCCATCTTGGCAAAGCATTTTCATTCATTGAACGGGACGTCGCATGTGTCACATTCAATGAATGCACATTCTTTTTTTTTAACACCCCAGGTCACCACTTTGGTAACCCGTGGTTCTACTAGCGTTATCAACCCATTCCATGGGCCACACCAGGGGTAACATCCTGGTGCCCTCTGAACCACCCTTGCTTCACTCAGCCATTAACTCGGGCTGCTGGGCCATTAGCTACCCCAGTAGGGTCCATGGAATGGGTTAAGAACACCATATTAGGGTTTTACAGTGCTAATATCAACCTGAGGAAGTTTGAAAGCATTGAGTAGAAAAAACAAAGGAGTGATGGAAGAAAGACGACAGTAAGTGAAGAGTCAATAGCAAGGCATGCTTTAGGAGGAATACAAAAATAAAACTGAATTTGCAACATTTTGACTGAATGAGGGAGACTCCCTTTGAAGGGGATAGTTGCAATTATACAGAGATAATGAGTGACTGGGTACCCTGACCCACCTGCTCACTCCTGGGGCCTCCGCAGAGAAATCCTCTGTCCTCAGCCTCCTACCCTCTCTCCGTAGGGTGTATTGTAAATTCTGCAGATTAAGCGCAGGAGCATCAGCCATGCCACCAGAAACTGTTACCATCCGGCAGCATCTGCTGGGAATGAGCAGTGACCGTGCCCAGCTTTCACTATGGCCGTCAGCCATGCCACATGTGCAATTACATTTTCTGAAGCCCAATGGGCATGACCTGTGCCCTTTGCACCGGTCTGCCCTATTCTTTTGGTCATGCCTCAGGCACAGTGATCTTCCCTTCATTGCCCGCTGGGCATTGCCTCTGGCAAAGCCCAAATTTCACTGTGACAAATGCTGTCATGCCCAGCAATCAGTGTGGCCCTTTGCCTATTGCCGGAGCGTGCAGACCCTCTCTGCAGTACCCAGTGGGCATGGCCTGTAGCTTTACTCCGCGGTCAGAGCACCCGTTTGGCAATGCCCTGAGCACAGTGACACTCTCTTCAGGGCCCACTGGGCATGATTTGTGCAACTCAAAATTGTGCTTTAAATATGTTTTTGTCACACCGTTGATGTTAAAGTATATCATATTGATTGTATCTATATTTCATTATCTAAAATAAAGTGTACCAAACAAAAACAAAATTGCCATTAATTACTCAACTGAATCATTATGCCTTAACTTGCCAACACGTGCTCCAACCTTATGCTATCTTCTGGGCCAGATTCGATTACCATGACATCCTACTTTGCACATTTGTATATGTTAACAATTGCAAAACAATCATTCTTCGTTACGTTATTAGTAAACAAGATGCCAACAAATAACATTTTTTGAAACCGTTGTGTGACAGCCCATACTTTTGGAGCACATTTTCGATGTCCTGCGTAATTATGTGGCAGGGACCTGTTACGTTTACACTTTTTTTCCCACAGCGCAGTTCTTCTCATTGGCATGGCGGAGTGCAAAAGGGGAGTGTAAAATGTTATTAAACGCGCTTGAACACTTTTGTCCCACAGCGCAGTTCTTCTCATTGGCATGGCGGAGTGCGAAAGGGGAGTGTAAAATGTTATTGAACGCGCTTGAACACTTTTTTCCCACAGCGCAGTTCTTCTCATTGGCATGGCGGAGTGCAAAAGGGGAGTGTAAAATGTTATTGAACGCGCTTAAACACTTTTGTCCCACAGCGCAGTTCTTCTCATTGGCATGGCGGAGTGCAAAAGGGGAGTGTAAAATGTTATTGAACGCGCTTGAACACTTTTGTCCCACAGCGCAGTTCTTCTCATTGGCATGGCGGAGTGCGAAAGGGGAGTGTAAAATGTTATTGAACGCGCTTGAACACTTTTGTCCCACAGCGCAGTTCTTCTCATTGGCATGGCGGAGTGCAAAAGTGGAGTGTAAAATGTTATTGAACGTGCTTGAACACTTTTGTCCCACAGCGCAGTTCTTCTCATTGGCATGGCGGAGTGCGAAAAGGGAGTGTAAAATGTTATTGAACGCAGTTGAACACTTTTGTCCCACAGCGCAGTTCTTCTCATTGGCATGGCGGAGTGCGAAAAGGGAGTGTAAAATGTTATTGAACGCGCTTGAACACTTTTGTCCCACAGCGCAATTCTTCTCATTGGCATGGCAGAGTGCAAAAGGGGAGTGTAAAATGTTATTGAACGCGCTTGAACACTTTTGTCCCACAGCGCAGTTCTTCTCATTGGCATGGCGGAGTGCGAAAAGGGAGTGTAAAATGTTATTGAACGCGCTTGAACACTTTTGTCCCACAGCGCAATTCTTCTCATTGGCATGGCAGAGTGCAAAAGGGGAGTGTAAAATGTTATTGAACGCGCTTGAACACTTTTGTCCCACAGCGCAGTTCTTCTCATTGGCATGGCGGAGTGCGAAAAGGGAGTGTAAAATGTTATTGAACGCGGTTGAACACTTTTGTCCCACAGCGCAGTTCTTCTCATTGGCATGACGGAGTGCGAAAAGGGAGTGTAAAATGTTATTGAACGCGCTTGAACACTTTTGTCCCACAGCATTGTTCTTCTCATTGGCATGGCGGAGTGCAAAAGGGGAGTGTAAAATGTTATTGAACGCGCTTGAACACTTTTGTCCCACAGCGCAGTTCTTCTCATTGGCATGGCGGAGTGCAAAAGTGGAGTGTAAAATGTTATTGAACGTGCTTGAACACTTTTGTCCCACAGCGCAGTTCTTCTCATTGGCATGGCGGAGTGCGAAAAGGGAGTGTAAAATGTTATTGAACGCAGTTGAACACTTTTGTCCCACAGCGCAGTTCTTCTCATTGGCATGGCGGAGTGCGAAAAGGGAGTGTAAAATGTTATTGAACGCGCTTGAACACTTTTGTCCCACAGCGCAATTCTTCTCATTGGCATGGCAGAGTGCAAAAGGGGAGTGTAAAATGTTATTGAACGCGCTTGAACACTTTTGTCCCACAGCGCAGTTCTTCTCATTGGCATGGCGGAGTGCGAAAAGGGAGTGTAAAATGTTATTGAACGCGGTTGAACACTTTTGTCCCACAGCGCAGTTCTTCTCATTGGCATGGCGGAGTGCGAAAAGGGAGTGTAAAATGTTATTGAACGCGCTTGAACACTTTTGTCCCACAGCGTTGTTCTTCTCATTGGCATGGCGGAGTGCAAAAGGGGAGTGTAAAATGTTATTGAACGCGCTTGAACACTTTTGTCCCACAGCGCAATTCTTCTCATTGGCGTGGCAGAGTGCAAAAGGGGAGTGT